>NC_138889.1:91097941-91697941 GCF_965194825.1 Balaenoptera physalus
CACTGTTTCAGACTGTCTTGATGGTGGTATATATTCTGGGATAGAATCAGGAACAAAAACTTTTCAAAAACTTCCCAGACTGTTTTTTCCCTTTCAGTATAGAGATCCTACTGTGGTGCCTACGAAATCCAGGCCAACTTCCAGATTGAGTGCTTCTTTCAGATGTCTCTAGGAAAGCACAGTGAACACAAAGATCTCTATCTGGGACTCAAAAGTTAATGAGAAAAGGGGATTCAGTTGCTCACTTGAGTGTTGTGGAAGTGGATTCACTGATTCTTAATTGCATTTTTTTTCTCTAGGTCTAGTTTGCATAAAGATGATGTTAATCCTTTTCTAGGTAGACAACTTCCTTGATTTAGAAGATTTGGACTTGGATGAAGAGATTAAGCCCCAAATGAGTAAGGGTGTGCTTTCTGTTTCCTTTCTACACTGCTTGACCTCTTTCTAGAAACTACAAATAAGACTTTAGACAGCTTTTCTTTTCTTTCTTTCTTTTTTGGGGGGCAATGCTTACCTCTACTTTCCCTGAGACAGGAAAAACTGGAGTCCTGCAGTCTCTTTTTCGATAATAAAGATTTCAGCTGAAAGGTCAAACAAAACTTGTTGAAGGTTGTAACATCTTTGGTCTTAAATGAAGGAAAAGTGTTCTTCCTCCCACCCCCCCCATTTACCATTTGATTGATTTTTGGATAATTGTCTCAGAGTCATTTAAGTCAAACCCTTATTTCTTAGAAGCACCATGTTGTAAATTGAGATTATTTTTGAGTGCTACTTAAAATATCAGTTGATCATAAAAATCATAAAAATTATGAGAATTGATCATAAAATAAACAAAAAGAAAATAAAATCCAAATCTTTGCTTTTATAAATATTTATTAATATGTAAACCGAACAATTAAAACTAAAGATATAGTGTGAATGTTTCTTCTGGGGCTTTCCCTGAGGTTTATGTAGATGAGGCCTGTTCCTTTCTTGGTTGACGTTTCTGTGTAAGCCTAGGTATCCTTTGTTGCTCAAAGGGGCTTTGAAATATGTTCAAAATTTGAGTTACTTGTTTTGAAAACTCTCATTCCTAATTTAATATGCAAGAATATCTCAAAATTAGTTGCATGTTAGGGAAGGGGCAGTTTCCATGGGGGTTTGGTTGTTGGTGTTTGATTGTTGTTTACAGTCCTTAGGTGGTCATAAACAGCGATTATGGTCATTATTGTTGGGGAAGGGGGCTTCTTTATAATCACACAGGAGTTAAAGTGCAGAGTGTAGTTGGTTGGGGGATGGCCACTGTCTGTAAACTGACTGTATAAGCCTCTGCTTTGGCTTCTCTGTTTGCCTGAATTTGAGAGGCTTTGGTAATTGGAAGCAATTAACATTTTTATTCTGCTTCCAAACATCACACTACTCCACAGAAGACACTGTTACTCAAGCACTCTATTAACCAGCAGACTTTGCAGATTTTTTTCAGTACTTGCTTGGTTCAAGGGAGATCAGAGATCTAAGAGAATCAGAAAGGTTCTCTTAACTTTAATGCCTTAGGCATCTCTGAATTTCTTTATTAGAGCAGTTTAGAGGCTCTGATTGGATTAGAAGGGATTGCTGAGGATTCATGAGGAAGCCAGATTTGTGGAGCAAGCACACTGTTTCTGGGTTTTGGGTGCTTTGGGGAAAGGGAACAGATTCCTGGGTCCTGTTCCTAAGAAGGAGTCTAACTCAGAAGGGCTTTTGTGGCATCTAGTGATCTGCATTTTTAACTACTACCCCCAGGGGATTCTGATATAGTTCATCTGTGGATGATACTTGGAGTCTGCTTGTATACCTTTGCAACATAAAATTAATTTCATAGGAGGGCACCAAAGTGCACAGGTTGAACATTTTTGTGATGGTTTACACTTCTTGCTTTCTGCCAGTAATGAGAAGGTCTGTATACTGACATAATCCTACATAGCCAGCGAATCTGATTTTGGTTGTATCAATATTTTAAATTAGTCTTCTTACCTTTTCCATTATTTTCACACTGTTTTCTTTAAACATTTTTTTTTTTTTTTTTTTTTTTTTTGGCTGCATTGGGTCTTTCTCTAGTTGAGGCACGCGGGGGCTACTCTTCGCTGTGGTGCATGTGCTTCTCATTGCGGTGGCTTCCCTTGTTGTGCAGCACGGGCTCTAGGTGCACAGGCTCCAGGAGTTGCAGCACGCAGGCTCAGTAGTCGTGGCACCCAGGCCCGAGAGCACACAGGCTTCAGTAGTTGCAGCGGGCAGGCTCAGTAGTTGTAGCTCACGGGCTCTAGAGTGCAGGCTCAGTAGTTGCAGCTCATGGGCTCTAGAGCGCAGGCTCAGTAGTTGTGGCACACAGGCTTAGTTGCTCCGCAGCGTGTGGGATCTTCCCGGACCAGGGATCAAACCTGTGTCCCCTGCATTGGCAGGTGGATTCTCAACCACTGTACCACCAGGGAAGTCCCTCTTTAACCATCTTTGAAGGTTTTTTTTTTTTTTTACCAGATCTGTTTCTGTTGTTTAAAAAATTGCAAAGAAATGTCTCACTAGTATGATTTTTCTGGAAATCAGATAACAGGTAGTTTTGCATTTGTGTATAAAAGCTTACTGAGGCTGAACCAAGTCTCAGTGGACTTGGATGAGCTAGTCAGGACCTTCCCAGGTGTAAAATAATGTGAAAAGCCAAGGCTAAAAAGCAGGCTAGGCTTCAGTGATCTATTCCAATTACCAAAAAGACCACCAAGCTTCACAATTTTCATAATGCACAATCTGGGTCATTTGAAAGGAAAGAAGATAGAAATAGTTGTGCCAGGGTGGATTTTAGATTGCGTCTGATTTGTATTACACTTCAGGAATGGGAGCAGAAGGTGAATATTTATATCAGACGGGAAACGTGACATTTTAAACAGGCAAGTTGCTTGTATAATTTTGGCAGCTGAGAGGTTTACTGATTAGATTCTGTTATTATTGTTTAAGCAACAGACTTGCCTGGGGCAACGAGGAAGTGAGTTGCGTATTGTTTTTCTACCACTGACTTTATTTGTTCACCTTTTTCATTTTCATAAATATTCTCCAAGATTCAGGCGCTTGTTTCTGTCCTGGTATTTGGCTTATTGTTTTGGCAGCCCAGGTGGAGATAGTTTTTCCAAGCAGACAACTCAGTGCCGTGCTCTTGACCAGTTGTTGGCGGGAACCTTGGCCACAGAGTTTGGTGCCCTGTGTTTATTTGACGTCACATTAACCGTTTTTTCCTCCTTTGAGATAAGATAGTTAACCTGATGGTTAGTTACTGTCATGCTCCGGACTGTTACCCGGAAAGATTATTATTTGGAATAGGTATTAGTTATTATGCTTTGGCCATTGGAGTAGGAAGAATCTTCTGGTCGTCTTTATTTTTTTACTCCCTCAGTTGGCCCGGCGTGTTCTCTGGATGAGTGCAGAAGGTCAAAGAGACTTTTTTGAGGTCTACTTTTCAGAATTCTACTGTCTTATACAAGTTTCTTGACCAGTGGGTATACTTATGCTATGGTTGATTGTGTTGGATGAAAACGGGCAACTGATTCCTGCTCAAAGATTGGCAGCCTTATTTGATTTTCATTTTCAAGCTCTCCAGTACTCCCAGTTCTAATGAAGGCATCATTTTCTCTCTCTCTCCCTCTTATTTTAAAAAATTCTTTCCTTATCTGCAACTTTAAGGCTTTATGTAGCCTATGAATGACCTGGACTCTTATTCAAAGATATTTAACAACTGTGACTGGATCCTGGAATAAAATAAAGAGTAAAACAGATCTGGTTCCTGTCCTTACGGAAATCCATAGTTTAATGGAAGAATCAGACATATCACAAATATGTAATTACATATGCTCTAGATCTCATGAGAGCACATGGCAGGGGAATTTAATTTGTCCATGGATCAGAGAAAGTGCTGAGAGCCTGAGATCTAAAGGATGAGTAATTATTAACTGGGTGAGGGGTGGGTAAGAGAATATAGGAACATCATAAGAACAGTGTGTGTAAAGGTCCTGAGCTAGGAGAAGATGGCATATTTCAGCCAACATAGAGTTTAGGCATTTCATTTACTTTCCACTTGGGACTGTTAAAAATCATTCTTTCATTGCTTAGAAGATCACTAAGAGATCATTGAGAGGGAAAAATCCTTGCTTCGAAATGTTCCTCTATCCCTGTTCCTCCAGTTTTGTTTTTTTTTTAATGTGCAAACTTACCCATCTAATAAATTCAAACTTGAAAGCCATATCAACCACAAAGGCAAATGCTTCCACTCCATTCCTGAGAAGAGAACAGAATTGGGATGATAATTCCACCCTTTCAATAATTCCTCTATTTATTTCTCCCCAAAGGAAAAGGAAGGCATTATCTAATTGGAGAGATTAGGGAAAAAAACTGATGTGTATGGATGAGACATTTTGTTTCTTCTTTTGGGTTCATGCTGTTTGGAAGGTGTATGTCCTCTCTTCTGTGCCTGTGTCACCTTTCTTACAGTAGATACACTTTAAAAGGGGCCCAGGTCTGCCTTACATGGTGGTTTTAAACCTGAGAGATACATTGGAATCACTTGAGGAGCTTAAAAAAAACCCGACAATACCTGGATCCTGCCTTTGGAGATCCTTTCCCAGTAGTCTGGTGTGTGTCCTGGGCATTGGCAGTTTTTAAAGCTTCCCAGGTGACTCTAACGTGCAATTGAAGCTGAGAACCATCTCTAGACAAATGTCTGGAGGTATCACTCTCTGAGCCCCTACTCTAAGGGCTCTAGCGATGTGAAGAGGTTCTCCTTATACCTGGCTGGATTCATGTCATCTATGCAGACTCCCTGTCAGGTGGGATAGTCCAAGGTCTAGACTTGGAAGGAAAGTTTGATAAATAAGAGGCCAAATTGTGACTGCAGGTCAAGCTGTATTTTCAAAGTCAGCTCCATTAGTTATAAAGCTCATATTTTGATCCCCATCTTTTTGACTCCTGTATGGATTTTTCTTTTATTTCTGTATTTAAAGTAGAGGGATATGATTTATTATCACTGTCAAATGCCAGCTCCACCCATGAAGTAACTCTTCCCTGATCTTCCTGACCTTCTCCTTGGATGGGCAGTAATCTTCCTCTGTTTACATTTCAGCTTTTATTTATTTTGCAGTTATTTTTTTTTCTCAAAGTAAGTTTTCATTAATGTGTCTCTTGAAAGTGGCATATGGTTTATTCATATGCATGTACACACACACACATACACACACAAATAAAACTTCATCTTCTAATTGGAGTGTTTAATCCATTTACATTTAATGTAGCTGCTGATATATTTGGCTTTCAATCTCTTTATCTTACTATTTTGTTTTCTACGTGTCCTGCCAGTTATATGTTCTTTTCTTCACTCACTTTTTGCTTATCTTGGATTAATCGAGTATTATCGTATTATTGTTTCATTGCCCCCTATTTTTGCTGGGTAGAGAATTCTAGGTTTGTAATTATTTTTTTTTCAGAATTTGTAAGACGCTATTCTATTCTGTTATGGTGTTAATTTTTCCTCTATTGAAAACTGTCGAAAAACCAAATGTCAATCTGACTGTTGTTGTATGTTGGAAGATAATATGTTTTTTACCTCATTTGACTACTTTTATGATTTTCTCTTTGTTTTTGTTTTTCAGTAATTTCACTATGCCCCGGCATTGTTAACTCTGTATTTGTTCTGCTTGGGGTTTGTAGATTCCTGTAAATGTTAGGAAATTCTCAGTTCTTATGTCTTCAAATATTACCTGTGCCCAGACTTTTCACCATGTCCCACATATCACTTATGCTGTTTCCTGCATTTTTGATCCTTTTTTATTTCCTTTCTTTCTTCAGTCCAAATATTTTCTACTATCTATGTTCTAGTTCAGTAATCCTTTCTTGAATTGTATCAAATATGATGTTAAAGCCATCAATATTTCAGTTATTATAGTTTTCAAGAGGTCTGGAATATCTATTTTTATAGATTTTAGTTCCCTGCCAAAATTCTCCATTTTTGTAATATATTTATTGGAATATATTAATCAATTATTTTAAAGTTCATGTCTCATAATTCCAATAACTGAGATGTCCTGTGAGTCCATTTATATTATTAATTTTCTCTTTTGATCTGGTGTCTTTGTATACCTGGAAATTTTTGTTTGAATGCTGAACATTGTATATAAAATATTATGTATTTTATAATATTACATAATGCTCTGGATGATTATCTTAATCTTGTTTTAGAAAAGCTTCTCTTCAACATTTTGCTAGCAGTTAGAGTAGTCATAGGTCATCTTAATCCAATATGGGATTGAGCTGATTTGGTGACTGGGTTTCAGGCTTTATGAGGGCTGCTCTACTTCTAGTTCTTGCTTACTGCTAGGGTGTAGCCCTTCAAGGTAAATCACAACCCCTCCTTCTTGGACACCCCGAACTCTATTTTTTATCTTCACAGCACTGTGAACCTGTTGGTAGTTCTGCTAAGCTTCTCAGCCTCTTAGCCTATTTCTTCTTCACTTCTTGGTTTTTCAGCCTCTGCTTACAAATCAGTAAATGCCATAAGTTGAAAAACAGCTTAGACTCTTAGACTCACTTTCACTACTTTCCTTCTCTCCAGGATCTTGGCCTCTCAAGTTCTGGGCTTCCCTGGTAGCTCTCTAATGCCTTTAAGTAGTTGATTTTTTTATCATGTATTCAGCTTTTCTAATGTTCTTGGTGGGAGGGTCAGATTCATATTAAATGTGGTCTGGGAGCTCCTTGGAAAACCCCAAGGTCTGAAGGTCAAATAAGTTGACGTTTGCACTGATGTTGCAAAAGCAATGATGGGTAAAGATGCTAGTAACTTAGTGTGAATCAAGGTAGAAGCACCAAACTATACTAGTAGTCACTGTAATCTTCACTGTCCTGAATTTGTAGTTAAAACAAATGCCAGTGTCCATTGCAAATGTCCTTGATGAAGTGGTAAAAATTATTAATTTTATTAAACCTTGATGCTTGAGTATACCTCTTCTGCTGCATACTGAAATACAACAGTTGTATTTCACATATACATGAAATACATGAAAATTTTTTCATGGAAAAAATGAAAAACACTTTTTCCTGAAAAAACACTTGTGCAATTGAGTGGTGTGCTGAACTTGTTTCGTTTTGTTTTGTTTTTTCTTTCATGGATCAACGTTTTTACTTGAAAGAATGACTGACAAAGTATAGTTCTCAAAAAGGAATGAAGTGAGCCCATCTCTACAAGACAACAGCTGACAGTATTCATTGCCAATGATAAAATTGGCAATGGATCAAGTGAAAATTGGATTTTTGGAAAACTTATATCCAGTACTGTGAGCTTGACAGCTTCCCAATATTTAAAGCCTTTTCTGATAAAATTGGTAATGTTAACTAATGTGATTTTTATATTGCATAATGAAATATGTCAACATTTGAAAGATCTGCATAACACAGTGAACCACCATTTTCCAAATAACCAATATATGATGACAAAATCATGCACAGGAGCGCAATTCATTCAACATGTAAGATAGACCAATGGATTTTAACATAAGAGTATGAAAAATTTACTGAAAGGGTTTCATATTGCACAATGAAATTATTTTTAAAACCTTTATCATTTGTCAATATCTAGTTTGTATCAAAGAATAATATCCCCAGTTATATAAAAGGAGTATTAAAATAGTCCTCCCCTTTCCAGCTACATATCTGTGTGAGACTGGAGTTTCTTCATTTTCATCAACTGAAACAGCATATTCCAAAAATTCAATGCAGAGGCAAATATAGAATCCAGCTTTCTTCTATTTAAGACAGACATTTAAAAGATTCAGATAATGTAAAACAATGCTTCTCTTCTGTTTTCTTTGTTTTTGGAAAAGAGGTTTTTTAAATAAAAATATTTATTTTAATATATGATAGTATTATTTTAATGATTCAATAATCAAATATTTGAAAATTTGTATTTTAATGATTCAATAAGCAAATATTTGAAATTTTAATTTCTAATATGGTAAATATTGATAGATATAACTCCCATAAACAAAAGCTCTTTGGGGTCTTTAAAAAATTTTAAGAACAAGAACCACTGATATAAACTATCATAGCTGGAAGCTATGTGCAGAGGAGGCCTGAGTGCATATCTTATCTGTATCCTTTTTGGTCTTGAGGAACACCTGAAATTTCAGGAAAGTTTGGCCATTTCTACATGGCAACAAAGGAATGGATTGGTTAATTTTTATAAATATGACAGGCAGACTAAATATTATTATTGTCTAGATTATCAGATGTCAGATAGATGGCTTACTTTTTAATGTTGTATTAAATTACATGATTATAACCTTTGACTTGCTGGTCATTGGCTAAATACAGAAAGACAAATGGCACAAACACATAGTTTATAAACGTTGGACATTCTTGTCATGTAGTTGAGAAAGAGGTTGAAATGCTTTCAACCAGGCTTGCCATCCAACATCAAGATTCGTGTTTGAGAGTTGCCTTAACTCTACAAAGCACATCAGTCAAGATGGTGGTATTTAGCTAAGAAGGAAACTAATTGTTGTAGAAACAATAAGGTCAGATGAAGTGTCTTAAAGATAAGATTTCAGTTGGGAAAGCTTTGCAGAGAACTTCAGAAATTCCATTCCCCACCATCAATGAATATAATCATTTTCCCCCTGAGAGAATGAATATATAAGTAACCCATCAGTGATTGTAAAATGGCTAAAAGATAAGGTATCTTTCTTTATGACTTGTGTCTTATCAGACTATTCGTGTCCATATTGATTTCACTCTTCTATGAATCTGTCCTATTTAGAGTTAAAGCAGTTCAATTCTTGTGTTGATTATTCTCTGATTTTATGTATAAAAATCCTACTCCTGTAAAAAAAATTTAGTTTTTGAGGGAAAGGACTGTACATATTTTGCATGATTCACAATGTCCTGTGCATAGGTAGACTCTTCATACTTGCTGTTCAGTTTAAAAGTTGAGATGCAGGAAATTAATTTCCTTTCTGCAAGTATGTGCTGAGAATTTACTACATGTAAGGTGTCGTGTTAGGCTCCAACAGCTATGCGTTTGTGCATTTTACTATTACACTGGAGAAACAAATGACAGGAATGGGAAATGCAGTGGATACTGAGTCATATTGTTTTGAAAGAATTGTAACCATGGCAGTGGAATTCTTATGAAAGAAACCATTTTTGTTGAAAACCCTCCCTTCTTCGCAAACACATGAGGGATGTGAAGAGTTTCAGCAAAGGAATTGCAGAGTTGTCCCTCCTGGTGCACAGTACTGTCCATCAGATTTTAAATAGCTCTGAAAGCAGAATTGATTTTGATTTCACATTCAA
Source organism: Balaenoptera physalus (assembly GCF_965194825.1). Classification (NCBI taxonomy): domain Eukaryota; kingdom Metazoa; phylum Chordata; class Mammalia; order Artiodactyla; family Balaenopteridae; genus Balaenoptera; species Balaenoptera physalus. The sequence continues at coordinate 91,107,278 of NC_138889.1, forward strand.
AGGAATGTTTGCACTGGCAGCCAATGGGTATGGTAGATATTGGTTTTCGCATTAAGAGGCTTGAACCTTTCTTTTCTTGCCTCTCTTGTTGGCAGGCCCCTAACCAGTGAGGGAGATTAGCTTTGGACTCATAACGGGATACCTTAGAAAGCCAGTTTTTCCACCAACCTTATTGAATTTAAAAATATTACTTCTCTGGGACTTCCCTGGTGGCGCAGTGGTTAAGAATCCGCCTGCCAGTGCAGGGGACACGGGTTCGATCCCTGGTCCGGGAAGATCTCACATGCCGCGGGGCAACTAAGCCCGTGCGCCACAACTACTGAGCCCACGTGCTGCAATTACTGAAGCCCATGCTCCTAGAGCCTGTGCTCCACAACAGGAGAAGCCACCACAATGAGAAGCCCGCGCACCACAATGAAGAGTAGCCCCCGCTCCCCGCAATTAGAGAAAGCCCGCACACAGCAACGAAGGCCCAACGCAGCCAAAATAAATAAATAAATTTTAAAAAAATTTAAAAAAGAAATATATATTAAAAAATATTACTTCTGGTTATAAAATTGTAAAATGCCCTGAACGCTTACTAATCATGCTAATGTGCTATCGTAGTGACATTTCTTGGCCCTGAGTTTGGAGGTACAATCTGATAGATTTTAAATAATATATGTGATGAAAATGCTTACTTAAAAGTAAGTTCATGATGTGACATCATGAGCTAGGAGCACGGGCTCCGCAGACAGACTGCAGCTGTGGCACCTTGAGTGAGGTGACTGGGGTGACTCTCAGTGTTAGAGCTCATTGCCTGTAAAACAGGAAATAATAGAGTTGTTGAGAGGATTGGCTGAGTTAATGCATGTAAAATGCCAGCTATTATTATTGTTCTTATTTCTCCTAATTAATCAGGTCATATTCTATGATTTCAATAATTAATCATAGTAGAAGTTCCTTCTTCACCATCCCCCTGCCCACGTGCTCAGTTTCTAGGCTGTTTGCCATGTTCTCTGTTGCTGAAGTCTTAAGAATTTTGTAATCATGTCTTTTGTGAAGGTGATAGCTGTAGTGGTGAGAGATGTATTTCAAATAAGTTTCAGTTTTTGAATATCAATACCTGCTCAGTTATCTCCCGATACATGCTGCCCTTGGCAACAACCAAGGCATGACTGTTGTTAATTAATCACTTCCACTGAGAACTTAATTAGTGTCTTAATTAGGATCATCATTGAATAGCAGGCGGCAGCATCTTGTGCCAGCTGCAAGTTATTGGTTGCAGCCCTTCTGGTCCTGCGAAAACTTAGACGGAGGAGGGATCCTGTTGTGCTTCTGTTTGTTTTTCTGTCTTCAGAGAAAGCTGCGGAAGGTCATCAGTTGTCTGTGATGCATCCATGTTCTGTCACACGTGCAAAAATAAGGAAACACATCCACTTCTAATGGATCGATCAGAAAACCAAGATTGGCTTTTGAATTCTTGTGATTGTGCTAAACAAGCCGGAAACACGTTGTTGTTGTTGTTTGCATGCGTTGAGAAGTAGGCCATGCATTCTGAGTATGACAGAGTATTTCATTTTTCTGCTGGGAGTTAAAGTTCCTTCCTTCTGGCATCATTGTTTTTTAATATGTTTTTTTGAAATATTGCCGTATTGTTACAGGATGAAATCAGCACTCCATTTTCTTTCTCTTCACCCCCTCAGGAAAATATGGCAAAATGAGGCAAAAGTAGCATCTTTTTGACTTATTTTCCTGTAGAAGTAGAAATTGGGTTGAGGGTGAGAGGCGTGATCAAGTTATTCCTAAAACAACATTTCTCCCAGACCTTTTGGATGGATTGTAACATTGCAACTATAAAATAAAAACTCGTGCACTGACGACTTCTATTTTATAGAAAGGAGAATCCCTTGAGTCAAGTTCCCAAGTGAGGACAGGCATTGTGAAATAGACCTGCTTTACTTGAGCATATTCGCTCATTTTTTTGACTATCATAGACTTTTAGATGATTTAGGTCAATTGTGGACTTGGTGAAGGGATCAAGTGAAATATTTTGTATTCGACAGATTTGCTGCTGCTTCCAGGAGAGGTGGAGCAGGACATGAGCATGAGTGTTCCTTCTTACATTCCTTCTGTGGCTCAGCCTCTTACCTCTGGAGTGAAGCCAAGGCCCACTGGAAAAGGAGCAGACAAACAAAGGGAAGAGGTACTCCACAGGGAATTCAATCCTCTTGAAATTGCCTTGATTTTGTAACTAGTCCTTTCAGAGAAATGCCACTATACCCGTGTGCTTCTGTATTTTTCTGAGATTTGGGAAGATTTACAATTCAGGTTGCTTAATTGGGTCCCTCTCACTGCCATCTCTCTCTAATGTGTATAATCCCTTTTAAACACACAGAGCGAGCAATTATGTTTTTACGTGGAAACTATGTTTGTGTCATGATGTTCGCCATGCTACAGGGACAGCGCTACTTGGGGACTCCGCAAGAGAAAGGATGGAAAGTTTTATTATCTCTTTGAGTCTGCACTGGCCACTTTTCTTTTTATTATTGTTTCCAAGGTCCTAAAAACATTTTGTATTAGTTAAGGTAAGGCCAGGCTGCTATAGTAGGGAATCCCAACAATAAATCAGTGGCTGAAAGGAAATAGAAGTTTATTTCTCTAATGTCTCATTTCAGTCTGTAGAGAGCCTTTAAAGTGAAAAGTGGTTCTGTTCCCTGGGGTCACCAGGGCCCAGGTTCCTTCTCTCTGGATCTCCACTGCACCTCAGGACATTGTCCTCATGTGCATATTCCAAGTCAGGTCACCGTCCTACCTGGAGGGGCAAGGGATGAGAGCATGGGGGCAGCAGGTTCCCCCAAGGCTTAGGACTCAGGGCTCTTCATCTCTGCTCACATTCCACTGGCAACCACTTAGTCGCATGTTCCTATCTGGTCACTGGGGAGGCTGGGAAATGTCATCTAGACATGTGCTTCACCAGCACAGGAGAATGGAATCTGCCACATGTTAACGCTCCCAAATGCACAAGTTGAAAGCCATCTTTCACCATCATTTGCAACTCATCTACATATACTTAACAAACATGCACCAACCAAGGCTGCAGATGGTGCTGGGTAGTGACCTTTATCACCTTTATTACTCTAGCATAAAAGGGGATCGGGCACAAGAAGTTGTTAAGGGCTCTTTATTATTGCTTCCTAATAAAAGCACTAGGGTGTTTCATGATTATTTAGTTGTTTGGGTACTAGTCTTGTCACTTGACGATATTCTGTTACGGAAGCAGTCATTCAATCAGAAGTAATCCAAAAATTTCAATTTTAAATTGCCCTTTTCTCATAGAACTTTTGTTCACTGACATCACAGAAGTCTATCTAGGATGCTTGCAGACTTATATTAAACCCCAAATTGTTTACCAGATAAACTTGCGGAGATAGGCACCTTTCAATGTGCTTTTTGAATTATAGATTGCTTTCTCTGAGTATTAAGAAACTATAATTGCAAGGTGATTTCTAGCAGGAATCAGTTTCTTTTAAAGACTTGTTCATGTTCTTGACTTCAGTTGTGACCATACAAATTATTGGACCAGCCAGTGGTCAATGGCACCTAGTGCCATTATAGAAATTGTTACAAAATGGTTTTAGTTGATGGGTTAAAAAAAAAAAAAGGAATGATTTGTGGAATCAATCATATAGCCAGTAAAATGCTAGTTAAAACCCTGTGTATGGTTGTATCTTTAAAAGGAGTATAAATTTCTTCCCAGAGAATGTGAAAATTTTTAAATGTTCGAATCAAAATGATATGAACAATTTTTGTGTTGGCAAAAATGAGACATAGATGAATAATTTGCTGCTTTTTAAATATCCGGAGTAATATTTTGGGTGGGATTTTAATTTCTAACCACTATTTGTTAGAGAAATGTTTCAGAACTGTCTAGAATCACAATACCACACCAACTCTGCCTTGGTTTAATAGTATTGATATTATTTTAAAATACCCAAAGCAGGTAAAAGAACATAATCACCAATTTCCAGCATATGTCCTGTAAGGACCTACCAATGGGCTATTTTGGATGAGAGATGGTAGTTGCTTTCTGTGATGTCAATCTCAAAAGATGAAATTTACCCTGGATGTCCTGACTTCCTCTTAATTGCCTAATGAGAATCCGTAACTTCCTGAAATGGACTGGACCCATTTAATTTTTTTCCTCATTTTATCACTGCTTTTATACATGTGCATTTCCTTCTTACAGTCAAACATTTTTCAAGAGCCTTCCACTTTCCCTTTGTGAATAACTTCTTGCCGTAGTTACTCTATTTTGATGAATTCTGGAAGTTTTGAACAGCTTTACTGAACAAAAAGAATTCACATTAAGAAGATGAAAAATTGAGTTCTTGTCCTACTTCCCAAGATATACAAGAGGTCATTGAAGAAACTTTTGTAGTATTTTAATGGGAGATTGCCTGTTTTTCCAATTCAAAATGGGACTCTATAAACTTTTTCACCTGTATAGACAGTTTATTTACCATATTACTGTGTAAGATAACCTACAGCTAAATGCTGCTATTATTGATTTGAGCATTAGTTCTATTTACTTTAATTTGCCTACATGGTACTTTGAATGAAGATGATTCCTTCTGTAATAGTGTCCCTCTTAGAATAAATCACGTGGGCAATTTTAAGAAAACTAGCAATTTTCTAATAGTGTACAAATTCTATTCCCTGAGAGGCTACGAAAAGATTGCAGTTAGATTTGAAATTAGACACCTGAAATCCACATGTTTCTCTCAGCTCCTTAGGCAAAAATAACAAGTTAATAACTTAATTCACAGTTGTTTCTGTTTAGTAGCAGGGGATTTGGTGTTCCATTGCACGAATTCTGCTCTTTGAAATAAGTCAGAAGTTCAGTTTGCAATCTAAAAAACTTGGAGCCTTATATCTTAGAACCTCAAAATGAACCTAACTTGAAAGAAGAGAATTCCCAAAGTGTGCCACAGTAGCCAACAGCTGAAATGCATAAATAGAACTGCAGCTTTACAGTATTTGAAAAGCTGTCATTTTGAAGATCACAGTGATGTGTTCTGAACTGCAGTGTACATCAGGGTTCACTTTGAATTACATATATGCCCCTCATCTTAGAAGACCCTACATTCACTTGTGTGTGTCTCTATAAGGTTACTTAATTAAAATGCAAAAAAGTCAGAACTAGTGCCGAGTTCAGTGCTTTGCATATAGGAGACATGCAATAAGTATTGAATGAACAAATAATCAGGAAACTTTTCCTTGCTACTGGGAGTGATTTTCTGGTATAATAAGATGGTTAGGGTCATTGTCTCTTTCCTTCTCTATTGGTTCATTGCCCTCAATGTGTAAACATGTTTAAGTCTCTCCCATCCTTAACAAAATGAAAGAAAACTAAAGAAAAAACAACCTTCCCTTTACCTTGGACCCCTCTTGGCTATTGTCTGCTCTTTTTTCTCCCTTTTCATACAGACTTCAGAAACCAACAGACTCGACTCCTCTAATTGACCCTGCTTCCTTTCCCCTCACTCCTCATTCAGTTCATTGCAAAATGCCCTTGGTCTAATCACCTGCCTGGACATATTCAGAATAAAGGTACTTAATCATTGCCAATCATCCCAATGGACACTTTTCAGTCTTTATTTTAATGGGACTCTCTACTGTGTTTTTTACCATTGATTTTCCCTGACACTCATGGTCTACTGGTTCTCTCTTCCCAGCTCTTCTCAGATTCTTTGTGTATTTCTCTGAGTGTTCTTCCCCTGCCTCCTTTGGGGGTTTTCCCTCCATGCTTCCCTTAGGAGTTGGTGCTCCTCAGGGTTCCATGCTAAACCTACAGCTCTTCCCACTTGCATACTTGGATCTGTTTTCATCTATAGGTTACTACCTTTTGGGCTTATGTCTCCAAATCTGTATCTCCAGCTTCAGACCTTTTGCTGAGCTTCAGGTTTGTGGGTTCAATTGCCTGTTGACAATTCTATCTGGATTCCTTGAGGTACATTCAAATCAACATGTTAAAAACTGAGCTTATCTTTACCCGCTTCTCTTCCTGCGTTCTTGCTCTTCTTCCCTTCCTATATCCAAATCAGTCATCAAGTGCTGTTAATTTTACTTTCTGATATTTTAAAATATCTGCTCTCAATGCCCTGTTCTCATTATCTTGTCTGGACTGCTTCACAGTCCCCTGACTAGTCTCCCGACTCCCAATCTACCCTCTGTTCAGTCTTCAGCGTGATCTATCTTGATGTACCCTCCAAGAGGGCAGGGTCTCCTTCTGTTCTCTGCACACCTGTGTCTCATTGTAGGTGCTCAGTTAACATTTGAATGAAGGAAGAAATTTATTCGAAATGCACAGATACCAAGTGTCTACCTGCTTTCAAAAAATCCTTCAGCGACTTTTCATCATCTCTGGGAAAAATAGCTTATAAGACCTGTCATGATCTGGCATCATCTTCATCTCTTGCCATTCTCTACCTGACATTTTCTGCTCCAACAACACTGAATTACTCGCAGATACACACGTGTGAAATTCTCTGTGTTTCTGACTTGGCCTGTTCATGAGACCTGCTTTTGTCTGCAAAGCTCGTCTTCCCTCAACCTTGTTAAATAATATTACCCTTGAAGATTCTGCTTAGATAGCACCTCTTCCAGAAAGCCTCCTCTGAATGCTTCCTAATGCCTTCCAACCTGGGCTGGGTTAGTTGTTCCTTCTCTGTTCCTGTCACCTTCTAACTATACCATGTGTACTTTCTGCATTTTACTATAATGATCTGTTGATGTGTCTATCTCATTTCTCTGTGATTTCATACAAGTCTGCATCTTTGTATCCTCAGCACCTACACAGTGCCTAGATTTTAATAAACATTTGTGGAAAGAATGGAATATATCTGAATGATTTCAGGAGACTATTCCTCTGACATTTTGATCCAGAGATGTACTGGCCACCTTGCAGTATAGAGAGACAGTGATACCCCCAAAATGTTTTAAAAGGTCTTGAGTATCATATTTTGGCATTGCAGATATGAAATTATTATTCTTCTTGGTTTCTTGCTTTTATATTTCAGCATTTAACTGATTGCCTAAGGAATTAATCTATCAAAGATAGCTGCTGTTAATAACTCAGTTTCTAAGTGAAGACATTTATAAGTATATTTTTATATTTTCAAGTGTATTGTAAATGAATAATTCTTGTGTTTGCCTCATATATTTATTGGCTAGCTAGAAACTTATTCCTTGTTGCTGTTTCGGTTAATAACAAATGACTGATGAAGGAAATCATGCTCCACAATAGAGAAAAATTTAAGTGTATGAAAAAGAACTTAAAGGAAAATAAAAACTTTTCACTTAAGGATAAATTTCTATATCTCTAGTTCCATACTGTTGGATATTATGGCCGAAAGGTATATGGGGACCCTGGGTAAGGGAGAGGAGTAAGAAGGTGGTGGGTTGGACCCTATCTGGGAGAAAGGACTAACTTGGTCACGGGAGTCAGCCCTCGTCAGAGAGTCTGGAAGTTCAACATACAAGCCTTAGTCTGTCTGGGTTGCTGATAAAAGGTGGGTCCTGAGTGGGGTGATGAGTGGGGAGGTGAGTAGGATTTTCTGGAGAGTGGCCATACTCAGTTGAGAGTAAGTTAAGCTTCAGCACTTAACCCTCTGTGCTTCTTTAGACCTTTCTGCATCCCTCTGTTGGGGAGCATGGAACATGATAATGAAATCACTCATTTACTTCCGTCTTCTCCCTGAAGTTATAAAACCTTGTGGGCACAGATTTTGCTTCTCTTCATCCTTGTGTTCCCAGTATCTAATTCACATTAAGTGCTCAGTGAGTGTTTACGGAGTGAACACGTAGAGGGCAGGGAGGTGGGCATGTGAGGGTTGCTCGGGCTGTGTGAGGGAGCGAGGAGGATGGTATGGTCTCGCTGGGATTTTAGCTCAGCAAAGGGATTTGTCTAATTTGAACCCGCTTTCCAGCCTCAGAGGGAGGGGTGAAGGCAAAGTGACTGCATCTAGTGAGAGTGGTTAGTAAGGTCTAGGCAGGTTTTAGAGGCCTCAGGATAAGGTTCAAAGTCCTAGTGCAATGGGCAGCCTGAAACTTGGTGGACATGTGGATGGCAGGTCTTCAACCAGGTGTCCGTGGGCAGCAAAAATCCCTTCAGACAGAAGCACTGGCAGAGAGGGGGCTCTTTCTCGTCCTCTGCCAGGACCAGGCCTGCAAACCTCAGCGCTTACTGCTGGATAGAGTTAGAGACGGCAAGGATGCTTCTATTCAGGAAATGAGCATACTGTGTCCTTGTGTATGTGTTTCTTCATTTGAGCTGGTCTTAGCCATATTACCCCACTGTCACTTTGTGGTGACGATAAATTTAATTTTCAGAAAGTGACCTAAATGGACAGATTAGCCACTCGGCAGACTGATTTGCTTCCAGGGTACAGCTGCTCTTTTAAAGATAGTCACGGTATTATGTGGATCCTCGAGTGCATTTTTTTATGATAGGCTGTGAGAATTTTTTAGCTTATTTAGAAAATATCTTTTCTCCCAAAGAGCTATGACTTGGCTTAGTGAAAACTTCAAGGTCGATCTTTGCTGGTGTTTTTTGTTGCGACGGTGAAGCTTTATCTACAGGTCACCCGGGATTCAAATCTTGCTTCTCTTCCTTACTAACTGTGTAGCCTTGGTAAGTTACTTAACCTTTCAGAGCTTTGTAAGATGGGTCGTTTGAAGATTACTGCTAATGCCTGCACAGTTCCTAGTACTGGGGCTGGCGCATGGTGGGGACTCACTCAGTGGCAGCTCCCATCATTACCTTTGTCAGGAAAGCACACAGACACTTTCTAACAAAGAGGAAGTGAGCAAGTCTCTGAAATTTGTTCTCGTGCTGGTTTTACTGAGAAAGGATGATAGATGGCTGGGTGTTTGCTATTAGCACTGCACACCCAACTACAAGATGCAACTTGCTAAACAGATAGGAGATATCTACTTTTCATGTTTTGGGGTGGGTTTTTTTTTTTTGTTTTGCACCTTTGGTAACAGTACACAGTTGCTGAGCTAGATGCTCCATTTTCAAGAACATTGCAAAAGCCACTAAACGAGATCATTTTCCATGCAAGAATATTGAAAGCTGATTATAGCTTCAGGGCATTTTTTTCATTCTTGCATAGGCCATCCTTTTCAATTATTTCAGCATCACCATACATAATAGAGAGCTACATAGAGGTGCTGGGTGATTTCATTGTATCACACAGCATTTGCTTTTGGAGAGGCCTTTTAAGGGGTGATACAGTGAGATTTAAGGCATTAAATCTCTTGTTTATTGGAAAATGTGCTTTTTTTAATCTACCTTCCTTTAGGAAGTCTTTAAAATTCACAGATTATGAATAAGTAGATACAAAATTATTACATCTCTTTGCAGCTACTCTGAGTTGCAGATAAATTCTGTAATATTTTAAAAATTCTTGGTAGGAAGAAAGGATCCTGGACTTTTTAATTTAGAGTGCTACTATGTATTTTAATTCCTGCTGTTATTGGCCCAAGTCTTATCTGAAGAAGTAAGTATATTAAGCATAGAGTATTTTTATCTTTGAAAATGATGTTTTATTGCTACAAGTCTTTTTTAGTAAATGGTAAAAGTGTCCTTAAGGTTGACCAAAATCTTAAGGTATATTTTCTCACATTTGAATATAACTCTTAGTTTTTCCATATGCCTGTAGCCCTGACACTACAAATGGTGAAAATGTAATGAATGTGTACAAGAGAGACTTTCTGATTCTTGCCGTGGGCAGAATTAGTTAATGATGTTCATTCAGATGCAGGATGGTACAAATGGGGCATATTAAGAGGCTTAAATTAGGTCAAATTGAATAATTGAATTTATTCCTTTACTTAAAAACAGCTTAATCAGCTCAGAGTGCTGAAGTCTAAAAAAAGTTTAAATATTAATAGAGAGTTTATGTTTTCAACTTTATCTTCATTTACAATGATTATATGTTATTTTCCTCGTTTGTTACCTTTTATAGATAGTTGGAGATGAAGTTCGGCCCTTCTCACTTGATGAAGAATTTGATTATGACGCTGTGATGCTGACCCCCAAGTTCACTCCTGCAGAGATAGATGCCATCAAAGAGCTATGCAAGCAAAAGAGCAAGAGCACAGACTTAGAGAAACCCCGTGACTGATCCACCAAGACATCTTCGTGTTTATTTTTATTTTGTTCTTATTCGAGCAACATTAGAATAAAATATATACCTACTATAATCCCTTTTGTGGAAATTTGTGTGTGCGTTGATTTATCAGAGTTATTTGTCAGTAGGGAGATGAGACTAAAAAGACCAAAGAGCCCTCTACCCTTACAGAGTTCTCTTCTGTCACTTGGCTGCATCCATGGCTGGTCGGGGGAGATGGAGGTGGCAAACGGGGACAGGAAGCAACGCCTACAGAAGGGTCCATCTGATGAGAGCGCGGAAACTAGGTAATGTGGGGTGTTGTCACAAAGCCTGGAAATTTCATCCCGCCCCCTTGGGGAGGAAGGGCAATTGAACATGCAAAACACAGAGAAGAACTGATTATGTGGTAGGTCACTGGTCTCAGCTATCCACAGATAGTGGTATGAATGTGAGTGCTGAGAGGTTGGGCTTCTAGGATTGATTGGGAAAAGACTTTACTGAAAAAGAAAGCATCTGAGAATTGATTATATGTCATATATTAAATTCTTGCACTTTGTTATTGCTATTCAGCCATGTGTGAGGAAAGTTACTAAGTACAAGGAATGATCTCTATTTCCAGAAGTTTACAATATAATTTGAGAAGGCAAGGCATAGATAGAGAAGACAACTAGAGAATGTAAAAACTATTAGGAAGTGCTAATTGTGTAAAATACCCACGAATGCTTTAAAGGGAGGAGAAAAAGTGGTGAAGGCACAGACGAAGGGGGAATAGTATGTATGAAGTAATTTTTATCATTGAAGGAATCAGTAACAAATGTACTTGGTCTTTTTTTTCTTTGTATATATATATATATTTTTAAAATTTATTTATTTAATTTTGGCTGTGTTGGGTCTTTGTTTCTGTGCGAGGGCTTTCTCTAGTTGTGGCAAGCGGGGGCCACTTTTCATCGCGGTGCGCGGGCCTCTCACTATCGCGGCCTCTCTTGTTGCGGAGCACAGGCTCCAGACGCGCAGGCTCAGTAGTTGTGGCTCACAGGCCAAGTTGCTCCGCGGCATGTGGGATCTTCCCAGACCAGGGCTCAAACCCGTGTCCCCTGCATTGGCAGGCAGATTCTCAACCACTGCGCCACCAGGGAAGCCCAGATCATTTATTTTTGATGACAACTTAGTGTCTAAAATATGCTATAAATGTAAAATGCACATTGGATTTCAAAGAATTAATATGAAAAATTATAGACTATCTTGTTTTATTTTTGTATTGATTACATGTTGAAATTTTATTTTGGGTCTATCTGGTTAAATAAAATATATTATTAAAAATTACCAATTTCTTTTTACCTTTTTAATGAGGCTACTAGAACATTTCAAATTACATATGTGGCTTGTGTATTTTTATTTGACAGCACTGCAGTAGAGTGTAATCAGTTTTGTAAGAGTAATGTGTACTAAGAGCTACTGGGCAAAGCAAGTTGGAGTTATTGAATTATGCCTTGGAGAGCTGGGGAATCTTCAAAGAGGAGGTGACATTTGAGGCTGGCCAGGAAGAATCAGTAGGACTTTTTGATTGGAGGCTGTTAGAAGAGTTTATGTGGGAGATAAGAGCCAGAATTAAGGCAGTGTAGGTGGATGTGGAAAGTATGGATTTGATTAGAGATTTGGAGGTAGAACTAGCAAGGATTTTTGATTGATGCAATGAGGAGATGAGGGAGCAATTGCGAGGTTAAAACAAGATTTTAGCATGCAATCTATACACACATGCTGACTTGAGGAGACAACTGCATTGTGACATAATTGTTCATAAGACCAGAGGATCTCTTTTGACTCAATGTATATACACATAGCATTTTGGTATTTTAGATAAAGAAAGACTTCACCATTTTTAAGACATCCCAATTCTGTGGACTTAAATAGTTTTATAATAGAAGAAACAAAACTAAGTATTCAAAAAGAATTACACTTTGGTGGAGTGTTCCATTAACTAGGTAGGGTAGATGGCAGCTGAACGTTACTGTAGAGCATTCTATCTGTAGAGTTGGTGTATTATTGGCTTCATTCCTTTTGGAAATTTTTTTTAAAAATAAATTTAAGTAATTCATTTATTTAATTTTGGGTGCGTTGGGTCTTCGTTGCGGTGCGCAGGCTTTTCACTGCGGCAGCTTCTCTTGTGGAGCACAGGCTTTAGGTGCGCGGGCTTCCGTAGTTGTGGCACGTGTGCTCAGTAGCTGTGGCTCGTGGGCTCTAGAGCGCAGGCTCTGTAGTTGTGGCGCACGGGCTTAGTTGCTCTGCGGCATGTGGGATGTTCCCAGACCAGGGCTCGAACCCGTGTCCCCTGCATTGGCAGGCAGATTCTTCACCACTGCGCCACCAGGGAAGTCCCCCCCTTTGGAAATTTTTGATTCCTACATTATTTGGGGCAATTGTGCATTACAGCAAAAGTGACACTGGAAAATGGGTCCCTTAAGGCCTTTGAATGAAATAGTTTTGTCTCAACCGTACCATTACTCTTCCCCTAACTAGCAAATACTCCTCTATGACTTTCAGCTTTATGGGTCCCTTGAATCGATGTGAATGGTTTATTTTACGTTGGTTGGCAAACCCTAACCAAGTGCCTTTAGAAGAAGCCTGAGCTTGTATTGATAGATAATGCTTACCCGGATTAGGTAGTGGCATTGAGGAAAAGAAAGAGTAGAAGATAAGGAGAAGCTCCTGCATGTATATACCAAAATGGGAGGGAAGAAAAAAAGAGTATCTTGAAATAATGTAGCAGTTACAACACGAACAAACTTGAATGGAGAAAATTTCACTCCAAGCCTGCAGTACCAGCCCTAGCTTGTTCAGTGTGGTGGCACACCAAGCAATCTTATTCCTTCAGGATCCATCTTATGGGGAGTTGCACAAGAAGGGGAAAAAATACTTAGACCTGATATTGAACTTCCTTGATTCCTTCATCAAGAAATTTCTTTTCCCATGAATGAGATAGGGCTGTATCCTCATTTAAAAGAATAAATTTTCCTTATGTGCTAGGTAATTGTATGGATGAATTAAAATATGAAAAAGAAAAACAAAAAATTTTCATTTCATTGGCTTGTTTCTTGGAGGTTGAAGGTACATGAGTACAATAGCATGGGAAATGACATGAAAGAGACAACCTTAGAATTTCCTAGAAAAATATTTCTCCATATGTGGAAGGGAAATCAATACTTTTCACCCTGGCCTAGCCAGCCCTTACACCCTATGGCCCCTACTTACCTCTCCAATCTCATCTTGTACCTTCTTCCTCATTTTTTATTATGTTCTAACCAGTTCATATTCTTTTTTGTTTTTCAAGCACTCCACCTTGTTTCCACCTTAGGACCTTTGCTCTCACTCTTCTTTCTGATTGGTCTTCCCAAGTCTTGGTGTAGCTGGGTCCTTCTCATTATTCAGGTCTCAGGTGAAATGTGTCTCCCCAGAGTCTCTCTCTTGACCGCCCTATCTAATCCCATTCTTACAACCTTCACTCTGTCCTGGTTTATCCCATTATCTTACCTTGTCTGTGTCTTATCTGACTGTCCCATGAGATCATAAACTGCAAGAGGGCATGGACCTCCTCTGTCTTTTTATTGCTGTGTCCCCAACACCTGAAAAGGACCTGCAATAAAGTAGGTGTTCAATAAATATTTACTGAATGAATCACACCTAAAGTATGAGCTTATTAGTTTGAAGAACCCAGAGGTCCATTTCATTGATTCAGTTCAGTTAGACATATACTGAGCACTTTTGGTATATATTCTTACTTCTTAGACTCATGACAATCCGATGGCCCAGGCAAATTTGGGAAGCCTCACCTGATTGGCCTGAACTGTTCCATCCAATCTGTTCCTTCTTTTCCTTGCCACAACTCCGTGGAAAATTGAGAGATTCTTGGTTCACATGGAAACTTGACCCACTTCTCAATTGTTCTTTTGAAACCTTGTTATGACTTCTTAACATTAAAAACCCTATTGAGGAGCCATTCATGTGATACAATACTGATATTGCCAACATTCTACATTAAAAAGTGCGGACTGATGACTAAAGGAAAACTGGAAAGGGAAAAAGAAAACAGAACTTAAAGAGTGAGGTAGGAAGGAGAAAAATTCCATTTTGGTAGCTGCCTGTAAAGCAGAAGCCTTTATCCATTCATTCAAAAATGCTAATGCTCATAAGAGTCATCACATTTTAGAGGTGGTCTTAAAGCCTAATTCCCTCATTTTCATTACACTTTTATTTATTTTGAGTGTCATGTGAGCCACAAGAGGTTTTTAAACAGAGGAGAGACAAAATCTGACTTACGTTCGGGAGGAGATGGTGGAAAGGGGGTAGGGATGTATTGTATTGGGGGAAGACTCCACTGGAGGGGTGTATGTGCCAGGCTATATTGTTCTCTCTCTGGAAGTTTCTATGATTTCGTTATCCCCAGTATTCTGAAAATGTACGATGATCAGTGTTGACACAGGTCTATTTTCATTTTTTGTCCTGGGCACTCAGTAGCCTTTTAGTCAGGAAAGCTACATCCTTAGTTCTGGGAAATTGTCTTGAATTGTTGTTTTTTGATAACTTGCTTCCTTCCATTTCCTCTTTTCTTTCTTTCTAGAATGTTCGCTTTTTGGATATTGAACTTCTTAGATGCTGCTACAATGTTTTCGTACTCTCTTCTGTTTTCTTTCTTTTTGCTCTGTTTTCTGAGATTTTTCTCAACTTTATCGTCCACGTTTTTATTGCAAGGTGCATATTATTTTCTTTTTTGAATTTTGTATTGTTTTTAAATCTGCTAAATAGTAAAGCCAATTCCATGAAAAGCAAACAAACACCAAGAAACCACATCCAGAGGGATCAGGACAGCATGGCAGAACTGCATCAGGGCTAGACGATTAGAATTGAGAGAGTGAAGGTAGCGTCTCATCCTTGATAAGGATGAGCATGGTGCCCCTCAATGGGAAGCACTTGTGTTCATGATGCTGAATGAATGAGCCATAAGAGATGGAGATGCCAAGAGGGACTTGGGTATTCCCAGCATGTTGTAGAAAGCGTCGGGTGTGAACAAGTGGAGGCTAGGTAAGTTCTAGGATCCCTAACACTGAGAGAGGGAAGCGATGCATTAGGAGCTGGGTCTGTACAAGGCATTCATGTGTTAGGCACTCCATCCTCTAAAGCAGCTCCTTTTTCTCTTCCTGATGTTCCTATTTCTGTTTATGGCACCACATTGGTTGCCAGAGACTATTATTTTGGCCTCTTTGCTCCCTTTTCATTCCAATCTCTCCTCTGTAACCCCCTGGCCATTATTCAAGACTTCATTTTTACTTATCTCCTCCAGGAAGCCTTCCTACTTCCCAATTAGTCTCTAAATGCCTCTATTCTTTCCATTCTGGCTTGTTTTACACATTGTTTTCATATTCATCTTCATGTTACTATCTTGTTTCAAAACTACTACTAGCTGCTCATTGCCTACTGATTATTAAAAACTTCTCAATTTAGCATCCAAGGCCCTATTCCCTTGTACCCCCATGATACAGACAAAACTGACTACATGTGGTTCCCAAATGTTGCCTCCCACCTTCATGCTTTTCTTCTTATTTTTCTTTGTTTCTGGATGGTCACCCTTCATTTCTGCCCAGTGAATTTCTCCTCATCCTTTGAGATGCACCCCAAGGGTCACATCCTCCATGAAACATTTCTGATTCTCCCAACCAGGTATAATTTCATCTTCCCCAGAACCTGGATATCACTTTGTAACACTGTTGCTACTTGTCACATTCTGCCTTGTGTACATGTTCCCCCCTCACTGGAACCCCCCTCCCCCCTGTTCACCGACTCCAAAGGCAAACACCAAATCTCATTCATTCTTGCATCTTTAGGAAGCACTGTCTCTTACGTATTATGGTTCTTATCTGACTTCATTTACTTACAAAATCCAGGAAGAGTGCCACAAAAATGGATCCCATTAAGATTTATTCATTTAGCTAATGTTTATCTACTGTCTGGTTCTTTTGTTACATTTTGTTTTTAGAAACAAATAGTTAATGTCATGATTTGTTAATCCATTGAATTTATGATAAAGAAACCAAATGCAAAACGTCTGCACAAGCTGCACCAGAACGTTGATTTATTGAGAGAACAATCAGAAAAAGTAATTCCATCCAGTACAAAAATGGGAGGAAAAAAAGACCCAACAATACGATTCTAATGTAAGTGAATTTTGCATGAAGGAATGTAGGAAGACATTTTAGTATCAAAATAATGGCAAGTCAGTAGTAAAGGTTATGGTACATGATAAATAATTGTAATACTTTGCATCTCTATAAAAATGTGCAGTCTTTCTAAAGATTTTTGTTGTTGGTTCCACTTCAGGTGGTAGTAGATTATCTCCATTGTGTGCATTTAGAATATTGACATCCCTGTTAAGATTAAAAAAGTAAATCCAATAACTCTTCAAATTGTGTTAATATTGGCTATATTCTCAGAAGAAATTAGCATGAATTTTAGTTTAGGTTAAAAAGTATTTTCAAAGGATGGCTTATGTGCAAGTGGTGGTAATGGTGCTTGAAGTAATTAGGGTGTTTAACAACCATGCAGAAAAAACTGCTAATTCTTCTTATTTTTACCCACAAAGATGGGAAAACCTGGAAAGTATTTGAATCACAGACATATTGGGGCATTTTGGGGGGAAAAAAACCATGGTATCAGATGTCTTTGCAAAAATGATTTCCTAAGTCCTTTGGGTTTAAGAAGGTCATTGTCTTGAACTTATAGAGGATTTAGCTTGAAAAATGGAGGTCAACTGATTCCTGAGGAGACTTTAGTTTCTGGAGAGTAGTTTATGCTTTTCTTTAAATGCTTTGGTTATAGTATTATCCTGTTATTGATGTATTGACTCTAATGACTTCTGATGACTCGATGTTTTTATATCTATATATATACGATATATATTTCATGTGTATATATATTTATATTATTTTGCAGTGAATCCAACTTATTTTCAAATGTGAATGAAATCCACAGTTTGGTTAGTCTGGGTTACCTTTTTGTTTTGCTAAAATTGAGTTTGCTAACCTTTCTCTGGGGAAAAAACCTGCAGCATTTGTTTCTTCAGCTCTGTTCCTGTTATTGTTCTGCCCTGTGAGCTTTGCCTATAGCATCGGTTTCTGCTTCCCCCAATCCCACCGAGTATAAATGTAACAGAGACAGGTACATGTTGTGGATGTTTTGTGTTTGAACAGTTGAACACCTGGCTACTGGTGTGCAGGTGCCCAGAACTCTGGAGAAGGGGCTTTCATTTAAGACAAACAAGAAGAATATGTGCAAGTTGCAGATGAGGGCTTGGGTGTTGGACTTGAGATGTTTCTGTGTTCAAAACAATAAGGAAATGTGAGTCCCTTACAAGTCAGGGACTGAGTAAAGTGCTGGTCAGAGTATTTCTGGAAAATTTCTTCACTTACATAATGGCTTCTGTATTTGTTGGCCTAAATGAGTCTACTAGATCCTGTTTAGTTATGGTCCTCAATTTTCAAGGATCACAAAGGGTTTTATACAGATGGTACCCAAAGTGATCACTTCTCATTATGGTGAAATTAAGCTCTAATAAGCTATGTATCAAATAAATAACCTGTCCAATGCCATCACCACAGTTTAGAATGAGAAATGAATTGCACTTTGCTAAAAGTGTGCTCCCATGTTCATTTTCCCCAAATTTGACAGTCTGTACATTTTAAGCAATAATTAATCAAAATAGAAAGTATTAAGAGAACACTAAGTGTCAACTGAGTGTTTACCACATGTTCACCATCATATTAGATGAGATGTGGGAGAAGAAACATGAATGGCTAAATACTTAGTAACATCACAGAGAGGCCAGTTTTGACACAGGAAAGAGAAGTCAGTGCAGTATCCTGGGGAACCCAGTGGTGAACTAGTACTACCCTAGCTAGACTCATTGCTTCAAATGAGTTATTGACATTCCATAGCTAAGGGGAGAAGTAAATAGACCTTACTTTCTAGAAGTTGAGCCCTGTGTTCTTTTGGGGAGAGATGGCTCATCCGGATGATGTGGCATCAGTGGCACATACCAGTATCTGTGTGTATTTCCCTGCCCATCCCCCTCCCCCGTCAGACACTACACCACAGATGGCACGTGTTCATCTTGCGGTGGTGAAGGGTTGACATCAAAAGCAAAGAAACCCTTGAAACCCATCCCTCTCGGCCCACAAGAGCAGCTTCTCTCCACCACAGCAATGAAAGCCGGAGATAAGAGGGGCATTCCCACCGCTGTACTCTCTTGTGGGCAGCTGACAGTTAATGCAGGTGGGCGTAAGGGGCTGCCTGTCTTTTGAAGGTCGTCTGTTGAACTAGAAGGCCACGTCCCTGGGGTCAGTGCCCTGCTTTGGCCCAGGAGCTGCTCTGAGAGTAACCAGGTGGTGAATACCTGCCCGTATTTTCAGAAGATCAGAGGTGGCTGTCAAGAATCCCTCTATCATTCAAAGGCAAGGTGGTGAGCCTTTGCGATGAGTGGCCGTTGGAGGGGCCACCTTGATGCTTGTTTTCTCAGAGGTCAAATTCGATTGCTGAGCAGCTGGCTCATCTACCTCCTCCCATCCCTCCCTAGATGGGAGGGAGGCTGGCGCTGTTCAACTCAGGGTGAACACAGCTAAAGTGCAGAAGGAGAGAAGCAAGCGTGAAATGAGTCTGCCGTTCACCAAGCAAATGGCATTTTGCTTAAATTGGACTCTGCTATTTTATCTTGACCCACAACCCAACGCAACTCATTGTAATACATTATCACATACAAGATAGTTGGCTCATTAATAATACCCCAGGAAGGAGACAGGGGTAAACAATGAAAACTCCCACACATTAGCACCATAATGTACTACAATATTTTTCCTTCTTTTCATCAAAATCCTCCATGTAATTAAATCCCAAGTAAGTCAGCAAACAAATCCCTCAGCTTCTTTTATTGCACTTTTGTTTTTTGGAGTGAATTTGTTATTTTTCATACTAGACAGCAACTAAGCGCAAGCTCCTGGATGGCTCTGCAAGTTTTCCTACAGACAATAAATATTTATTGAGTGCTTCTGATAAGCAGGGCACTGGCACTCTGGAGTTGCAGCAGCAAAGACAGAACGCGAATTGCTGATTACTGCTGTGAGGAATGCCAACCTGGATGAAGTGAAAGAGAGCATTTGGGTGAAAAGGGAAAACCTCGTTAAGGAGGTTACAGGTAAGCTGAGACCATAGTGGCAAGATGGGGCCAGGCTTGCAATGACCAGGAGAAAGTGTGTTCCTTTTTGAGCCAATAGCTAGGACAAGACCCTAAAGTGGGAAAAGCTTGGTGACCAGAGAAACATAAGGAAAGCCTGCGTGGCTGGAGTGTAATGAGAGAAAGCAAAGGTTGTTGGAGATAACTGAGGCAGGTAGGGGGGTCGTGAGATTGTATGACACTGGAGGTCATGGTAGGGAGTTGGATTTTAATCTCTGTGCTATGGGAAGCCATGGAGGTTTTTTTTTGAAGTCTTTGATGTGCTTTATATTTTAAGAGATCAACTCTGCTTGCTGGTGTTGAGATGGAGTCAGGAGAAGAAGCAAGATGACCCGCTATGTGGCTGGTTTTGCAGTCATCCAAGTGGGGGGTGATGGTGGCTTGGGTGTTAATAGTGAAGGTGGAGAGAAGTGGATGGATTCAGGACCTATAGTGGAGATGGGGTTGATGGGACTCAGTGAGGGATTACATATGGGGAGGCTGAGTGGATGAGAAGACTTGAGGCTGAATCCTAAGTTTTTGCTTCACAGTTTTCCAACCTCTGAGGGTTAAAGCTAGGATAAAGAAAAACCTGTTGATGGGGGTTTGAGATGTGTCTGGAACTTCCAAACATAACACTGTGATATTGTAGGAGGTTTCATTCTTTATGAAACATCATCTTTCTGACTTGTGATACTTCTCAAGCCAAGTGCTGTTTTCCCTCTTTTCCAGTTGAAACCTATGGATTATTTAATTACACTATCACTTTGCAATAGCCCAGCCTCATTCTCCTACATCTCAGCATCTGAAAGAGGTTTGAAGCCAGTCATGTAAATATCAGTGGTGGCCACAGCACCTAGCATAGACCTAGAAATTGCCTAATAAATGTCTGGAATTGAATTGAAAAGGGATTTAGGGCAACGCCTCTCTGCATGGTCTGTAGTCCCACATGGTTCTGTGAACTGTTTGTTACAAGTCCATGGCAAGAAAAGTCTGGAAATAAGAGCAAACATTTAGAAGCTTTTATAGCAAATTGAAATTGCTGTGACATCCAAGCAGCATTTCATTTTTCCAGTAATTTACTTTTATTCTGTTTTATAATATAGCCATCTAAGATGTATTGGAAATTATCAGGCAAAAAGACAAAACTGGGTTTTCACACCCAAACAGTTTAAGAAGCACTGGTTGAGGACAATAGACAATATCATTGCCTTTCCGAGGAGAAAAGTGTGGTGATGTCACGTGACAGGTCAGGTATTAGGGGGAAACAGAGCTGGTTCTTGCTGTTTCTTGCTTTGGCTACTTCCAATCACAAGTGGGTTCTGGGGTGTCCAGGACTCTCCTGATGTATGTAACCTCTGAAACGCTGAAACAGGAAGCGAGTGAAGGAATTCCAGGAGTGTGCATTGTGTGGAAGCGTGAAACTGAGCTTGAATAGATGATTGAAAACCTATGTGTGAACAGGGCCAATTTTATCTGTTTCTCCTCTATGAGCTGCTCCCAAGGGGCAATTTGAAATTGGTTTTGCATTTCAGAAAGCCATAAAATGTGGAGTTGGGAGTAGTTCCATTCCCTCATTTTACAGATAAGTAACTCATATCCTAAGGATACGTTTTGAGGGGAAAATGTCTCGTAGGGTCCAGGAGCCAAGGATAAAGGGCACTGGCTGATCTTTTCCACCCCAAACCAAGCCGAGCTTGTGGGTGGTTTTGCACAAGGCTCATTTTTCAGTGTTGTGATTTGGACCAACTTTCTTCACAAAACCACATCTGTGTAAAACTGGAGCCTGGGAACCCATTTTTAGCCTCTTGTTTTGACATAAACCAAAGTTCTGTTTAGTTGTAAATTTGGGCTGGAAAAATACAACCACGGGCTCTAACAGCTTTCCTGAGTTTGCACATCTGTCGTTGGAAATATCTGCCAAGAAAACTTCATGAGGTGCCTTTCACAAGGAAACCAAGCAACCCGTGTGATTGGTCGGCACCCCGTCTTTGTCCATTTCCAGTAGGATTTTACGAACATTTAATTGTTTTACTGAGGGTCATCAGGGCTTGCAGGTAAGAGGATGAGTTTGGAGGAACAGAGTTTGCGTTCGGCACACGTTAGTTGGGTGATCGTGTGAATGATGTCAGCTCTGTCGGTTTAATGTACCCTTCTTCCAGTGGGGGTAACACTACCTACTTCACAGCGTTGTGCGGTTAAAAAGGGGTGATACATATGAGCACTTAGCATGGTGCCTGGCACAAAATAATGACTGCATAGTGGGTTGCTGTAGGCAGATGTTATCTGATGTGGGAAGGGGGTAATGAATGCAGAGGGTCAGGTGAGGAGGTGGGCTGCCCAGTCAAGTGCAGTGTGAGGACCACCTGTTTCTCCAACAAGACAGCACAGGCCAACTCTCCAGAGCTTGCTAGGTACTGAATGGGGGAGGGAGGACACCAGAGAGGAGCTGCTGGCCCACGAATACCTTCATCTGCTGGTGGACTTCCTCCCAAGCAAGGAATTAGAAGTGGTGACATGACACATCCGGGAGATCTGAGCGAGCCTGAGCTCCAGGGCACGGCTCTCCATCCCAGGGGCTCATTGTGGGAAAGAAGGAGGTGGGTGTGTCTCTGAAAGTCGGTCACAGCAGAAGACACTGAGCCAAGTAGAAATGTTAAAGGCAAGACAATGAGGATGATGGAGATGTGGGTTAGAAATCGAGACAGATGCCAGGCCAATTACTGGCAAAAAGGAAGTCTGGTCTCTAAGGAGAACAGATGTCTATGGCCAGGATTTGAATCTGGTGAGAGACTCTTGGTTTCTAACCCTCATGTCAGGGAAGACAATGTTTCATTAAGTGGAGCTGGGTGAGCACATCAGGCTTCACCAGCAGCCATGGTTTGGGGCAGATTTCTCAGCTTCTCTATGTCTCATTTTCTTAAGGTATAAAATGAGTTAAGTCCTACCTTGCAGACTTGTTGTGAGGACTAGAGAAAATGCATATCAAGCGTCTAGGACAGTGCCTGGTATGTGCAAGATGGTTAAAATGGTACCTGCTATTTTAATCTATTAGTGCCTATTTTGGTTCCTAAGGATACAAAAGTCCCTAGAGATTGACTGGGGCAGTGCTTTCAAAACTCAAGGAAAGAAAATGGTATGCATGGCAGTCCTTTCAAATCTCAAGGAAAGAAAATGGTTTACTTAGACCAACATTTCCAAAGGTGAGTTTGTTAGAATATCAAGGCCTTGAGATGCTCTATAATAAAAAGCTTCTATGGTCAAATGTTGAAAATACCTCCCTTTGGAATTTCAAATTGCACATGAGAACATTAAAGGCTCTGAGAATTACTGCAATGAAGAAAGATCATTTTGCTTAATCTTGTATGGAGCATTTACCAAACCTCACTGTCTTTTTTCTTTTTCCTTCCTTCCTTCCTTCTTTCCTTTCTTCCTCTCTATAACCTTCCCTTCACTCTCTTTCTTTTCTTCCTCCCTCCCTCTCTTGTTCTTTCCTTCATTTCCTCCTTCCTCCTTTCATTCTTGTTTCCCTTCTCCCTTCCCTTCCTCCTCTCTCTTTCCCATCTGTCCCTCCTCTACCCTCCCCTGCCCTTCCTGTTACCCAGAACACTTCCAAGCTTTGCAGTGTTTTGATTAAGGAACACTAAGACCTACTTTGAATGAATAATCCAATAATTATAAAATTATTTTTTACAAATAATTATAGATTATTATTTAATATAATAAAATCTAATAAAGTCATCTAATAAAATCCTTGTAGTTTTCCATCTTATTTAAATATAAAAAAATTGCCTAGAGAATAATGTCCAATCTTACTCTTTGTCAGTAGGTCCAAAAAATAGCTTTCTCTTTTGTGGATTAGCGTGAATCTGACTGGATTTTCTAGAGCAATTCTCAAACTCTAATGTGCCTGCAAATCCCTCAGGGAAATTGTTAAAATACAGATTATAATCCAGCAGTCCTGGGGTGGAGCCTGGAATGATTCTAACAAGCTCCCTGGTGACGCTTGTTAGAAAAGCAGAGTCTCAGGTCTCCCCCTACATTTACTGAGTCAAAACACGTACTTTCACGAGATCCCCAGGTGATTCGTATACACATAAGTTTGGGAAGCACTGGTCCATCAGGGTTTCTCAAATCTTAGCTCCATTGATATTTTGGGCCTGATAATTCTTTGCTGTGGAGGCTGCCCTGGGCACTGCAGGAAGTTTAGCAGCATCTCTGACCTCTGCTCACTGGACACCAGTAGCATTCCCCTTCCACCTGTGACAAGCAAAAATTCCTGCCCGAATTGACGAACATGCTCTGTGGGGCAAAACTTACCCAGCTGAGAACTACTAGTCTAGATCCATCAGACTGTCTCATATTTCTGTTCCTGGGCCACTTGGAGATTCTTTTTTTTGTTCTTCCTGTTTAGTGCCTTGTTTTTTGGGGTTGTGGTTTTTAAATTTTTTCTTATTGAGGTATAATTGACATATAACATTATATTAGTTTCAGGTGTACAACACAGTAATTCAATATTTGTACATATTTTGAAATAACCACCACAAATTAACATCCATCACCATACACAGCCAGGATTTTTTTTTCTTGTGATGCGAAGTTTTAAGATCTATTGTCTTAGCAGCTTTCAAATATACAGTACAAAATTATTAATATAGTCACTGTGCTGTACACTACATCTCCATGACTTATTTATTTTACAAGTGGAAGTTTGTACCTTTTGACCCATTTGGAGATATTTTAAATGAGATAACTAAGTGATAATCTCACTTAAAATAATAAAGTTGCCCATCCATAGTTCCCAAAGCTGATCCACATCAGAATCGCCTGAGCGAAGATTTGCAGATTCTGACTCATTAGGACTGAGGAGAAGTTTAGGAACCTGTATTTTTTTTAAAATAAAGATAATATTTTAGACTTAGGTAACGATTTGTGCCAGACACTGTTCTAGGAGCTTTACCCACATTAACTCATTTAATCCTTATAAAACCCTGTAAGGTGGATACAGATATTATCTCTATTTTACAAATGAGGAAATCAAGCCACAGAGTAACTTCTTAAGGTCACAGAGCCAGTATTAGAAACTGATGGGGTGTGAGGGTGGTGTCTGTCTAGAGGGTAGCACTCGGGAAAAGTGTTGCACGTGCTGGCGGCCTTGGGGATGGCAGGTATGGGGATCGTGTAGCCCAACTCTCTCACCCTCTGCGTGGTTATCCATTTCACTTGCAAAGATTGGGCCGCTGACATTTTCAGGGCTATTTCCTTATGCTAAGATTATTGCATTCTTCATTTTTTCTGGGCATGGTAATAGAGTCGTCCATTTAGGGCATTTTGACTTATTTCCCCCAGTTGACTTTTCTTGCCCTTCTGTTTCCTATTATCTCTCCTCTGCCCCCTGTGAAGTGCTTGCCTTTATCAGACAAATGCTTCTATCTTTTTTTTTTTTTTTAATTAATTAATTTATTTATTTTTTTGGCTGTGTTGGGTCTTCGTTTCTGTGCGAGGGCTTTCTCTAGTTGTGGCAAGCGGGGGCCACTCTTCATCTCGGTGCGCGGGCCTCTCACTATGGCAGCCTCTCTTGTTGTGGAGCACAGGCTCCAGAGGCGCAGGCTCAGTAGTTGTGGCTCACGGGCCCAGTTGCTCCGCGGCATGTGGGATCTTCCCAGACCAGGGCTCGAACCCGTGTCCCCTGCATTGGCAGGCAGATTCTCAACCACTGCGCCACCAGGGAAGCCCAATACTTCTATCTTGAGTCTCCAAATAGAGTGAAGGAAATGGAAATAATATGTATGTCCTAGTGACACTTTATGAATGAAGAAATAGTTATTTTTAAAGATCTAGAGTTTAAATGATTAACATTAGTGTAACTAACACAGTTAGTATATTACAGATAATTTTAATTTATTTTCACCTTACCTGATGCAGAATGATGGTATTAAAGCTATGATTAATTCTATGGTGATGGCTGAATTGTGGGCCACATGAAAACAAGATGAAATTTTAAAAGACCTTAATGTAAAGTCCTTCACTTAGATCCAGACCTCCAAGGACACAAGTTTCTAGAAGTATTTCCTGGAGTCATTTCTAGAAATAAAGCTGTTTAAAAAATTAGAACTAGCATAAATTAGCATTTACTATATTTCAGGCACCGTTATAAGTTCTTTAAATATTTGAACTCATTTAGTCTCTCCAACAACCCTATGGATAGGTACTATTATTACTAGAAGCTTACAGATGAGACCATTGAGGCACAGAGAGGTTGCATAACTTGCCCAAAGTTGCACAGCTGAGAAATGGCAGAGCTGGGATTCTAACCCGGGTGTCCTGGCTCCAGAGTCTGGGCTCTGAACCATCCTTTTGTATTTTGGCTGGGATTATATCAACTCACTGTGGTTATATTGGTAATCCGGTGCTGACCAGAATTTAAATTATCATTTTCTGTGTCCTTCATTAATTAAAAAAAAAAATGGGGAACAAAGGATTGTTAATAAACGCTATTAGCTTATTATTAGTTATTAGCATGATGTTTCAATACATCGACTCCATGGAGGTTCGGGGAAGGGTATGATAAAAAGAATCCTTAATTGTGAAGATATTGGGCAAACGTGGGTGATGACTGCTCATGGGACCATAATGTTGCCCTTCTGCAATATTTCTATGTCGGAGGGGGGTTCACTGGAGGGACTCAGGAGTAAATTTAAGGGGCCATGGAAATGCGAACATAGAGACCTGGGACTGCGAAAGCTTTTACAATCCCCATTTGCAATGGAGGCATCTGTGTCTGCTGTCTCAATAAGGCTCTTACTTGACTTTCAATAGAGGGGACCAATCCTCTTTATGGAAGTGAATATTGCAGGTGAACAGTTTTGTTTTGTTTTCCCAGAGAATCCAAGACGAGCAAACATGGCCAGCAGTTTTCTCTCCATAACTCTACCTGGCCTGTTAAAATACACAGCTCCAAGCTTTACTGAAAGAACATGTTTTCATCATTTTTTTTGCCCTCTTCTGACTATTCAAAGGAATTCTGGCCAAGAGTTCCAGGAACTCTGAATGTAGCTCCTGCAGGTCCATAACAAATTCACTAAGTGCCCCATTGTGCCCTGTAGCCTGGGTGCTCTTTTTGGTGGAAAGTGTAATCTCCTTTGAAGAGTTTTTTTCAAAACTCTGCTGAGTTATTTCGGAAAACCCAGTCTTTTAGAATCCTTATCTGAAACATTAAAAAAGATATGAAAATCAATTAACTTCACATATGAAAAAATTCTTCATATGGTTTATCTTCCTTTACATAGTTTCTTGATTATGTTTGGAAGTAAATTGCCTTGATTATAAATTGGATGGAAAGGAATGTCTTTTAATTAATTTGAAACATGCTGTCGTGATGCTGATTTGTACCATAGAATGAGAAATTGAGTTGAAAGCTATAAGTCGTTCTGAGAGGAGTGAGCTGCAGTTGTATTTTTATTTTATTTTTGGCTGAGTGGTGGACTCGGAGCTCTGCTTTCTTAAAGGGACAAACTGGAAAATCTGTCCTTTATTTGGAAGTCAGGCTGAGCTTTATTGGCTTTTGGTTGCATGAGAATTTGTGAGAGCATTTTACAAACTTCTCCTGTTTTCTTTCTTTTTTTAAAAAACGATAACAAGAAATTACCAAGGTCATAAGCCGAGACACTGGCAGCTACAAAGAAGAACTTTGAATGACAGAGCTGGACAGAGCAATTATGTAACAATCTCTAATGGCTACACTTTATTAAGGGTATTATCTCATTTAATTTTAACTCACTTTAAGCCGCGGAAACTTCTCGGAGAGGTTAAATAACTTAACCAAGGTCACTCTGTTAGTTCACAGTTCAGCCAGATCTGTTTGATTTCAAATCTATGCTCTTAATTGTTCAGGTCTTGGGATCTTAGGAATCTGGGGGCTTCTTGTATGATTAGTGGTCAATGCTAAATTGCTAACATTAATCTTAAGTGGTGTAAATAACAAAATATACCTTGTAATATATATACGATGGTTGTATCCGCTTGGCTATACAAAATGGTGAGATTTCGTATAGAAATCTATATATATATAGATATATATATATTTATATTTACGAAATATATATATTTCGTAGATGGTTAGTCTATAGGTCTACCTGTGAGTTTTAATGTAGGGACTTAGATACCAGATAGCCTTTTGTTTGTTTGCTCATAATTATCTTAGCATGATGGTATTCAAATTTAGGGTTGATAAAAGATTTAATGCAAGAGAAAATATTATCGATCTTTATTATGAGGCCATTATTCATTGCTGTGGCATTCTATAAATGTACGTAAAAGTATAGGAAGTATTTATATCTAGGATTTAAAATACATGTGTAAGAAAAAAAGAAACAATATGTCCAATGACCAAATCTCTGAATATTTTGCTGATAGAAATAGAATAGATAATGTGGATAAGGTACGGGGATGAATTTACACCAATGTCAAAGACACACTTTTTTTTTTAAAACATTTTATATCCTTGCTTTGGAAATCACTGGAAAAATCCTGAACTGTTTTTGTTTTTTTCTTAACAGAAGCCATAGTTTTAAAAGAAGACTTACTCCATCCAAGAAAACTTTTATAGGTGACAGGAGGACCTGGAGTTATAGGTATGTTATCAAACCAGAGGTTTACTATACTTTGGGACATATTGAAAAGATGTTTAAACATCTTCCAAAACCTGTAATTGATTAATACATGAGTTACATAATCCTCATTTTTTAGATGGAGAAACCAAGGTCTATAATAGTTAATCATGTTAAAGATTATCCAGAATATTCCAGAATTATCCCTCCTTCCTGATGTTTAATTGCTATTTGTTTTTTTTTTTTCAATTCAAGACAATTAAATAGTATTCAGATGGGTTTAATTCTTATATTAATTCCATGGTGCAACATTAAGATATTTTAAAAATCACAAATGTACTAATTATTCAATACAGAAAGTTTGGAGTATAAGAAAAAAAAGACATAGGAAATACAAAAGCTCCTGCCAACCCAGAAAACTTCTCCACAAAGATAGAAGAGAAAAAAACAGTTTTATTAACTGAACGAGCATTAAACCAGAACCTGATGCACATCCATTAATGCAGGCAATCCATTAAGAGATTACAAAAACAGAAAGAAATCTCACCATTTTGTATAGCCAAGCGGTACAACCCGTTCCATACACGTTCTCAGGATAAATGATAACTAGTACTCAAGTAAGAGGACTTGACAGCACTGTTTGCCACACGTAGTTCACCCTAATTTCACCTTGTAGTTGGGATAACCATCTGTGTTTGCTAGTTGCCTTTATCCAAAGGAAAAGTAAATTTCTCATATCTTCATGACAGGAGGTAAGTTTGCAAAATGAATCCTGGAAGGTAGTCTCCTGTCCTCCCAGGAGACGGAGAGGGGCTCTATCTATCTTTCTTTCTTTCTTTCTTTTTTTAACATCTTTATTGGAGTATAATTTCTTTACAATGGTGTGCTAGTTTCTGCTTTATAACAAAGTGAATCAGCTATACATACACATATATCCCCATATCACCTCCCTCTTGCGTCTCCCTCCCTCCCTCCCTATCCCACTCCTCTAGGTGGTCACAGAGCACTGAGCTGATCTCCCTGTGCTATGTGGCTGCTTCCCACTAGCTATCTATTTTACATTTGGTAGTGTATATATGTCCATGCCACTCTCTCACTTCGTCCCAGCTTACCCTTCTCCCTCCCCGTGTCCTCAAGTCCATTCTCTATGTCTGCGTCTTTATTCCTGTCCTGCCCCTAGGTTCTTCAGAACCATTTTTTTTTTCTATTTTTAGATTCCATATATATGTGTTAGCATACGGTATTTGTTTTTCTCTTTCTGACTTACTTCACTCTGTATGACAGACTCTAGGTCCATCCACTTCACTACAAATAACTCAATTTCGTTTCCTTTTATGGCTGAGTAGTCTTCCATTGTGTATATGTGCCACATCTTCTTTATCCATTCATCTGTCAATGGACATTTAGGTTGCTTCCAGGTCCTGGCTATTGTAAATAGAGCTACAATGAACATTGTGGTACATGACTCTTTTTGAATTATGGTTTTCTCAGGGTATATCTTGCATTCCTATATACTAATGATGAAAAATCTGAAAGAAAAATTAAGGAAACACTCTCATTTATCATTGCAACAAAAAGAATAAAATACCTAGGAATAAACCTACCTAAGGAGACAAAAGACCTGTATGCAGAAAACTATAAGACACTGATGAAAGAAATTAAAGATGATACAAACAGATGGAGAGATATACCATATTCTTGGATTGGAAGAATCAACATTGTGAAAATGACTATACTACCCAAAGCAATCTACAGATTCAGTGCAATCCCTATCAAACTACCAATGGCATTTTTCACAGAACTAAAACAAAAAAATTTCACAATTTGTATGGAAACACAAAAGACCCCGAATAGCCAAAGCAATCTTGAGAAAGAAAGATGGAGCTGGAGGAATCAGGTTCCAGACTTCAGACTATACTACAAAGCTACAGTGATCAAGACAGTATGGTACTGGCACAAAAACAGAAATATAGATCAATGGAACAGGATAGAAAGCCCAGAGATAAACCCACACACCTATGGTCACCTTATTTTTGATAAAGGAGTCAAGAATATACAATGGAGAAAAGACAGCCTCTTCAATAAGTGGTGCTGGGAAAACTGGACAGCTACATGTAAAAGAATGAAATTAGAACACTCCCTAACACCATACACAGAAATAAACTCAAAATGGATTAAAGACCTAAATGTAAGGCCAGACACTATAAAACGCTTAGAGGAAAACATAGGCAGAACACTCTATGACATAAATCACAGCCCTATCTTTCTTGATAATTACTTTTTAAAGAGCTGGATCCCTGGTCCTCGAGGAAACATCCCTGGATTGTAAAATTGCCAGGAGTTTTATTTAGCTTCTGGAAAGATTTACATACATTTCGAGGAGGCAGAGAAAGAGCTTACAACGATGAGTTTTAAGGTAAATGCTCAAAGAGAAAAGGGAGTTGGAGGAAGGTGTCTTTCCATTTTCTTTGCCTCAGGGTGAATTACTTTTTTTTCTTATTTCTAATTTGTATTTACCCTTACAACACCAGTATCAGCATCGCCTAAGATTTCGATTTCTGAGTAGTACTCTTTTTCATGCTCTATTTGGCTTATTAAATGTTGATGTTAATCTTAAAAGCATGAACACACACACACACACACACACACACACACACACACACACATATGATCCAGAGTAATTACTGGCAATATTTAGTTCTATCCTTTTAAGTCTTCTCTCTATGAAAGTTGACTTAAAAAAAAAAAATCTATGTCTACCATTCTCTTAAGAGGTCTTACTGACCTCTTAAGAGAGAGGTCAGGTAGAGCAGACAGGTAAAAATCACTTGATGTGAGATTTCTTTTTCAGTAGACTATATTTCACATATAGAAGCCTGCACAGGAATGAGACATTTTACATAGCATTTAATTAGTGGCTGTTTGCTTGGTCAAGCTTTACGTGACCCGTGCTGTAATCAAAATAATTATGGGCACAAATTGCATATGCAGAATTGAGACCCAGTAGATGTCCTCATCCACTCCCCTGTTCCTCTGGGGAACTGATGGTTCCTGACAATAGGGTTGTCTGCAGACACTAGCGTGCAGTGGTTGCTTGCTTTCTCTCTGCTTCAGTGCTTTTCTTTCAAGCAGCAGAGAGATTAAAAAAAAAGAAGAAGAAGAAGAAGCTCACAATATCAGAGGAAGAAGGGAAATCAGGGGTCAGGAGGTGCCTTCTTTTTTTTTTTTAATATTTATTTATTTTATTTTATCTTTGGCTGTGTCGGGTCTTAGTTGCGGCATGCGGGATCTTTTGTTGCATTGGGCAGGCTTCTCTCTAGTTGTGATGTGCGGTGTTTCTCTCTCTAGTTGAGGCGTGTGGGCTTAGTTGCCCCGCAGCATGTGGGATGGCATCTTAGTTCCCCAGCCAGGGATCAAACCCACGTCCTCTGCATTGGAAGGTGGATTCTTTACCACTGGACCACCAGGGAAGTCCCGAGAGTGGCTTCTGAACTGCCAGCTGGAGCACTTTATAGCCCTCACCACCCATTTGTGCAAGTCAGGTCTTTCCTTTGATTATTCACAAGTCTCTCTTACCATTAGACTGAAAGTTCCCTGAGGTGGTGGCCATGTCTTATGTCTCTTCTGTACTTCCTGTATACTTTCTCAAATGCTGAGAATGTAACAGGTATTCAGTAAGGATCTGGAGAATTTAGCTGAAGAGCTGGGGTGGTACAACAGGGGGATATTTTGAAATGTTTTTTTATTTTACACTTCCCTCCATGTAATCTTCTCCCTAGTTTACTTGAGGCATCCTCCTACCTCTTAGAAAGGTTACAAGAGGGATGCAAAGGGAAAGAAGGAGTTAATATTCCAGGTTTGGTATTTAAAGTAGTATTTTTGATCCTGCAGTAAGATAAGACATTTTTCCAGAGAGGAAAAGAAGTCTAGGACTCCTTTTATAGGAGTTCCTCTCACTCCCAGCTTACCGAGAGGAGGCCTCAGTGGATCAAAGCATAAAGATTTTCCAAGTGTAGAGGGTCCTCTTTCTGCCTAGGACAGGTAGGGCACAAGACTTGATGTCCAGAAGGAGGATAATTTATAGAGGAAATGGAAAATCCATGGTCTACTCCTCTGGCATAGGGACATGGGGAGAAGAGGAGGGGAGATAGGAAGTGAAGAAGGGGTGCGATCTCCTTTCTTCTGGGCCTGAGCCCTGGGGATGGGAAGAGTGTGTGTGTGTGTGTGTGTGTGTGTGTGTGTGTGTGTGTGTGTGTAACCAGCAGTAAGTTGGGATTCTGGGTGTAGATTTGTTTCTCAGGCTGCCTTTGCAGGAACGTGTGGGCAGCTTCATCAGAAGACACTGGTCAGCACAGCCAGGTTAGGCCTAGGAGGGCCTGGTTCTTCTGAACCAGCCTTAATTCTCAAGTGACTGAAAGGGACCTAGGATTTCCTCACGTCCGCAGGGCCAGCCACTGAATTTTGTAGAGCCTGCCTGGGGAGCCTGGGCCACTTTGGTGGGCAGAGGAGCCAGTGTTGCTGAGGACAGCAGGGCAGTGCTTCCTGGCCAAGTCTCAGGGGTGTGTCCACTGTGCCACCAGGAACTGAGGTCAGGCGAGTCCAACAGACCCTGAGTGATGCCAGCAACAGACTCAGGCACCAGCAGAATGTCCAGAGCATAGGTTCGTGACTCAGTGGTCTCCAGTCCAGGGGTCAACCCAGCCTGGGCCCTCCGCAGCAGATGCTGGCTGACATCTCAAGGACCCCGGCCATCTCTCCTCTGCCCCCATGAGGTCACAAAGCCACACCCTTCCTTTCAGGCTCTAAGGTGCCACCTTAGGAGGAGCAGCGGAGAGGGAGGTGCAGACTCTGAAACAGCATGTATCCAAGCCATCCCAGCCGAGACGGGACACCAAACAAGACTACATTACTAGGCTGGACAAACCTTTCATTTTTTTCTCCTGCCATCAGCCTGGTGAAGGTCTTCAAGGGAAGCAGATCAATTACAGAGGAATAAAAGGCTCTTTGTTTTTGTACATCTGAGTATAGTGTAAGTGAATATTGATCCTGCTACACAGTGTGGGTGTGTTTTATGTTCTTTAAATTCTCAAGGAATGAACATTTCCTAGCTTTCTCTGTAAGCTCCAAAGTTAGACCCCTGTTGATATAGGTGTCAGCAGGAAGCAGTGCCTCCCAAGGTGGAGGGAAGGGGGGAGGAAAGCTTCCCGGTTGCTTCAGGTGAGGTGAGAGTGAGCTGCGAGAACTAGTGCGATGGTTTGACCAAAGCTGCTGGCCAGCAGATCCGAGCAGACAAGCAAATGTGCTTATTCTCTTAGAAAATACCCCTACTCTGCCTTCACATGGTCAGCCCAAATGCCTCATTTTGCATTAAATGTCACCTCATCTCCAGGGACAAAGATAAAAGCCACTTTGAATTTACCTTTTTAAACGAGAAAACACCAAAGCTGTCAGCCATACTATGGGAGCAAAACAGATTCTTCATCACCGCTGCAAATAATGAGGTTTCCAGACCAGAATTGTGTGTGTGAGTGTGTGTGTTTGTGTGTGTGTATTTAGTTTTGAAGGCAGCATTTAAAAAAAGCAAAGTTCTACTCCTAACCTGGGAATTAGCAATAGCACGGACATGGAGGACCTAGCCAGGGCTTGGTATGCGGTAGGGCCATCAATAATAGGGGGAAACTGTAAAAATCAGGGGCAACCAGATTTTTCTTCATCAGAAGGATGCTGGTTGAAAGGGGTAGAGGGCTACCACCCTGTGCCAAGAGCTTGCACATCTTTTCGTGCAATATCTCATTTAGTCCTTTTACTAGCCCCATGAAGTAGAGATTTATGTATTGATTCTATTGAAAAGAGAACTTAAGCTTCAAGAGTCCTACCCACGTCCCCAGCTGGTGGGTGAGAAGGTTTGAATTCAAACCTAGATCTGATTTAAGACCTATGCTCCTTCTGCTACCCCTTACTGCCTCCTTTTGGGAGAGGTGAGAAAATCTCTCAGGGGGAGCCAACAGTTACACTTTGTACTTCTTTATAGAACAGATCTCATCTATAGTTTTTAAAATTAAATGTTTTCCTTCCTGGATGGTGAGCAACATGAGAGCTGGGGCCATGTCTGTTTTGTGTATTATCAGTAACACACGACATATGCCTGGCACATAGTACGTGCTCAGTTTTCGTTAGCTGATTGTAAGTAACCATACGATATTGGAACCCTAAAGGTACACTAATGCAAGTTTTAGGGATTGTTCTTTGCAAATAAGCTTCCTGAGATATATCGTTAACTTATTTAGAAAAATAATTCTTTTTTTCCCTAAAGTTACAGATGGTTTGTGAGAGTCTTTGATGTTCATGCTAACTAAAAACTCCTACATGATTAATAAAGAGATAAGAAATGTCCAAGAACAGGCAAGTCAACTGCAGGAGTGATCATTGTTAGTTTTCTGAATCTCCCATCTTTTTCCTTCTCTTTCTTTTTTTCCCTCTTACAGACCAGGATAAGAGTTGGTTCCTAATGGTTGGACGTGGGCTTTGTGAAACCTAGAGAAACATAACGGGAATGGGACCTATGCTTTGAGCTCGGGAGGCACCATTAAATGGCCAGCAGCTGAGATTCAGGAATGGCGTGGAAATTGATTAAGCTGCAGTCAAATAATAGCTGCTAACAAGAAAGGAACACTGGGGAGAGAACAGAATGAATTGAAGGAGAGGTGAATATGGGGGTTCCTAGGGTTACCTGATTACCCAGGCACTACTGCACTTTCTGATTAATACTTTGTGTCCATCTGGAAGAAGGCCTTATCTCTCCTCTTCCAGCTGAATTCTAAGCTTAAAATGCAAAGGTTAAGCTTGTTGGGAGGCCCAGGAAGCAGTGCATCTATTTCAATGGGGATGAATATTACTTCTGTCCCAGCCATTTGCATCTGGGAACCACATGGTGGTGGTGTTGCATCATTCCTTGTGAAAGCTTAACCCACAGCCCCATCTCGGGTAAATTCAATTGCTAAGCAATAAATTGGGAGATGCAGGATGGTGTTGGTTTAACCAGCGAACATTATACTTGCATTTGGTACCACTGATTGTGTTTTCCGTGATAAAATATAGCACACTCTGGGCAAAGTAATACAGTTTACTCCTTGTTAGACTGCTTGCGTAATTCAAGCAAGTAACAAACGTGAACACCGTCTGAAATCCAGTCACATAGGCTCAGTTTTCCCCAAGATCAAACTAATTAGTTTTATTCTATCCAGCCAACACCTGCTTGAGAAGAACATTTAATGTCATAAAACAAACCACCCACCAAAACATAAGTAAACTGCGAAAGGCCCACACATCAATGTCATGTCGCCAAGCTCAGCTTTGAAACAAAGCCTTACAACCTACCCTGGTGGGTTCTCTTGGAGGAAACTCTATTTTCTAATCTAAGCATCTCCATTAAAAATTCTGTTTAGAGTTGTGAAATGTTCCGAAGCAAATGATATTGTTGGGCATCTTTTTCCTCTTCATTAGGAACAGTCTCTGAGGACAAGTTCAGGGTTGAGTTCTTTCAGCAGATTCTTTTTTTTTTTTTTAATCAAAGTTAGTTGATTTACAATGTTGTATTAATTTCTGCTGTACAGCAAAGTGGTTCAGTTATACATATATATACATTCTTTTTTTAATATCCTTTTCCATTATGGTTTAATCATAGGATATTGATTATAGTTCCCCGTGCTATACAGTAGGACCTTGTTGTTTATACATTCTATATATAAAAGCTTACATCTGCTAACCCTCACCTCCCATTCTATCCCTCCCCCAACCCCTCCCCTGAGACAACCACCAGTCTGTTCTCTATGTCCATGATTTTCAGCAGATTCTTGAGTCCTCAGATTTCTGAGAGTGTTTGAGGAAAAAAGATTAAAGTGAAATTATGTGGTAGAATCAGATGCCACAGGGTTTGGAGTCTTGCGAAGTATGATGGACTTAGATCAAGTACTGAATACGTTTCAGTGCTTTTTAAGTGAGGGTACATGTGTTAGAATTGTTTGATCTAGAAAAGGTCCAGGTAAAAATGAGTTGTCTTAGGGAGGGGTTAAGGGAAAGAATGCCACTAGATCAGTGAGTGGTTCTCTGATTTTAGCAGGCATCAGAATCACCTGGGGCACTTAAAACACAGATTCCCAGCCCCCACCCCCAGAGTGTCTGATGCAGTAGGTCCTGGATGGCACCTGAGAACTTGCATTTATAACAAGTGTTCTCAGCTGTCGGTCCAAGCGCCACATTTTGAGAATCCCTATTCAAGACCTATTTTTCCTAAAGAACGGGCAGCTGGGTGATTCTCATTTAGGTGCTTTGCAGAGAATGTTGAGAAACATTAACTCAATGGAATGAAAGGCTTGCTTTAGGATCCAAAGATGCAAGTTCAAATACAAACACCATAACTTAGGCAGTGGATGAATAGAAGGAGTGACATAACCTCTTAGAACCTCAATTTGTCATCTAGCAAATAAGATTGTACTCAGATGTCAGGATTTGAGTCCTGGCTCTGCTAGTTACTATGTGACTTCATGCAAAATACTTAGCCATTCTGAGTCTGATTCCTTATGAGTTAAAAAGAGAGAGCTTTATTTCAGAGTTGTTTTGGGAATAAACCATTTAATGTTAAAGATTTGCTAATCCCTCGCTCCTTTTTATTTTTCCTTCCTTAGTTGATTTATGTACCTGAAAGCACTTTATGAAATATAAAACATCATAGAAATGTTAGTTAATATTTTACAGAGAAATTGCTTTAGGAGAAGCCTTCCTGGGTCCCTTAGATGATCTGTTTTTGTTGACCAGCCTAGTGAATTCAGATAAAGTGGCTATTCTCGTTTCATGGTCTCACATTTGTTTGACTGAAATCACTGGACAAACCCCAAGTTTGCATATGTAGTTCAGGTTGCAGGAGGGAGCACTAATAACTTCTGGAATCTTCTCCAGATTGGGTTGGTCAGCCGTTTCCCTCTTTCAGCTCCCATTTTAAAAGATAGGAATAAAGACTGAAGAGCTGGATGACTCAGTGCAGCTTGGCTGAGAGAATGGGGGTCAGCTGGGGGAAGAGATCTTGTTGGAGCTTTTTTCCTGTCCCAGGACAGGTGGGTGCCCAAGCAGAATTTCCACATTATTGCTGTGTCTAATTGAGGTCAATATGACTTGTTATGCAGTGAAAAAAAATTGGTCAGTTGAACGTTGGTTGAAGATGTTAAAGACCTAATTCTGTTTCTGCCTGTAACTAGTTGTGTAACCTTGGGTTAGTCATTTCCCTTCACAAAGCCTCAGTTTCCGCATCGACAAAATGACGGGTTTGCATGAGATCAGGTTTCTTAAATAGCACTCTGTAGATGGGATGCATGGACCACCCCAAACTCCAAAGCTTTTATCAGATTCCTAAAGGGGTCTATTGCACTAAAAATTTTAACCTCAGGTTTTATTGTTAACCTCAAGTCTAGCCTTGCAACTCTGCCTGTGCTGCCAAATAACCATTATGGCTGGGTTTTTCATTGAACAAGTCAAAGAGGTCAACTAGCTCTTTTGGTATTGTATACATACTGCCTATGAGTCAAACCACTAGGGGAAATTAACCTTTTAAGCAATGGTGAAAGAATGGAAAAAGATCAATGGCAAAGGAAAGGATAAAGCCGTAGAAAGGCTTCTTGGTGCTATGTAGC
Source organism: Balaenoptera physalus (assembly GCF_965194825.1). Taxonomy (NCBI): domain Eukaryota; kingdom Metazoa; phylum Chordata; class Mammalia; order Artiodactyla; family Balaenopteridae; genus Balaenoptera; species Balaenoptera physalus. The sequence continues at coordinate 91,144,983 of NC_138889.1, forward strand.
AGCAGCTGTGTAAATGTACTACTGTGTCTGGGGCTACAGAAACTGGGCTTCTCAGTATACTTAGAATTGACCAGATTTAAAGTGATGGCTACTCACTAAGTCAATTCACATGAGATTGCTGGATAAACTAGAATGCCAATGTGATTATTTACAACAAGAGAGAACTCCTGCCTGTGCCTGGATGGCCCCTTTACCAGGCATTGAGCTGAGTTATCAATCAGCAGATTGTTGAATAAGGATTCAAAGCAAAAGGATGCAGAGAGCTTTGAAGAATATTTCTTTTGGGTCAAGGTAAGGTTCCATTGTGCCAATATCATTGATTATGCATCAGAAAGCACTTGGTAGACTTTTTGCTTTCTCCTGTTCATTGTTGATTTATTTGGTTTGCTTTTCAGTGGGCACCCTTGTTCTTTGGGGGCATACTTCACTTTGTCCCCAAGGTACTGCCTAAAAAGCCAATTATTTTCCTTATTGAATGAAAGGATCATCTTGTGCAAACCCAGTTGAGTTGATGAGATACAGAGCATGCTTTTCTACTCACAACATCATTTAGGTTGTTGACCCACGTTGCAAGCAAGTTGAGTGTCTAACTTCATTTACCACAATGATACACATCATTCTTCTTGAGTTTCTAGTAACTATTTCAATGCAACCGAGGCTTGTGTTCAAATACACTTTTTGTCAGTTGTTCTCACTCTAAGAGCCTGTAGCTAAAAGAAGTCTCTTATCTAGTTCTTGGCATCTTCTCTGTTTACCAAGAGAGGAGACTGACTGCTCAGTCCTTTACTAACTTGTCAGAAGAACAACCTTTTAGCAGTTTGGGGATGATCGTATTCACTTCATGCACCCCACACAGGCATAATGAGATCATCAGGGCACTCCTGCAGATCCTTGCCCACCTGAACAGGCATTTTGTAAATTAAATCAGTAGTTGTCACTGAGTTCTAAACATTCTGCCTTCCAGAGAGAGAGGCAAACACACTGTAAGTGTACTTCTTCGCAAGCAAGGCTGATGTAGGAAAGCAAGCATTTCTACAAAATAGTCAAGACATTTTCACTGTTCCAGATGATCTCCTCACTAATTCTCCCCTGGAATACCTACATTACGATTTGACTTATGAAAAATTATTTACCCAGAGCTTGTCAGAAGCATATACACTGTATAAAGGGAAACACTGAGCTGGAATTCATGCTGCCTCATTCTTGGGATGCTAGTGATGCAAAATCAGTGGCAGAAAATTTCAGTAACTCATTCCTGCAGAATAGGATGCCAGCTACAGTCAGACTCCTCGACCTCTTATTTCCGCACAATTGTCCACAATTTTATCAATGCCAAGCAGGAGGTACAGATATGAAACTTGCTTTCTCCGATCCTCCTTCCTCTTTTGCCTTGTTTTCCACTCTTGGTGGTGGACCTGCCCCAGCTACTCAGGTCATTGCCTCCAGCTACTCTCTTTCAATGCTCTATAAACACCAGTGCCCTAGAAAAATGGCTAAATTTATCTAGACTTATCTGAGGTATAAATGATTGACCATAGTTTGATATGCGATCCATCCTACACGATATTTGCCTTTTAATAGGAAAAACCCAAAGGAATACATTTCTGGTCCTAAAATTTCAGATTATAGCAAAATGGTAGGTCAAGTTTTGGGGAGTGGTAGTGGGAGCCAAGGATGTGTTTCCTGAGTCCCAAGAAAGCACATTCCCTTAAATCAGACCTTGTGTCATATTTCTGGGCCTGAATTCTCTATCCTTGTTTCTTACTGTGCAATTGATATAAAAACACAACGGTCACTGCCACTCCTTTGAGATCAAGCATGCATTAACCTGTGGGGTTGTTTTATAGTAATTAAGTGATAAACCCTCTCTGAGGTGGTGTGCATGTCGAAGGCTTTTGTAGCTGATTAGCAGGGGAGTGAAACTGAAGAGTTTAATCAACCACCAAAGTTGTTAGGCTCAGGTTTACACTAGCACCACATTTGCGAATGTGTATCAAAAAAAGGAAGGAAGGGAAGAAGGAGGGAAGGAAAGAATGCAGGAAGGGTGGAAAAGATTTCCATCCCCTGACATGTAGCACATGTGCTTTTTCGGTTTCATTGCAGGTTGGAGCAGATTTGTGCTACATTTCTCAATCCCACCGCTGGGCTGTGCTGCCAGCTGACCTCATTCAAGGCTCTGGGCTCAGCTGGGGAGTGAGTGAGTGATGTTAATGAGGAGGCCAAGATCAGAATTTCCTTTAAGGGTGGAGCCAGTTGGCTTTGTCCCTAGTCAGAGACTGCTCTAACCTCTCTCTCAGCCATACTGTAATCATTAGTTCCAGGGTAACAAGGATCAGAATATATGGATATATCTATATGACACATCCCAGTGTTTGGAAACGTATCCAAAAGATAAAGTCTGTCGATAGGGTTGTAGTACTATTATTGCTGTACGTAAAGAATAACACCTCCCTCCTTCCTCCCTCATTCCTTCACTTGTCCAATGTTTATTATAGCTCATACCCTTTTCTGGGGTTGGTGCTGAGGGAAATACTAAGACTGATACAAGGTAATTCTTGACCTCAAAGAGCTTACAGTAAAGTGGGGGAGAAGCCTCCATACTGTTTTCCATAACGGCGGCAACATTTTACATTTCCACCAGTAGGGTACCAAGGTTCCCTTTTCCCCACATCCATGCCAACACTTGTTACCTCTTTTTTTTTTTTTTAATAATATCTATCCTAACAGGTCTGAGGTGATATTTCATTGGGGTTTTGGTTTGCATTTCCCTGATGATTAATGATGTTGGGCACCTTTTCATATACCTTTGGCCAAGTTTATGTCATCTTTGGAGAAATGTCTATTCAGGTCCTTTGCCCATTTTTAAATTTGGCTGTTGAGTTGTAGGATTTTCTTATACTTTTTACATGTTAACTATACCTCAATAAAGTGATTTAAAGAGTGGGGGGAGTCTAGAAAACTAATATTTAGAGTGCTTTTTCATGTATGTTGTATTAAGGAGAGTGTAATTGATTATTTCTGGGGGGAAACATAGAAGGCTTTTAGAGGAGATATCTGCTGAGTTGAATCATGAAAAATGGGTAAGAGTTAGCCAGGTGGATGGGTGGAAATCTGGGATAATCCAGCAGGAAGTAACAACACCACACATAGAAATACTTAGAGTAGAATGGCAATAGCGTGTGGCTTTCTGTGGCTAAAGTGTAGGTGATGGGTAAGTGGAGTGATAGGAGATTAGACTGAAAATGTGGGTAGGGGTCAGGAGGGGGTTTCTGGGCCATACAAAGAACTTTGAAATATACCTCTCTGGCAGTAGGGAGCCTTAAAATCTAATCTGGAAAAATATTTAATCTGTGGTCAAATCAAAATTTTAGAACAAGCCCTATGCTAGCACTATGGACAGCAGATTGGAGACAAAATTGGTAGCGTGACCCAGTAGGAAAGCTGATGTCATGGTGCAGGTGAGAGATGACAGGTGCAGGTGAGGGTCCAAACTCAGACAGTTGCAGTGAGTATGGAGGGCAGGGGACAGCTTTAGAAGATAATTAGTAAATTGGTATAACCCAATTAACTATAGATGCATGGGTGTTATTGGCCAAAGAGTAGAAAACGCTCTTACAAAAGGAAACAGAAGACCTTGAGGATATTCTTTCCAAAGACGGGGGAACTACCTCTCTGTCAGAGAGTCAGCACTTTCAGAGAGTACGGCTACTGTGGGAGGGAGTTCTGGGTGGGACCTGATGGGGAAGTCTGCATGAAGCCCCCAGATGCTTGGGTGCTGGGGAGGAGACAATAAAAAGAGGCAGGAGAGCTGGGAGCCCTGACTGAAGAATGGAGAAGAGTGCCCCTTACATTTTGTCACAGACCAACCCGAGGTGGCTCTTCAGGACAGATCTTTAACAGTAGTAATAATAATAGCAATAAACTACATAGCTCTAAGCACTTTATGTACATTGGTTCATTTAATGATCAGGAACCTGAGGTGCAGAGAGGTCAATAACTTGTCTAAGGTAGAGCTAGTAAGTAGTAGAGCTTTGAATCTAGGCAGCCTGGCTCCAGGATCCATGTGTTTATTGCTCAGCTGTTTCCCAAATGACTGGCAAGAGAGGACACGAGTCCGTAAAACCCTGGATTATGTCTGTTTCTTTATCCCAGCGATTCCAAAGTGAGTCACTCCAATTCGATGTGTGCTTTAAAATAGAGAGAGGGAAGGATATTGTCCTTGTGTCCTTGAATTCGGGTGAGAGTGAGTGAGGAGGGAGATTACTTTGAGTCAAAAGGTTCTGGCATGCCTACCCTCCTGGCTGGAACTTTGGAGGATGAATTGATCACATCTGAGGGAATTCTGTCTTTTTAAAATGTATTAAAAACATTTTTTTTTGACTGTGCTGCATGGCATGTGGGATCTTAGTTCCCCGACTAGGAATCGAACCTGTGCCCCCTGCAGTGGCAGCATGGAGTCTTAACCACTGGACCACCAGGGAAGTCCCGAGGGAATGCTGTCTTATCAGGTCTAAAGGTGATGTTACTGAACCTGTGTCTTTCCTCATCAGCCTGCTCCTGGAAATGGTGGGCAGCTGAAGCCTAGATGACAAAGGAGAAGATTAGAGGTGCCGGAGACCTAACCAAGCCATGGACCTGGAAGATGAAGAGGTGAGCCTTGTTTGAAATTGCATCTCCTGGGCCCACTTCAGTGCCTGAGCCTTCAGACAGAATTGTGGCACACACACTTTTCTTTATTTTAAAAGGTAAAACATTGACTGTTCTGGAGACAAGAAACTCACCTTAGCTGTGAATTAATGCCCCAGTTGAATGTAGGGATCACTGTCTCCATGGCTTTCTAACCCCTGGGCAATGTTTAATCGCAATTACCTGTACCACCAGTTGCTATAGTTACCTATTGTCTATGCTTCAAGAGGAGTACTATCTAGCTAGGCTAGCTAGCAGGAGAGAAACAGGTACTACGGTCTGACAAAGAAAGAGTGGGACACGCAGAAAAAATATCTTTATCCACCCAGTGGCGAGTTTTAGAACATCTACCCTATTCAGAGGCCAGTGATCATGCATCTCCACCCCCCTTTCCTATGGGAATCACCCCAGTTCACAGCGGTGAGCCCAGAAGAGTCAGGTGTGAAATAGGTGACCACATCGCCATGGTTATAACTAACTGGACCACGGTGAACACCTGACCTCAGCTGGGACTGTCAGATTCTCACCCTGGAAATAGGGCCTGAAGTTTTTCTAGCCAGTCTGGATAAACAGCAGGACCCTCCTAGGGAAGCTTGGCAGTCTAGGGACCATTTTCTATCCTGTGGAATGAGGGGAAGAGAAAGGAGGCGTGTGGAGAGAGAAGATGCCTGTCTGCAGAGAGAGCAGGGAGGAGAGGGACAGTGTCGTGAGAGTTTTCCAGTTTCTGGTTCCTTCCTTCTTGAGGCGTGATTGTTTTTCTGCCTCAGAGTTTTTTCTTTTGTTTTTTTCTTTTGATGATTATGATGATGATTTGCTCACACTGGCATGAATTAGTTTCTATTACTTGTCACTAAACACTTAAACTCCGCTCTAATATAGGCTATCCTCAAGACCACCCTTATGGGCTGAATTGTGTCCCCTCCCCCCCAGACTTTTATGTTGAAGTCCTAACACTCAGGACCTCAGAATGTGATAGTATTTGTAGTTAGGGTGTTTAAAGAGGTAATTAGGTTAATATGAGATCATTTGGGTGGCCCTTAATCCAATATGACTGGCATCCTTATAAGAGGAGATTAGGACACAGACAGACACTGAGGGAAGTGCATGTGGAGACACAGAGAGAGGGTGGCCATCTACAAGCCAAAGACAGAGGCCCTCAGGAGGGACCAAGCCTTCTGATACTTTGATCTTGAACTTCTAGCCTCCAGAATTGTGAGAAAATAAACTTCTGTTGTTTATGCCACCCAGTCTGTGGCAGTTTGTTATGGCAGCTGTAGCAAACTAATACAACCACTCTCCAAGATATGAGGCTCTAATTCCTCCTCCCTTTGCCCCTGACAAAGGAAACTCAATAATGCAGAAACTGCTGGTTCTTTTCTTAATGGTGATCCTTCAAGAAAGCAGCAAAAAGATCTTTTACTTTGGCTAAAAAGTAAGCCAACAACTGGCATTCAAGGACCCTGAAGGAGTACAGCTCTGAAGGAATATATCTTCTTAATGCTCTTGTTTGGCTTAAATGAAAAGTGTTCAGCTTCATGTCTTCCCAAGGAAAGGTGCCTGCTAAGCTTTAATTTTACATGGGAAAATGATTGTTTTTTACTAATTGGAATAAATGGGAACTCTTTCTTCAATTCATTTATACTCAGGTGAAAACAAAGTGAGTCACTTTGCAGGAAGTGCAAGGGCTGCAGATTCTCCCAGTGCCCTTGAGTTCCGAGGTCAGGGTATGAGAAGGCTTTTCCATCAATTATCATTGCATTAGAGAATTATGTAGAGAAAAGTGTCCAGGTCCAGCTTTTAATCAGGAACAAGGTGTTTAGGGAAATGCTTTTGAGATTTCAAAAAAAAAAAAAAAATGCTGAGAGGAGAGGTGAAGGCCAAGAGTGAATAGAAAAAGAAAAAGATGTTGATTCAACTGAACTACAGTGCTGTTTAAAAGGTCACCAAGCAGAGGCAAGGTGCAGAGGGAATGGGAATAGTTTGTAGACTCAGCTAACACAATACCTGCTAATAGAAATAGGCACCAAAAGAATTCTGGCATCTGTGTGTGTGCTTCAGGGCAGTTTCTCTTGAAAGGAGGCAAAGGGAGGGACTTTGGGGCATTTTGTGATGTTCTCATGTTTCTGAGGAATAGCATTTATTCTGTGGTTACCACTAGAATAGACGTGGCAAATAAGTTTAAACTCATATGCAGATCTGAATATTTGGAACATTATCTCCCTGGAGGATTGTGTTGAGATAGATTCTGAGGATGCATTCAGATTCAGTAGGAAAGGGTATCAGTTAGGGGTGAGTCATGAATGAATACATGAATGCTGTCCATGTGCCACCCATGAGACCAAAAGTCACAAATTGATGGTCCATGGAACAAATGGGGACTGTAAGAGGTTTTTCTTGGCCCAGGTGGTCTTCTAAAAAAAAAAAATCTGAGCCAGACATTTAGAAGTACAGAGATTTCATTAGGAAAAAAACCCCTTACAGTTTCAGTTTCTTTTAAAAATTGTTAACTCCAGCAATATTGGTTACTCCCACATGACAGTAGGATGGAGCTGGGTAGTGACTCAGTTCAAACATGGCCCCTACAGACACTGGGGTGTGTGACCACAGGTTAATTAGGTCTGCGCTGGGCTCAAGATCATGTGGCTGCAGATCAAGGAAGTGGCCAGTAGATGGCGATATAAATCAGAAAGGATTGAAATTTTAAGACCGTCCCCGTCAAAGGGGCAGACAAATGGGCAGGCAAGTGTGGCAAAGGCAGACGGTCATTTAGCAGGGTTTGTAAAAACAAGACCATGTCCCATAGCATTTCTAAAATAAGTGGGGAATGCAGTCTTTTCTGGAGGGGTTGGCAGCCTGAAGTTCTACAAGGATGGAGCTGTGACTGGTAAAAACTGAATTCTGGAGAAATCTTTCTTGCTCTACTTATGCTACTCTGGGCATCATCTTTTATGGGTTGAAAAGTGAGATATTTCATCAAACTATTTTATTTAACGTTTTTTTAATGGAATCAACAGTATAGACTAAACCACTCCTCTAAACTCCAGAGCTGCATGTCCAACTGTCTACTTGCCATCCTCACAGTGTCAAAAATACTTTAAACATAAGTGTCCAAAATGAAACTTATTTCCTCCCCAGATCTGCTCCTTTCTGTCTATCTCAGGGAATAGCACTTCCCTCCATTCAGTCATGAAAAACAGGGACCTCTTGCTCACTACCTGCTTCCTTCCCACCCCGGTCCAATCATTACAAAGCCCTGGTAATTTTGCCCCTAAATATCTGTTGACTCTGCCCCCTTCTCTCTGGCCCTACTGCTCTCAGAATCCTCACTTCCATCACTTTTTGCAAAAAACAATGGCAAAGGCCTCCTCACTGGTCTCTCACACCCCTCTCACCCCACTTCAAACTTTTTTTCACGGTAACCATGGTCACCCTTATAAAACCCCAAATTGATCATGTCCCCTCCCTGCGTCAAATAGTCCAGAGGCTTCCTACTGTTCTCAAGACATAAGACCCACTTCTTTGCACACACTTGCATCCTCACAAAGTCTTGGCATTTGCTTCTTACATGCCTCACGTAGCTTGTCACCTTCCTTTCTCTTAGCAAATCCATCTTCATAGGAAAGCAGATCAGTCCAAAGAGGACTATGTGTTAACTTCATCTCTGATTTATAAAACCAGCAGTTTTTTATTTTGTTTTTTGTTTTTTTTTTGCAGAGAAGTAAATTTACTTTCTTTAGCTACTTAAAAAGGGATGTTACCATGTCTGTGACTTTGAGCAGAGGTACTGGAGGGTTTCCAATTTGTACTATAATAACACATTTGGGGTAGTCATCCTGAAGAGCAGGAATCCAGCCTTTGTAGAAGTGAAGATACCAATTAGGATTTCAGAATACCAAAGAATCCTAGGTACTGGCTGGCAATTATTCTTAATAAAGATTTGTTGATGCTGATGGTGTCAGAAACTGAATTGGGTACGAGGCATACAATAATAATTTAATGGTTCCTATTCCTAAGTGGCACAAAATTTAGTGGAAGAGGACTAGAGAATTTTGGAGAATTAGACTTCAGAGAAGTGACACTTAATCTAGGTGTTGATGGATGATTAGGAGTTTTCTGAGGTGAAAAACGTTTTCTCAGAAAGGAATTTTAAATGGAAGAAGGAGAAAGAAAACAGCACAGAGGCCCAAAGGAGTATTTGTTGATTAAATGATCAGTTGTTTGGAATGACTAGAGCTTAGGACACACAGGGGCAAGTTTCTGGAGACGAACTTGGTGGGGTAGGCTGTGTTGAGAATCATGCTAAGAAATTTGGACCCTATTCTAGATGCTAGGGAATGACTGAAAGTGTTAGACAAAGGGGTAGCTTGATTAGACTTGTATTTTGGAAAGATAAAGTGGAAACTGTCTGGAGGGCAGATAGAGGCGGGGTGAGTCTGGACTCAGAGGGAACAGTTGATAGAAGATTCTGGAGAGTTCAAGTGAGAGTGTGACAAGGGTGTGAATGTGGAGGGAGAGGATGGATTCAAGAGACGTTTCAGGGAAACAATGGGTAGGACTTAGTGACCAAAAATAAAGAGCTTGGGGACTTCCCTGATGGCGCAGTGGTTAAGAGTCCGCCTGCCAATGCAGGGGACACGGGTTTGAGCCCTGGTCCGGGAAGATCCCACATGCCCCGGAGTAACTAAGCCCGTGCACCACAACTACTGAGCCTGCGCTCTAAAGCCCGCGAGCCACAACTACTGAGCCCGCGTGTCACAACTACTGAAGCCCATGCACCTAGAGCCTGTGCTCCGCAACAAGAGAGGCCACCGCAATGGGAAGCTGGTGCACCGCGATGAAGAGTAGCTCCTGCTCGCCAAAACTAGAGAAAGCCCACACGCAGCAACGAAGACCCAACACAGCCATAAATAAATAAATAAATAAATAAATTTATTTTAAAAAAAACAAAGAGCTCGGGAAGTAGAAGATTTCAAGTTCACTTACTTGGTGGTTACTCTGTGCCAGCACTGTACTAAGCATGAGAGATAAAAAAAAAAAAATTAAGGAATTGTTCCCATGTTTCAGTAGCTGGAAGGAGAGGCAAGTATGATAATAAATACATACAATGCAATGTCACGCATGCAATGATAGACATGTGTGTAGAAATAGTACACAGGAGGCTGCCAAGAATGATTCTAAGTTTTCTAGCTCTGGTGACTTGGTGGATGTTGATGCGTCTTTGAGTAGGAGAGGAAAAATGGAAGATGTGTAGGTTTCTAGAGGTCTTCAATGCATTGGTTTTGATGTTCACGAGGCAATTGGAACTTAAGATAGTCTAGCAATTGTCAGGCACAGTCTAGCTCACCTTGGATTTGCAAGAGTTACAGAAAAAGAAAAAAAATAGTAGCTGTCTTTAAAAAACACTGCTGGCATGATGTTTCTCCTTTTAAATGTTTTTGTTATGAATATAAAGAAAGAGAAAGGGCTTCCCTGGTGGCGCAGTGGTTGAGAATCTGCCTGCCAGTGCAGGGGACACGGGTTCGAGCCCTGGTCTGGGAAGATCCCACATGCCGCGGAGCAACCAGGCCCGTGAGCCACAACTACTGAGCCTGCGCGTCTGGAGCCTGTGCTCCGCAACGTGAGAGGCCGCGATAGCGAGAGGCCCGCGCACCGCGATGAAGAGTGGCCCCGCTTGCCGCAACTGGAGAAAGCCCTCGCACAGAAACAAAGACCCAACACAGCCATAAATAAATAAATAAATACTTAAAAAAAAAAAAGAAGCTAACCCTCAAGAGTTAAGCTTTAAAGATCACCCTCCCCACCCCCACCTTGTTTAAAAAAAAAAAAGGAAGAGAGAGACTATTAATTGCCTCTTTACTTCCCACAGTCCTGACTTAGGTTTAAAAAATTCTTCCTACACTAATTACAAAGGCTCTGTCTATTCACCCTGAAAACTTAGTTCATTGTTATTTTTTTAAATAGAAATAGCACCAAAGGCTAAACTCGTTTTTATTTTGTAGGCAAGAGGATGATATCCTAAGAGGGTCTCATAATCAGAGCTGCCTTCTAAAGGTCAGATGACCTATACTTTTACAGTGACCTATACCTGATATGGGTTCAACGGTAATTTATGGGTAGGTAGGGATTCATGCAAAACATTTCATAGTTTGCAAAGATTCATGAAAGAGCCAAGTGTAATTACATTAACTTAACCAACTATCTGGAAACTAAGTTTAACAAAAGGTAGAAAAGAGGATAATACCAAAACTAACTTAAAGACTATTCTAAACTATGTAATTCTTCTTTCTTTTTTTTTTTTAATAGAAAAACTCTTCCAGGGAGCTCAAAGAATTTGGCCAATGCTGTTCCAGTTTTAACACTCATCTGGAGCCTGTAATATGCTAGTTCACCAGAGAACAATTATAACATCATGTTAGGAATCAAGGATGACTTATATAGGTTTTCTGTGCAACAGTGGGAGAGATGTTTTATGCATCACTGTGTTCAGGAGGAAAGAGTGTAACTTGGAAATGAGCATAAACAGATCCAGGACATCACTTGATGTGAGCATGAAAATGGCATCTGAGGCCACCTGTGTTAGCAAGGAACAGTGGTTCTCAGCCTTTTGAATTTCACTGACATACGGAGCGCTGGGGTTTTGGGGGCAAGTAACCTTTTATTTTGCCAATACAAAGCCTGTTATCTACTATTACTCTAAGTTATGAAAGTACATTTAAAAAAAATTTTTATTGGAGTATAGTTGATTTACAGTGTTGTGTTAGTTTCAGGTGTACAGCAAAGTGAATCAGTTATACATATACATATATTCACTTTTTTTTTTTTTAAGATTCTTTTCCCATATAGGCCATTACAGAGTATTGAGTAGAGTTCCCTGTGCTATACAGCAGGTTCTTATTAGTTATCTATTTCATATATAGTACTGTGTATATTATCAATCTCAATCTCCCAATTTATCCACCGCCCCCATCCCCTGGTAACCATAAGTTTGTTTTCTACATCCCTGACTCTACTTCTGTTTTGCAAATAAGTTCATTTGTACCCTTTTTTTAGATTCCACATATAAGTGATATCATATGATACTCGTCTTTCTGCGTCTGACTTGCTTCACTCAGTATGACAGTCTCTAGGTCCATCCATATTGCTGCAAATGGCATTATTTTGTTCTTTTTTACCAGTGAGTGCCAGGACCTGCCCTGCTGTCCCGGGAGCGCGCGGATAACTCCTCCCAATAAAAAAGAAAGGACGTTTTTAACATTCAAGGGTTGGAAGGACATTGGGTCAGTGACTGCCCTGCATTCAGCACAAGCCACAGACGGACTACAGTTCCCAGCGTCCCTTGCAGTTACACGGGCCCTGGGGATAGGGCGGAAGTGAGGTTCGCTACTCGCGGTCCTGGCCGGTAAAATCCCCCACAATCCTCCTCACTCTCGTCCTCCACGTGTGGGGGCAAGTGCTCAGCTTCCCGCGGAAGACCGGGTTCCCTGGTAGTGGCTGAGTCACAGGGGAACAGGAGCCGGAGTGCCCACATGGCCATGTGGAAGCCCACTGACAACCCGGAATATTTTCACTGGATTCTGAGCGAGCGAGTGTGGAGCTGTAACTCTGACTTCTGAGGAGGGGACGGTGGCCTGCAGTGTGGTATTGATATCTCCGGGAGCTTGATGAGGCTCCTTCTGGGAAAGAGGAAATAAACTGGAAACCGGAACCAACTGCTTCTAGAACTAGCTGCTGCCGCCAGGTAAGAAGTGGTGCTCAGGTGACATTGATGGGTGTAGCAAAACAAAGCAACCCACAAAAACATGAAAAAAACAAGCAAAACCCCCAGACAAGCCCACGAAGGAGCACATCCCTTATTCCTCCTCCAGCCTTGCAGGCCCCTTCTGGGACCTCGTACTGGTAGAACCTTCAGGAAACAGCCATCAAAGCATAGTGTGGTTTGCTGAATTCCAGCTCCAGGATCATAAAGCTGAGTATAAAAGGTGGGCTTTGAGAAGAGATACAATAGCTTAATTACCAGCACAGTAAGAAATATACTTTTATTGCATTAAACCACCAAGATATTTGTGACAGTAGCTAATCAAAACAGATCCCCAAACTAAATTTAAATTGAACAAATTTAATTTCACAAAAACCCGCTACCTTTTCCGTTTTTTTTTCTTCTCTTATTTCAGTAAGGATTTGGTGAAAATTCACCTCCTAATGCTGTTCTTGGGGAGGTGTGTGGAAGCCCTGGGGTTTTGAGGGCAAGTAACCTTTTAATTTGCCAATACAAAACCTATCATGTGCTATTACTCTGATGGCTCCATCCTTTCCTCCAAGTATTTGTGTCTGTTCTCAGATGTTCACAAAATCGTGGGTGTGAGTGTGGGTGTGGGAATAGAAGGATGAATTTTGGTTGGGGGCAGGAACAAGATGAAGTGATGGTTTAGTACCAGTTTCCTTTGGGCTCAGATTCCTCTGGTTAGAGGAGTAGGAGTAAAAACTGACTTGTTTCTTGTGAGAAATCCTGTTGAGGGAGTGTGTTCATCAATTAAAAGATAAGCAAGTAAACAAGACCAGGGTGTCCATCAGCAATGGCATCTACAAGGAGAGCTCTAGCTTTCAGTGGCTGGAACCAGGTGGGGTTCAGGACTGTGTAACCAACCTTATACGAAGGTGTTTAGCAGGGTAACAGGGAATCTGGGTCTCTTATACTTTGGTCCAAGGGTACTTGGTATGGTAATGGGGCATCAGAGGAGAAGGTCAGACACGAAGGGTCCAGGGAAGTAGTGTGGTCTGTGCGCGGGTTGGAAGAAGAATTTCCAGACACGAAGTATTTTAGAAAAGAGTGAGTTTATTGAGAACGAAGAACAGAGTTAGTGAGGGGCGCTGCAAATACAGCGGGCTGGCTTCCTGATACGCCAGGGAGAGCCCGAGCCCCTTTGTGGACCAGTAGCCAACTTTTATAGCCTCAAGACAAAGAAAATTCCTGCTGGCAGGATGGCATTAGGTGATTGGTCAGGATGCTACAAGGTTGCTACATGGTGAATATTTTACCTAGTATGGAGTCGGGGGGCTGTCCGGTTTAGATTAGGAGAGCCCATGGCAACAGTTGCTATGGGGGCTCGGTTAATTGCGGAGTTTTTGTCCTGTGTCCTTGATGTAGGGTGTCCTTGATGTATGGTTCCGCAGGGTGCTGTGTGTCCTGAGGTTCGAGGATTGTCCTGGGAACTGGGCAGTGTAGGAGCCTCAAGCAGCTCCTAGGAGGCCTGGCAGCTGTGGTTGGACAGTGCTTCCCGGGATTGGAAACCTTACTTAACTCATCGTGATGATGTCTATAGTCCCAATAGCCTTCTTCCTTGTAATCATGGCCTGCTGGGGTTTCCAGAGTCACCTACGAAAATACAAAGAAAAAGGCACTTCGTTACAACTGGCGATTTTATTATCATCAGGAAGTCCAGGAGAGAGAGCAGCGTGATGTCTCAAGCTTTGGAGCCAGGTGGATGGCACCCACAGGAGGGAAGAGTCTTCATGTGGAAACGTGTACAAGCACAGATAGCACCTCCAGACTGCTGCTGCCTCAGGCCTTCCACAGGCCGGACCTGCATCACACTTCCGAGTATCAAATTGCCTAACTCATGCATACCGCAGGGAAACATGCAGGATTGTCAGGCTGTCTTAGCAGAGCTGTCTGCACTACCAGAAGGAGTAAGGCATTTGTCTGAAGACTTGTAGGGCAGTGAAATAACTCTGCCTCATAACTACCAAATCCCACGTAGAAGAAGGGATATGGATGCAATTTCAAGATTGTCCCCTTATTGCTTTATGGTGTAGATTGTTCCTACTCACTTTATGGTTTCTGCCATTCTGTTGCACTCCTCAGCCCTCACACTCAAGGTGCCTGTCAGTCATGACCCACTTCCATGATTCTGTGGAAGCAGGGTGACACAGAGGTTAGGAGTCCTGGGTTGTGACATTTGGACTTAGGCTCTTTCAGCCTCAACTTTCTTGCCTGGAGAATGAATTTCATAAGAGTCTGTCTCTTATAGGGTTGTTAGTGAAACGATGCATGTAAATGGCTACATAGTAAGCATCGGATAGATATGAACTGTTATTATCACATTCTCATCGCCCATACTGGAGTGTATGCTGCATGAGGACAAGAGATATTCTTAATTATCACCAGGTCATCACCCAGTCTGTAGCACATAACAAGTAACCAGTGATAATTCAGTGATGTACTCACCTGGACCATTTCAGGCCAGACCTGTCTCTAAGCTCTCTCCTAAAAGTTGGAGATTTGGATTTACTCCTCCATGACAGTAACATACATTATAACATAAAAGTTGTGAAAATGAAACCTAACATTTTAGTACAACATAATATTTCTTAGTGTATACTGCTAGTACATTACGCTGAACTACTTACTGTTTTTAAGGGTCGCCCATGTTTTTAATCTTAGCAATACTACAATTGTTTTAACCTGTATGTGAACAAGAGCCACTTGACATGCTTGTTACAGTGCAGACTCCTGGGCTCTATCCCTGGAGGTTTTGGTTCATAGGTCTGAAGTTCTATTTTTAAAAAGCTCTTCAGGTATTTCTGATGTAGGAGGGTCTTGGACTAAACTTTGAGAAATACCTCTCGGTTCACTAACTTACAAGCTGAATTGTGCATCTGAAAAGCCATCTCCCATCATCAGTTGGACCACTAAAGGCACTGTGGCAACAAGGGGTTGAACATCCGCAGTGAGCGTGGGAGGAGCTGGGGAAGTGAAAGTCTGGCAGGGGAGGCCGGAGAACCAGAGAAACAGTCACTAAACATGGTAGCCTGAAGCACTGGTCCAGGCGAGCAGGCCGCGGCTTGGAGGAAATCCCACGACCTGTGGGTGCCCATCTGCCCATGAGGACCTGCAGGGGGGCTGCTAGAGAAATCTGGGGCAGCTCCTGCCTCTGGAGATTGGCTTGGGGCCGCTTTTGTTTGATGGGGTCCTCGTTAGAAAGGGGAGCTGGAGGCTGGACCCCCGCCAGTCCCACCTACATCCGTCACATCTTCCCGCTGTGACCTGAGAATATGACTTCATTTCTTCCATAAGTTCCTCTTTGTGACAACCCTAACCCACATCCGTACAGGGAAGAGGCTCCTGGAGAACAAAGTTTCCAGCTGTAGTCAAACGGACACAGAACACCCTGACGCATCTAAATGTGCTAATGTGCTAAAAATCACACATCCATCCATCCTCTCCATCCTGCTGCCCCGGGTCTCTGAGTGCTGGCCTTCACGCCATCTCTTGAGTTTCTGTGTATCTCAGCTGCACTGTGGAGAGGATTCCAACCTCTTTATTAGGGAGAAGTTGCAGCTCTTTGCAGGTCTGAGTATATTTGGCATGTTGGAAGAACCTGCACTGAGCTGCATCCTTGAGCCAGCCTGCAGCCTTAAAAGAAATAAAAGACGATAGATGTAGACATAACATGAATAAAAGATGTTAGGTTCATATCTTTAGGAAAATTAGCATTTCGGTACTCAGCTAATCATACATGCAAACAGAAAAACATATATGTTAGGTCTATCTCAAGACAGACATCCCAAGCAGCCTCAAAAATGGTCTCTCCAGGGCTGGTGGAATCCTGTTTGCCGGGCAAAGGTGGAGGATGCCTTTAGAAGGAGGAGTAACGGCCCCTAAAATATCAGGTCATAATCCCTGGCACCTGTAAATGTTACCTTATGGTTCCACATGGAATATATTACAAAAATTTGTAATTTTTAAAGTATTTGTAAACTATGTTACAAGTGGAAAATGGGTCTTTGCAGATGTGGTAAAGTTAAGGATCTTGAGATGGGGAGCTTATCCTGGATTACTGGGTGGGCTCTAAGTGCCATCGTAAGTGTCCTTGTTAGAGAGAGGCAGAGGGAGATCTGGCACAGAGACAGAAAGGGAGGAGAGAGAGACTGGAGTGATGCAGCCACAAATCAAGGGATGCCAGCAGCCACCATAAGCCGAAGAGACAAGGGACAGATTATCCCTTAGAGCCTCAGAGGGAACATGGCCCTGCTGACACCTTGATTTTAGCCCAGTGATACTGACTTTGGAATTCTGGCCTCCAGTACTGTGAGAGAATACATTTATGTTATTTTTAAGCCACCAAGTTTGGGGTGATTTCTACAGCAGCCACAGGAAACTGATATAATATCCCTTTTCCAGCTCATCTTCCCCTCCCCTGCACCTTTGCAGGGGAACTGCCTGCTCGCAGGAATAGTGGGGCTGGTGGTGGCAGGGGGAGGGTGAGACTTCTTCAGGCCATCGCAGGGGAAAGTTGGCTTTCTGGCACTTTACAATACAAGGTAAAACTCTGAACTTACTTCTTTTGTAGAGGCAAGTTTTATAGGCAGTGTTCTCCACTATATTAGAAAAACGTTTCTGTTCAGTATTAATCCCAGTGTCCTTAAGTCCTCCAGTCCTAGGCTTATCCTTTACTGGATAAATAGAATAACTCAAGCCCTCGTCTTGCATAGTTGCAGGACATGGTGCCCTCTGGTGTTTTAGGAGTGGTTCCTTGTCTCCTCCCGCTCTGAACGGTCAGCGATGGCTCTGTTCATCTTCCTTTGCTGTCTAATATCTCCTTGTGCAGGCTGCTGTCATCTTTTGTGCTTCTAGGTAAGAACCACAAGCCTTCCTTCATTTCCACGGCATTTGACCAAGAGTGAGGGGAAGTTTCATCCTTTTTGATAGTATTACTGCCCACATCTTCTGGGACCTTGGATTAGTTTGCTAGGACTGCCATAACAAAGTACCACAGACTGGGTGGCTTAAACAATAGAAATTTATTTTCTCAAAGGTCTAGAAACTAGAAGTCTGAGATCAAGGTGTCAGCAGGGTTGGCTTCTTCTGAGGCCTCTCTCCTTGGCTTGTAAATGGCCGTTTTCTTGCTGAGTCTTCACATGGTCTTCCCTCTGTGTCTATGTCTTCGTTTCCTTTTCACCAGTCATATTGGATTAGGGCTCACCCTAATGACCTCATTTTAACTCAGATACCTCCTTAAAGACCATCTCTCCAAACACAGTCACATTCTGGGGTACTGGGGGTTAGGGCTTCAACATATGAATTTTTGGGGGGAGACAATTCAGCCCATAATATAGCTTAACTTCCTGTACTGAGGTGATTCTTATGAAGGGCTTAGTATGGTGCTGGGCACACATAGTAAGCACTATATAAACAGAGTTACTTAATAATAGCACAGTTATTTCTGTTCTCTCATACATCTACAAAACCATCATAATTATACATATACATAATGTGTCCATTATACATGTATAAATATAAATATACACACATTTCTATGGTATCTTCCTTGGTAAAATTTTTGTGATTTCGTTCAGGTAATTATTTCTGGGTGGTTTGCTTTCCAATTCTCAGAATCCTTGGTGATATCTAAAATATAGGGCAAATCCTCTTAATTTTCATTCATTCATTCAACAAAACTTTATTGAGGATGCTGTGCTGGCCTCTGGGTTATAATGTTGACTAAGATTGTGAAGTCACAGTTCAGTTTAAATGTCATGGTGAGGCAAGTACAATGTACCAGGGGGAGCTGCAGGAAGGGCCCTGTGACAGAGGAAGCTTGTCTGCGAATTCTTTGACTTCTGTATCGTCTCCCCTTGAATCTGGACTGGTTCTGAGACTGTGCCTGCTATCAGAATATGGAAAAAGTGATGCCTCACCCAAGCTGTAAAGAAGTAGCAACATCCTCTCTTGGAATGCCTGCTCTAGTGGAAGCCAGCCGCCAGGTAATGGGTCCACTGTCCTGAGACCGCCATGCTGTGAGGAAGCCCAGGCTAGCTAGTGGAGAGCCTGTGGGAAGAGGGAGGCCCATGAGCTCTGTCTACCCAGCCATTCCAGCCAGGTGCCAACACCTGAGTGAAGAAGCCATCTCAGATACTTCAGCCCCAGCTTGTATAACATAGAGAAGAACCTAGGAATTCAACTGGAATTCAGAACCCAGGCCTCAGACATGTGGCCCCAGGCAAGTTGTCCTAGTCAATTCCAGTTATTCAAGCCATCCTACAGCCATTCCAGCTCTGGTGTGTACAGAGTCCCAACTTGCAAAATGGTGAACTTTATAAAATGGTGGCTATTGTACTAAGTTTGGGGATGCTATGTTAGGTAGCAGTAGGTAACTGGAACAGGGCCCTAAACTAGACCTGGAGGATAATTAAGAAATCCTTTATAGCACAAGTCCAACATTAAAGCACAGAGCACATAAAGACACAGAATTCTCAGACAATGCCTGTCTGCAAAATCCATTCTCTTCTCTCCCGTGTGAAGGCTGTAGGTGAGTGCCTCTTCAGGCCTCAAGTCTTCCATCCTTGCTCTGTTGATGAACTCCATGGAAAGTGCTGATTTTGATCCTTATATAAAAGTGCTACCTGTATGGGGCCCACTGGTCTCCTGAGGGCTGGGACTGCAATTTTCTACGGTGGCCACCCTCCAACAGCTCCCCAGGTCATTACTGCAGGATGCTTATTCAGCCTTTCCTCCACCCATGGTTCCGTGCCACGGAATGCTACCTGATTTTGCTACCTAATCTGCTTTGCCAGAGGTCCTGCCCTTCTCTCGTCTCACTAATTACTTTTTTCTGTCCAAAGTTACCTTTTTGCATTCCTGGGTCCAAAGATCCCTTGAACCTTTATTCCTCCAACTCTCCATCATGTTACGTGGCAGAAAAGCAGCATAGTAGAGAGAGGTTCAGGGTGCAGGCCCTGGAGTCAGACTGCCTGTGTTTGAAGTCTGATTCTACCTCTTACAGTGTAACCTTGCAGCTTCTGTGCTTCCATTTCCTCAACTACAAAATGAGGGAAATGGTAGTGCCTGCCTCACAGGGTCAGTGTGAGGATAAAAGAGATCATTCCTGTAAAATGCACAGAACAGTGCTTGCATGTAGCAAATGTCCAGTAAATGTTGTTGACTTTTATTATTCTTAATATGCATCTTGTAGTATGGTACTCACCTGCCTATTTTTGGGTCTGCTCACTAGATTCTAAATTCCTTGAGGACGGGTGGTGTCTTGAGCACTCTCACCTCCCTGATGCCCTGTACAATGTGTGATGTGTTAGACATTCAATAACTGCTTCTTGGATGAGTCAGTGCCACAAAAACAACCGAAAGACAGTGTTCTATCAGTGGAAGGTCAATGATATCTTCATAGGAGAAAGGCAGCAAAAGTTGGACAGCAGCTTGACTTTGTAGAACATACTCTGTATCATTCCAAGGAACAATAGGACAGAAAGTTGATTGGGTGGATACATGTGAAACAACCGTATTCTTATGTGTGGTTTGCATATATGGTTTACTGTTATTGCTGTGTGCTTAAGGTGCTTGAAAATGGAAAACAGTAACGATCGGGTACCTGAAGAAATTGGGGTGTAGGAATCTTGACCCTGAAACACCTTGATTATTCGTGGAGTGGCTGCATAAATGAATGGAGAACTATTTATTTATACATGGGATCCACTTGGTTTAAGAAAGGATTTAAAGTGGCATACAGAGACCCATATAATAATTCAATAAGATAAAGTGAAGTGGGGGAATTTGAGTCCTAAGAAAAACGTAGGTTAAAAGCTAGATGAAGCTGGGAGTGACGTTTGTTCCCGAAATGCTTGCTGTGCTGTCCTATACATTTTCTAGAGGTGGGTTACAGATTTGAAGCTGCACTTTCTACTGGGTTTTGTGTGAAAACCATAATACAACTAATTACATGAGTCACGCTCTGGAATAATAATGCTAACAGCTAGCATTTATCAAGTGCTTACTTGGTACCAGCTGCGTCTCTAAGTGCTTTGCGTGCATTAACTCTTAATCCTCATGTTGATCCTAGAAGGTAGGTACTTGGCCCCGGTCATGCAGCTGATACACAGTTTTGAAACAAGGCACCTTGGCTCCATGCTTTTAAAACCTACCTTGTTTAAAACAAGAATAGCTAGATCTCATATTAAGAACTTGGAAGAAATTTTTCTGGCTGGTTCTTGAATTTTTGTGGGACTGTCATCTGAGAAATAGAGGAGACCATCCAATCAGAAAAGGAAATTGATTGCATGCCCAGCTAAGGCAGTTCTCAAAGCTGACCCCAAATTAGCAGCATCAGCCTCACCTGGGCACTTGCGAGAAATGGGAATTCTTGGTCCTCTTCTCAGGTCTGTTGCATCAGAAGCTCTGGGAGTGGGGCTCAGAAGTCAGCATTTTAACAAGGTTTCCAGGAGCTCCCGATATGCGCTCAAGTTTGAGAACTACTGCTCTAAGGGGAAAGAAGCTTCTGGTATAGAAGATGTCTGGCTTCTTATGACTTTGGTGAAGAGCTTCAGGAGGCAGAATGGCTCATGAAATCATCTTGTCAGCCTCGGAGACCAGACTGATTGGACTCCTATACTCACTATTCTAGAAAACTAGGAGATACTGTAAAAACCAGTGGCAATGTTTCTGACTAATCCGTCAGGTCAGAGGGAAAAAAATGCAATAATCATAGTAATGCCTCCTCATACAAGCCAGCAATGCAGTTTGACAAAGTGCTTTCCTTATATTTTCTCATAAGAGTGTCACAACACCAATGTGAATTAGAGATTCTAATATTGAGATTTTACTGGTGAAGAATTAGGGGCTCGGGGAATTTGATTTTCTCAAGGTCATATGACTGATACATCTCAGAGCTGGAACTTGAGTCTAATTTCTTCTACCTCTGACTGTTTCTCAACACTTCCCTCTTCTCTCCACCTCCAGCCCTGCCCAGTGTCTTTCACCTGGGTTATTACAGTGACTTCAGTGCTGAATTAGAGCAGTGATCGAAGTCACGGAGCTGGTACTCACAGAGCTGGCATAGCAGCAACAGGGATCCTCTTAGGATTTTAATACAGAAATACTTAGGATTTTAATATTAGGATTTTAATACAGATCATATTGCTTTTTTAAGAAAATATTTTATTGAAGTATAGTTGATTTACAATGTTGTGTTAATTTCTGCTGTATAGCAAAGTGATCAGTTATACGTATATACACATTCTTTTTCATATTCTTTTTTGATACGGTTTATCACAGGATTTTGAATATAGTTCCCTGTGCTATACAGTAGGGCCTTGTTGTTTATCCATTCCATATATCATAGTTTGCATCTGCTAACTCCCAAATCCCAATCCATCCCTCTTCTACCCCTCTCCCCCCGGCAACCACAAGTCTGTTGTCTGTGTCTTTGAGTCTGTTTCTGCTTTGTAGATAGGTTCATTTTTGTCACATTTTAGATTCCACATATAAGTGATATCGTATGGTGTTTGTCTTTCTCTTTCTGACTTGATTCACTTAGTATGATAATCTCTAGTTGCATCCATGTTGCTGCAAATGGCATTATTTCATTCTTTTTTATGGCTGAGTAATATTCCACTGTATATATGTACCACATCTTCTTTATCCATTCATCTGTTGATGGACACTTAGGTTGCTTCCATGGCTATTGTGAATAGTGCTGCTGTGAGCATAGGGTGCATGTATCTTTTTTGAATTATAGTTTTCTCCAGATATATGCCCAGGAGTGGGATTTCTGGATCATATGGCAACTCTATTTTTAGTTTTTTGAGGAACCTCCATACTGGTACCTCATTGTAGTTTTGATTTGCATTTCTCCAATAATTAGGGATGTTGAACATCTCTTCATGTGCCTCTTGGCTATCTGTATAGATCATGTTGCTTTTGTGTTTGAAATTGTTTAAGGCCTTTCCATTATACTTAGAACACAATTCAGATACCATCCCATGTCCAACGGCCTTCCCCCTGTGTCCCTGTCCTCTCGCTGGTCTAATCTTCAGCTCTCCCTCTTGCTCCCCAAGCTCCAGCCACACTGGCTGACTCTCAGCTCCTGGAACACTCCAAGGATTTCCCCAACTCTGGACCTTTGAACATCCCTTTCCACTGCCTGAATTGCTCTTCTCCTTGGCCCTTGCATATCAAAACTCTTCTCATCATTTAGGTCTTAAACTAAATGCCACCTCTTCAGAGAGGCCTTTCCCATCTGTCATAGGTCGGTTGGGCTTCTATAACAAAATACCACAGACTGGGGAGCTTATAGACAACATAAATTTATTTCTTAAAATTCTGGAGGCTAGAAGTCTGAGATCCAGGTGCCAGTATGGTCTGGAGAGGGTCCTCTTCCTGGTTCATAGCTGACTCCTTCATACTGTGTCCTGACATGGTGGAAGGGATGAGAGATCTCTGTGGGGGTCTCTTTTATAAGAACACTAATCCCATGTACGAGGGCTCCACCCTCATGACCTCCTCCCCAAAGCCCCACTTCCTGATACCATCATATTGGGTACAGGATTTCAACATATGAATTTTGGGGAGACACAAACGTTCAGACCGTAGCACCGTCCAACATGAAATATCCAAGACAGCTTCTTTCCTCAGGTGTTGTCACCTGGCTGGAACAGCTGAATAACCAGAGCTCACTGGGCCTCTCTCTTCCCACAGCCTCTCCACACAGCCAGCTTGAGCTTTCTCACAGCATGGCAGTCTCAGGGACAGTCAGACCCATTACATGGCAGCTGGCTTTCCCTAGAGCATGCATTCTAGAGAAGATACTGCTACTCTTCAAAGGCTGGTTGAAGCATCACTTTTGTCGTATTCTGCTGGTCAACACAGTCTCAGAACCAGACCAGACTGAAGGGAAGAGGACATAGACATCTCTCAGTGGAGTGGGGGGCAATGTCAAAGAATTTGTGGGCAAGCTTATTCTATCACAGGCTCCTTCCTACAGCCTCTACTTTCACACTGTATTTGCTTCACCATGACATTTAAACTGAACTGTTATTGCGCAGTCTTAGTCAACATTGTAACCCTAGAGGGCAACACTGCACTCTCAAAACATTTTTGTTGAACGAATGAATGAAAATTAAGAGGGTTTGCCTTACATTTTAGATATCCGCAAGGATTCCAGGAGACAGGAAACAGGACACAAAGCTCCATGAAAGACCACGTCTGTCTTGTTCACTCTTGCTTCCTCTGCAGGTGGCAGAGGAATATTTTAGGTTTTACATGGCTCTTTAATTAATGAATGAGTGAATGCGTGCGTGAGCCTAGTTCCACTGCCCTTTCAGTGGCACCAGAATCGATTGTTTGTCTTTGAACCTCAAGCCTTTTTTTCTGCATCTGCCGCATAGCCACCTCCATCCTTGTCTTCTTAAACCTCAAGCCCCAGGGACTCAATAGAGTCACCGCCCCCCCCGCCCCCCCCCCCCCCCGGCACCATACACCGTACTTCACACACGGATCCTCCGATCCTTGAAGCAGGAGTAGGATATTGTGAGTTTTAGAATTCATTCAGCTCAGAAGAAAATGTCTTCAAAACTAAGAGGCCTCTCAGCTATAATATTTAGGCTTCTGGAGCTTATTCAGCCTTTTCTTATATGGGTACATTGGAAAACAGGAAGTTGGAGCAGGATGTGAGAAAAGCTGTACATACGTGAGGCTCTTCTCTCTGTGCCCAGAAGAAACGCAAAGGGGGACTATGTGAACATCATAGGAGTTACTGAGAGGCTCAGAATTAGAGTCAATTCCTGTCATGGTATTTTGCTTTTCAGCTCAACAAGATGATTTATTGTTGAGGCTTTTTACTCTGGTGAGTTTACTTTGAGTACTTTGGATTCAGAGTTTGCTTACAGGGGACCAAGTCAATTGCCTGTAAAGTAAAGGGTTCCTCTGAATCTTTATCTTTGGTTTAAACTTCCCTTCTGAGCTTCGGACCTTTATATCAGACTGCCAACCATAGATCTCACTGGATATCCCACAGCTATTTCAAACTGCACTTGCCCAAAGTAGAATTTATTTTCTGTTCCCAGAACTGAGTTCTTCTTTCTGTAGATCCTATCAGGATCAAAGGCACCTCCCTCCAAGCAGTCAGTCACCTGTGGACGTCATCCTCCAAGCTTCCCTAATATTGATGGTAATGGATAATGGGTAATGTTAGTTTCCTATTGCTAGGTACTGTGCTAAGTGTTTTGTGTGCTTTTAACTCTCTTAGTCATCATGTTGCCTGCGACTCAGATGATGTTGTTCTCTCCATTTTACAGACGGGGAAACTGAGATGATTGCAAAAGCATCCAAACATCCCTCTTGCCTCCTGTACCTCTCCATCCTACCACATGGCAGCCTGACTCATCTTTTAAACATGCAGATCTGATTGTGTCATTCCCTTCCTTAACAAGCTTCACTGGCTCCCCACCGTCCTCAGAATACAGCCCAAATCCCTTAGTCAGGAGTACCGGGCCCTTCATGACCTGGTCACTGAGCTCCCATCCATTCCTAGCTGTTCCTACCTGCCTTCCTCCCCCATGTGCTAGCCATGCTGGATACTTGCAATCTCTTGAAATACGCATAGTTTTCCTAGGCTCATTTGATTCTTCACTCATTCTACAAATACTTTTGGGGAGCCCACCTTGTGCCAGGCCTCTCCTAGGCACTGGTGATGCAGCTGTGAACAAAACAGATCAAGCCCCTGCCCTCGTGGTTAGACAATACACAGGTGAATAGCTAATACGTGTATAATATCATAATCCTGAGTGCTGTGTAGAGAAATAAAGCAGGGCAACGGGCTAGAGAGTGATAGGAGGGCGCTAGTGTATGTAGGACGGTCTAAGAAGGCACTTTACAAAGGCGTTTGCAAAGGAGCTTGCCTGGAAGGTTTGAAGAACATCAAGGAGGTCAGTGTGGCTGAAATGGTGAACACTGAAGGAAGGGAGGTCTCTGATACAGCATGGATCCGTCATGTAAGGTCCCCAGACCGCAGCAAGGACTTTGGATTTTATTCCAGGTGTGATAGGAAGCTGCTGGAAGTTTGAGGTCAGGGAGGGATGGAATCTGACATTTTAAAAAGATCATGAGTACAGCTGTGTGACTGCCAGGCAGCCCACGGTGGGGCCAGAGTGGAAGCAGGGGGAACATAGGAGGCTCTCGTGTATCTAGTTCCCGTTTCAGGGATGCTCATTCCCCAGCCCCCTCTCCACCTTTGTCTGGTGACAACTATCCAGCTTTCTATACCCATCTCAAGGGTATCCCTACACAAAAAGCATTCCTCAGTTCTCCTCTTCTCCACCCTCCTGACACAGAATCGTATCTCTCTTTAACAGTGCTGAATTTCACTATTTTGCAGTTATTTATGTGCATGTCTAACTTTCCTAACAGGCTGTGAACTCCTTACAGGAAGGACCTATTTTTTTTTTTTTTAAAGAACTTTTGGGGGAGCACATTAAAGGATTTAAATTTATTTATTTATTTATTTTTGGCTGTGTTGGGTCTTCGTTTCTGTGCGAGGGCTTTCTCTAGTTGCGGCAAGTGGGGACCACTCTTCATCGCGGTGCGCGGGCCTCTCACTATCGTGGCCTCTCTTGTTGCGGAGCACAGGCTCCAGACGCACAGGCTCAGTAGTTGTGGCTCACGGGCCTAGTTGCTCCGTGGCATGTGGGGTCCTCCCAGACCAGGGCTCGAACCCGTGTCCCCTGCATTGGCAGGCGGATTCTCAACCACTGCGCCAACAGGGAAGCCCCAGGAAGGACCTCTTTTTACTTTTCCTTGTGTTTCTAGATCCCTGTCATGACACCTGATACTTGATAGCACTCAAAAAGGGTTTGATGAATGAATGAAGAAATGAACAGCTTGTTTGGCTAACACTAAACATTCAAATGCTTCTTTGATTGAACGAAGGGAAGCTTTATATAATTCTGTTCAGTCAAAATGGGCTGCGTCCATATAGGCTAGCTTTAGCATATAATGAGCACAGATTTCAGAAATGGTTGTACAAACTGGATTTGTGGGGTCATGGCGCAGTCCCTTTGATTACAGTGCCATCTGTTGGAAAGAGCTCAAGGTTGTTAGCTCGCTTAGCCAAGCTTCGCGCACAATTTCCATCACCTCTCGCAGTGGGCTGAAATGCAGCCAGTATCAGACAAACAGAACCAGAAATCACACATTTTTGTTTCAGGTTTTCAAGTACTTCTGCAAAACTCGCTTCAGCTTCCTGAGGGTGGAGGATGTGGCTTATGGCTCCTCAGATTACTCATTTGTCGAATGGCCTTCAGTTGGCTTTGTGTCTCACCTAAAATAAACCTAATAGAAGAAAATCTTTTTTTTTTTTTAATACGAATGACTGAAAGCTGATTTATTTGATGAATGAATTAAATCATTATAGGATTCCTTTAACTAACAAGGGTCTTTAATGCATTTAAAATGATGCAATTTGTTAAAAAAGAAAACATTTACGTGCAACCTCTAAAGGTCCTTCAGCAATTAGATTTCAGCAATTCTAACTCCAACAGTTTCCATCAACAGTAGTTACTGGGTACCCGTGCTGTGGGAAGCACAGAAGAGTAGAAAAGACCAGATTCTGGCTCTCAGTCTAGTCCTGCAGTGTCTGAAATGTAGCCCCTAGTCATATGTGGCTGTTGAGCTCTTGAAATGTGTCTAATGCAGCTGAAGAATGGAATTTTAAATTAAATTAAATTATAATTAATTAAAATGTAAAAAACTGATACTTGATTCTGCTACTTGAAAAGATCTAGGTATGTGTGGAACAACTTGGGTACATGGATTTGCTCTTTCAGCTATAAATTTTATGAACCCTAAGTACAGATCAAGTATGTCTGATGAAAATTTAGTGTACCGATTAAAATGTATTTTATAAACACTGATTTTTGAAGACATTAGTACAAAAGGATGTAAAATTTCTCATTATTGCTTTTTTATACTGATGACATGTGGAGATAATATATTGGATACATTGCGTTAAAATGTGTTAAATTGATTTCACCAGTTTACTTTTACTTTTTGAATGTGGCTATTCTAAATTGCATACGTGGTTCATGTTATATTTCTAGCGAACAGCGCTGACAGTCTGTGCTAGGGATGCCTGCTACCTCTACCACACGTATCCTGTTCTATGTGAAACCACACAGCCTAAATGGGGCAGCCCAATGCACTAGTAACCCTGGCTTATGATCTCACTTAATTAGGCAAGGGTTGAACAGCCAGGGTTGAGAACCAAGTTTTATTATTTGATTACTTGTGTGGTCCCTAATGTAGACTCTGTCTCTATGGATATAAATAAAACATCTGAAATGCTCCACCACCCCTCTTCCCTCTTTTTTTTTTTAACATCTTTACTGGAGTATAATTTCTTTACAATGGTGTGCTAGTTTCCGCTTTATAACAAAGTGAATCAGCTGTACATATACATATATCCCCATATCTCCTCCCTCTTGTGTCTCCCTCCCGTCCTCCCTATCCCACCCCTCTAGGTGGTCACAAAGCACAGAGCTGATCTCCCTGTGCTATGCAGCTGCTTCCCACTAGCTATCTATTTACATTTGGTAGTGTATATATGTCCATGCCACTCTCTCACTTCATCCCAGCTTATCCGTCCCCCTCCCAGTGTCCTCAAGTCCTTTGTCTACATCTGCATCTTTATTCCTGTCCTGCCCCTAGGTTCTTTAGGACCTTTTTTTTTTTTTTTTTTTTTTTTTACATTCCATATATATGTGTTAGAATACAGTATTTGTTTTTCTCTTTCTGACTTACTTCACTCTGTATGACAGACTCTAGGTCCATCCACCTCACTACAAATAACTCAATTTCATTTCTTTTTATGGCTGAATAATATTCCATTGTATATATGTGCCACATCTTTTTTATCTATTCATCTGTCGATGGACACTTAGGTTGCCTCTATGTCCTGGCTATTGTAAATAGAGCTGCAGTGAACATTGTGGTACATGACTCTTTTTGAATTATGGTTTTCTCAGGGTATATGCCCAGTAGTGAGATTGCTGGGTTGTATGGTAGTTCTATTTTTAGTTTTTTAAGGAACTTCCATACTGTTCTCCATAGTGGCTGTATCAATATACATTCCCACCAACAGTGCAAGAGGGTTCCCTTTCTCCACACCCTCTCCAGCATTTATTGTTTGTAGATTTTTTGATGATGGCCATTCTGACCGGTGTGAGGTGATACCTCATTGTAGTTTTGATTTGCATTTCTCTAATAATTAGTGATGTTGAGCATCCTTTCACGTGTTTGTTGGTGATATCTTCTTTGGAGAAATGTCTATTTAGGTCTTCTGCCCATTTTTGGATTGGGTTGTTTGTTTTTTGATATTGAGCTGCGTGAGCTGCTTGTATATTTTGGAGATTAATTCTTTGTTAGTTGCTTCATTTGCAAATATTTTCTCCCATTCTGAGGGTTGTCTTTTCATCTTGTTTATGGTTTCCTTTGCTGTGCAAAAGCTTTGAAGTTTCATTAGGTCCCATTTGTTTATTTTTGTTTTTATTTCCATTTCTCTAGGAGGTGGGTCACAAAGGATCTTGCTGTGATTTATGTCATAGAGTGTTCTTCCTATGTTTTCCTCTAAGAGTTTTATAGTGTCTGGTCTTACATTTAGGTCTTTAATACTTTTTAAGTTTATTTTAGTGTATGGTGTTAGAAAGTGTTCTAATTTCATTCTTTTACATGTAGCTGTCCAGTTTTCCTAGCACCACTTACTGAAGAGGCTGTCTTTTCTCCATTGTATATTCTTGCTGCATTTATCAAAAATAAGGTGACCATATGTGCGTGGTTTATCTCTGGGCTTTCTATCCTGTTCCATTGATCTCTATTTCTGTTTTTGTGCCAGTACCATACTGTCTTGATTACTGTAACTTTGTAGTATAGTCTGAAGTAAGGGAGCCTGATTCCTCCAGCTCCGTTTTTCTTTCTCAAGATTGCTTTGGCTATTTGGGGTCTTTTGTGTTTCCATACCAATTGTGAAATTTTTTGTTCTAGTTCGGTGAAAAATGCCATTGATAGTTTGATAGGGATTGCATTGAATCTGTAGATTGCTTTGGGTAGTATTGTCATTTTCACAATGTTGATTCTTCCAATGCAAGAACATGGTATATCTCTCCATCTGTTGGTATCATCTTTAATTTCTTTCATCAGTGTCTTATTTTTTCTGCATACAGGTCTTTTGTCTCCTTAGGTAGGTTTATTCCTAGGTATTTTATTCTTTCTGTTGCTGTGGTAAATGGGAGGGTTTCCTTAATTTCTCTTTCAGATTTTTCATCATTAGTGTACAGGAATGCAAGAGATTTCTGTGCATTAATTTTGTATCCTGCTACTTTACCAAATTCATTGATTAGCTCTAGTAGTTTTCTGGTAACATCTTTAGGATTCTCTATGTATAGTATCATGTCCTCTGCAAACACTGACAGCTTAACTTCTTTTCTGATTTGGATTCCTTTTATTTCTTTTTCTTCTCTGATTGCTGTGGCTAAAACTTCCAAAACTATGTTAAATAATGGTGGTGAGAGTGGACAACCTTGTCTTGTTCCTGATCTTAGAGGAAATGGTTTCAGTTTTTCACCATTGAGAACGATGTTGGCTGTGGGTTTGTCATATATGGCCTTTATTATGTTGAGGTAAGTTCCCTCTATGCATACTTTCTGGAGGGTTTTTATCATAAATGGGTGTTGAATTTTGTCAAAAGCTTTTTCTGCATCTATTGAGATGATCATATGGTTTTTCTACTTCAATTTCTTAATATGGTTTATCACATTGATTGACTTGCAATATTGAAGAATCTTTGCATTCCTGGGATAAACCCCACTTGATCAGGGTGTATGATCCTTTTAATGTGCCGTTGGATTCTGTCTGCTAGTATTTTGTTGAGGATTTTTGCATCTATGTTCATCAGTGATATTGGCCTGTAGTTTTCTTTTTTGTGTGAAATCTTTGTCTGGTTTTGGTATCAGGGTGATGGTGGCCTCATAGAATGAGTTTGGGATTGTTCCTCCCTCTTCTATATTTTGGAAGAGTTTGAGAAGGATAGGTGTTAGCTCTTCTCTAAATGTTTGATAGAGTTTGCCTGTGAAGCCGTCTGGTCCTGAGCTTTTGCTTGTTGGAATATTTTTAATCACAGTCTCGATTTCAGTGCTTGTGATTGGTCTGTTTATATTTTCTGTTTCTTCCTGGTTCAGTCTCGGAAGGTTGTCCTTTTCTAAGAATTTGTCCATTTCTTCCAGGTTGTCCATTTTATTGGCATATAGTTGCTTGTACTAATCTCTCATGATCCTTTGTATTTCTGCAGTGTCAGTTGTTACTTCTCCTTTTTTATTTCTAATTGTATTGATTTGAGTCGTCTCCCTTTTTTTCTTGATGAGTCTGGCTAATGGTTTATCAATTTTGTTTATCTTCTCAAAGAACCAGCTTTTAGTTTTATTGATCTTTGCTATTGTTTCCTTCATTTCTTTTTCATTTATTTCTGATCTGATCTTTATGATTTCTTACCTTCTGCTAACTTTGGGTTTTTTTGTTCTTCTTTCTCCAGTTGCTTAAGGTGTAAGGTTATGTTGTTTATTTGAGATGTTTCTTGTTTCTTGAGGTAGAATTGTATGCTGTAAGCTTCCCTCTTAGAAGTGATTTGCTGCATCCCATAGGTTTTGGGTCGTCGTGTTTTCATTGCCATTTGTTTCTAGGTATTTTTTGATTTCCTCTTTGATGTCTTCAGTGATCTCTTGGTTATTTAGTAGTGTATTGTTTAGCCTCCATGCATTTGTGTTTTTTACAGATATTTTTCTGTAGTTGATATCTAGTCTTGTAGCGTTGTGGTCGGAAAAGATACTTGATATGATTTCTGTTTTCTTAAATTTACCAACGTTTCATTTGTGACCCAAGATATGATCTATCCTGGAGAATGTTCCATGAGCACTTGAGAAGAAAGTGTATTCTGTTGTTTTTGAATGGAATGTCCTATAAATATCAATTAAGTCCATCTTGTTTAATGTATCATTTAAAGCTTGTGTTTCCGTATTTATTTTCATTTTGGATGATCTGCGCATTGGTGAAAGTTGGATGTTAAAGTCCCCTACTATGATTGTGTTACTGTCAATTTCCCCTTTTTGGCTGTTAGCATTTGCCTTATGTATTGAGGTGCTCCTATGTTTGCTGCATAAAGATTTACAGTTGTTATATCTTCTTGGATTGATCCCTTGATCATTATGTAGTGTCCCTCTTTGTCTCTTGTAATAGTCTTTATTTTAAAGTCTATTTTGTCTGATATGAGAATTGCTGCTCCAGCTTTCTTTTGATTTCCATTTGTGTGGAATATCTTTTTCCATCCCCTCACTTTCAGTCTGTATGTGTCCCTAGGTCTGAAGTGGGTCTCTTTTAGACAGCATATAAACGGGTCTTGTTTTGTATCCATTCAGCCAGTCTGTGTCTTTTGGTTGGAGCATTTAATCCATTTACAATTAAGGTAGTTATTAGTATGTATGTTCCTATTAGCATTTTCTTAATTGTTTTGGGTTTGTTATTGTAGGTCTTTTCCTTCTCTTGTGTTTCCTGCTTAGAGACGTTCCTTTAACATTTGTTGTAAAGCTGGTTTGGTGGTGCTGAATTCTGTTAGCTTTTGCTTGTCTGTAAAGGTTTTAATATCTCTGTCGAATCTAAATGAGATCCTTGCTGGGTAGAGTAATCTTGGTTGTAGGTTTTTCCCTTTCATCACTTTAAATATGTCCTGGCACTCCCTTTTGGCTTGCAGAGTTTCTTCTGAAAGATCAGCTGTTAACCTTATGGGGATTCCCTTGTATGGTATTTGTTGTTTTTCCCTTTCTGCTTTTAGTATTTTTTCTTTGTATTTAATTTTTGATAGTTTGATTAAGATGTGTCTTGGCATGTTTCTCCTTGGATTTATCCTGTATGGGACTCTCTGCGCTTCCTGGACTTGATTGACTATTTCCTTTCCCATATTAAGGATGTTTTCAACTATAATCTCTTCAAATATTTTCTCAACCCTTTCTTTTTCTCTTCTTCTTCTGGGACCCCTATAATTCTAATGTTGGTGCATTTAATGTTGTCCCAGAGGTCTCTGAGACTGTCCTCAAGTCTTTTCATTCTTTTTTCTTTTTTCTGCTCTGCGGTAGTTATTTCCACTATTTTATCTTCCAGGTCACTTATCCGTTCTTCTGCCTCAGTTATTCTGCTATTGATTCCTTCTAGAGTATTTTTAATTTCATTTATTGTGTTGCTCATCACTGTTTGTTTGCTCTTTAGTTCTTCTAGGTCCTTGTTAAATGTTTCTTGTAATTTCTCCATTCTGTTTCCAAGATTTTGGATCATCTTTACTATCATTACACTGAATTCTTTTTCAGGTAGACTGCCTATTTCCTCTTCATTTGTTTGGTCTGGTGGGTTTTTACCTTGCTCCTTCATGTGCTGTGTGTTTCTCTGTCTTCTCATTTTGCTTAAGTTACTGTGTTTGGGGTTTCCTTTTCATAGGCTGCAGGTTTGTAGTTCCCATTGTTTGTAGTGTCTGCCTCTAGTGGCTAAAGTTGATTCAGTGCGTTGTGTAGGCTTCCTGGTGGAGGGGACTGGTGCCTATGTTCTGGTGGATGACACTGGATCTTGTCTTTCTGGTGCGCAGGACCGTGTCCAGTAGTGTGTTTTGGGGTGTCTGTTACCTTATTATGATTTTAGGCACCCTCTCTGCTAATGGATGGGGTTGTGTTCCTGTCTTGCTAGTTGTTTGGCATAGGGTGTCCAGCACTGTAGCTTGCTGGTTGTTGGGTGGAGGTGGGTCTTAACGTTGAGATGGAGATCACTGGGAGAGCTCTTGCCATTTGATATTACGTGGAGCTGGGGTGTCTCTGGTGGACCAATGTCCTGAAGTCGGCTCTCCCACCTCAGAGGCACAGGCCTGAGACCCGGCTGGAGCACCAAGACCCTGTCAGCCACATGGCTCAGAAGAAAAGGGAGAAAAAAAGAAAGAAAGAAAGACAAAATAAAATAAATTAATTAAAATTAAAAAATTAAAAAATTATTAAAAATAAAAAAATTAAAAAGTAATTTTAGAAAAAAGAAAAATAGAAAGAAGAGAGCAACCAAACCAAAAAACAAGTCCACCAGTGATAACAAGCGCTA
The DNA here is from genome assembly GCF_965194825.1 of Balaenoptera physalus. Lineage (NCBI taxonomy): Eukaryota > Metazoa > Chordata > Mammalia > Artiodactyla > Balaenopteridae > Balaenoptera > Balaenoptera physalus. Next base: position 91,178,623 of record NC_138889.1, read on the forward strand.
AAAACTATACTAAAAAAACAAAAAACCAAAAACAAAAAAAATGGACAGACAGAACCCTAGGATAAATGGTAAAACACAGCTATACAGACAAAATCACACAAAGAAGCATACACATACCCACTCACAAAAAGAGAAAAAAATATATCTTATTTAAAAAAAAGAAAAAAGGAAGAGAACAAACAAATCAATAAACAAATCTACCAATGATAATAAACTCTAAATACTAAACTAAGATTAACATAAGACCAGAAACAAATTAGATGCAGAAAGCAAACCCCAAGTCTACAGTTGCTCCCAAAGTCCACCTCCTCAATCTGGGATGATTCGTTGTCTATTCAGGTGTTCTACAAATGCAGGGTGCATCAAGTTGATTGTGGAGATTTAATCCACTGCTCCTGAGGCTGCTGGGAGAGATTTCCCTTTCTCTTCTTTGTTTGCACAGCTCCTGGGGTTCAGCTTTGGATTTGGACCCGCCTCTGCGTGTAGGTCACCTGAGGGTATCTGTTCTTCGCTCAGACAGGACAGGGTTAAAGGAGCAGCTGATTCAGGGTCTCTGGCTCACTCAGGCCGGGGGGAGGGAGGGGTACAGAATGTGGGGCGAGCCTGCAGCGGCAGAGGCCAGTGTGACTTTGCAACAGCCTGAGGCGCCATGTGTTCTCCTGGGGAAGTTGTCCCTGGATCACCAGACCCTGGCAGTGGCGGGCTGCACAGGCTCCCAGGAGGGGAGGTGTGGAGAGTGACCTGTGCTTGCACACAGGCTTCTTGGTGGCGGCAGCAGCAGCCTTAGCGTCTCATGCCCGTCTCTGTTGTCCGCGCTGATAGCCGTGGCTCGCACCCATCTCTGGAGCTCGTTTAGGCGGTGCTCTGAATCCCATCTCCTTGTGCACCCCAAAACAATGGTGTCTTGCGTCTTAGCAGGTCCAGACTTTTTCCCAGACTCCTTCCCGGCTGGCTGTGGCACACTAGCCCCCTTCAGGCTGTGTTCACGCAGCCAACCCCTGTCCTCTCACTGGGATCTGACCTCCAAAGCCCGAGCCTCAGCTCCCAGCCCCCTCCTGCCCCAGTGGGTGAGCAGAGAAGCCTCTCAGGCTGGGGAGTGCTGGTCAGCAGTGATCCTCTGTGTAGGAATCTCTGTGCTTTGCCCTCTGCACCCCTGTTGCTGCACTCTCCTCCGTGGCTCCGAATCTTCCCCCCAGCTACCCCTTGTCTCTGCCAGTGAAGGGGCTTCCTAGTGTGTGGAAACTTTTCCTCCTTCACAGCTCCCTCCCAGAGGTGCAGGTCCCATCCCTATTCTTTTGTTTCTGTTTTTTCTTTTTTCTTTTGCTCTACTCAGGTACATGGGGAGTTTCTTGCCTTTTGGGAAGTCTGAGGTCTTCTGCCAGCATTCAGTAGGTGCTCTGTAGGAGTTGTTCCACATGTAGATGTATTTCTGATGTATTTGTGGGGAGGAAGGCGATCACCACATCTTACTCCTCTGCCATCTTGAAGGTCTCTCTCCACCACTCCTCTTGATAACTTCTTCGTGCTTGGCCAACCAAACCTTCTCACCTAGGATTTTAGAATCAAGACTTGATAGTAAGAAGTTACCTACATGGAGCTTTAAGGTGATGCATCAGGTTACCTCATGGTAACCTGAAACTTCCTTGGGAGAGTAGGAGCCCTGCAAGTGGACCCCAGTATGCAGAGGGCAGAGCCGGCCTATGTGCGGAGTCATGGAGTCTGGAAAGAAACACAGTGGGAACCTAGCTGTACCCCCCACACGGAGTTTTGCGAGATTCCCTTGTATCTTTACCATAAATCTCCCTTGGTTTAACCTAGCTTGAGTGGATTTCTGTTTCTTAAAGCTATTGATTTTCATGCACACAAAATTAGGGAAAAAAGGTGAAGATTCATAAAAATAAAAAGTCATTGAAATATACCAACACTGAAATTAGAGAAACGAGCCTGTATGTGAAGGTGGAGGGAATGTAGGAGAAGCGGTGATGCAGAGCAGGGGTCCTCGAAGTGTGGTCTGTGGATCACTGGGGTCCCTGAAGACCCTTTCAAGGGGGTCTCCTTAACGTCAAAATTATGTTCCTAGTAATACTAAGCCATTATTTGCTTTTCTTTCTCTCATTCTCTCGTGAGTATCTGATGGAGTTTTCCAGAGACAGCATGATGTGTGATAATAGCAACAGATCAAATGCAAAGGCAAGTATGAGAACCCAGCTGTCTTTTATTAAACCACACATTAAAGAGATTTATAAAAATGTCAAACAATGTCACTCTTCTCACCAATTTTCTGGATTCTGGAAAATAAGTTTTTTTTAAAAAAAATAAACCTATATTATTTGTGTTAGCAGATAAAGAGTTCATTAAATATTTAAATTTTTTCCATTTTAATTTCTGGTGTGTTAAACGTGATGGGTATAACCCACACAAACAAAAGCTCCTTGTTGTCCTCAGTAATGTTTAAGAGGATAAATGGATCTGAGCAGAAAACAGTAACATAAGTCAAAAAAGTGTCCACGGAGGGAGACCTGGCTTAGAGCTGCTCTAGGATTTTATGTAATTTCTGTTCGTAATGCCTGAGTCTCAAACAGGGGCCAAGCAAAGATGTGATTACAGTGGTTCTCAACCCTGACAGAAAAAACAATTTAGGGGACTAAAAATAAACACAGATTCCCAGGCATTTTGTCCCTAGATGTTTGTATCATAAGGTATGAGAGGAGATCCAGGAATCTGAGTTTTTAAAAAGTACTTCAGGTTTTTTTTTTTTTTCACAACATGCAGAAAGGGAGCCAAGAAAAGACATCGCTTACCACAGAGAGATGGGCTGCGGGGATGAAGATCGAGGGAGGGTGCCTGCCCCCGCCGGGCAGTTGCCCTTTCTCTGGCAGCTGTGGGTGCACTCGGGGGAGTGCGAGGCTGGTTAGCTGGGTCGGAGGGAGTTGGGTGCACCCGGGTGGGCCGCGCTCCCCTGCTGCCTCTCTGGTGGCCTGCCAGCGTGACCCCTGGAGCTGATGGCCTGAATTCATTCACAGGCACGTCCTGAAACCCAGGAGCCCCCCAGAGTTGAGAACTAGAAAAGAGGAGATACTGCAAACACAAGCCAGTCCTGGGGCCGTATTTCTAGAGTTTTAGCTCTTTAAAAGACGTTCTCAGGACCAAAAGTGGCTTCTGAAGCAGAGGCTAGCTGTGTTTCAAGAGGTAGGCTAGATTTTGTCATTTCTGTAGCAGACCTGCAGCAGGTTTTCCAGCGTGTGTGTGTGTGTGTGTGTACATGTGGTGGTCTTGTTTCCTTAAAGGAGGGGAGACCCCTCCTCACTGCAATACCTTGCAGACACATATTGATTTCTTCTGAGGGCTTAAAGAGTGCTGTGTTTACCCCTCACCCACCCTACCCTTGTACACAGGGAAGGTATAGGGAGGGTTGATGTGGAATTTTCATTTCTTCTCACGCTGGGATGGTATATTGAGGTGGGTTCTGGGTTTATTTTGGCACTCCGTTTTCCCCTTCATTTGCTTTTTCTGAAAACAGACACTGCCCTCCTGGACTCAGGACTACCATGTGACAAAGGCCTCTCCATTCATAATATCCTGTCCTTGGGAGCAGGGCCACCATGTAGCACAACTCTAGTTAAACGCCAAATGCCACCACTGATGTAGATTTCAGTGTGAAGGTTGCCCCCTGGTGTGTGACAGGACAGCTTCCCCTGGAAATTGAGTGGTCTGAGGAGTGGGCATGAGACATAGCAGGACCAATTGGACTCTATTCCTAGAATTAATCTATGGAAATTAGGAGACAAAAACTCCCTTTGCATTGCGATTGCTAAACTGGGATGCTGGGAAATTGGGCTTTGGTGGTCATCCTCCTGACTGTGTGCAGGAAGATCTTTGATGGAGGAAATTATGCCAACATACACAACAGAAAACAGAAATGAGAGACTGGGAGAGAAAAAACCCTGATGACATAGTTTGAGCCCCTGGATCCAACTAAGCCTGAAGTGAGACCCATTTTTGGACTCATCAATTCCATGAGTCAATAAATTTACTATTTTTCTGAAGCAAGTTCAAGTACTGATTAATAATATGTTCTCATAGAGAAATAAACATGTGCAATTTGGGTGGGGTGTGGAGGTCCAGAGAAAAAAGAAAAAAATCCTCGGCAGAACATTCATACATATTAACTCTCCCACATTCTTTTGAAGAAGCTTCTTGCTTTGGGCCAACTGGTCCATTTTGATTTTATTGGCTGCAGGGAAGAGGTTTAATATAGAAATAATAGTGATGATAAATAGAGGAAAATAAAGCCTGGCCACCATTTGAAAGCATGATGTCAATTAATAATACGAATATAAGAAAATTTATATAACACTTTAGACCTTTGTTTTTGAAAAAAATTTCCATTTCAAAATCTATCTCACATTTTATATGCATGACCATATATACAATACATATGTACTATTTCACAAAAATGTTATCACCAGGCAAAACAACTTCTGTAACTTGCTGGTTTCATTTAATTTTTCCCATTGTTTTTATTTTCATTTTTAAATTATTGATGTTCTGAGAATTACCTCATGCATTTTTGTTGTCATTTTAATTTCTTTACCTAGAATTATCTATTGTTATGCTTTGTTCACCACTTAGGTTTATTTATGAAGCATATTAACAATTTTCTCCTAATCTATTTTGTGAATATTTTCTCCTAAATTTTCACTTCCCTTTATGTAATATCTTTTGTTTTGCCATAGGGAAGCCTTTCTTATTTTCCACAGACTTTTCTAATAAAAACATAATATAGCTCATTGTCAAGCAGTTGAATGGTATATGTGGTCCCTTCACTACTCCTTGATGGCCTAGACCAGTGCTGCTTTGTAGAACATGTAAATGTTCTCTCTCTGTGCTGTCCAGTGATTAACCACATATGGCTATAGAGCTATACAACTGAGAAGGTAAATATCTAATTTCATTCAATTTAAATTAATTAAATTTAAGTAGCCACTGGTAGCTAGTGGCCACTGTATTTTTTTGTTACTCTCTTTTGCCTTCTAGCCTAACTGGAAAACAGTTTCTTACTAAAGCCTGAGAGGGAAGAGGTAAGGCAGAGGCACAAAGTCAAATGGCTGGTTTGCTTGTCCGGACCGGGTGTGAGAGTCAGGAGACCCTGGTCCCAGGCCAGACTCCTTACCTCCCCGCTCCTGTCTGAAACAGAATTATATTCTAACATGGAGGCTGGAGAATATACTCATATTTTGGTGTTAGAGGGGCTGAGCTTGAGAGCTGGTTTCACTAGGAAATGGATCCAGGGGGCTCGCAAATTTATTTCTCATAGTCTGCTGTCCAATGACCGTGCTGCTCTTTTACTTTTCTGTCAGTTCATAGGCTACTTCCCAGGTCATAGATTGAGAGGGATGTTAAAGTGCATTTTGTCTGGTCCAGTCCCTTCCCTCTGATGCTATAAGATCTTTAATGAGTTCTCTGCTGAGGATGCTCTGGGCAGCTACCTGGGCAGTCACTGTGGAATTGCATCTGGTCCCTCTGGCTTAGTGAGGAGGTGGGAGGTGGCATACTTCCTCCTAGTGCCTAAGTGACATGAGGGCTATTGGAAGTCTTGACTTGTAATGTATTATCATACTGGAGTCGCGAAAGAACCGTGTGGGATAAGCTGGCTCTGGTGTTATCATGATATGAATTTTGTTATTCACATTTTTCAGATGAATAAAATGCCACATAGTGAGTCAGTGGAAGAGCTGAGCCTGAAAACCAGCCCCACTGACTCCACCATGTCATGGTTGACTTCCTACCATATCATGTGGCCACCAGCTGTGCATGTGTACACCTGTTCTACCTGTCTCCTTGCTGAGGCTCCTGTGTGTGTGTGTGTGTGTGTGTGTGTGTCTATTTGGGAAGAATGAGAAATAGTGGATGAAGGCTGGATCTGGAGCTATAATGTGAGAGAAGATCATAAATATAATACAAGAAAATTGGGGTTATGACATAAACCCACTATAAATTCAGCCTAGATCAGTGTAGTAACTGGATGCTTCAGTAAAATATTCATCCATTTCAGTAATGGTAGTCAAAGCAATTATTTCATCAGATTCTAAATGTGCACGCTGGCTGTTACTCTGGGGGTCTCATTTCCCTGTTAGCCCCAGGCTGTGAGACAAATAATGGCCTATTCTTGTGAAGGGATCAGTGTGTCTATTCAGCAACCACAGAAGCTCAAAGCAGGGATGTGAGTTTTCATCTTAAGTACCAACCCTGATTGATTGGCAGTGGCTCTTTGGAGAAATGGACAGCATTGAGAAGGACTGAAGGGGCTTTGGGCCTCAGTAGGAAAGTGTGCCATTCATTGGTTAGTGATGTCTGCCGTGAGCACTAGATTATAGAGTCTATTAGGGCAGGGATTGGTTTATATTGTAAACCAATATACTGTTGTATTTACTGCTGGGTTCCAGCACCTAGATGTGCCCTACACACAGCACATAAATATTTGTTAAAGGAATGAGTGGAGGAGAGGAAATGATGGCATGAGAGCCAAGCACTTGCCATCCCTGGTAAAGAGATCAAAGCAGATGAGAAACCCTAGGAAGCCCTCCGAACAGCCTCATTTAGGCACGGGGTCTACTTCCTCTCTTTAGCAAGTTGCTCCTCGGTCCCTACCTTGTCCTTCCAAGCCAAGGGTGAATGGGCAGCTGTAGGTGGTATTGCAAAGTGCCTCAAATGCTGGTCCTTACAGGATGCTGGTGCTTTGAACATTGATGCTGAGGTTTTGTTGCTGCTCACTCACATGCTTCCTGGTTCCTGCTCCTCTCTCGGTTGTTTTGGATTCCTCTGCCTCTCTGGGTCTTTAATGTGGCACTGCCTCCACTCTTGTCTGATTACCTTGCTCTGACTCCCAGCCAGTCCTGGTTGCATTGCTAGAAATAATAACGATTTCTTTAATGTTTACTATTTTCTAGGCATTCTACTTTATAGGTAATATCTCATTTAATCCTCACAAGAACCTAATGGGGTAGATACTTAGTATTTGCTAGGGAGGAAATTGAAGCACATAAATATGTTAACTTGCTTAAGGTCACACAGTGAGTGAGTGGCAGAACTGAGATTCAAATTCAGGACTGTCTGATCTCAAAGCTTATATGCTTGACCATTATAGGACATTGTTTATGGGCTCGCACTGAACTGCTTGGTTTTGACACGTGGATAGACTCAGACCTCCAAACCATCCTAAGGTCCCCCTGGTGCCAGTAGGTGGAACATTTGCTCATAGCTGATGCTTCTTCTCCAGTCCACAAGCAGAAGCCAGCCAGGTCCGCTGAATTCCATGCCTGTGCTAGAAACACATCTGCTGAAACCACAGGCGTCTCTGGCTCCCCAGCCCTCCTGAATAGGAGTCCGATACTTGTAGCCTCTTCTAACTGCACAGGATGTCCAAGGGCATCAGTTTGCATTTCAGCAAGTCTGACTAATTCCTGTGTAATTGTTGCATTGTTGTGCACTGTCCTTCAGGAAGCCCATCAAGGGATTTCTGCACAACAATTGCCTTTGGAAATGCATTCCACTTCTTACCAACTTGCACTAGTAGCAGTTTCCTCTTTACATCTAATCCAGAGATTTCTTGGATTCATTTTGGCCCAATTCCTCCTCATGCCACTTTGCTAAGAGAATGAAAACTGCTGATCTTTATCCCCCTTTTCATCCTTCATATAGTTGAAGGTCTCAGCTTCTTCTTTACTGAATTCAGAAACTAATAGTGGCGTGCTGCATTTCATTGTGTTTCACTTTATTGTGCCTTGCATATACTGCTTTTGTTACAGATTGAAGGTTTGTGCCAACCCTGAGTTGAGCAAATCTGTTGACACCATTTTTCCAACAGCATTATTTTTAAAACTATGGTATATGCATTGGTTTTTTTCTAGGCATAATGCTATTGCACACTTACTAGACTACAGTGTAGTGTAAACATAACTTCTATATGCACTGGGAAACCAAAACAAATTGTATGACTCACTTTGTTGCCCTGGTCTGGATCCAAAACCACAATGTCTCTGAGGTATGCCTGTAAATCTTTTTTTTTCAGTTAGTCTTCTCTTTTAGAGTGATGTAATAGTTTTCGATGGCTGCCATAACACATTACCACAAACTCTGTGGCTTAAAGAACATTTATTCAAAAATAAATATTTATTTTAAAATAAATAAATGTTTATTTAAAAATAAAATGTACTTTCTTACTGTTCTGGAGGTCAGAAGTCTGAAATTTATTTCACTGAGCTAAAGTCAAGGCAGCTCCCTCTGGAAGCTCTGAGAAAGAGAACCTATTTCCTGGCCTTTTTAAGCTTCTAGTGGCCACCAGCATTCCTTGACTTGTGGCCCCTTCCTCCAGCTTCAAAGCACATCACTCCAATCTCTGCTTCCATCTTTTCCTCTAACTTTGGCTCCTCCTGTGTCCCTCTATTATAAAGACTCTTGTGATTATTTTGGGCCTGTCCAGATAATCCAAGAAAATCTCTCCCTCTCAAGATCCTTAATAACTTCAGCAAATTCCTTTTGCCAGGAAAGGTAACATTTAGACGTTCAAGGATTAGGATATGGACATATTTGGCAGGCATTATTCACCCTACCACAAATTCACATGTCCAGGCTGGAAGAATCTCCCTTTTGTCAGAATATCTTGTGGCAATTCTATTTTGTCAGGGGTGTAATTTTTCACTGATTACTTTATTCTTTAGAAAATTATGTTCCACAAAATTAATTCATAGTCAGTGTAGAAAGTTTAGAAAATAGAGATAATTAAGAAGACAAAAACATATGCGTTTAATACTATCACCCAGAGGCTAGGTAAGTTTTTGGAGGAATCCACTCACCCACATGAAGGAAACTCTGTAAGTCACTAACAGTCCATGTGAGTTTTCAGAATTTTCCTAAATGGTATCCTAATCCTTAGATCCTGTAAAGATGATCTCATCTCATTATTCCATGTTTAACATGAGGAGCAGAAAGAAATTATAAATGACTTTTTCAAGGTCTCATAATTAGGAAGTGAAGAACTCCAGGTGAGAAATTAGATTCCCTAGTTCCTAGTTCAGTGGTCCTTATCTTCCACCTTGCAGATGTTTCCCTTAAGGGGAATTCTTCGTTCATTCATTTAAACAATATTAAGTACCTCTTCTGTGCAGGTAATTTTGCTCAGTTTTGGGAATAAGTCTAATCTCTTTGAAGACAGAGAGCCTAAATCAACCTGTGTTCAGGTGATGTTTCTGTAATGTACTTGCTGTGTGACCTAGGGCAATTTGCTTAGCTCCATTGAGCCTTAGTTTCCTAATGTATAAAATGGGATAATAATAACACCTGCCTACATTGATAAGGATGCTTTTGATTGCATGAAATGGAAAAATTCAAATTAAATTGTTTAAACAATAAAGTCCAGGAGTAAATGTAGCTTCAGGCAAGGTTTGATCTAGCATCTCAAAGCCCTGGCTTTCTCACTCTTTATTTCTCAGCTCTACGTCTTCAGCATTGGCTCTCATCATGGAAGTACATCCCCTTACATGTCCAGAATGTCTTACATCACATAATGAGACCATATGCTTCACGTTGTTCAAGTCCTACAGGGAAGAAGTACACCATATCTCCCCATCCCTGGCAAATCCCTGAGGTTTCTTCTGACTGTACTGCTCAGGTGTGGTCTGCCCTTGAACCAATCACTGTGGTGAGGGGAGGGGGCATATACTGAAGATGAAGCCAATCAAGACCTACTTCCAGAGCTGGGGCTGAAGCCAATGCCAGGAAACCACATGGGGGAAGATGACGAGGAGGCATGGTTTCTCGTGGGAAATTCAGAGCTCTGTTACCAGGAGGCAGAGGGAAATGAATGCTGGGCAGCCAACAGCAGGTGTGTCCAGTCAACTTTTCTCAGTGTTGTTGGCAGGATTAAATGTGCTAATGAACGTAAAGCATTTAACACTGTGATTGGCACATCGGAAGTGCCCAGTTAATATGAGCTTAGTATTTTAGTTATTATTTTACAACCTCTCAAATCTATCTATCTATCTATCATCTATCTATCTATCTACCTACCTACCTATCTATCTATCTATCTATCTATCTATCTATCTATCTACCTATCTATCCACACACACATATTGCTGATTGGTTCAGGGGTGGACAAGATCTGAGCAGTACAATCAGAAGAAACCTCAAAAATTATATATCTCTCTCCTCAAAGATATGTATATAGTGTAGAAAAAGTAGAAACTACAGATAAGCAAAGTGAGCACGCATGGCAACATTCCTCTTATAGGAAGGGGAGGGATACAGGTCAGCCTTCTCGCTGACAGGAAACTGTGGCCCTTAGGGGAACAAGAACTTGCTAGAAGTTCAAGTGGTGAGAGGATGGGAGCCCAGGGTCCCCTCGACCCCCAGCCTAGCTGTCTTGTCCCCTTGATTGCCCTGCTGTCATTAGCTGCTTGGTCTTTCCCAAGTGCTTCTGTAGAGCTGGACTTGGCAGGCAAATTGACAATGATCTATGGCCCTGGGAGTCCCCGGGAAGGGTACTCTGGAGCCACTGTGAACATACAGGTTAAAGGGAACGGCTACATCTGGAAGCCTGCGGAAACTTCCATCTGAGGAAGTGCTGTCTGCCACTCTGTCCCTGCATGTCCCCTTTCTGCCGTCATAATCTGCCATAAACCTGTCATAATACGGGAAGATGCCAATTAGGGAGACCACTTCCAGCTGTTTTGTTCTGTGCCTGCTTTGTAGCGATTCCCTCCCACTTCCCCCAAATGTTTCCATTAGGGAGGGAGGGGTCCCCATTGTAAGATTGCTCCCTGATGGCAGCAGAACACAAAACAGCCAAATTTTTGTCCAAAAGCTGAGATCAGTTATTGCTGACAACAGTAGTAATGGTGTCTCCAACATGACCTAGTTTATTGCTCAGCACCTGGTCTGAGTTGATAAATTCATTTTGAGAGACTGACTGGTCATGTAGGCATCCGAAGGGAAAAACAGCAGTAGGACTGTGGTAGGTACAACTTCAGGGAGGGATAGAGAGAAAAGGGAGGGTGGAGAGAGGGAGAGGGAGAGAGAGAGAGCACATTTATGCTCATTTATTACCAATACTCATGACTACCAATAATAATTGCTACCATTTATTAAGTGACAGGTACTGGGATATGTGTTTTGAACACATTTTCTCTAACCTTCGCCACAGCTGTACAAAACAATATTATTATCACTGTTCTAGTGATTGGACGCCCAAGGCCCAGAGAACTTAGGTAGTTCGTCCAAGGTCACATAGCTAATAAGTGGAGAAGCCCAATTCAGACCTAGTTCTGAGTCTGATTTCAGAGCCCAAGCTCTTTACACATCCTCCTGTTTCTGGTTTATCATATTCAGCTGGTGTCTTCTGGGTCTCTCTCATGAAAGGTCTGACTTCACACACATGAACTAGTAGTGGGTTTACATTCTCATTGGATTAGTTTTGAGAAATGGGAGGGTCCTAAAACAGGAGCCTGGAGATGCCGAGGGGCAGGGTGTATGCTTGTGCTTCTGTGTGAATCCTGATCGTGCCCTTTGTGGTTGCAGCCTATATCTGTATGATGTTTTATTAATTGTGGTCCTACATCTCTGCTGGCAGCCTAGTGTAATCCGGAGGCAATAGGCTAGAAAGTGACTAATGAGAATAATTTCTTGATTGATGGGGCTGTTCTTTCTGGATTTTTGTAAAAAACGATAGTCTCATTTTCACACTATATCTTCAATATCTAGATATAAAAATCCTAAAAATAATAAGCCGTTCCAGATACTTGGAGGACAGCCTTGGGAACCGGGCATTCTGTCCTGCCCCAGCTTTCAGCCAGGCTGAGCCAGCAAAGCTCAAGGCAGCAGCTGTTCACAGAATCCACCAATGCCGGATGTGGCCATGGGCAGTTGTCCTGAAGTGCCTCGTCCTTTGCTTGCATGCATCGCCATCTCTAGCAAAGCACCGTTTAGTAATGAAGCTCCTGGCATGTGCCCATCATTGGGTCTCTCTCTCTTCATTGCAGTGGCTCAGCTTCGGGCCTCTTAGGGAAGCAGGCAGTGCAACAGTGTGCGTAGAGGTTGTGGCCCAGCTCTGGGAGATGATTTGAGGCACTGATCAAGACCTTCTGCCTTAAACATTTTTTTTCTCTTCATCAGGCATCATGCGCAAATGTTCATCCTTAGCCATTAATTTCTTTTAACTTTGAAGAACTTAATATTTGGGGAAATCTTACAAAATTTAAATCATCCTGAGAGGACGAACACTTAGGGCACTATCATTGGTCACCATTTTGGAAACTCCCTGAGTGTCCGGGCCCTTGGGAGTGGGATATAGATCAGGCACCTGGACTGGGAAAGGCACAGACAGGCATAGGAAGAGGAGTGGAGGACCAAGAAGGGCACAAAAGACGATGTCTGTATCTCCATTTTGTAGAGAGGTGGCTGCCAATGGTTAGAGGAAAGTTCCAGAAAGGGCTCAGGATCCTGTGATACAGACACTGAAGGACTAGGTAGCAAAATAGTCCTTTTGTCAGGAAAAGGCAATGCTCCTTGACAAAGGAAGTCAGGATTCCACATCCCTGTCAGAGAAGCGTTTGGAAAATGCCAACTGATAACATCCTCTACATCCCCCTTCCTCCATCTAAACAGAGCTCAGAGCAGGATCCACACAGGCTGGGCCGACTGTTGACCTGATGCAACAGGCAGGAAATGATCTCTTTAACAGGGTATGTGAGGATTAAATGAAGTGAAGGATGAATCATGTAGCTCTAGAAGAGCAAGAGATTCTTGACCTTGTTTTGCCCTTTCTAGTGTCTCTGAAATGCTTGCCACATAGTAGGAGTTCAGTAAAGGTTTTCTGAACACAGCGAACAAATGACAGGCTGGGAATGCAATTAAGGAGTGGGGTATCATTCAGCGTTCAAGGGTCATGGTTTAAGAGTAGCATCTATTCTTTTTCACTGAGGTATATATATATATATTTTAATTAATTAATTAATTAATTAATTTTTGACTGTGTTGGGTCTTCGTTTTCTACGTGAGGGCTTCCTCTAGTTGCGGCGAGCCGGGGCCACTCTTCATCGCAGTGCGCGGGCCTCTCACTGTCGCGGCCTCCCTTGTGGCGGAGCACAGGCTCCAGACGCGCAGGCTCAGTAGTTGTGGCTCACGGGCCTAGTTGCTCCGCGGCATGTGGGATCCTCCCAGACCAGGGCTCGAACCCGTGTCCCCTGCATTGGCAGGCAGATTCTCAACCACTGCGCTACCAGGGAAGCCCACTGATGTATATTTGACCTCACATTATATTAGTTTCTGGTGTACAGTACAATGATTTGATATTTGTGTATATTGCAAAATGATCCACAGTAACTCTAGTTAACATCCATTGCTGTACGTAGTTGCAAATTTTTTTTTTATGATGAGAACCTTCAAGATCCACTCTCCTAGTTACTTTCAACTACGCAGTCCATTAATTGTGTTTTAACTATAATTATTAACTGTAGTCACCATGCTGTACACTTTACCCCATGACTATTTGTTTTGTATTACAGGCAATTATTGATCCAAATATTATTCCTGTAAGATAAATCCTCCAGCAAGTTTTTAAAATATGTATATGGTTATGAGGGCGTTCTGTCCATTCTTTTGTTGGTCCGTGTAACCATCCATCTTTCCATGCATCCATGTATCTGTCCATCTATCCAGCGTTTATTGAGTGCTTGCTCTTTGCCATGTTTAGAAGCTGTGTCTAGATTTTTTTCTGAATAAGCAGCTTCTTAAGCCATGTAAAGTGCTTTGCTGCTAGGGTTGACTGTGCATGTGCGAGATCCATCCATTCTTTCAACATATACTACTTGAGCACCTGTTGTATGCCAGCTATTGTGCCAGGTGATGGAGATATAGTGGAGAGCAAAACTAGACATGCCCCTGTTCTTAGGTATCTTACAGTCTGGTGAGAGTAGAATTAAATAATAACTCCAACATAAAATTATAATTGTCATAAGTGCCATAAAGTACAAGTTCACGGGGCTGTAAGAAAAGATACTAGGGGAACTGACCTAGTCTGGGAGGGTAGAGGCAGTTTCTGTGAGAAAGGGATGCATGAGCTGAGATATGAAGGAACAGGAGGATCTGAGGGTAGGTGTTCCAGGCAGGAACAGCATGTGCTAAGGCAGGACTGCAGTCATTTCTTACGGCTGTTGTAATAGATTTCCGCAAACTTAATGACTCAAAACAACACAAGCTTATTCTCTTACAGCCGTGGAGGTAAGAAGTCTGAAATGGTTTCATGGGGCTAATGTGAAGGTGTCTGCAGGGCTGCGTTCCTTCTGGAGGTTCTGGTGGAGAGTCTGTTCCTTGTCTCTTCCGGCTCCCAGAGGCTGGCTGCATTTCTTAGCTCAGAGCCCCATCTTGCAGCCCTCCACTCTCTGCTTCTATTATCACTTATTATAGCCCCTCTGCTTCTGATGCCCCTGCTTCCCTTGTGATTACAGTGGGCCCACCTGAACAATCCGGGATGCTCTCCCCGTCTCAAGGTCCTTAATTACATCCACAAATTTCCTTTCAGCATGTAAGACAACATGTGCACCGATTTCAAGGATTAGGGTGTGGGCATCCTTGGGAGGGGGGATTATTCTACTATAAGGAGGTATGATGATATTTTGAGTAACTGAGAGAAGCCCATGTAGCTGGAGTGAAATGGACTAGGGGAGATGAAGCTGGAGTGTCAAGCAGTGGAGCAAATGGGCATCTGTCAAATTTGTAACTGTCAACCCTCATTGGTGGTCTTTCCTATGCTTGGGGAATTTCCCACACCATGCACTCCACCTTCCTAAAGCGGACACCAGAATACTCTTTTCCCCAACTTCCCTTACAGACAGGACACAGCCCTGTTGTAAGCTCTGACAATTAGGGGCTCCCCCCCAGTGCAACTTCTTTTCAGAAGAGAGCAAGGTGAGGCAGCGGGAGCCATGCTGAATTCATCCTCTGGGGAGTGTGGTGGCAGTGACGGCTTTCAGGAGCAGCAGGGGGGGAGATTCTGGTGTCCAGTGCTCAGCAAGGGAGGGGTGAACCGGGCAGTCTGTGTGAGGGACGATGTCAGGGAGCAGTCTGGGTGAGGCTGGCTGTTGTTCCTAGCTCTGGAACCTTCTTACCGTCTCTCCCAGAGGTTCTCTGAGTCCAGTTAGAGTGGGTCTGTCATGAGCAACTAAGACTCCTGCCCCGAAGAAGCCATACCCTGGAAGGTCCTGCAAGTCCTGGTAAGGACTTTGATGTTTACCCTAAAAACAAGAGGAGGCTCTAGAAGGGTTTTCGTTAGAAGCTTTGGGGTAAGAGTGGCATACTCAAATCCACCCAAGTGCGTTCAAGTTTTGAAAACAAACCTTTGGAAAGCAGACCACCCTAATATATCCTAGACTGATAAAATATAGGCGTGGTGATTCCTAGAGCAGCCTGCCTTCTCTATACCATGTTGCTTAGTTGTGGTTGTTGCGGGTATTTGTTCTGATAGAAAAGACACATGCGGCTTCACAGTTAGATGGGGGTCAGGAATGGACTTCTATCAGTGCTTCCCAACATTTTAAACCCCATGTCAACGTCATTTAACACGGCACAGGTAAGGATGATTATATTCCTACAGCACACCGGGGGCATGCGGAAGGCTGCTCACAGCTGGAGGCAGCTGGCCTGGCATCTCCAGCTCCCCCAAGTCCCAACCAGTACAGAGGGGCTGACACCTGCAAACACCTGTGAGTCATTCGTAGCACACAGTGTGCCCTGGCGTGCGAGTGGGAAACCCTGGGTTTGAGGACAGCGGTTGGATTTTAACCCTTTGACTGCTGCTGCCTTGTCTGTGCTGCTCCTCCCTCACATCCCTTCATGCTCTCAGCCCACCTCTCCTCGGTCTCGTTGCTGCCACGCCGAATGAGGCTGTTCTAAACACAATGTGCTGCTTTCAATTTATCCAGTGTCTGAGGTCTGATGGGTTGACTTTGAAGTGGTCCAGGCTGGACCCAGCCTTTCATCACTGTACAGACTGTAGAAGCTGTATCATGTCTCTGCTGCCTCTTTGCCACCCCTCTGTTCTACAAGGTCTGTTGGTAGGGAATTCCCTGTTTATGAAAGACCATGGTTCAGTCATCTTTCAATTAAACTTCATATGAAAAACAGACCCTCAAATTCTACTTGGAGGGAAAGGGCGTCTGAATCTGGAGAGGTGTTAGAGGCTCTGGGAAAGAGTTGGTTTCAATAAGGTCACAGATGAATTAGAATTGGGCTTAATGAACGGCATGAGCATCTGGACAACTTTGCCAGCAAGGGGGATCATCTGGGTATCTTTGAACGGTTCCTTTCTCTGCTGGGTACTCATTCTGTAGTTTGGGCCTTGGTTCCCAATGCTGTGAGAGACTCTTGTGCCTGAAAGCTTTTCCAAGTCAATTATACAGGCTTCTCTGTGGCTGGTTAGTTTGGTCACAGAGTTATTCTAGTGAAGTCAAGGCTTGATTCCCCGCGTGGGTCCTTGGTTTTAGTCTGTTCTGCAGCCCTGACTGCATATTTCCTCATATGGGGAGAGAAGACACTGCTTGGGTACGGAGGGGGTGCAGCTTCGGGGTGTGCCACTAGGGTGTCCCTGTAGGAAACTGGGTGAGTGAATTTGACTTTGACATGACCAACAGGGTGATAAATGGAATACTTATAAAGGGCATGGAATATTTATAAATGGAATATTTCCTGCCATATCAATAAACAAAGGATGGCACAGTCATCTATGATTACAACCCTCCAACGTGAGCCGGTGAGCCCTGAGTCACCTCAGGGCTGAAAAGGACCCCTGCCATCTAGCAGCCATCAGGCTGCAGTCACTCCCTGCGGTGAGCCCTGAGGAAACTCAGGATGTGAAAATACAGGATACTGGCCCCAGATAGCTGAGGTGCATATCAAAGGAATGATTTCACTGAGCCCAGACTCTTGCATCTTCCCATACCTAGAAAAGCGCTGAATTCCTTAACTTGAGATATTTGGTTTTCTTTATTTAACAATAATCTTTTGACGTTCTGACTGCCTGGTCTCTGTTGCAAAACTCCTGTATCTCCTGGCTCCTCCGCTCGCCTCCTCGGGGCAGCTGCTCTCTCCTGGGCTGCAGTCCTCATTTTGCCTCAAATAAAACTTAACTCGCAACTCTCACATTGTGCACATATTTTTTTTTAAGTCAACAGGGGCATGCTAAAGAGGCAGCCCTACCTGTCCTTTTCACCATCAAATCCCATTCTTCACCTGGCTGCCATTTGGAAAGTAGCTGATGAACTAATTCATACTACGCTGGCAATGACCAACCATGGCTTAAAATGTTACCTTTATTAGAAATGCTTATATTGTGACAAGGGCAATGAATTTTTCTAAATTGGGGATTTTTAAACCATCATGGAGGTATGTTTAGGGTTAGGTGACCAACTCTCCTGGTTTGCATGGAACCGAGGGGGTTCCCAAGATGTGGAACTTTGAGTGCTAAAACCCAGAAAGTCCTGGGCAAACTGGGATGAGTTGGTCACCGTAGTCCAGGGTTTTTAGCAGAGGTGAGTGTGTGACAGGGCGGGTCAGGCCCGGACGGCAGTGCCAAGAGATGGCTGAGTACACAGAGCTCGAGGTCCCTGCCTCTGCTTCAGCCAGAGCACCAACACTCTATACGTTTCCTATTTTGAAGTTGTGGATAAGATTTTCCTTGAAAAGCATTTTAAAAACCTTGCTCTCAAAGAATGAGAGTTAAAAGGAGTCTATAAGGATCAGGAGCAGGGGGAGATGTCTGGGGGTGCAGAGGCTCTGAGGTCGCCTACTTTTCTCCAAGAAGGCGTCACTACTCTGCCGACATGAAAAGCAGGATTTGGCTGTAGTCACAGCAGAGAAAGGGGACTGGTTACCTTGTGTGGAGAATCAAAGCAAGAGAGTGCTTTGGGAGTAGGATAATATTTGACATAATAATTTGTGTTTTTCTATTTCCCCCTTTTACTCCCCCCACCCCAGTTCCCCCAGGTGTTAAGTTTCCTTCTCTCAGGAGGGGTTGTGTTGAGGTGGAAAGCAGAAGCTGCCTACAATATACTTTTCTTCCAGGCGTTTGTTTTCCAAAAGTCTCATCTAACTGATGCAATTAAGTATCTTTGAATAGAATGGAAGGGAGTAGATGGAAGATTTCTGTAAACTTTAGGGGATGAGAGACTGAAGGTATTGAACATTAAGGCTCTAAAGAGATGGTAAGACCTCAGAAGACAGTCGCTCTTTGTGTATATGAGTACCTGGACCCAGGTTTTATATCTATGTCTATATCTATATCTTATCTATATATAAATAAATAAGTGTATATATATATATATATATATATATATATATATATATATATATCCATCCTCCAATGTAGTATGATAGGGTGAACCTGCCTTCCTTTGGAGGCTATTAGGATACTTGCTAGTTTTCCTGTCACCAGGAAAGCCCAATCTCCCAGTTCACCCATTGTCACCTTGACCCTTAATGACCATGTAATTCTGACCACCCAGTGCACTTCCTTGTCCTTTTAACCTTTTGTTATGCCTTTGGAACTCTTAGGTTATCATTTAGCTAATAACTCTGTATCCTCAACATCTACTTTAAGTGCTGTATTTTTACCCTAAAAGAAATGAGCTGTCCTCTGATGATATCACCTGCTCTGCAGACTTCTTGTGTGAATCTTATATGTCTCATAAATCAGAGCCTGGAAGTAGAGATTGTGCCCTTCATATTTCCTTTTGCTGTTTTCAAACTTTCTTCTCTATCTTAAAAAAAAAAATCTCCTCCTTCAGTTTTAAAGTAGTAGAACAGAGAAGCATTCCACCTGTCTACTCCTTCATTTAAGAAAAAAGGAGAATACTCAAAATTGAGAAAACTAAAATTCCATCTTAAAGAGCACTAGGAGACATTTATAGCTCCAAACTATAATATTTGAGGAAGGGATGTCAAAAGGAGTAAAAGTCAAATAGTGGTTATTCCAACAAGAGAGGACGTCTTTGACTGCTGATCTCAGACAAGGCTCGCAGAGCAGTTCTTCAAAGTCAGTAATACACCCTTAGGGACAAAGCTTTGTTGTTTTAGTTAGGATTAAGTTCAAGTGCATCTAACAGAACAACCAAAATAACAGATAGAAGTTTGTTTCTCTCTCACGTAAGAGAAGTCTAGAGGTTTGCCGTCCAGAGCTGGTGTAGTGACTCCACTGTTATAAAAAATTAGGTTTTCTGCTTTTCGGTCCCACTTTCCTGGTGTGTGGCTTCCACCTTGATGGTAACCTCTTGATCCAGGAGTTTGCTGCAGCATCAATCATCACATTCATATTCCAGGCAGTAGAAGGGAGGATAACAAGAGTTTTCTCCAGCTGTCTGTATTTTTTTAATAGAGACTTTCCAGAATTCCCTCCAAAAGATATCCACTAGAACCTGATTATATGGTCACAAACAGCTGCAAAGTCCAGAAAAAGTAATCTTTTAGCAGCTTATATTGCTATCTCCAATAATAGAGAAGTTCTGATATAATGAAACTGAGCAGGACACTGTGGGGCCTCCTGGGGACAGACCCTTGTGTCCCCTTCCTTTTGTTTATAGAGGAGCTTTAGCCTCCCAGGCCTTCCCCAAGTTCCAAAGAGCAGGTTTAATCAGGGAAGTGAGAAAATGCAGAAACAAAGGAAAACAGTCAAACAAGACAAAATAATAATAGTTTAGCCATAAAACAAAGTCAAGGACCTTCAGTGCCTCCTCAAGGGCTTCAGATAATATCCTGAGCCATATCCTTGAGTTGTTTTGCAGATACTAAAAACCCCACCAGGTGGAAGAAGTAAACTGCATGCTGATAACCAGCACACAGATCCCAAACTGGTTGGAACTGTAAGGTTGATGATGTTGACTCCCAAAATACCATCCGGTTACCTCACCACCAACCAATTAGAAGAATGTTCACAAGCTGATCAGGCACCCTACAATCCTTATCCCTAACGTTGCCTTTAAAAACCCTTCCCTGAAAGCTATTGGGAAGTTTGGGTCTCTTGAACATGAGCTGCCTGTTCTCCTTCCTTGGCAACATGGTGGGCACCTTGCAGTAACACAACCCCGTGTCAATAGATTGGCTTTGCTGCATGTCAGGTGAGCAGACTCAAGTTTGGTTTGGTAACAAGAAGAAAAGAGAATAAATGTTAGTAGCAACTGGTGGTCTTGGTCTTATTCTTGTTTGGAACAGAAAGTATGTCAAGACTCGTTACAAGGACTTTGCTAGGCCTCAGTGGTAAAGAGGATGACAGGCAGGACTGAATGAGAAATTACACAGACAAGACATACTGACAGGAAGCAAACTGCAAATGAGGCAGGGTGGGAGAGAGACAATCTGTATTGTGAAAAGATCAGACGGCTATGGGTCACTGCTGACTGGGGGAAAGAAAAGTCTAAAACCATTTAAGTCTACCCACAGCTTCATATAAAAAGAGGATTCTTTCTAGTTTGGCTCATAGTCCTTGGTGAGTCCCCGAGATATTTTCTGTAAATATTTAATTGAGTTAAGAATCATCTTACTCATGAGTAACAGCAAAAAGGGAATGGTCACAGGATCATTATATAAAGACACTAGAAGAAAGAAGTCAGAAAAGGAATTGAAGCAACTAATGGCAAATAAAGACTATTCATCAGAAAAATATTGTCTTCAAGATACAAAAATTATGATCAAACATATCACCATTAATAAAAAAATAACATAATGAAGTAATTGCCTCCAGAAAACAGGGATCAAAAAGGTGAGATGCCAGAAAGAGATGCTCTGTGACCTGACAGAGCTCTGGGAAGAGATGGAGGAGAAAAGTAAGTTCAACAAAGGATTGAATGCAACACTATAACGGATAGACACTGGTGAACATAAGGCACAGGAAAGTGAAATGTAAAGTACCATGAAATTTTTTAAATGATTAGGACAAAAATAACAGATATCGAAGACAGACACAGGAAGTCTAAAATACCCATAATTGGTGTTAATGATGGTTAAATAAGGAAACTGAACGAATATTTAAAGATATAATTTTTAAAATTGAAATTTTAAAATTTAAGAGAACTTTTCAGAAATAAAAGAATACTTGAATCCATAGGTAGAGAGGCCATATCCTATCCCAGAAAAAAATGGCCTTGTTAAGAGAAAAAAAAGCAAGGCATAGCTTAGTATGACAGAGGCTACTCTTTATATAAGTAAGCCAATTTTTTATGCATTGAATATCTCTGAAATTATCTCCAAACAGTGACAACAGTGCTTGCCTCTGGGGAGGATTAATTTTTTTCTCAACAGAGACTGCTAGATACTTACCAAACATGCATTTTCCTGTCGTATCTCAAAATACAGAACTCCAAATTTACCACCTGATATTTACTATTGTGATATGTACCACCTCTTTCAGTTTAAGTCAGTGGTTCTCAACCAGGGGTACCCCTCTTTCCCTGGGAAATTTGGCAATGTGTGGAGACATTTTGTTACAACTTGGAGGTGGGGAGAGGGGCATGTTCTACTGGCATCTGGTGGAATGCTAGCAGAGATGCTGCTAAACATCCTACAAAGTACAGGACAGTCTCTCCATAGCAAAGAATTATCCGGTCCAAAATGTCAGTAATGCCAAGGTTGGGAAAGCATGGCTTAGGTTATGGATGATGGGATAGAAACAGAAATGAAGTGTGGACTTCTGAAAGTCTACTTAAAATAAAGGGGGCATGTCTTTCTTCCTCCTCCCTGAATCCTGCTGCTTAAAATAATATGGATGTGATGTCAAAGACTGAGCAGTGATCTTGGGCCATGAGGACAAGGGTCATATTCTAAGGAGAGAGGAGTGGAAAACTGGAAGGATTCTGGGTCCGCGATGTATTCTTTCCTTCTTTCATTACTGAATATTTATTTACTGAATATTTATTTCATGTCTTCTATGTGCCAGGCACTGTTCCAGATACTAGAAACACAGCTGAAAACAAAACAAACAAATCCATGTCTTTATGAAACATATACTAATTTGTTTATAATAAAACAACAGATAAGTAAAATACATAGTATGTTAGGTGGTGATAAGTGCTATGAAGGAACATAGAACAGGGAAGTGGTTAAAAAGTGCCTGTTGGGGAATTTTTGAATTTTAAATATGGTTATTAGGAAAGTTCCCAGTGAAAAGCAAAGAACTGAAGGAGAGGAAGGAGTAAGTATAGTATGGGTATCTGGTAGTGTTTCCAACAGTAGGAACAGCAGGTAACCCTGGAGTGGGAGTCTGTGTGGCATGTTGGAGGAACAGCAACAAGGCCAGGGTGTCTGGAGTGGAATGAACAAGGCGAGGAGTGGGAGGAGTCTAATTGGAGAGGTGATGGGAGAACCCAATGCTGTAGGGCTTTTTGGGCAATTGTAGGACCTAGGTCTTTACTCTGAATGAGATGGGACACCACTGGAGGATTTTAAGCAGAAGAGTGATACAATCTGATTTAACATTTTGGAGGATGACTCTGGCTGCTGGGATGAACTAAATTTGGGGGTTGAGGGAGGAGGGAGCATGCAGAGTTAATTACTGCAAAAAGTCATGCAATCAGTGATGGTGGCTTAGACCAAGGTGATATTGTGAAGGTGGGGAGAAGCTGTCTGACTATGGATATATTCTGAAGGCAGGCCTGGCAGGGTTGATTTGTTGATGGATTCAATATGTGGTTTTAGAGACAGAGAGGAGTCAATGATGGCTCCAGGTTTTTAGCTAGAGCGAAGGAAGAATAGGATTGCCATGTATTGAGGTGGGCAGATGCAGGAGAGGAAGATTTGGTTTTGGATAAGTTATATTAGAGATGCTTATTAGAAATATAAATTAGGCAGTTTATTTATAAGTTGAGCTATCTGAAATCACACATTTTTAGCCCCATAAAAAATGGCAATTTTTTATGATTCAAGCTATATAATTCTGAAGTTCAGTGGAGAGGTCTGAGTTGGTTTTATACATTTTGGAATCATCAGCATTTAGATGTCATTTGAAACCGTGAGATTGGATGAGGTCATTGAGTAGACAGGACCTGCCTGCTAAACCAAAAACAACATGTTAGCAGAATGGCCCTCATTACCAGACCAGGAAAACATTTTCTTGTATCTTCCTCAAACCCTGAGAGGGAATGCTGGAATTCTGCATCTGTGGGCATCACCATAGTTTGGTACTGACGTTTGAACTGCCTCAAGATGGGGCTGCTCTCTGCCTGGCATGTCACACAAAGTCATGTCCAGTTGGCAGAAAATAGTTACCAATATTGGACTTGTTTCAATTAATTTATTTCCTGAGCATTTGCGAGCACTTCTCCCTTTTCATTCTTTCCCTCTTTATCCCCAGTATTTGAAACTTCTTTATGAAATATAACTATATATGGAAAAGTGCATAGATTGTAAATGAATTTTTACCAAGTGAACATAGAATTATATGTTCATAATTATAATAAGTGTAATCAGCACCCACCTCAAAAGTACACATTTTACTAGCATCCCAGAAACCTCCCTTATACTCAGTCATCACTAGCCCCACGAAAATAATAGCTATACTAACAATTCACACCATAATACAATTTTCCACTGTATGAATTCTGCTATGGGTGGGTATTTGGGTGTTTTCTAGTTTTTGGCAGTAATGAATCATGCTCTTATGCTCACTCTTGTCCGTGTCTTTTGGTGAATATGTGTAGTCATTTTTGTTGGCTATCTACGTGGGGATGAAATTGCTGGATCACAGGATAGGCACATATTCAGTTTTTTTAAGTGGTTGTATCAGTGTATCATCTCATTGGCAGTGTATGAGAGTTCTGGATACTCCACATCCTTACCAACACTTGGCATTTTCAGTGATTTTCATTTTAGTCATATTGTGGTTTTAATTCTCATTTTTTGGGATGACTAATGAAGTTGAGCATCTCTTCATATATACTGGCTATTTGGATAAACCCTTCTGTGAAGTGCCTGTTGAATTATTTTTGTCCATTTTTCTATTGGGTTATCTGTCTTTTTCTTGCAAACATTAGTTATATATTGCAGATGCGAGTCTTTTGTAGGATATGTCTGTATATATATTTTTAAGTATTTCTTCCCATATGTATATGTATAACTGATTCACTTTGTTATAAAGCAGAAACTAACACACCATTGTAAGGCAATTATACTTCAATAAAGATGTTTAAAAAAAAAAATTTCTTCCCACTCTGTGCCTTGACTTTTCACTGTCTTAATGGTATCTTTTAGTGAGCAGAATTTCTTAATTTAAACAGCATTCAATTTATTAATTTCTTTCTTATGGTTAGTGTATTTTTGTCCTGTTTAAGAGATTTTGCTTACCTCAAGGTCATAAAGATATTGTCCTTCACATTCTTTTAAAAGATGTATATTTTATCTTTCACATTCAATTTACAGCCTGTCTGCAGTTGACTCGTCTGTATGGTGTGAGTTATGATTCTAACTTACTTTTTTTCTTTACGGATACCCAACTGACCTAGCATCGTTTATTGAAAAGACCACTCTTTCTCTACTCTGTTTTGAAGTTATCTTTATCATAAATTCAGTGATTGTAGACATGGGGTCTGTTTCCCTATTCTGTTCCATTATTCTATTTTTCTATGCTTGTACCTATACTTACACTTTAATTACTGCAGCCTTATAGTGTCTTGGGATGATAAGTCTTAACATCTCGTAGTATATATTTTCCAACTTTGTTCTTCCTTATTGCCATTATCGTGGATATTTTTGGCCTTTTGTTTACTATGTAAATTAAAAAACTAGATTGTAAAATTCTTAAAAATAAAGATGCTGAGATTTAGATTTTGATAAAGATTGCTTTAGATTTACACATCAATTTGTAGAGAATTCCCAGATTTACAACATTGGGTCATACAAAACTATGAACCTGGAATATCACTCAATTTATTTAGGTCTTATTAAATTTCTCTTAACAATATTTGGTATTTTTCTGTGTAGAAGTCTTGCATATCTTTTGTTAGATATAGTCTTTGGCAGTTGATTCTTTTTATATTATTGTAAATAGTGTCTACTTGAGAATTTCATTTTCTTCCCCTTGGTTCAATCTCTAGTCCAGAGCCTGAAACCTCAGAGGGTAGGGATTCATTTTTCCTTTTTAAAAATATTGTGGCAGAAAGTATGGGTGAAGGAGAGGGAGAGACACAGAGGTGAGACAGAAGGCAATTTACCCAGCAAGATAAAATTTAGATCCATTTGGAAAATGGACTGAAATGATGCAGGCTCATGTGAGAGCACTTGAAACATCTCCATGGTGACTGCTGTTTGCAAAGTTCCAGACTTGATGGCTGCCAGTGAGATTGTAACCACATCTTTTAATATGGAGTTGGTTCGTTCTTCTAAGAGGACAAAAGAGCTTTTGTGAATAACTCTTAAGTGATGACCAGCTCTGAGAATGTTTTGGGTTTTTTTTTGGCTTGATTTTCACTGCTTTTGATTTTCCTTGCTGTTCAAGTTCTTCTACAAACTCCCCATGATCAGATTTTGTATCTGTCAGTGAGATCATTTCAGCTTCAGAGACAAATGTTTCTGACACTCAGCATAAACCAGGGCCCTTCTCTGCTTCATGCTGATAACCTTTAGGAAGCATGGGGCTTCATCCTTTCTTCTCTCTGTCTCCTCCAGCCAGTTAATTGTTCTTAAGCCATCAGATAAAGAATAGCAATGTATATTAAACCGACATTCAAAGTCGGTTTCTTTGAATGAAAATATAACCTCAAACCTCAGGGTTTGTGTCTTATTGTTCCTGAAGCAGATTACCTGTGCAAATGTTGCCCAAAAGGGAATAATCCAGGTGGCTAATTCAGTTTCTTTAAAGACTTGAGAAAAGGCACTACATAGGCAGTGGTACAATATAGTTTAACATGATGTTGAATAAGTTCTTGTTTTTGCTCATGAATGTAATAGATACATTAATTTTTGTCTCCCAGCATCTAATCACCCTTCTTCTTACACAGGACTCTGTATTGAGTAGAGTTCCCTGTGCTATAAAGCAGGTTCTTATTAGTTATCTATTTTATATATAGTAGTATGTATATGTCAGTCCCAATCTCCCAATTTATCCTTGTCCCCCCATCCCCTGGTAACCATAACTTTGTTTTCTACATCTGTGACTCTACCTCTGTTTTGTAAATAAGTTCATTTGTACCCTTAATTTAGATTCTACATATAAGTGATATATGATATTACTCATTCTGTGTCTGACTTACTTCACTCAGTATGACAATCTCTAGGTCCATCCATGTTGCCGCAGATGGCATTATTTTGTTCTTTTTTATGGCTGAGTAATATTCCATTGTATATATGTACCACATTCCACTGCTGATGGACATTTAGGTTGCGTCCATGTCCTGGCTATTAATATATGTATATGTATAGCTGATTCACTTTGCTGTATACCTGAAACTAACACAGCTTTGTAAATCAACTATACTCCAATAAAAAAAAAAACCCAAACCAAAAAACAAACAAACAAACAAACGAGATACCACTACATATCTATTAGTGTGGCCAAAGTCCAAAACACTGACAACACTAAATACTGGCAGGATGTGGAGAAACAGGAACTCTCATTTATCGCTGATGGAAATACAAAATGATACAGCCACTTTAAAGGACAGTTTGGCAGTTTCTTATAAAACTAAACATACTCTTACTATACAACCCTGCAATTGTGCTCCTTGGTATTTACCCAAAGGAGCTAAAAACTTAAGTCCACCCAAAAACCTGCATATGGGTATTTATAGCAACTTTATTCATAATTGCCAAAACTTGGAAGCAACCAAGATGTCCTTCAGTAGGTGAGTGAATAAATAAATGGTGGTTCATCCAGAGAATGAAATATTATTCAGTGTTAAAAAGATATAAATTACCAAGCCATGAAAGAAAAGAACATGGAGGAAACATAAACATATATAGCTAAGTGGAAGAAGCCAATCTGAAAAGGTTACATACTGTGTGATTCCAAATATGATATTCTGGAAAAGGCAAAACTACGGAGACAGTAAAATGATTAATTGAGTCTAGTTAGAATGAAGGGTGAGATGAATAGTTGGAGCACAGAGGATTTTTAAGACAATGAAATTATTCTGTATGAAACTACAATGGTGGATACATGTCATGATACATTTGTCAAAACCCAGTCAATGCACAACACCAAGAGTAAACCCTAATGTAAACTATGCACTTTGGGTAATAGTGATGTGTCAATCTAGCTTCATCAGTTGCAACAAATAGATCACTGTGGTGTCGGAAGTCAACATTGGCAAGGTTGTGCATCTGTGGGGCTGGGGGTATTTGGGAATTCTCAGAACTTTTTGCTCAATTTTGCTTTGAACCCAAAACTGCTCTAAAAAAATAAAGTTTATTAAAAGTGTAAAAAAAGATTAAAAAAAAAAAACAACAGGACTCTGTTTCTCTTCTAGGTAACCACTTCCCCTTCACTATGTAATCTATATGCTTTGGATGGAGTTGACTGCAGCCCTGGCCCCATAGGTAGGCATCTAACTCCAGCATGCCTGATCAGAGATCTGTATTCTGTAGTCATTATATCTGTAGCGACTGCTTCAGAGATGGGCACGTGGCCCTCTCAGAGCCGGTGGGTCACAAGGAGACAATTCTGGGAGTGTTGGCAGAGAAGCACACTCCCCTTTGTGTTGGTGTTGATACTCAGAGGTTTCCTTCTGGAAAAGGTGGCAGCTACTGTATCCGCAAGTGGAGCCTGAGACTGAAGCCCATGTGTAGGACAGCAGAGCCAGGAGAGGGCAAGTTACCAGGCGCTGGTGACTTTCTTTGAGCCTCTGAAGTTGAGACATCTTAGACTTTTAAGTTTTGTGAGCCAGTGCATTTCCACTTCTGCTTAAACCAGTTCAGTGTTTACTTTGTGAATTGTGTGTATGCGTGTGTGTCTGTATGTTTAATAAAAATATTTATAACTCATATAGTGGTGGTGGGTGAAAAGAAGAGGCTTAGCCGTAAAGACTTTGTGTAGGATTCCTTTTCATGGACTTTATTCCTACCCATATTATTCTGTTATGTAAAGGCTACTAAAAATGTAATACAATGATTTTTAATTTAAATATAGTAGCATTTCGCTGTAGAGGGTGTGGAGAAAAGGGAACCCTCTTGCACTGTTGGTGGGAATGTAAACTTATACAGCCACTATGGAGAACAGTATGGAGATTCCTTAAAAAACTAAAAATAGAATTACCATATGACCCAGCAATCCTACTACTGGGCATATACCCAGAGAAAACCATAATTCAAAAAGACACATGCACCCCAATGTTCATTGCAGCACTATTTACAATAGCCAGGTCATGGAAGCAACCTAAATGCCCATCGACAGATGAATGGATAAAGAAGATGTGGTACATATATACGATGGAATATTACTCAGCCATAAAAAGGAATGAAATTGGGTCATTTGTAGAGACATGGATGAATCTAGAGACTGTCATACAGAGTGAGGTAAGTCAGAAAGAGAAAAAACAAATATCATATATTAATGCATATACATGGAACCTAGAAAAATGGTACAGATGAACCGGTTTGCAGGGCAGAAATTGAGACACAGATGTAGAGAACAAACGTATGGACACCAAGGGGGGAAAGTGGTGGGGATGCGTGGTGGCGGTGTGATGAATTGGGAGGTTGGGATTGACATGTATACACTGATATGTATAAAATGGATGACTAATAAGAACCTGCTGTATAAAGAAAAAAAAAATGTAGCAGCATTTCTAAAAGTATCCCCCTCCCCCAACTTCCTCATTCTTCGTTGCTGTGCTGAGACCAGAAGTTGCATATAGACCAGAGCTCTTGTGTCAGTATAAAAATATTCAGGCCTCCACTGTGTGCAGCAAGAAGGTGTGACAAAATGGACTGTACTCTCGTTCCAATTTCCAGTGTAACCGAATGTGACCTTGGACAGGTCCCTAAATCAGGGTGGGGCTCAGTTTCTTTGTCGAAAAAAACGGGACTGTCTCTAGGTTATTGTGAGACCCAAATGAGATTAATGTAGAAATAGTTCTAGTCGGATTTATTCAATTTAATGTGTCATTATTATTATTATCCTTCATAAGAGGAAGATTCAGGAATGACTTTGAACATGTCTGTGTTGCTCAGTCCCAGAGGAAAAGTGTTTCATACTAAATTCTTGAAGTGTTTACTTATGTTTCTAATATAGCTGTTAGTATATTTTCCCGAAGGCAGACTTAATTCATCTGGTTTTGCTTCACTGGGGTTTGTCAAACCAACCAGAGTGAATTTACTTATAGACACACTAAGGGCAACTTTTTCATCAAATTAATGGCCTATTTGAATAAAAAATTAAAGAACTAATGATAGTTTTGAGTGAGCCCTACTGGCTGCCTTTCATTGTCTCCAACTCCTGTTGAAGCCCATTTTTGTTTATATCTCCTTCCCATTCCCTGCTCCGGGAGGAGCCCTGATTTCTGAGGTGATTAACGCATGGCATTCCGTGATGGCACTTACTAGTCTAAGTTGGGGGGGGCAGAATGTTCTGAGTTGGCCCAGTCAGAGGGAGAGCCTTTTCTTTCTCTCCTGCTGGATGTAGATGGGAGGTATGCAGCTCCAGCAGCCACTGGCTGCCATGCTGCTGTAAGGAGAGAAGGCAGCCCTTTGAGGAAGTGGACATTGAGGAGAACAGAGAAGAGAGGTAGAGAGAACATGGGGTTTCATAGCATCATTATGTTTCTGGGCTTCCAGTTATAGGCTTTCTGGCATTTCCTTATTATCTGAGCCAGTTCGAGTCTACATTTTCTGTTACTTGCGGCCAAAGATACTCTTGATGACCCCATATGTTTTTAGAATCTTTCTGGGTAGCCTTGAGATGGAATTACAGCAAAGACTATGTGTTGGGGTACTCTTTTCCCATATTGGCTAATCTGGAGTCCAACTTCTTTTCCTTTCTTAGGGAGATCAGAAGAAAGATGTTAGCAATCACTTGGATTCAGAATTGAGAAGGAATCAGTCTTTGACATATTACTATGCCAATCTATCATTGCCATTTAAAAAGTTGTCGATGTATTTTAGAAGGTGCTTATTTCATCTGAGGACCACTAATGAGCAGTCAGACTGAAAGGTCTGGGGACTAGGGTTGCCAGATTTACCAATTAAAATAGAGGATACCCAGCAAAACTTAAATTTCAGATGAATGATAAATACATATATTTTATATAAGTATGTTCCACACACTATTTGGCATATACTAATACTAAAAAATAGTTTGTTGTTTGTCAAAAATTGAACTCTGCAACTACATAATGACTGAAGTATTTTTAAATATATGCATATAATTGTGAAAATGAAACTATAGGCTAAAAAGAATAAATCTTGTTCCCCTTAAACTTGTGCCTAAATGTATTACTGGCTAAATGCACATCAGTATTACCTAAATTTGAAAGAGTCTTAAGACAAGGTGATGATTAAGACACATTTATAAAATGAATCTTTAATGTAAGACTTTTAGATACTGGGTGAAGGAGATATTTTCACAGGGTCTCACATGTCACACTAAATACATAACCTTTTACTGTAACTTTGAGTAAAGTGGGCCCTGAGCTTAGAGCAATTATTCTGTTATTTCTTTCCAGACAAATGTGAATCTCGGCTAAATTGCTTGGTGTATACTGAGGGGATAAGTTAGTGAATTCAAGATCAGTCAACAAATACAAAGTGAGTGAGTGGGATGCAAATGGGAGACAGAATCAGGAGTCAGGGAATAGGAAAGTTGGACAGAAACATTTAGGGAATGTAGCAGGGAAGGTCCTGGGTCATTGCTGAAAAGCTGGCCAAAACACCCAGACATCTAAGTCACCTTTTATGTCATTCACATAGAATGTGCTCTTTTCTAGGTTGCTATTCAGGGTGCAGGATCAGAGAGAACATAATTATACTCAGAATTCCTAGTAATTGTTCCTAGTCTTTTTTAAAATAACAGATCTTATGTGCATCTCTTCCTATTTCAGACTTTGGGCAGAGATCCTACAGGGGGAGAAAAACACAGTTAGGTTCCAAGTGAAATGCCATCCTGAAATGAAGTATGGCCTATCGATGCAGGGCGTGCCTGTGAGATTGTGAAATGGGTTTTGCCAGCACTGGTGACCATGCGTCCACCTGTAGCCCGTATGAGAGGCTGGAGAGAGTTGTCAGGGCCCTGCCTTCCCCCCACCCTGTTGGGGGAGGCTGGGGGCTGCTTCTCTTCACCTTAGGCTTAGTGTGTGGGGCTTCAAGGGGAGCTCTTGGAAAGCTTGACATGTGATCTCTGGAATTTAGAAAGCATAAGACTTGTGCTGAGTAGAGATCCGAGAGGCAGTTATTTGGGTGGTGCTGCTAGCTTGGCTGGGCGGGGAGTGAGCTGCACGCGGCAAAGACGCCCGTTGTCCTGGCTTGAAGTAAGGAGCCAGCCTGTGGGTGTGCGTGTGAGCTCTGAGGGCTTCCTCTCAAAAGGGCTGCTTGGAAAGACAAAAAGACCCTGTTGGAGGGAGTCCCTGTGGAGTGGGCAAGACGGAGAAGAGCAGTGCAAAGGCTCCTAGCTGGAGGATTTCTGGAAAACCTGTCAAACTGACCCATGGAAGAACCAGCTCCACACCCTGGGGGACCCAACACCAAATTATTGATACAACGGTCCCTGCCACAAAGACTGTGCCTACTGTGCCCTTTCCTCCTCCCCCTCTTTCCCTCTGAGCCCATGCCCAGAAAGCTAGAAACCATTTCTAGAAACACACTGTGTGGGGAGAAGTGGGGAGCAGTAGGACGAAGGTGGCCAACCAAACCCCTGCCCCTCCTGCAGGCTCCGAGCCTGAAGCTGGGGACGCCAAGAGGGGAGGAATTTTATATCGAATGAAGTTTTTTTTGCGTTTTGGTGGTTATATTGGATAAGCTGTTTTAATTATTAAAGTGAAATTTTTCTTGACCTTAGGGGACTGGGAAGCCCTGGGGCCGGCTTGACTGCTTTCCCAGGCTGGGGGAGGGGATTCAGAGTGAGTTGAGCTGGGTGTAGGAGAAAGACTAAAGTTGTTTTATGATTGCACCCTATCCAGTATCACCCATTGAGTACAGCAATTACATTGGCAAATTCAATATCCCTGTTTAGAGCAATGCTCTGGAGGCCAGATATTTGCTGGAATTCTTGAAGAAGGATTTAGGTCAACCTCATTGCAGTCTGTGGGTCTCTGTGGGAGCGTCTAATTCTTTCTGCTTATTCCCCATTGATGGGAAAATGTATAATAATCATAATCCTGCAGACTACAGCTCTGAAAAGACAGAACGCTTTTTATTTCTGAATTTGACTATTGTAAGAAAGAAACAATTTAAAACATTCCTTATAAAGATTTGACCAACAAGGACATGTGAAGTGTGTGATCTGGATTTGAAGCAGATGAAACGCAATCACCTAAATTTTCTAGATTACATCGAACAGTAAGAATTGATATTCTCAATCATAACCACAGGGTCCTGAATCTTAGACATAGGTACTTTTCAGAAGTCTCCCATTGGACTAGACTACTGACTCTAGTCCAAACCACCATGATCTTGAATTTGAATTCTGTGGTAGCCTCCTAATTGGTTCTTTTTTTTTTTTGCTTTCAAGAATTTAAATTTACTTAAAGCCATATTTTCGAATCTAAGTTGTGCCAGGTTTCAGGCATGGGAGATGTCCTATTCTTGGTTTGCAGACAATGTGTTATCCACCAAGTATTTATTGAGTGTTTTAGTCATGCACAGCAGTGTACAAAGGCAAGCAGAGATCTTAACTAAGAGGAGACCGCTCTCTGCCCTCAGGGGACTTACAGTTTAATTGCAATACCTTTGTTTTATGTTGTCATTGTTGTTGTTTTAGCTCCTCTGTACATACAGTTGTTGGACATACAAATAATAGAAGACTGTCTTATTTTGACTCATTCAGCTTTGGAGAATGACTTCCATCACTGACCTTTCAGACTTCCTCTGTGCATAACAACTTCTTACCTGAAGTTGGCGAAATACGTTTTGTTTCAGAAAGTGAGGGGTGCAAATGCATATGTAGAGTGGACACGAATGAAGCCAAAATCAAAGTGCAAGAGCTAAGGAGGACTGGAGCCAATGAGGTCTGAATGGAGGTGACGGGTAGGCAGTCATGCAGAGAAGGGAGGCGAGAGCATCCATTCCAGGTGAAGAAAGTAGCAGATGAGAAGGCGCAGTAGTAAAGAGCCAGGTGTGCTCCACGGCTGGGGAGCCAAGGGGACTGGCCGCTCTCTTTGCTTTGGTGGACACAGCGTTGTGTGGAGATGTATTCAAATTGAACTTTAAAGTGTAGGAAACAGAAAGTGGTTTGTCCCCTTCGGAGAGTGCCCCGTTTTCCACTCAGGCCCAATTTGTGTGCCACAGTCCTGAGTCTGCGATCTTCCTCTCAATGGACACTTATGTTCCCGCCAGGAAGGGCAGCCCTTGCTAAATGTTATGGTTTGGAATGATCCTTCACAAGGATGGAAAACCGAGTTAATTCAATTAAGGCCTGGGGTCCTGGGCTTTGAACCAGCCACAGTCTCAATTTTATGAGAGGATGAAAAGTTAATTATTTGCCGAGTTTGAGCAAAGTCCACTTTGAAAATCCCTTTCCAAAAGAGTCATTCCCACGTCAGCTTCCCACCATATTTTAGTATGTCCTTCTTGATGGCCATTTATGTTGTTCCTAATTTCTCACCCTCAGAGATGGATCTGTGATGCGTATTCTTTACACACAACTTTTGTGACTCAAGAGACAGGAGAGGGAGTCACCTGCTGGGGAGGGGTGGTCAGGAAGTCTCCCTGGAAGAGGTCAACCTCAAAGGATTGGGGAAGCAACACAGGAAACAGGAATTGTGGGTAGGCTAGTGTATTTTTCAGGATCTGTTGACAAAATTGAGGTCCTGACCAATGGTTGCTTGTTTCCACAGAACCCAAAGACATTGACCTTCCCGTACTTGATCGTGGTGATGGTTTCATGAGTGTTTGCATATGTCCGAACTCGGCAAACTGTACACAGGCAGACCTCGAAGATATTGCTGGTTCGGTTCCAGGCCACTATTTTTTATCTTATCTTTTGTGCTTAGTCTAGTTTCACTGGCTCATGGGGTGCGGCATGCAGAGGCCTCTAACCCAGCACCTTCAGACCAGAGTTTCTAGCACAGAGCGGCTGCACAACATCCCAACTCAAGATGGCAGCGGCAGCGGCAAGCCAGGTCCTAATTGGTTTTCTTTCTTCCAATTTTGTCTTCTTCTAATCCATTCTTAACACAGCAGCCAGAGTGAAGTTATATGCTTACTCTTGTGGAGTTGTGAATATTAATTAAGGAATTGCCTATCACAGAGTCTGGCTCATTGTCGATGCTCAAGAGATGCTCATTCTGTTGCTGCAGCCACGTCTACTACCACCTATTTGTCCTGTAATGACAAATTGCTGTCTCCTAGCCTCCTGTCATCATTATCCTCATCCTCATCACCATCACCACCATCATCATCATTTCCTTCCACATCTTTTGAGTTTTGTTAGGATCAAATCTAAACTCTCTAAGGGCTTCCGAGGTCCTTTATCATCTTACCCCTGCCTATTTTTCAGGACTCATCTTTTACCACTTGTTTCCTTGCACCTAATACTCCAAACAAATTAAATTTAGTTCTTCAGAAATTCCATGTTCTCTTTCAGCTTCACATCTTTGCACATGCTATTCCTTCTGCATTGATCATTCTTATTCTTCAAGCCCATGTTTGGACATGACTTCTTCTCGGAAACTTTCCCTGATCCCTGAATGCTGGGCTAAGTGCTGTTCCTATGTGTTTCCATGAGCCCTCTACTTCTCTTGTCATAATGTGTGTCCTGCTGTATTGTGATTGCTCCTTTACCTATCCGTATTCCCTTCGTACCATAAACTTTGTGAGTGCAAGTGCTGTAACAGATTGTGTACGTCAGGTCCACAGTGCCACAGTGTCCTTTAATGGATGTTCAATGAATGAATCAATGAAAAATTCACAATAGTAAAAATAAGAATTACTATTTGTTATGATGCTGGTGTGGTATTACAGGATTCAGTATAGAGAGTATAGTCTTACTCATCTTTGTACCCCCAGATTTCAGTGCCATTTTATTTCCTGAAGCTAAGTTTTCTCATAGCTCTCACAAAGAAGCAGGACAGGATAATCTCGAAGGAAAACATCTAGCTTCAGAGGGTCTATGTCAGTTTTAGCATAAGCATGTTGGTTGGAACTGTCACATTATCTTCTTGGTGTATTTAGAGTTTATACTAATGGAAATTATTATTGTTGATACTGTAAAACAACATTAGTTAACCTTTATCTTTTTCATGGCTGTGTCTGCAGCACCCAGGACATTGCTTAGCATATTGTAGGTGCCTAATATATATTCATTGAGTGCAAGAATGAACTACTCATTATTAAGAACTTTTAGTGTTATCCTGTATTGCGGCTTTACATATATTAGCTCAGTTAATCCTCACAAAAACTCTAAAAGACAGGCATTATCCTGCCCACTTTAGGAATCATGAAGCTGGGACTAAGTGAGGCTCAGGAAACAGCCCAAGTTTTCACAGCTAACAAGTGGCAGAACCAGGATTCAGACCTAATTTGGACTAACTCTGAAGTGTGTGCTATTTCTGCAGTGTCATGCTGCCTAATTGTAGCATTTTTAACTGCCCGATAATCTCTAAAGTTTGCCCAACTTTCTCATGGGGTTTCAAATCTGGTGCATTTTTGTATGAGAGATAGTAGCAGGGAGAAGTTTTGGGGAGAAGGGACTAGGAAGTAATAATAATCATCATTGTAAAAGTCCCATTGTAATGTAAAGAGATTTATTTAAAAAAAGATGAACCCTAAATAAAGATAAGGAAGATTTAATCCAGCTGAACAACTATAAAATCTCCTCAATGTTATTATCTTACAAGGAATAACTCAGATCCTCCCAGAAAAAATGAATTCCATATTTCTTCTGCCTATACATAGGGGCCAAGCAGGCCATTGTCATGTTCCTGATGAGCAAGCCTACAGCACTGATACCCTCCTCCCCTTTCCTTTTTATCTCCTCTCCTGTTATCGGCAAGTCCAATCAGAACCAGAGCACTCGGGATTTCCTTTTATTTCTTTTCATTTTATGACACTGTTTTTATCACATAGTTTATGGTTCCTCTTGTATCTGCCATGCAAGCTGGCATAATTCAGCTGCTCTACCACTCTTATTAATCTAAAGCCTTTTGAATTTTGCTGCAAGTTCTCTAACGATTGTCCACAATGGAGTGCTTGTGAGAGAAAAGAAACAAATTTTAGAAGTTTTACTTTTCAAAACTGTGGCAACTGGAAATATTTAAATTACACACGTGGCTCACATTGTATTTCTACTGGACATCACTGGCCTGGACCCTGGCTCAGCAGCATCTATTAGACCCACGACCTGCAGTAGACCATACTCTGTTTCTCTGCTTCTGTGCCTTTGCTCGTGCTATTGTACTTCAGCTGCCCAGATCACCCTTCTTACTCACACACTGAAATCCTGTCCCTCTTTAAGGCCTAACTCAAATATGATCCCCCTTTGGGAATATTTTTTAATGCCCCTCCTCAGACTTTCCATGGCACTTTATAATAGTTCCAGTGTGGAGCATCTCTTTTAGGGCTGACAAAGTCCTGGCACCCATGCTGACGTGGCCATCTTTGTTCATGGCAGGCATTGCTGATTTATCATCGCGCTCTCCTGTTGAACCTGATCTTCTTATGAGAATCCTCAGGACAGCAGTCTAGGCAGCAACCACCAAAGGATCAGAGTAGAGACATGGTTTGAAATGTTGAAGTGCATTAATAGGCTGGATGCCCCTGAACCTTGTGAAGATTTCCCGTCTGAGCAGAATTCTCAGGGAGGGATCCATCATCATTGCTCTCAAGAGAGAACAGCTGTGAGGGATCGTATATTTAATATCTTTCTTTTTTTTTTATTTTTTTAATTTTTTTATTTTTTAACATCTTTATTGGAGTAAAATTGCTTTACAATGGTGTGTTAGTTTCTGCTTTATAACAAAATGAATCAGTTATACATATACGTATGTTCCCACATCTCTTCCCTCTTGCATCTCCCTCCCTCCCACCCTCCCTATCCCACCCCTCTAGGTGGTCACAGACCACCGAGCTGATCTCCCTGTGCTATGCGGCTGCTTCCCACTAGCTATCTATTTTACATTTGGTAGTGTATATATGTCCATGCCACTCTCTCACCCTGTCACATCTTACCCCTCCCCCTCCCCATATCCTCAAGTCCATTCTCTAGTAGGTCTGTGTCTTTATTCCTGTCTTGCCACTAGGTTCTTCATGACCTTTTTTTTTTCCCTTAGATTCCGTATATATGTGTTAGCATACTGTATTTGTTTTTCTCTTTCTGACTTACTTCACTCTGTATGACAGACTCTAGGTCCATCCACCTCACTGCAAATAACTCAGTTTAGTTTCTTTTTAGGGCTGAGTAATATTCCATTGTATATATGTGCCACATCTTCTTTAGCCATTCATCTGTCGATGGACACTTAGGTTGCTTCCATGTCCTGGCTATTGTAAATAGAGCTGCAATGAACATTTTGGTACATGACTCTTTTTGAATTATGGTTTTCTCAGGGTATATGTCCAGTAGTGGGATTGCTGGGTCATATGGTAGTTCTATTTTTAGTTTTTTAAGGAACCTCCATACTGTTCTCCATAGTGACTGTATCAATTTACATTCCCACCAACAGTGCAAGAGGGTTCCCTTTTCTCCACACCGTCTCCAGCATTTATTGTTTCTAGATTTTTTGATGATGGCCATTCTGACCGGTGTGAGATGATATCTCATCGTAGTTTTGATTTGCATTTCTCTAATGATTAATGATGTTGAGCATTCTTTCATGTGTCTGTTGGCAATCTGTATATCTTCTTTGGAGAAATGTCTATTTAGGTCTTCTGCCCATTTTTGGATTGGGTTGTTTGTTTTTTTAATATCTTTCTTTTTCTGTCTTCTGATGTCCTAAATAATTGTCTTATAGTAGCTTTGCTATTCTCTGCATCTTTCCTTAGGTGTTTCCATGAGTCTGCTGATAATAGAAAATTTCAGCAAACTGACCTCCTTCAAAGAAGACTGGTTGCTAAAGAGTCTGGCCAAGGACAATTTTGGGATGTTGTAAGCAATCGGATACATCACGATGAATTGAGGCTCATGGTTAGTACACAGACAGGAAACCTCTGTTCCCTTGTGAAGATTGTCTAGGTGTTAGGAGAAGTCTGGAGGAGAGAGAAAAATTTTATGAAAGTTCCTTTTCACAGTAGGTTTGGGCATTATTTGTCTCTTCCTGTGGATCGACTATGATGTGGTTAACATAATTTCCCACCTTTTTTGAGCTAACCATTCACTGTTACCCTCTGGGACTTTAAGGCGTTATGGCTTCTGGGTGTTGGTACAAGCAGCAGAAACCTATATATGACTCTGTTATAATTCTTATTCATGCGAATCTCTTCTACAATATAGGAAACACATGAGGGCAAAATCTGTATGTAGGCAGGCAATTACAGTGAGTTATTTTGTGTGTGTGTGTGTGTGTGTGTGTGTGTGTGTGTGTGATTTTAGTTGAGTGACTGATAAAGGCAAAGATACACTAGGTACTTTGGCTGAACACCACTGCCAAGACCCTCAATGCAGATAACAACGTTATATAATTTGATTTCAAGGAATTTGAAATCAGTTGGTACAGTGAGACAAGCACGAGACAAATTACAAAAAAATTAAATAACAGAGTGAGATAACAATAGAATGGATACACTAGGAAACAGTTGTGTTGCCAAACACATTTTGCAGATAGTGAGTGCAATGGCTCATCAGAGAGAAATATCCCTGTGGTAGGATTTTAATATGAGCGTGTCCTTCTTCAGGTATCCATGCCGAAGGGACATCTCATGAGTGAAGCAGTGTTGTGGTAATAAATTGGAGCCCCTGGCCAGCATCCGCATCAGAATTACTGAATTCCCAGTGCATTGATGCTTTAAAACCCAGTGTGAGAGAGAGAGTTGGCTCTAGACTTACAGGGTTGATGGAGAATAATGGGAAGAGAGAGCAGTCTCTTTTTTTTTTAATTTTTTAAAATTTTATTTATTTATTTATTTATTTATGGTTGTGTTGGGTCTTCGTTTCTGTGCGAGGGCTTTCTCTAGTTGCGGCAAGTGGGGGCCACTCTTCATCGCGGTGCGCGGGCCTCTCACTATCACGGCCTCTCTTGTTGCGGAGCACAGGCTCCAGACGCGCAGGCTCAGTAGTTGTGGCTCACGGGCCTAGTTGCTCTGCAGCATGTGGGATCTTCCCAGACCAGGGCTCGAACCCGTGTCCCCTGCATTGGCAGGCAGATTCTCAACCACTGTGCCACCAGGGAAGCCCAGAACAGTCTCTTTTGATCAGAGAAGTATTTTTTGGGCAAACAGAGAACAGGAGAAGCCAGGCTAACTCCAGGGATTAGATACAAGACTGTTCCTTGTTCCACTTTTTGGTTTAGCTCTAGCTTCTTCAGAGGAAAGGCCCTTTTCCCTGCTTACTTCATAAACCATCCTGGCCGCAGAGAAGACCTTCCGTTTATGTCAGATCTGTGATGAAGCAAAGCAGAGGTGCTTCCTGAGTGCCATAAGATCCGTGATGCCAGCGGAGGGAAGGAAGCTGACCTCTTTGGAGATATTATGTGCCCTTATATGAAATGTTTCTCCAGTTATTGTAGCTGAACTGACAGGGACAGTGCCAAGACGTGCATAAGAAAACTCAGTAATTAATCTATAGAGACACCTATGCAACAGATCAAATTCAAGATAAATTATTTCTTGGCATTTTAATACTGCTTAAAATTGGTGTAAAATTGGCATCAGAAAATGGCCTCTTTGATGGCAAGAAGACCCATAACGCTAGCATGAGCTGGCCTTCTCTGGGGAACTTGCCTTGGTCTGTTGTTTTTTTTTTCTTTAGTTTTATTCATGTTAAATTTTTTCAGCACTGAACCTGAGCTGAAACATAACTGAACATGCAAGTTATGAACATTCCCGATGATAGGTGAAGACGTCCAGAAGCCCAGCCAAAGCTGTTCCAGGTTTCCCAAATCATAGAGAAACCATGAAATTCTGTGTGGGCTCCTGGAGCAAGAACTGGCTGTGGCTTCAGGTTCTTGTTTGCATAAACCACTTAGTTTCTCTGCACTACAGAATTGGCCTCCATAAAACAATGATAGCCATCATTTATGGAGCATTTATGAAATGCTAAGCACAGTATGCTAGGCATTTTATATACATTACCTTGGTCTATCTCCAAAGTAACCCCATGTGCCAGGTCCAGTTATCACTGCAATTTTAGAGACAGGGAGCTGAGATTTAACAAGACTCAGTGTTTGCTCAAGGCAGCGAAGAGCAGAGCCAGGAGGTCTGACTCCAAATCCAAACCCTCCTCTGTTACGTTATACTGTTTTTACTAGAGAGTTTCTCAGCTCCCTCTCCACAGTAAATGCCAATGATTCTGTGGGCATTTGTTCCATTAATTAGTGATAGGAACTACCTTCAGGGCCAAGAGTTTTGAGGGAGGGTCTTGCCTAATTTGGTCTCACCTTTTATACTCCTTTGAGTTCTTCTAATTGGATGTAGCGTAGGAAGACACATAGTTCCACTAATATTAATATTTGTGTGTGTTTCAAAGTTAGAAAAATAACAACAAACTTCTTGGCCACAGAATTGTCCATTTAATCTTTACTGTAGGTTGTTGAGGTAGGAAATGGACAGAGTAAATGCTACTGTCCTCATTTTCCAAGGGCTTAGAGAGTGAAGACGTTCAGCTAAGGTTACTCCACTAGTTAAGTGTTGGAGCCAGGACTGGAATTCTGGTTTTTCTAGACTACCGTGTTATGCCAGAAAAATCCACTTTGTCTTCATTGATCATGTCCTGTAGCACAACGTAAGAGCTTGGACAAAGCCCCGGCAGTGATTTCTTGGTGAATACCAGAAAAATCCCTTTTCTGCAGGTTTTCAAATGCATGTGAGAGCTTCTGTTTATACTTCTAGGACAGAATTCTGTGAAGCTTAATCAGTATTTGACAGGTGGGTGGGCCCTGGGTGAGAGGTATACAGCACTGGGAAAGTGAAATAGAAGGAGCTATATCATAAAGGAGTTCTGACTCTGACTTTCCCAAGGCAGGTGCCCCATCATTCCACAGTGTTCCTTGTCAGGGAACAGAGGCTGTCTGGCTGGGCAGCTTAGGTGTGCTGAGGTCTGGACATAGATCAGTCACCTGTCCCCAGTCACAAGGAAAATCGAGGTTCTCAATACCAGGGCAGCTGCTCCCTGGACAACAGTTCTGACTGATGGATTTGCTGACCCCTAGGCAGCCTCATTACCTTTTTGTGACACCCTTTGAGCTTTTTGCCCACCAAGGTGCCTGTAGGCTAACCATGCCTTTCTACCAGACTCTAGCTCTGTAGCTTTGAAGATGGACACTTGTTCTCCCTGGATCGTCTCCAAGCACTCCAGGGCCTGCCGGTGTTCATTCTGGACCTCTCGTCCCTTGGCAGGTATTTGCTTCATCCATCAAAAAAAAGCAGGGACAGCAGAGCACCCTGAGGATTTGCCCTAACAGTGTCTGTGTTGGTCCTTGCCAGGTTCACGCTGTAGTTTGGCTGTGCAGATTAGTAGGGATGGTCCAAACCCAAATCCGATAGTGCCCGAGAGGATGATGATGAATCTCTTCCATATCACTTTCACTTCTGCCCCCACCCCACGTGTCCTGGAAGCTTTGGAGTCAGAGGGTCTGATTTATTCTTGGCGGCAACTAGGAGGGCCCTTGTATAGATGCAGCTGGTGAATCTAACTTGGCCTTGAGCTCTGACAGCCCAGATCCCCACCATTATTCTTCTCTATCCTGGACCCAGGAGGCAGCTCTTTGTTGACTAAATTCAGGCCAGTGGCAGGGACCAGGTGACATTTCCTTTTCAGGGTGGTAAAACCTTGGATTAACTTTGACAAAGTACCTGTGTGTGCCAAAGCCTTAGACATGAAAATGAATGCTAATTTACTCTCACCAACCTTGAAGGGAAGGACAGCCTCTCTCATCCAGAAAGTCTCCACGATGCTAGCACTTCCACCC
Source organism: Balaenoptera physalus (assembly GCF_965194825.1). NCBI lineage: Eukaryota > Metazoa > Chordata > Mammalia > Artiodactyla > Balaenopteridae > Balaenoptera > Balaenoptera physalus. The sequence goes on from NC_138889.1 coordinate 91,220,859, forward strand.
ACATCTCTCCATAAATACAATCATTAATGGCATCTTATAAAATGGTGATGACTACCAAGAGTCCCTTATTCTGACATAATACTTTACAAAGCATTGTGACATATAATATAATATTCGATTCTCAAATGTTTTGAAAATATTTACAGTTGTTAAATATTCTGTTCTCACCCTCAAAGCCCAGAACACTTTCACACATATAGCATATCAATGTCTCAAAATTCCTAAGTTTCCATCACTTTCGTTTTGCCTTTTTCACTTTCCTCTTAACTTATGGGGTACTCAACCCTTTGGTTGGCTGTTTATGAATTATACATTATCTAGTATCTAATACCTCAAATGATTAAAGTCCCAAACCCCTTAAACCAGTTGAAATGAATTGGATCAAACTACAGTACTTTAGACTTGGAAGGTATTTCTCTTCGGACAGAGTGGTTGCCCTGTGCTCAGTAGAGAAGGAAAGGCAGCAAACTAAGAAGGAAGATAAGCTGTTAAAAACACAGCTGAGTTTTCTTAAAGGAATAGGGAAATAAAAGAGGTAAGTAGAATACCAGAGGCATATCCCACTTCTGTGAGAAAAGATGTGACATATGAAAATATTCTGCTGCCTTTGAAATGGTTACTCAAGGCCTAGCATTAAAAGGCCAAGCAAAGGCTAGGCTTTTGAAAAGAATGATGGCAGAGGTTTGGTTCTTGCTGATCCCTTAGGGGCACAGGTTTCTAGAACCATCTATGACAACTTTAGTTCAGGAATCTGTTAAAGGTGATTCTCAAGCAGAAAACTAATACGGGTATAAGGAGGCAGGTTTTCTTGGCTCAACCAATTCCAAAACCTTTGGCACAGGACTAAAAGAGTGTTCTCAAGGCTAACTCACTCTACAGGGCCCACTCCTAATTCAGCACTGATGTGGCCGGGACACAGGGCTCAAAGAGAAAATAGAAATGAAGAGGACTTAAATCTACTGAATAAGATAGTAAAGCATCTCTAAAGGAAAATCTGGTGATTGGGGTTGACATCATTGCAAATTCTTAAATTTTACAAGAAGACATGAATATCTCAATGTTATTCTCTGAGGGGAGAACACCATCTCACCATGTGTGGTGACCATAGGGTAATAATCCACATCTAAAGATTTATATCTTAATGTGAGGTTTCTCATACTTGAGTGTAGGGTCAAATGTAGAAACTTACAGACTATGATAGACTCCCTGGCATCCTGCTGGGGTTGAAACCAAAGAATCATCTAGGCCTTCCCTCCTTACCTTAGACACCTCTGAGACTCTGTTCTGGTCTCTGTCAACAGTAGCATGGGGTTAGATTTCTCCAGGAATGCTTTTGGGAATGTCATTTTGAGTATGAGGTAGAGGCTGAGATTGACTTGTGTTCTATTTAATGTGGGAATGTAATTTGGACTCATGAAAACTTGAGACTGATGAAATTCAACTTCAGAAGTTGTTATGGAGGTACACCATTCCAGTGGAAGATAGCTCAGCCTGCATTTGCTGAAGGAATTGCAACTATATTGAGACAAGTCTGGATGAGATTAAACAGAAAGAAGTTTAGGCTTTAATGTTTTTGGCCTTTGGAATTCCTAAGGACTTTAATTTATAAGAAACGAAGAATTTGATTTGTGAATTTAAGTTTCTTCTTATAGATTTGATAATGGACAGTGGTCCTATTTGACCTTTTGTTTTCTGATATTGGAGTGTTTTTATACTGCCTATTGATTTCTATAGGACATTTGGGGAGCTAGTTATTTTGAATAGAGTGTGCATTAATTTGGGATGGGAATTTAGCTTAGGATGCAGCGTAGCCTTGAATTTAATTATTGTATTAGTCAGCTATTGCTGTAATAATGTGGTATAACAAACTATGCCAAAACTCAGTGACTTATAACAATAAGCGTTTATTTTTCTTATTCATAGGCCTGTAGGTCAGCTGGGGCATTTCTACCTCAGGATGCTGGTTGGCTACTTTGGCTCCAGGTTGGGTTTAGGTCTGTTCCACCTGTCTCCACATTCTTCCTGAACGAAGCAATGGCCATATTCTTCTCATGGTCTATGGCGGGTGCTTAAAAGATAGAACATCTTCTTAAGGCCTTTGTTCTGAACTAGACACTGTCATTCTATCCACATTCCTTTGGCCAAACCCAATATCAGTAGAGTGGAGAAGTATACTCTGCCCACTCTTGGACACTGCAGGGTCTTATCACAAGAGACTCTGAAGAATTGAGAACAATGACCTAATTTACCACAGTAACATATTCTTGTTTTGTTGCATTTGTCTTTTCATATTTTATCCATTCAGAAGTATGGTGAAAGGTTACCTGGCTCCCTTCAAAAATCTTACCCTAAAATTATTGTATTAGAATCGCTTCCTTGGATGGGCTTCAGGAATTTGTGTTTGTATGATCTTGGTAGATGATTTCAATGCACTGTTAGATTTTAGTGATTAGTCCATTTTACTCAGGAACTCTGCTCGAGTTGAATAATGGGATCATCCTACTTAATTTATCATCTATTTGTTAATTATTAACTGGCTGAAAAACCTTTTTTCTTTTGCGTGTGACAATAGCTCAGACTACGTTAGACCTCTTAAAATTGTCTTACCGTTTTCTGCCTTATCCATGTTGCTCCCCATTTCTAGAACACCTTTCACCCCAGTGTTCCTACCTAAATTCTGCTCCAACCCAAACCATATATATCTTAAGGATCATTTCAAAGGCTACTTTTTTCAATTCACATTTTCTCATGTTGTGTTCCTGTATTATCAGGTCACAAGTTTTATTAAAGGTAATTGTATATAGACCTTCATGTCTGGATTAAAAGCATCTTGACAGCAAGAACACGCCTCATTTATCTTTGTGTCCTCTTGAGTTCCTTGTAGGTTACCTTTTCTTGTTTTCAGAACTTGCCCATCATTCCCTTTGAGTGTTATCCCCACCTGTGGCTTTTGTTCCTAGCTAGCTCCCCATCCGTCTTTTCTTCCTTCAGTCCTGCTGCTTTTAAGACCCTGTAGGTGGTATCTTTCGGTTTCTGAGTCTTCCTTCTTCTGTTATCACTCTGTTTACACAAACTTCTCACTTGCTCTTTGATTTTCACTATTCCAGCTCCAATTTTGCCATTTTTGTCTCTTCTAGTTCTTCACTAAGTATATTGCAGCAGGGGATATAGATTTTTCTCTTTGAAGCCTCTGGCTTTAGTCTTCCCTTGAGAGCTTTCTCGGTATCATTTTGAAAAAACATGTCCTGCTGTTCTCTACCCCTTGAAAGAGCGGGAGGCCTTCGCATTCCCGTTTTGATCACTGGTTTTAATCATATTTGAAAATTTCTTCCTAATCCAGCTGGAGAATTTTCTTATCGTGTATCCATTTATGCCAAATCCTCCAGCTCTTGAGAAATTACTTCTTGCTATTTTTTAGTGTGACCTGACAGAGAATTCTCTTTCACTTTACATTTGACTACTTCTTTCTTGCACATAAATCTTAGTGATGCTAAAGAGCCACATTCTTCCTTAGTAAGTACATTCAGGATTGTTGTCTCTGGTTCTGTAGTGCGAGCCAAGGATTCTAAATGTCTGGCTTTCCAAGATCACTTCTGGATCACTCCTAGCCTTGTCACTTGGCACTAATACATAGTTATAATCCCCAAACCACAATTCTGGTTGTAGGTAGGGAAAGTATCATTCCTTAAATGTATTTCATTCCCTTTCCCATTTTGCAGAAAGAAATTGTGGGGGAGGGCACAGGCTTTCCCAAATTTTATGTAGTTGGTCTTTTGAACAGGACAAATGATATTGTAACACAACTACAATTTTATCTTTTTATGATTTTTTTTTTTTTTTTTTTGGTCTCGCATAGTCCCTTTGAAATTTGTTCAGTGGGGGAAACCTTCCCCTGCCTCCTTATGCCCGTGACTTTTATTCCTCTTAGGTAACAGGTTCCCAGATTGCTTAACACAGAAATGAGAAGGTCGGCTCTCAGTGTTAAATGATGAAGTCTTTACGTCAAGTTCTCTTTCTTCACTGGTGGCTGGCCTTGGGCTGGCGGCTGGCAGGGATCCAGGGGGCTGGTGGGCATCCTTGCTCTGTTTCTACCTTCCACTGCTTTCGCCCCAGCTGGCTGGCTAGTTGCTGACTCCTCCCAAGTTCAGTGGTAAAAGAGAAGAGTGGGAAAGGGATAGGAAAGCTCTTACTTGGACTCGTCTGTCTGAGGCTGGTTTCTCACTCCTTGGGGTGGTGGTTACTTAAAGCTGAGTCTTCCTCTCTGGGGTGACAGTGAAGTTTATTTCAGAGGTCCTTATCCTGGGGATCTTGCTCCATAGTTTTTTTGACTGAGGAGTGTACATTTCCTACTCCACTGGCGGGTCCTTCTACAGTCCCTGGAAATCTAGCATTTGCACGCCTCTTTCTGTGGGGATCCCTCTGCCCTTTTAGGCAGCCCTAGTGGACAAGACCCAAGGCAGCCTCAAGCTGGTGTTCTTTCATGTGTGGTCCCATCTGGTAGTGCCAGCCATCCAATCAGCTACCCAGATCACTGCAGACTACTTAGCTTTCTCAGACATGTGTCAGGCACCAGCCCTCTGCTTCGAACAGCAGGGGGTACCTTCAAGCCACTAGCTATTTATTGGATGGTCAATTCAAGTGTATGATAAAATTACTTTTCCTTCGAGGGTTGTCTGGGGAAAGGGCCAAAAGTTCTGTTAAGAAGGAGGCAGGTGCAAAAAACCAAAACAGGCTCAGGAAATCCAAGATCACACTATTCTGCTTTATTGGTTGTCACTCGTGAATGTTTTCTTGCTCCCCCAGGCCTGGGCAGGCTTGTTCTCACTTCCTAACCATTGCGTCTGCAGGCAGCCTCCCCTGAGCTTCCTGCTTCTATTGCCTCCCCCTAGAGGCCAAGCCGGTTTAGTCCCCATGGCATCTCCCATTCACACGTGAGGTTCACTTGAAGTCTCACAACTACCACGTGAAATGGGAAAATGGACATAAAAATGTTCAGTGACATATTCTTATCTGAGCACAAGTCTCAACTCGTGGTTCTGAGCTCTTTATACAAATCTGTTCTCTGATGCTGCCAGATCCCCACAGACCTTGGCCTGGGTCTCTGGCTCTCAAGACACATGAACAGATTTGTTGAGAACCCGGGAACCATCAAAACCCTATAGTATTTGGCATTTTCTTTCCAGTATAGCAATGGAGCCCTTTCTTTTTGCTAGGTGAGGACTCAATTTAAAATTCTATTTTTTCCATTCAGAGAGCTCATCCTTGTTGCTCCGGACTGGCCTCCTTCTAGTCCTTTAAGATCTCACTCTTCTGAACAGACTTGCCAAGGGTGGGGGGGGGGGAGGGGGTGAATGGGGAGTTTGGGATTAGCAGATGCAAACTATTATATAGAGAATGGGTAAACAACAAGGTCCTACTGTATAGCCAGGGAACTATATTCAATACCCTGTGATAAACCACAGTGGAAAAGAATATGAAAAAGAATGTATATGTATGTATAACTGAACCACTTTGCTGTACAGCAGAAATTAACACAACATTGTAAATCAACTATACTTCAATGAAATAAATTTTTTAAAAAAGCTAAAAAAATGAAGAACAAGTGAAAAAAACCCCTCACTCTGCTAAGCTAAACTCCTCCAGTTGCGTGGGCGTCTTCTCGCTTCACCTGAACTGTGTGCAGCCTCACTCCTCTCTTGCTTGTGTGCTCGCCCGGCTTTGATCACAACAGGCAGATGTACCGCAAGGCCTTCATCTTTCTGGAGACACCCTTCCCTTATGGTACCATCTAAGTAAAAGCTCCCGATTTCATATGACTGCAAGAAGTCTAGGTCCTTTCACAACTGTTTCTGAGGATTCCTGGGAGGCACGCTCATCTGTCCTTGCTATTTATAGCCTCTTACTCTGGACTCTTCCCCTGAGCCCCTCTCTGGTGACTCTGTCTGTTCCACAATATAGCTTCCAGATTGCTCTTCTTCTTCCCAGGCCGCTGGCACAACCATGCGGTTTGTGCACCGCACAACTCCAGGGAGTGCTGTTCGTGTCAGCTGTGACGGGAGTGGCATCCTCTAGAGGTGAACGACCTGGCCCTCCCATGTCTCCCTGCACTGCTTTACCCCAGCGCGGGAAGAGCCAGTCCCTTTGGTCCCCAAAGAGCCCTAACACAAGGCTGGTTTGTGCAATAACAGAACAAGAGATTTTAAAATTGGTTGTCAGCTATCACTTCACACATTGATCATTAGCTTTTTTTCTCTTTTGGCGGTGTGTCTCTGGCCTCAGGCCCCCAGCCTGCCCCTATGTTTTAAGGCCAGTTTCTCTTTCAGGTCAGAATCTCCCTTTCCTCCAATTTCCTGAAGAAGAAATAGATCAGTTAGCAACTTAATACCCTCCCAGAGATGCTGGCCTTACGAATATTGCTTTCCTTCCCCTTCCTTCCCCTCCCTTCCCTTCCCCTCCCCCTCTCTTCCCTTCCCCTCCCCTCCCCTCTCCTCCCCTCCCTTCCCCTCCACTCCCCTCCCCTCCCTTCCCATCCCCTTCCCTTCCCCTCCTTTCCCTTCACCTCCCTTCCTTCCTTCCTCAAATTCTTATCTATTGACCCCTATGTGTAAGGCATAATTCTAGATTCAAGAGATTTAGTGTTGAACAATCAGACAATAGCCCTGCCCCCACGCGACCTGCATTCTGTTAGTAGGAGAGCAACACATAAAGATATCATTGCAGGTAGTTGTAATCATTATGAAGAACAAGCTGGATAAGGGCATAGAACAATGATTCTCAGCCTGGGCTTCACACTGGAATCTCCTGGGGAGCTTTAAAGAACCCCCATGCTTAGTATTGCCCACAGAGTTTCTGATCTGAGTGGCCTAAAGTGAGGCTTTACTAGATGTTAAAGCTCTCCAGGTGTTTCTAGTGTGCAGCTGGTTTTGCGAACCATGGGGATAGAGAAGGATAGTGTATGTGCTATTTCCTATCAGGTAGTTAGGGAAGGTTATCTGAGATGAACTTGCATAAAGCACAGACAGGGCCAAAGGAAGATTTCTGGGATAACGCGGGAGTTCTGGTTAATGTTTAACCACTGGCTCTCCTAGAGTGAGAGCACTGATTTGTAGGGGTTGCAGATTTCCATGATGTAAATACTCCCTCCACAGCCAATTTCAGACTACCAGTGTGATAGCACTGAACAGAGTTGGGAATAGATGCTAACCATTGGTTTGTGTGAGCTTGTAAGAGCCGACACCAGCAAACCACTGGCCAGACAGTCTAGGCAGAGAATAGGCTGTGCAAAGGCCCTGGCTCTTCCGTTGTTTTATAGGGTAGTTCAGCATCGATTTACCTCAACCTCTCCCTTTGGGACCAGGCTTTGAGCATTTTCTTTATAGAATCAAAGCATCCACTGAGGTGGTCCCCTCTCCCTACAAATACCCCTCAATGAACAAACAGACAGAAAAACAAACTAGCCGTTTCCTTAAGGTAGCTTCTGTGTCCCCTCCAGACTTTAGATCTCAAAGTGGCATTTCTTGGTTTTTCATTTCCTTTTTGGTTCTGTCACACATAGCATCCTGCATATGTTATCTTCCACCTACCAAATCCAGGCTTGCCGTTTCTCTCTGCTCCCCCAATTCCTACAGACTCTTGACACTGAGTACTGAGTGTGTTAGTTCTCCCTGAGTCTATGATGGTAAAAACAAAAAACAAAAATAAGAGGTCCAATAGAGATGCAGCCCTCCTCAAAAGATATCCTCAGGTAAAAAGTAAACAAAAACCCTCCATTTCCTCCACTCAACAAAGTGGCTTTTCTTTTTGAACCCCTTCTTGAAATAACATTAAATCAAACAAGCAGGCTCAACAATAAATGAAGAGTCATGTAGTCATGTACGGGACAAGATATTATCAGAAGCAGGGGGAATTAGAGTGAGTTGTTCTTCAATGGCAGAAGACCGACATTTTTTACTGCCAGGAAAGTATGCTTTTTTCTCCCTGAAAGCAGACAGAATGTCAAACACAAGTTGTAATTGGGCTATGTGATTTACATACAGATTAATCCATTATTGGTCTAAGTGAGAATCTTGATTCAGCAAGATGATATTTAACATCCAGTTGCTTTGTTCACATAATCCAAGTGACATTGTAACTTTAGTTGTATTGCATGTTCTAGAAATATTGCCCCTGATTACAACCTGTTTGAAATAATTAGGTGGTAATCAGCATTACAAGTTTCTTTTAAAAATTCTGTCATTGGAGAGATCGCTAAATGAATTACCTGGCACCGCAGACTAGATTTTCTTGGCATAAATACCTTTCTCCACAGACAGAGCAGAGATGTTCAAAGGCATTCTTAGAGACTGTTTTTATTTGATATCAATGCTGGAACAGATTACCCCAAATTCCTTATCTCACAGTTTCTGTGGAACAGAAGTCTGGCAGACTTGACTGTGTCCCTGTTTAGAGACCCGAAAGGCTGAAATCAAGTTGTTAGCAGGGCTGCCTTCCTTTCTGGAGGCGCTAGGAGATGATCGGTTTCCTTGCTCCCTCAGGTGGCTGGCAGAATTCTGTTTCCTTCTGTGTCGGACTGAGCTTGTTTCCTCACTGGCTGTCAGCTGAGGTCCATTCCCAGCCTTCAGAGGCCGCCCACATGCCTTGGCTTGTTCTCCCTCCATCTTTAAACCACCAATGACAGGTTGAACCTTCTCATCCTTCAAATCTCTCCTGCCTTTTCCTCTGTAGCATCTCTCTGACTTCAGCTGAGGAAAGTTCTCCTATTTTAAGGCTCCTATGATTAGGTTGGGTCCACCTGGATAATCAGGATACTCTTCCTATTTCAAGTTCTTTAACCATAATCACATCTGCAGAGTCGCTTTTGCCGTAGTGGGTAGCATCTACACAGGTTCCAGAGATTCGGGTGTGGGCATCCTGGTGTGGGGCGGGGGAGGGGGACATTATTAGCCGTCTCATAGAGGCTGAGCCACATGTGTGTTTCATTCAGAATATCGTTTCTTCCAGAAGTGGTAGTGGTATAGTAGTAATTTCTCTCTCTTTAGGGGTATTGACTTAGCTCCATCAGAAAAAGAAGGACCACTGAATACTTGGATGTTTAGGGTATATCGAGATGCTATGATAGGCAGAGAAAAGAGAATTTCTATTACGTTTGGTTGATATTTTTGGTAGAGGGTGTCTCATAGCGAGCTGTTGATTTTTAAAATATTGGCTTGTATAGTGATTGAACATTCACTTATTGAAGGCATGTTTGTTTAATTGTATGTTGCCTATATCTTCCAGACAAATATTAGTCCATGAAAACAAGGGCACTGCCTGTCTCCCTCACAATTGTGTCCACAGAACCAGGAAGAGGGTCTCATGTGGAGTTGCTTAATAACAACTTGATACATATGTATTGAATGAAATCCTTATCTAGCAACTACTAGGAGAATGCTTGGCCATGCTTGAGGGTCCCGCAATGAAACTGACAGACATGGCCCCTGCCTGCCTGAGCTTAAACAGACATGAAACAGATATTTATACAAATAATTAATTATAAATGGGGATAAAACAGGAAATCTTCAAAGTGGTACACAAGTACCTTCACCATTCTATTTTAACTTCATGGGTACAGTTGTCCACCAATATTTGGATATAGAGTCAAGACATTTTCTTTGAATAGCGTTGGCTGAATGAAGTTCTACATCTTCTTTCTTATATAAATCATACCTTCTATGATTTGAGTTTTTGCTTCTCTTTAGCAGAGTGAGGACTCAAGATCAGGGGTTGGCAAATTGTGGCCTGAGCTAAATCTGGCTTGCCATCTGTTTTCATACGGCCCTGAGCTAAGAATGGATTTTATATTTTTTAAATGGTTGAAAAAAATTAAAAGAAGAATAATACTTTCAAACACATAAAAATGATATGAAATGCAAATTTCGTGTTCATAAATCAACTTTTACTGGAACATAGTCACGCTCAATTATTTAGGTATTGTCTATGCTGCCTTCGCACTATGGTGACAGAGTGAATAGTTGTGACAGAGACGCTATGGACTGCAAAGCCTAAAGTACTTACTGTCTTACCCTTCAGAGAAAAAGTTTGCTGACGTCTGCTCAAAATACTTGAGAGGTAAATTGAGTACAGAGGCCTAGTTGATTCCTCCCCCAATTATTTTCTTGGTGGTGTGTGTATATGGGGAGGGGTGTCCATGGGGAGCCACTAGACTATTTTCTAGTATATTGCATCTTAACCATCAATAATTTTTTTGTGACTCCACTTTATCAAATCTTTCCAAACATTCAATTTATTTTTCATAGGAACATCTCTCTTTCTTGTTTAATTCATGCCATCAATTTACACTGTCCTTAATTAAATTACACAATGCTGACAGATGCAAACTACCATAAACTGGTTTGGAGATGTACATGTTTATTAAATTACCATGATGTATACTTCAAATATCTTACAATTTTATGTGTCAATTATACCACAATAAAGCTGAAATTAAAGAAAAAGTAAAACTCTTAGAAGAAAAGGAAGTCTGTCTGGAGATGAACACAGCTGACTCCTGGTGCGTATCCATCTCTAACAGTGGGGACAGCAGTGAGCATTGGGCCTGGCGAGGGGCCCATTAGCCCTCCGTTACACACATAGTGAGGTCATCTGCGCCTATGTTTTCCGGAGGAGTGGAGAGGTCTGGTTAATACAGAAGACACATCAAGTGGTGGTTAAGTGATGAGGCCTTCTGCTTCATAGAAAATTTGGTCCAAATTAAACATAGATTTGCACATTATAATTAGAACCAAGCGTTTGTAGATGTCACATAGGTATCCCTCGCACAAGGTGACTTGCATCTAGAATTTTGAATTTTTGGCATTATTAATGTGGGAACTATTTCATGCTACAGAACCTCAAATCTCTATCTTAAGAGACTTTCTTGCAAGAATTCTCAGAACTCTGATTTGACTTTCATAGAAACTCTGTCTTCTAACTAATATCAAGGTGAAATACTTTACCTCCACTCTGTGTAGAATACAGTCAGTGCTTTCCTAAGAGAGAATATTCCCCCTAAAATCTCTTAATTCAGTATAGAGTAGACATAAATTCTCCATAAATTAAAAAAAAAAAGGCTTAGGCTTATACATCTGTGCTCCCTTAAACCAATATTCTTTCTCTTGAATATTAATTGCAATTTATTAAAATGAAGGTAATTGTTGCAAAATGTAACAGAATTAAAAAGTAACATCTCAGCCAGATACAGGTGTTAAAAATAACATTGATGTGGATTTGGTATCACTTTCAGTTTAGAAACTTTGTCTTTGCATATTTCAGTGGGTCCTTTAGCCCTGAAACATCACCACTTCAGTGAGCAACTGGCCCATTTTTATGTTGTAAGGCCCTGGGATTCCAGAGGCAGAAGCAACCTCTATCCATCTTTTCTAATTTGCTTCAGTGGATGCAATATGCAAAAAGCATAGCATTAAGGAAGGATCTTTTCTTTATTTTTAGTTTCCCTCTCTGGAGTGGAGTTAAAATGGAATACAGTCATTAAAAGGCTATCTAGTGTAACAAGTTCCTGCCAAAGGCAAAGTAGAAGGTTCTATTCCTCTGTGAGTTGTTTTATGAAGTAGCTCATGGTTGACAATCAATGAACTAAATCGTTCGACAAGGAGAGATTTACAAGGACTTGTCTACAGAGACGAAGTGTTTCTACAGACTTGAGCAGAGCTGGGGCCAGGGATTAGGAGCCCTGCACATAAATACAGTTTGCAGCTTTGGGATTCCACAGCTAGGAGCTTTCAACAGCTACTATGTGTAAATATGCCTATGGAATTGAGTTCTAAATACCGACTGTACTACATACAGAAGTCACATGGCTTCCAGGAGCTACGGACGGGTTAAAAAGGTGGTCTCCAGACACATATTACAACCATGGGGCTCACTTTCTTGATCTCTTTGGAAGCTATGGTGCTTAAACTATAACTCTGTCACTAGGAAGGGGCTATCCAATTTAGGTTTTCACCCCAATTTCCTTTTTCTGGCCCTCAACTGTGTATTGTCCTTTGTGATATGTGTCTCTTGGCAAGTTTGTTAGCTCTTAAGAGTGGTGATAATGGTGAGTGCAGTGTGCCCATGGACATTTGCTGTGGTCTGAATGTCTGTGTTCCCCCCACATTCGTATGTAGAAATCCTAATGCCCAGTGTGATGGTCTGCGATACCCAATTTGCAGTATCTTGTGATACCCAGTATGTGGTATCTTGTCTGAATGTTTGTGTTCCCCCCAAATTCATATGTTGAAATCCTAATGCCCAGTGTGATGGTCTGTGATACCCAGTCTGTGGTATCTTGTTAGAGCAGCCCGAATGGACCAAGACAACATTCAATTACACAGCCTTGTTTTGACATGACTCCTAATATTAAAAGGTTAATTTTGTTAGGTCCAAATGCAAGAACTGATGATCAGAGGTTAATTGTACCAGGGACTTAAATGCATAGACTAACAGCTTGAAAGGATATTAAAAGATCATGCAGAACATTTCTATCACTTTTTAGATGAGAAAACTAAGGCCTACAGAGGGTGAATGACTTGTCCATGGACATAGGGATGGCCTAGTCCAGTATGAGGACTAAGATCTGCAGAGTATAATAGATGACACTGCTTGCATGGTATCCAGATACAGTAGTTAGAAACATGTGCTTTGGAGCCAGAGTTCCCACCTCTGTAATTCACCAGCTGTACAACCATGGGGAATGCATTCAACATTCCATGCCTCAGTGTCTTCATGTGCAAATGCAGTAAGGGTGCTACTTCATGAGGCTGGCTTGGTTACTGAATTAGTAAATACATGTGAACCGCTTAGAACAATACCTGGGAAGTAGTAAACACATGAAATGTTAGCTGGTGCTACAGTTACTACCACTGTCACTACTGCTGTCACTGTTACTACTGCTACTACCACTCTGACTTGACTGACCTCCTCCAACCCAGTGTGACCTGAGAGCAAATTTACAAAAAACCAGAAACTTAAAGAGAAGAAATATACTCAGTTAAGCATTTGCACCTGGACAATATACGAGTATGGTGTGTGTGTGTGTGTGTGTGTGTGTGTGTGTGTGTGTGTATCACATGTAGGTCTTTAAGTCTATTGTTTGTATATTATTTGCGTAAAACCATGAAGTAAGATCATCCAGTTTGTCCCTGAACTAACTCACATTTCGTCACTCTCAAGTTGCTGATTTGCATGTATCAATAATCTATTTTGAATATGCATATAACCTTGTGGGCCGGACTTCATGATATATATTATTGAGGCATGTCTGGGGGATTCCACTTCCTCTTTTTTTCAGTAAGTTGAATTATAAACCAGATGGAATTTTCCTTTTGTCTATGTTTAGTAAGTGTGAAACATGAACTTACGTATTAGTTACTCTCTGAATGTTTTTTCTTGGGAAGAGTATGAAACTAGTTGAGTAAATCCTTTATTTTGCTTTAGTGTCCCCCTGGGATGAAATAAAGAGAAAGCCTGATGGCTTATATCAGTCTCACTTTGTTCTAAAGAACTTCAAGTCATGGTCCTGCAAAAAGTATCTATGACGAGATTGTTTATGGTAGCCCTGTTAATCACAAAGCCTGGAAACAACCTAATGACTATTGAGACAAAAATGGAAAAACAAATCACAATTTATTTACAACAGGGTATTACATGGCAGTAAAAATGAATGAACTATAGCAATATGCAACAATTTAAATGAATGGTGGTAATGTATGATGAGTAAAACCACAAATTCCAGAAGATAATGGGTAGCATGGCATCCTTATAATGTTTAGAAACAAAACTAAACAATATATTATTTAAGAATATATATGTGATAAAACTCTCTCCCTATATAAATATACATTTATATACCATTTCTAAGTAATAAATAAAAATAAAAGAAGACCGTGCATTGCCCAATGACAATATTTATTGTGATTAATCCAAGTGTATGCACCTCAGGTCCAAAGCAAGAAAAAATAATACCTTCAAAGAGAATGATCTCACAGAGCCAATTTTTTTGCAGGAAATAAGACTTCAGCATGCTGTGTGTACTGAGCAGAAACCACAGAGTGTGACTTGGGAATGGGAAACTGTTATTTAAAAGTCTTTAAATGTTTTTTTGTTTTGTTTTATTTGATAACATATGTCCTCCGTAGCCTTTTTCATTTTATGATTTCTGGCCAAGACGTTGCTATTTGTGCGTGAGTCCATGGGGTAAGGCTGTGAGATAGCCTTTGTAGGACTCTGTTTAAAAGAAATAAAATTCAGGCAGGTTTCCCTTCCCTCCAGCCCTGCTGAAGCCCAGAGTAGAAAAAAGGCTCTGAGGGCTCACCCCTCAAATACATGGAAAAAAGCCAAGCTAATCCTTTCTTCTACCACTCGCTCCTCTTTCATCACTGCTGTTTGTTTCCTTACTCCGGTGTGTAAAGAGGGGATGAGTCCCTGAGCAAGGATAGGCCCAGAGAAGATGCGCTGCTCAGCCTGTAAGTCACCTGAGAGCAGCACAATGTTCGAAGCCTGTCTGGGTTTCTCTTCTCCGTAAATGCCCGGCCTTCGTTGACTTTCAAGTCGAATGGCTGCTGCTGAATAATAATGAGGGGCGAACTTGCATATCATAAAGGGCAAGGGTGGGCTTAGAGGAAAGAGCTAGAACTCAGAGCCTGTTTTCTCTCTCTTCCTTTTATCTCTTCTGATGACAAGACGCACTTGCGAGATAAGCTTAGAGTCCTGAGCCGTTTCCAATGTTTTGACTTGGAATTTTCCAGCTTGCAAAACTTCCTTCTTCAGGTGTGATGTGGAGAAATCTGAATGAATTTCCCCTATCTCTCTGCAAGGCTAAGAGAAAACTACCCTCCAAAGGGCACAGGGGAAAATGAAGCCAGCGCTTCTCAAACATTTCTGCCTGAGTCACCTTAGCAGCAAAGTACAGAGAAGTTGTGCCCCCAGGGGCCTGGCAGCATAGTCCAAAGCGGCCTGCTACCCATTCTATAGTTTTTGGAAGCCAACGGCAAAGTTGACCTTCCACTCAGTAATACGTCTGTGTTTGTTTTAATAGAAAAAAATTTTTTTCTTGCCCAAATTATCAAGGAAAAACAAAGCTTCTGGAAGATGTTTATCCTATGACTTCTGGAATCTTTGGAACACTTCACTACGTATCCCCTGGGGTATTCATACCTCAGTTCGAAAAGCAGAGTTAGGCAACATCAGAAAGTAGCAGTGCTTTCTTTATTCTTATGGCAGGTGGTATCAATCACAAAGTTAATTTTTAAAATGAAATTGATTAATTCAATTTAAATTGATGAATTCCTCAATAATTAGTTGACTAAGCTTAAGGTCAAACCACAAAAGTGTAACCAGTAGTAAGTGGCTAATTATTACTTTGTTTTACGGATGAGATACAAAACAGGCAAAATGCTGCTATAATATGCAGACAGTTCTTAGCATATGATACATTTTTGTCAACGTAGCCTTAAATTCATTTTTCTCGAACTAAGAGGAGTATAAATAAGTAAAAACACATAAAAGCATTAAACAGAGCAATTACAATAATGGTGTATGACTAGGATGTATATGACTGAATTAATCATCTAAGAGCCTCACTAACATTGACAGTCTGCCTTCCGTTTCTCCACATTTCTTCTCGTTTTTTCTCCTTATCACGGAAATTATCCAAGAAGGTAGTTGTACTACTTTCCGTTTGTGTAGAGCACCCACATTTGTATAATCAGCTGTCACCTCTCTCCTGAAACCCAGAGTAGCATGCTTCACTTAAATATCTTTAAGATGTTTAAGAAGTATTTTGAACTTAATGTGGCAAAAGCAGAACTCTGTTCTCCATTTCAGTGTATGGCACCACAACCTGCCCAGTAACCAAAGTCCCAAGCCAGATAATTATCTGATTTTTTTCCCCTCACCTACCTCATGTCTAAATCATCAGCGCTTCTCTTAGCTTTCTCCACGAAACACGGACAGAATCATCCACATCTCTCCATCCCCATTGTTCCTACCCTGCCTAAGACACCGTTTTCTCTTTCCTGGATTATAACCTGGCTTGTACTTTTAGCTGCTCATTCCCTCCCATTTCCCTAGCAGCCAGAGTGAATTTAAAAAAAATTATTTTTATGCAATTTAAAAAAATTACTTTCCATTTACAGTCATTACAAAATTATTGGTTATATTCCCCATGTTGTACAGTACATCCTGGAGCCTGTCTTACACCCAATAGTTTGTACCTCCCACTCTCGCATACCTATATTCCCCCCACTGGTAACCACTAGCTTGGTCTCTATATCTATGTGTCTGCTTTTTTTGTTATATTCACTAGTTTGTTGTATTTTTTAGATTCCATATATAAGTGATATCATACAGTATTTATCTTTCTCTGTCTGACTTATTTCACTTAGCATAGTGCCCTCCAACTCCACCCATGTTCCTGCAAATGGCAAAATTTCATTCTTTTTCATGACTGAGTAGTATTCCATTGATCGATCTACCTACCTGTCTATCTATCTATCCATATATCTCTCACATCTTTTTTATCCATTCATCTATTGATGGACACTTAGGTTGTTTCCATGTCTTGACAATTGTAAATAATGCTGCTATGAACACTGGGGTGCATGTATCTTTTCAAATTAGTGTTTTTGTTTTATTTTTGGATATATACCCAGGAGTGGAATTGCTGGGTCATATGGTAATTCTATTTTTAGTTTTTTGAGAAACCTCCATACTGTTTACCACAGTGGCGACACCAGTTTACATTCCCACCAACAGTGTACAAGGGATCCCTTTCCTCCACATCCTCGCCAATATTTTTTTTTTAACATCTCTATTAGAGTATAATTGCTTTACAATGTTGTGTTACTTTCTGCTGTATAACAAAGTAAATCAGCACATGCGTACATATATCCCCCTATCCCTTCCCTCTTGCACCTCCCTCCCACACTCCCTATCCCACCCCTCTAGGTGGTCATAAAGCACCGAGCTGATCTCCCTGTGCTATGCGGCTGCTTCCCAATAGCTATCTGTTTTACATTTGGTAGTGTATACATGTCAATGCTACTCTCTCACTTTGTCCCAGCTTATACTTCCCCCTCCCCTTGTCCTCAAGTCCATTCTCTATGTCTGCATCTTTATTCCTGTCCTTCCCCTAGGTTCATCAGAACCATTTTTATTTTAGATTCCGTATATATGTGTTAGCATATGGTATTTGTTTTTCTCTTTCTGACTTACTTCACTCTGTGTGACAGTCTCTAGGTGCATCCACCTCACTACAAATAACTCAGTTTTGTTTCTTTTTATGGCTGAGTAATATTCCATTGTATATATGCACCACATCTTTATCCATTCATCTGTTGATGGACACTTAGGTGGCTTCCATGTCCTGGCTACTGTAAATAGTACTGCAGTGAACATTGTGGTACATGAGTCTTTTTGAATTCTGGTTTTCTTAGGGTATATGCCCAGTAGTGGGATTGCTGGGTCATATGGTAGTTCTACTTTTAGTTTTTTAAGGAACCTCTATACTGTTCTCCATAGTGGCTGTATCAATTTACATTCCCACCAACAGTGCAAGAGGGTTCCCTTTTCTCAGCACCCTCTCCAGCATTTATTGTTTGTAGATTTTTTGACGATGGCCTTTCTGAGCGGTGTGAGGTGATACCTCATTGTAGTTTGGATTTGCATTTCTCTAATGATTAGTGATGTTGAGCATCCTTTCACGTGTTTGCTGGCAATCTGTATATCTTCTTTGGAGAAATGTCTATTTAGGTCTTCTGCCCATTTTTGGATTGGGTTTTTGTTTCTTTGATATTGAGTTGTGTGAGCTGCTTGTATATTTTGGAGATTAATCCTTTGTCAGTTGCTTCGTTTGCAAATATGTCTTCCCATTCTGAGGGTTGTCTTTTCGTCTTGTTTATGGTTTCCTTTGCTGTGCAAAAGCTTTTAAATTTCATTAGGTCCCATTTGTTTATTTTTGTTTTTATTTCCATTTCTCTAGGAGGTGGGTCAAAAAGGATCTTGCTGTGATTTACATCATAGAGTGTTCTGCCTATGTTTTCCTCTAAGAGTTTGATAGTGTCTGGTCTTACATTTAGGTCTTTAATCCTTTTTAAGTTTATTTTTGTGTACGGTGTTAGGAAGTGTTCTAATTTCATTCTTTTACATGTAGCTGTCCAGTTTTCCCAGCACCACTCACTGAAGAGGCTGTCTTTTCTCCATTGTATATTCTTGCCTCCTTTATCAAAAATACGATGACCATATGTGCATGGGTTTATCTCTGGGCGTTTTATCCTGTTCCATTGATCACTATTGCTGTTTTTGTGCCAGTACCATACTGTCTTGATTACTATAGCTTTGTAGTATAGTCTGAAATCTGAGAGCCTGATTCTTCCAGCTCCGCTTTTCTTTCTCAAGATTGCTTTGGCTATTCAGGGGTCTTTTGTGTTTACATACAAATTGTGAAATTTTTTGTTCTAGTTCTGTGAAAAGTGCCAGTGGTAGTTTGATAGGGATTGCATTGAATCTGTAGATTGCTTTGGGTAGTAGAATCATTTTCACAATGTTGATTCTTCCAATCTAAGAACGTGGGTATATCTCTCCATCTGTTGGTATCATCTTTAATTTCTTTCAACAGTGTCTTATAGTTTTCTGCATACAGGTCTTTTGCCTCCTTAGGTAGGTTTATTCCTAGGTATTTTATTCTTTTTGTTGTAATGGTAAATGGGAGTGTTTCCTTAATTTCTCTTTCAGATTTTTCATCGTTAGTGTATAGGAACACAAGAGATTTCTGTGCGTTAATTTTGTATCCTGCTACATTACCAAATTTATTGATTAGCTCTAGTAGTTTTCTGGTAGCAGCTTTAGGATTCTCTATGTGTAGTATTATGTCATCTGCAAACAGTGACAGTTTTACTTCTTCTTTTCCGATTTTGGTTTGTTTTATTTCTTTTTCTCCTCTGATTGCTGTGGGTAAAACTGCCAAAACTATGTTGAATAATAGTGGTGAGAGTGGGCAACCTTGTCTTGTTCCTGATCATGGTGGAAATGGTTTCAATTTTTCACCATTGAGGACAATGTTGGCTGTGGGTTTGTCATATGTGGCCTTTATTATGTTGAGGTAGGTTCCCTCAATGCCTGCTTTCTGGAGGGTTTTTATCATAAATTGGTGTTGCATTCTGTCAAAAGCTTTTTTTGCATCTATTGAGATTGTCATATGTTTTTTATCCTTCAATTTGTTAATGTGGTGTATCACATTGATTGATTTGCATATATTGAAGAATCTGTGCATTCCTGGGATAAACCCCACTTGATCATGGTGTATGATCCTTTTAATGTGCTGTTGGATTCTGTTTGGTAGTTATTTTGTTGAGGATTTTTGCATCTATGTTCATCAGTGATATTGGCCTGTAGTTTTCTTTTCTGTGTGACATCTTTGTCTGGTTTTGGTGTCAGGGTGATAATGGCCTTGTAGAATGAGTTTGGGTATGTTCCTCCCTCTGCTATCTTTTGGAAGAGTTTGAGAAGGATAGGTGTTAGCTCTTCTCTAAATGTTTCCTAGAATTCTCCTGTGAAGCCATCTGGTCCTGGACTTTTGTTTGTTGGAAGATTTTTAATCACAGTTTCAATTTCAATGCTTGTGATTGTCTGTTTATATTTTCTATTTTTCCTGGCTCAGTCTCAGAAGGTTGTGCTTTTCTAAGAATTTGTCCATTTCTTCCAGGTTGTCCATTTCATTGGCATATACTTGCTTGTAGTAATCTCTCATGATTCTTTGTATTTCTGCAGTGTCAGTTGTCATTTTTCCTTCTTCATTTCTAATTCTGTTGATTTGAGTCTTCTCCCTTTTTTTCTTGATGAGTCTGGCTAATCGTTTATCAGTTTTGTTTATCTTCTCAAAGAACCAGCTTTTAGTTTTATTGATCTTTGCTATTGTTTCCTTCATTTCTTTTTCGTTTATTTCTGATCTGATCTTTATGATTTCTTTCCTTCTGCTAACTTTGGGTTTTTTTTGTTCGTCTTTCTCTAATTGCTTTAGGTGTAAGGTTACGATATTTCTTTGAGATTTTTCTTGTTTATTGAGGTAGGATTGTATTGCTATAAACTTCCCTCTTAGAAGTGCTTTTGCTGTGTCCCATAGGTTTTGGGTTGTCGTGTTTTCATTGTCATTTGTTTCTAGGTATTTTTTGATTTCCTCTTTGATTTCTTCAGTGATCTCTTGGTTATTTAGTAATGTATTGTTTAGCCTCCACGTGTTTGTATTTCTTACAGTTTTTTCCTGTAATTGATATCTAGTCTCATAGCATTGTGGTTGGAAAAGATTCTTGATACGATTTCAATTTTCTTAAATTTACCAAGGCTTGATTTATGGCCCACAATATGGTCTATCCTGGAGAATGTTCCATGAGCCCTTTAGGAGAAAGTGTATTCTGTTGTTTTTGGATGGAATGTCCTATAAATATCAATTAAGTCCATCTTGTTTAATGTGTCATTTAAAGCTTGTGTTTCCTTATTTATTTTCATTTTGGATGATCTGTCCATTGGTGAAAGTGGGGTGTTAAAGTCCCCTAATATTATTGTGTTACTGTCAATTTCCCCTTTTATGGCTGCTAGCATTTGCCTTATGTATTGAGGTGCTACTTTTTGGGTGCATAAATATTTACCATTTTTATATCTTCTTCTTGGATTGATCCCTTGGTCATTGTGTAGTGTTCTTCTTTGTCTCTTGTAATAGTGCTTATTTTAAAGTCTATTTTGTCTGATATGAGAATTGCTACTCCAGCTTTGTTTTGATTTCCATTTACATGGAATATCTTTTTCCATCCCCTCACTTTCAGTCTGTAAGTGTCCCTAGGTCTGAAGTGGGTCTCTTGTAGACAGCATATATACAGTCTTGTTTTTGTATCCAGTCAGCCAGTGTACATCTTTTGGTTGGAGCATTTAATCCATTTACATTTAAGGTAATTATCGATATGTATGTTCCTATGACCATTTTCTTAATTGTTTTGAGTTTGTTTTTGTAGGTCTTTTCCTTCTCTTGTGTTTCCTAGAGAAGTTACTTTAGCGTTTGTTGTAAACCTGGTTTGGTGGTGCTGAATTCTCTTAAGTTTTGCTTGTCTGTAAGGTTTTAATTTCTCCATGGAATCTGAATGAGATCCTTGCTGCATAGAGTAATCTTGGTGGTAGATTTTTCCCTTTCATCACTTTCAATGTGTCCTGCCACTCCCTTCTGGCTTGCAGAGTTTCTGCTGAAAGATCAGCTGTTAACCTTATGGGGATTTCCTTGTATGTTATGTTTGCTTTTCCCTTTCTGCCTTTAATATTTTTTCTTTGTATTTAATTTTTGATAGTTTGATTAATATGTGTCTCAGCATGTTTCTCTTTGGGTTTATCCTGTATGGGACTCTTTATGCTTCCTGGACTTGACTATTTCCTTTCCCATGTTAGGGAAGTTTTTGACTATAATCTCTTCAAATATTTTCTCAGACCCTTTCTTTTTCTCTTCTTCTTTTGGGACCCTTATAATTTGAATGTTGGTGCATTTAATGTTGTCCCAGATGTCTCTGAGACTGTCCTCAATTCTTTTCATTCTTTTTTCTTTATTCTGCTCCCTGGCAGTTATTTCTATCATTTTATCTTCCAGGTCAGGTATGCATTCTTCTGCCTCAGTTATTCTGCTATTGATTCCTTGTAGAGTATTTTTAATTTCATTTATTGTGTCGTTCATCACTGTTTGTTTGCTCTTTAGTTCTTCTAGTTCGTTGTTAAATGTTTCTTGTATTTTCTCCATTCTGTTTCCGAGATTTTGGATCACCTTTACTATCATTATTCTGAATTCTTTTTCAAGTAGGTTGCCTATTTTGTCTTCATTTATTTGGTCTTGTAGGTTTTTACCTTGCTCCTTCGTCCTTAACATATTTTTTTGTCATTTCATTTTTTTTTTAATGGGTGGGGTATATTCCTGTCTTACTGGTTGTTTGGCCTGAGGCATCCAGCACTGGAGTTTGCAGGCAGTTGGATAGAGCCGGGTCTTGGTGCTGAGATGAGGACCTCTGGGAGGCTTCACTCTGATTAATATTCCCTGGGGTCTGAGGTTCTCTGTTAGTCCAGCAGTTGGGACTCAGAACTCCCACCAGAGGAGCTCGTGCCCGACCTCTGGCCTGGGAACCATGATCCTGCAAGCCAGTTGATGGGGGTTCCTCCCATCCCCTTAGGTGTCTGTGGTCCCCCACCAGTGCCTGATAGGTGCCCTAGTTGTGTGGAGACACAAATTCCATGTCCTCCTAGTCTGCCATCTTGACTCCGCCCAACATTTGTTATTTGTAGACTTCTTGATGATAGCCATTCTGACAGGTGTGAGGTGATATCTCACTGTGGTTTTGATTTGCATTTCCCTGATGATTAGTGATGTTGAGTGTCTTTTCATGTAAAAGTGTAAATCGGATCATGTTGCTCACTTGCTCAGAGCCCTCCACTGATGTCCATTACACTTGAGTATAATATACAACCTTTCTCTGATCACAAGGCTGTGTAGGGTAGGTTCCATGCCTCCCTCTCTTATCCTCTCCCAGCTTCTCTCCTCCTCCTCTTCATTGCACTTCGGCCCTAATGGCATTATTTCTGTTTCTAGGAATGTGACTTTTGCCCTGGGGACTTTACACTTACTGCTCGCTTTGCCTAGACTGGAAGTTTCTGGATCTTTCCATGGCCAGGTCCTTTCCATCACTTAGGTCTCAACTCAAATGTCACTTCCTCAGAGCCCTTTCCTGACCAATCTATTTAAAGCAACCCCATCCTCTAAGTCACTCTTAAAGCATTACACAGTTTTAGTTTTTAGTTAAATTCTCTTCTTAGTATTTATCACCTCTGAAATAATCTTGTTTTCATTTTCCTGTCGACTGCAATGTGAGTTTCATCAATGTAGAGACCTTCTCTGTTATTCAGTATTGTATCACCTGGCTCAGTAAATATCAAGTATTTGTGAATGCCTGGACAACCCTCCATTGACCTTATTTGGTCCTCATAATAACTCTCTCGGATAGTGTGAATGAAAAATGTTGTCTGCTATATCAGTAAACAAAGGATGTTGCAGCCATCAAAGCCATTACAGCCACCTGATGGTGAGCCCTGAGTGAACTCAGGATGGGGAAGAACACTATACTGGCCCTAGATAACTAAGGTGCATATCAAAGGAATGATTTCAATGAGCCCACACTCTTGCATCTTTCCATACCTAGAAAAGTGCTAAATTCATTAACTTGAGATATCTGGTTTTCTTTAATTAACAGTAGTCGTTTGAAGTTGCAACTTCTTGGTCTTTGTTGCAAAAACTCCTGTATATCCTGTCTCCTCCCTTACCTGTTTGGAGCAGTCCCTCAGACCTATCTGAA
The DNA here is from genome assembly GCF_965194825.1 of Balaenoptera physalus. Taxonomy (NCBI): domain Eukaryota; kingdom Metazoa; phylum Chordata; class Mammalia; order Artiodactyla; family Balaenopteridae; genus Balaenoptera; species Balaenoptera physalus. The sequence goes on from NC_138889.1 coordinate 91,244,264, forward strand.
AGACTGCATTCTGGCCTTAAGTCCTCAGTTTTGTAGGCCAAATAAAACATAATTCTCAACTTTAAGTTTGTGTATTTGTTTTTCAGTTGACAGTAGATACTGTTATTGCTTTTTTAGAGGTTGGTGTCTTAATGACTGGTGTGTCTTTAGGGCCTTTTAGCACAGTGGTCCCCAACCTTTTTGGCACCAGGGACCAGTTTCATGGAAGACAATTTTTCCATGGAAGGGGTTGGGTGGGATGGTTCAGGCGGTAATGTGAGTGAGGGGGAGCAATGGGGCCCGGCAGATGAAGCTTCGCTTGCTCGCCCACCCGCCACTCACCTCCTGCTGTGCAGCCCAGTTCTTAACAGGCTGCGGACCTGTAGTGGTCCACGGCCCAGGGGTTGGGGACCCCTGTTTTAGCAGATCCATAATACATGTTTGTTGAAAGAATGCATGAATCTCATTTTACAGGTAGGTAAACCTAATAGTTCATAGAAGTCATGTGACTTCCTCCAACATTATAAAGTATGTAAATGACACAGTTGGATCTTAAACATATGTCTTTAGTCACTTGGCTCCTAGTTATTTGCTCTTTCTGTCTTAACTTGTTGCTTCCCAAATGGAAGTTTCCCTGATAAGAAACTCTAGAAGAAAAATTTGGATGGTGCAACCTCTAAGGTGGTGCCTATTGTATCCCACAGTAACTGATGGGAAGGGGTATATTTAGTTAGGTGCTTAGAAACTGAATCAGTTTATTTAAAGCATGTAATCAACATACTTTTCATTGAGTTCCTTGATTTCCTTATTGTTCACATGGCTTTAGTATGAGCTCCATTCATGTCCTAGTGGAAAATGTTGGAAAAGTTTGGAAATGTCATTTTGAAACATTTACTATTTTCTTTGCCTGGTATTCTCTTCCTTGGTTCTCTCTACCTAGCCAAATCCTACTTATCCATTGCTCAGTACATAGCAACCTTTAGAGTGCAAGACCTTGTCTTGGTAGTGATATTTAATAGAGATTATCCAGCCACTCTTTGGCTTAGCATTGTTTGACTTCAAATTCAAGCTCTGTTGCTTGCTAGTTTTCTGACCCTGAAAAAATCTTTAAGTCTCATTTTTCTCATCTGTTAGTTAGATATAATAATAGTACGTATTCCCTAGCGTTGGTCGAAGAATTAAACAATGTAGTGCATGATAAGCCAGAAGTCCAGTATGTAGTGGATAGTGAGTATTCAAACAGTTAGCTATTATTTTCCATCTTTGTATTTCTAGTACATCAGCATAGAAACTAGCATTTAGGAGATATCTAAGATGTTGGTTAAACTAATCCAGGGGCTGTGTTATCCTCTGGATCTCTGACAAATAGTTTTATCCCTCTCATCAATTTCCTTAAAGTAGAATCAAGAATTGTACCTATTGCTTCCCCTAACATTCGTCATACATTGCCTAAACAGACCCGATTTCTGCCCTAGAGCTATTTGACAGAATTTCCAAAAATAAGGATTCTTTCAACTTAAATTATTGTCAACATGAAAAAGTATATTGTTGAGAGAGCCTCTGCTTTTGGCTTGGATTTTGAATGTCAATACTTATTTATGGGATTGTGATGACACACCCCCCCAAAGCCGGTCTTTTTTCTCAGGCTAAATTGCCCACTATTAGTCTCTCTCCTGAGCATCTACCTCTTAATCCTAGCATGCTCTTTTATCTTTTTGCCCTTGTCGATGGAAACATCATTTTTCAATATTGCCTTGAAGCTGAGACATTCAATGGTGCACATGGATTTTAAGAGTCAGGAGGATATGTGCCATCTGCTTCCTTCTTTTGGGTTTGTTGCTGCTGAAGGGGAGCCCAGCATGTTTTCTTTTTGCCAATTATAAGGGAAGTGACTGGGGAGTCTTTAGAAAAAAAATGAAGTTATCATTTCATGGGCATATGCTGTTCACACAGATAGGAAATCTACATTTTTCAAGCCATCACTTCCAGTACTGTGTTTCAATAAAGCAGAGATACTGAGATGGCGCCAATCTTGTCAGAAGAAAGTATGATATGACTTTTCTATCTAAGATGTTTACCTAAAAAAAAGAGAAAAAAAAGCAAAAAACTGTGGGAAACAAATGAATCAACAGTGAGTACTCTGTAGTAAAAGTCCCTGTTTTTAACCTGCTTCTGTTTATCAGTCAGTGTCTGGTTGCTGTAAGGTATAGAGTTCTTTTTCTTTGTAGTCACAGGCTATGTGGGGAGATAGCTTCTCTTTTCAGTCGGATGATAGAAGGAGAGTTGCATCATATCAGAAGAATGATATTGGGTAATCAAATTTTTAAAAACGAGGACAGTGACATCAGGTAAACTAGTCTTCCCAGGTGCTGCTGCTAACTACTAGCTACAAGGCCACTCTCTCGTCCCCCTCACACCAGTGGTCCCAGAAACAGAGTCATAGGATTACCAAGACTCAGCCGTTCTTAGTTCCATACTTGTTTATGCCATTATAGTTGTACTGTATTATATAATTTAAGATCATATAAACCAAAAGAATCTGATTTTTAAGAACGGGGTTATTGCTTCTGTGAAAAACAAGCTGAATGACTTGAAAATCATTAATAAAGATGAGTTGATGAAAAATTAATAAAACTGTTGAGTTAGATGTAAGATCACTTAAAGGGATTAGAAAAAAATTAATAAAAATTTAAAAGGACTTCACTTTCCAGCGAGACACAGGCTGTCAGCATCTCAGGAGTGAGTCAGAGGACAGCTCTTAGAAGATGGGGATCCTGTATAGGCCTGTTTTCCAAGTCGGCCTATTCTATTCTCAGCAGAAGCAGGAAGAACTACAATCCTGCAGCCTGTGGAACAAAAACCACATTCACAGAAAGATAGACAAGATGAAAAGGCACAGGGCTATGTACTAGATGAAGGAACAAGATAAAACCCCAGTAAAACAACTAAATGAAGTGGAGATAGGCAACCTTCCAGAAAAAGAATTCAGAATAATGATAGTGAAGATAATCCAGGACCTCAGAAAAAGAATGGAGGCAAAGATTGAGAAGATGCAAGAAATGTTTAACAAAGACCTAGAAGAATTAAAGAACAAACAAACAGAGATGAACAATACAATAACTGAAATGAAAACACACTTGAAGGAATCAATAGCAGAATAACTGAGGCAGAAGAACGGATAAGTGACCTGGAAGACAGAATGGTGGAATTCACTGCTGAGGAACAGAATAAAGAAAAAAGAATGAAAAGAAATGAAGACAGCCTAAGAGACCTCTGGGACAACATCAAAGGCAACAGTATTCACATTACAGGGGTTGCAGAAGGAGAAGAGAGAGAGAAAGAACCTGAGAAAATATTTGAAGAGATTATAGTTGAAAACTTCCCTAACATGGGAAAGGAAATAGCCACCCAAGTGCAGGAAGCACAGAGAATCCCGTACAGGACAAACCCAAGGAGAAACATGCTGAGACACATAGTAATCAAATTGGCAAAAATTAAAGACAAAGAAAAATTATTGAAAGTAGCAAGGGAAAAACAACAAATAACATACAAGGGAACTCCCATAAAGTTAACAGCTGATTTCTCAGCAGAAACTCTACAAGCCAGAAGGCAGTGGCATGATATACTTAAAGTGATGAAAGGAAAGAACCTACAACCAAGATTACTCTACCTGGCAAGGATCTCCTTCAGATTCGATGGAGAAATCAAAAGCTTTACAGACAAGCAAAAGCTAAGAGAATTCAGCACCACCAAACCAGCTCTACAACAAATGCTAAAGGAACTTCTCTAATGGGAAACACAAGAGAAGAAAAGGACCTACAAAAACAAACTCAAAACAATTAAGAAAATGGTAATAGGAATATACATATCGATAATTACCTTAAATGTGCACGTATTAAATGCTCCAACCAAAACACACAGGCTTGCTGAATGGATACAAAAACAAGACCCATATATATGCTGTCTACAAGAGACCCAGTTCAGACCTAGGGACACATACAGACTGAAAGTGAGAGGATGGAAAAAGATATTCCATGCAAATGGAAATCAAAAGAAAGCTGGAGTAGCTATACTCATATCAGATAAAATAGACTTTAAAATAAAGAATGTTACAAGAGACAAGGAAGGACACTACATAATGATCAACGGATCAATCCAAGAAAATGTAACAATTATAAATATATATGCACCCAACATAGGAGCATCTCAATACATAAGGCAACTGCTAACAACTATAAAAGAAGAGGAAATCGACAGTAACACAATAATAGTGGGAGACATTAACACCTCACTTACACCAATGGACAGATCATCCAAACAGAAAATTAATAAGGAAACACAGGTTTTAAATGACACAATAGACCTGATAGATTTAATTGATATTTATAGGACATTCCATCCAAAAACAGCAGATTACACCTTCTTCTCAAGTACGCACGGAACATTCTCCAGGATAGATCACATCTTGGGTCACAAATCAAGCCTGGGTAAATTTAAGAAAACTGAAATTATATCAAGCATCTTTTCTGACCACAACGCTGTAAGATTAGAAATCAATTACAGGGAAAATAACGTAAAAACCACAAACACATGGAGGCTAAACAATATGTTACTAAATAACCAAGAGATCACTGAAGAAATCAAAGAGAAAATCAAAAACTACCTAGAGACAAATGACAATGAAAACACGATGATCCAAAACCTATGGGATGCAGCAAAAGCAGTTCTAAGAGGGAAGTTTATAGCAATAAAAGCCTACCTCAAAAAACAAGAAAAATCTCAAATAAATAACGTAACCTTACACCTAAAGCAATTAGAGAAAGAAAAACAAAAAAACCCCCAAAGTTAGCAGAAGGAAAGAAATCATAAAGATCAGAGCAGAGGGCTTGTGGAGAAGATGGCGGAAGAGTAAGACGCGAAGATCACCTTCCTTCCCACAGATACAGTAGAAATACATCTACACGTGGAACTGCTCCTACAGAACACCCACTGAACGCTGGCAGAAGACGTCAGACCTCCCAAAAGGCAAGAAAATCCCCACGTACTTGGGTAGGGCAAAAGAAAAAAGAAATAACAGAGACAAAAGAATAGGGACGGCACCTGCACCAGTGGGAGGGAGCTGTGAAGGAGGAAAGATTTCCACGCACTAGGAAACCCCTTCGCGGGCAGAGACTGCGGGTGGCAGAGGGGGGGAGCTTCGGAGCCACGGAGGAGAGCACAGCCACAGGGGTGTGGAGGGCAAAGCGGAGAGATTCCCACATGGAGGATCAGTGCCGACCAGCACTCACCAGCCCGAGAGGCTTGTCTGCTCCCCCGCCGGGGCGGGCGGGGCTGGGAGCTGAGGCTCAGCTTCAGTCGGATCCCAGGGAGAGGACTGGGGTTGGCAGCGTGAACACAGCCTGAAGGGGTTAGCGCACCACAGCTGGCTGGGAGGGAGACCGGGAAAAAGTCTGCAGCTGCCGAAGAGGCAAGAGACTTTTTCTTGCCTCTTTGTTTCATGGCGCGCAAGGAGAGGGGATTCAGAGCGCCACCTAAACGAACTCCAGAGACGGGCGCGAGCTGCGGCTATCAGCGCGGAGGCCAGAAACGGGCGTGAGATGCTGGGGCTGCTGCTGCCGCCTCCAAAAATCCTGTGTGCGAGCACAGGTCACTCTCCACACCGCCCCTCCCGGGAGCCTGCGCAGCCCGCCACTGCCAGGGTCCCGTGATCCAGGGACAACTTCCCTGGGAGAACGCACTGCCCGCCTCAGGCTGCTGCAACGTCACGCCGGCCTCTGCTGCCGCAGGCTCACCCGGCCTCCTCCGTACCCCTCCCTCCCCGTGGCCTGGGTGAGCCAGAGCCCCCGAATCAGCTGCTCCTTTAACCCCGTCCTGTCTGGGCGGGGAACAGACGCCCTCAGGCGACCTACACGCAGAGGTGGGTCCAAATCCAAAGCTGATCCCCAGGAGCTGTGCGAACAGAGAAGAGAAGGGGAAATCTCTCCCAGCAGCCTCAGAAGCAGCGGATTAAAACTCCACAAACAACTTGATGTGATGCATCTGTTGAATACCTGAATATACAACGAATCATCCCAAATTCAGGAGGTGGACTTTGGGAGCAGGATATATTAATTTTTCCCCTTTTCCTTTTTTTGTGAGTGTATATGTATATGCTTCTGGGTGAGATTTTGTCTGTATAGCTTTGCTTTATAATAGCTTTATTTTACTTCACTATATTATAGCCTCTTTCTTTCTTTCTTTCTTTCTATTTTTTCTCCCTTTTACTCTGAGCTGTGTGGACGAAAGGCTGTTGGTACTCCAGCCAGGCATCAGGGCTGTACCTCTGAGGTGGGAGAGCCAACTTCAGGACACTGGTCCACAAGAGACCTCCCAGCTCCACGTAATACCAAACGGCAAAAATCTCTCAGAAATCTCCATCTCAACATCAAGACCCAGCATCACTCAATGACCAGCAAGCTACAGTGCTGAACACCCTATGCCAAACAACTAGCAAGACAGGAACACAGCCCCATCCATTAGCAGAGAGGCTGCCTAAAATCATAATAAGGCCACAGGCACCCCAACGTACACCACCAGACGTGGACGTGCCCACCAGAAAGACAAGATCCAGCCTCATCCACCAGAACTCAGGCACTAGTTCCCTCCACCAGGAAGCCTACACAACCCACTGAACCAACCTTAGCCACTGGGGACAGATACCAAAAACAACGGGAACTACGAACCTGCAGCCTGTGAAAATGAGACCCCAAACACAGTAAGATAAGCAAAATGAGACGACAGAAAAACACACAGCAGATGAAGGAGCAGGGTCAAAACACACCAGACTTAACAAATGAAGAGGAAATAGGTAGTCTACCTGAAAAAGAATTCAGAATAATGATAGTAAGGATGATCCAAAATCTGGGAAATAGAATAGACAAAATGCAAGAAACATTTAACAAGGATGTAGAAGAACTAAAGAGGAACCAAGCAACGATGAAAAACACAATAAATGAAATTAAAAATACTCTAGATGGGATCAATAGCAGAACAACTGAGGCAGAAGAAAGGATAAGTGACCTGGAAGATAAAATGGTGGAAATAACTACTGCAGAGCAGGATAAAGAAAAAAGAATGAAAAGAACTGAGGACAGTCTCAGAGACCTCTGGGACAACATTAAACGCACCAACATTCGAATTATAGGGGTCCCAGAAGAAGAAGAGAAAAAGAAAGGGACTGAGAAAATATTGGAAGAGATTATAGTTGAAAACTTCCCTAATATGGGAAAGGAAATAGTTAATCAAGTCCTGGAAGCACAGACAGTCCCATACAGGATAAACCCAAGGAGAAACACGCCAAAACACATATTAATCAAACTGTCAAAAATTAAATATAAGGAAAACATATTAAAAGCAGCAAAGGAATAACAACAAATAACACACAAGGGAATCCCCATAAGGTTAACAGCTGATCTTTCAGCAGAAACTCTGCAAGCCACAAGGGAGTGGCAGGATATACTTAAAGTGATGAAGGAGAAAAACCTACAACCAAGATTACTCTACCCAGCAAGGATCTCATTCAGATTTGATGGAGAAATTAAAACCTTTACAGACAAGCAAAAGCTGAGAGAGTTCAGCACCACCAAACCAGCTTTACAACAAATGCTAAAGGAACTTCTCTAGGCAAGAAACACAAGAGAAGGAAAACACCTACAATAACAAACCCAAAACATTTAAGAAAATGGGAATAGGAACATACATATCGATAATTACCTTGAATGTAAATGGATTAAATGCTCCCACCAAAAGACACAGGCTTGCTGAATGGATACAAAAACAAGACCCATATATATGCTGTCTACAAGAGACCCACTTCAGACCTAGAGACACATACAGACTGAAAGTGAGGGGATGGAAAAAGATATTCCATGTAAATGGAAATCAAAAGAAAGCTGGAGTAGCAATTCTCATATCAGACAAAATAGACTTTAAAATAAAGACTATTACAAGAGACAAAGAAGGACACTATATAATGATCAAGGGATCAATCCAAGAGGAAGGTATAACAATTGTAAATATTTATGCAGCCAACATAGGAGCACCTCAATACATAAGGCAAATACTAACAGCCATAAAAGGGGAAATCGACAGCAACACAATCATAGTAGGGGACTTTAACACCCCACTCTCACCAATGGACAGATCATCCAAAATGAAAATCAATAAGGAAACACAAGCTTTACTTTATACATTAAACAAGATGGACTTAATTGATATTTATAGGACATTCCACCCAAAAACAACAGAATACACATTTTTCTCAAGTGCTCATGGAACATTCTCCATGATAGATCATATCTTGGGTCACAAATCAAGCCTTGGTAAATTTAAGAAAATTGAAATCATATCAAGTATCTTTTCCGACCACAACGCTATGAGACTAGATATCAATTACAGGAAAAGATCTGTAAAAAATACAAACACATGGAGGCTACACAATACACTACTTAATAACGAAGTGATCACTGAAGAAATCAAAGGGGAAATCAAAAAATACCTAGAAACAAATGACAATGGAGATACGACGACCCAAAACCTATGGGACGCAGCAAAAGCAGTGCTAAGAGGGAAGTTTATAGCAATACAAGCCTACCTCAAGAAACAGAAAACATCTCGAATAAACAACCTAACCTTGCACCTAAAGCAATTAGAGAAAGAAGAACAAAAAAACCCCAAAGCCAGCAGAAAGAAAGAAATCATAAAGATTAGGTCAGAAATAAATGAAAAAGAAATGAAGGAAACAATAGCAAAAATCAATGAAACTATAAGCTGGTTCTTTGAGAAGATAAACAAAATTGATAAACCATTAGCCAGACTCATCAAGAGAAAAAGGGAGAAGACTCAAATCAATAGAATTAGAAATGAAAAAGGAGAAGTAAGTAACCACTGACACTGCAGAAATACAAAAGATCATGAGAGATTACTACAAGCAACTCTATGCCAATAAAATGGACAACCTGGAAGAAATGGACAGATTCTTAGAAATGCACAAACTGCCAAGACTGAACCAGGAAGAAATAGAAAATATGAACAGACCAATCACAAGCACTGAAATTGAAACTGTGATTAAAAACCTTCCAACAAACAAAAGCCCAGGACCAGATGGCTTCACAGGTGAATTCTATCAAACATTTAGAGAAGAGCTAACACCTATCCTTCTCAAACTCTTCCAAAATATTGCAGAGGGAGGAACACTCCCAAACTCATTCTACAAGGCCACCATCACCCTGATACCAAAACCAGAGAAAGATGTCACAAAGAAAGAAAACTACAGGCCAACATCACTGATGAACATAGATGCAAAAATCCTCAACAAAATACTAGCAAACAGAATCCAACAGCACATTAAAAGGATCATACACCATGACCAAGTGGGGTTTATCCCAGGAATGCAAGGATTCTTCAATATACGCAAATCAATCAATGTGATACACCATATTAACAAATTGAAGGAGAAAAACCATATGATCATCTCAATAGATGCAGAGAAAGCTTTCGACAAAATTCAACACCCATTTATGATAAAAGCCCTGCAGAAAGTAGGCATAGAGGGAACTTTCCTCAACATAATAAAGGCCATATATGACAAACCCACAGCCAACATTGTCCTCAATGGTGAAAAACTGAAACCATTTCCACTAAGATCAGGAAAAAGACAAGGTTGCCCACTCTCACCACCATTATTCAACATAGTTTTGGAAGTGTTAGCCACAGCAATCAGAGAAGACAAAGAAATAAAAGGAATCCAAATCGGAAAAGAAGAAGTAAAGCTGTCACTATTTGCAGATGACATGATACTATACATAGAGAATCCTAAAGATGCTACCAGAAAACTCCTAGAGCTAATCAATGAATTTGGTAAAGTAGCAGGATACAAAATTAATGCACAGAAATCTCTTGCATTTCTATACACTAATGACGAAAAATCTGAAAGTGAAATTAAGAAAACACTCCCGTTTACCATTGCAACAAAAAGAATAAAATATCTAGGAATAAACCTACCTAAGGAGACAAAAGACCTGTATGCAGAAAATTATAAGACAGTGATGAAAGAAATTAAAGATGATACAAATAGATGGAGAGATATACCATGTTCCTGGATTGGAAGAATCAACATTGAGAAAATGACAATACTACCCAAAGCAATCTACAGATTCAATGCAATCCCTATCAAACTACCACTGGCATTTTTCACAGAACTAGAACAAAAAATTTCACAATTTGTATGGAAACACAAAAGACCCCGAATAGCCAAAGCAATCTTGAGGACGAAAAATGGAGCTGGGGGAATCAGGCTCCCTGACTTCAGACTATATTACAAAGCTTCAGTAATCAAGACAGTTTGGTACTGGCACAAAAACAGAAATATAGATCAATGGAACAGGATAGAAAGCCCAGAGATAAACCCACACACATATGGTCACCTTATCTTTGATAAAGGAGGCAAGCATATACAGTGGAGAAAAGACAGCCTCTTCAATAAGTGGTGCTGGGAAAATTGGACAGGTACATGTAAAAGTATGAAATTAGAACACTCCCTGACACCATGCACAAAAATAAACTCAAAATGGATTAAAGACCTAAGTGTAAGGCCAGACACTATCAAACTCTTAGAGGAAAACATAGGCAGAACACTCTATGACATACATCACAGCAAGATTCTTTTTGACCCAGCTCCCAGAGAAATGGAAATAAGAACACAAATAAACAAATGGGACCTAATGAAACTTAAAAGCTTTTGCACAGCAAAGGAAACCATAAACAAGACCAAAAGACAACCGTCAGAATGGGAGAAAATATTTGCAAATGAAGCAACTGACAAAGGATTAATCTCCAAGATTTACAAGCAGCTCATGCAGCTCAATAACAAAAAAACGAACAACCCAATCCAAAAATGGGCCGAAGACCTAAATAGACATTTCTCCAAAGAAGATATACAGATGGCCTACAGACACATGAAAGAATGCGCAACATCATTAATCATTAGAGAAATGCAAATCAAAACTACAATGAGATATCATCTCACACCGGTCAGAATGGCCATCATCAAAAAATCTAGAAACAATAAATGCTGGAGAGGGTGTGGAGAAAAGGGAACCCTCTTGCACTGTTGGTGGGAATGTAAATTGATACAGCCACTATGGAGAACAGTATGGAGGTTCCTTAAAAAACTACAAATAGAACTACCATACGACCCAGCAATCCCACTACTGGGCATATACCCTGAGAAAACCATAGGTCAAAAAGAGTCATGTATCAAAGTGTTCACTGCAGCTCTATTTACAATAGCCAGGACATGGAAGCAACCTAAATGTCCATCGACAGATGAATGGATAAAGAAGATGTGGCACATATATACAATGGAATATTACTCAGCCATAAAAAGAAATGAAATGGAGGTATTTGTAATGAGGTGGATGGAGTTAGAGTCTGTCATACAGAGTGAAGTAAGTCAGAAAGAGAAAAACAAATATAGTATGCTAACACATATATACGGAATCTAAGGAAAAAAAAAAAAAAGGCCATGAAGAACCTAGTGGCAAGACGGGAATAAAGACACAGACCTACTAGAGAATGGACTTGAGGATATGGGGAGGGGGTGGGGTGAGATGTGACAGGGTGAGAGAGTGTCATGGACATATATACACTACCAAATGTAAAATAGATAGCTAGTGGGAAGCAGCCGCATAGCACAGGGAGATCAGCTTGGTGCTTTGTGACCACCTAGAGGGGTGGGATGGGGAGGGTGGGAGGGAGGGAGATGCAAGAGGGAAGAGATATGGGAACATATGTATATGTATAACTGATTCACTTTGTTATAAAGCAGAAGCTAACACACCATTGTAAGGCAATTATACTTCAATAAAGATGTTAAAAAAAGAAAAAAGATCAGAGCAGAAATAAATGAAACAGAAACAAGGAAAACAATAGCAAAGAACAATAAAACTAAAAGCTGGTTCTTTGAGAAGATAAACAAAATTGATAAACCATTAGCCAGACTCATCAAGAAAAAGAGGGAGAGGACTCAAATCAATAAAATTAGAAATGAAAAATGAGAAGTTACAACAGACACTGCAGAAATACAAAGCATCCTAAGAGACTACTACAAGCAGGTCTATGCCAATAAAATGGACAACCTGTAAGAAACAGACAAATTCTTAGAAAGGTATTACCTTCCAAGACTGAACCAGGAAGAAATAGAAAATATGAACAGACCAATCACAAGTAATGAAATTGAAACTGTGATTAAAAATCTTCCAACAAACAAAAGTCCAGGACCAGATGGCTTCACAGGTGAATTCTATCAAACATTTAGAGAAGAGCTAACACCCATCCTTCTCAATCTCTTCCAAAAACTTGCAGAGGAAGGAACACTCCCAAACTCATTGTATGAGGCCACCATCACCCTGATACCAAAACCATACAGACATACTACAAAAGAAGAAAATTACAGACCAGTATCACTGATGAATATAGATGCAAAAATCCTGAACAAAGTTCAACACCCATTTATGATAAAAACTCTCCAGAAAGTGAGCATAGAGGGAACCTACTTCAACATAATTAAGACCATATACAACAAACCCACAGTAAACATCATTCTCAATGGTGAAAAACTGAAAGCATTTCCTCTAAGATGAGGAACAAGACAAGGATGTCCACTCTGACCACCATTATTCAACATAGTTTTGGAAGTCCAACCATGGCAATCAGAAGAAAAAGAAATAAAAGGAATACAAATTGGAAAAGAATAAGTAAAACTGTCACTGTTTGCAGCTGGCATGATATTATACATAGAGAATCCTAAAGATGCCTCCAGGGAACTACTAGAGCTAATCAATGAATTTGGTAGAGGTGTAGGATACAAAATTAATGCACAGAAATCTCTTGCATTCCTATATACTAATGATGAAAAATCTGAAAGAGAAATTAAGGAAACACTCCCATTTACCATTGCAACAAAAAGAATAAAATATCTAGGAATAAACCTACCGAGGGAGAGAAAAGACCTGTATGCAGAAAACTATAAGACACTGATGAAAGAAATTAAAGATGATACCAACAGATGGAGAGATATATCATGTTCTTGGATTGGAAGAATCAATATTCTGAAAATGACTCTACTACCCAAAGCAATGCACAGATTCAATGCAATCTGTATCAAATTACCAGTGGCATTTTTTACAGAACTAGAGCAAAAAATCTTAAAATTTGTATAGAGACACAAAAGGCCCCGAATAGCCAAAGCAGTCTTGAGGGTAAAAACGCAGCTGGAGGAATCAGACTCCCAGACTTCAGCCTATACTACAAAGCTACAGTAATCAAGACAATATGGTAATGGCACAAAAACAGAAATATAGATCAATGGAACAGGATAGAAAGCTCAGAGATAAACCCACGCACCTATGGTCAACTAATCTATGACAAAGGAGGCAAGGATATACAATGGAGAAAAGACAGTCTCTTCAATAAGTGGTGCTGGGAAAACTGGACAGCTACATGTAAAAGAATGAAATTAGAACACTCCCTAACACCATACACAAAAATAAACTCAAAATGGATTAGAGACCTAAATGTAAGACCCGACACTGTAACACTCTTAGAGGAAAACATAGGAAGAACACTCTTTGACATAAATCACAGCAAGATCTTTTTTGATCCACTTCCTAGAGTAATGGAAATAAAAACAAAAATAAACAAATGGGACCTAATGAAACTTAAAAGCTTTTGCAAACAAAGGAAGCTACAAACAAGACGAAAAGACAACCCTCAGAATGGGAAGAAATATTTGCAAACGAATCAATGGACAAAAGATTAATCTCCAAAATATATAAACAGCTCATGCAGCTCAATATTTAAAAAAAAAACAACCCAATCCAAAAATGGGCAGAAGACCTAAATAGACATTTCTCCAAAGAAGACATACAGATGGCCAAGAAGCACATGAAAAGCTGCTCAACATCACTAATTATTAGAGAAATGCAAATCAAAACTACAACGAGGTATCACCTCACACCACTTAGAATGGGCATCATCAGAAAATCTACAAACAATAAATGCTGGAGAGGGTGTGGAGAAAAGGGAACCCTCTTGCACTGTTGGTGGGAATGTAAATTGATACAGCCACTATGGAGAACAGTATGGTGGTTCCTTAAAAAACTAAAAATAGAATTACCATATGACCCAGCAAACCAGAAAACCATAGTTCAGAAAGACACATGCACCCCAATGTTCATTGCCACACTATTTACAATAACCAGGTCATAGAAGCAACCTAAATGCCCATCGACAGATGAATGGATAAAGAAGATGTGGTACACATATACAATGGAATATCACTCAGCCATAAAAAGGAACGAAATGGGGTCATTTGTAGAGACGTGGATGGATCTAGAGACTGTCATACAGAGTGAAGTAAGTCAGAAAGAGAAAAACAAATATCGTATATTAACGCATGTATGTGGAACCTAGAAAAATGGTACAGATGAACCGGTTTGCAGGGCTGAAATTGAGACACAGATGTAGAGTACAAACGTATGGACACCAAGGCGGGGAAGGTGGTGGGGGGCTGGGGGCGGTGGTGTGATGATTTGGGAGATTGGGATTGACATGTATACACTGATATACATGGATGGATGACTAATAAGAAAAAAATTTTTTAAAAAATGATGCCATGCTTTGATTTCTTTGCAAGTGTCTTCAACCTCTTGCTTTACTTAAAAATATCAAAACTGTAAATCTTAGATGATGCATTATGGTTATAGTAAGAAGACAGTGTAATCTGTGCATCCATATATTCAAAGGAGCATCTTGACTCAGAATAGAAACATTGGAGATTGAATGTACATTTATATGTTTTAAGTTAAAATAAAATGTCAAAGGTATGTATGTATATTTGGAGAGTTCTCATTACCCTACCTTTCCAAATAATTGACTATGCAGGTATCAACTAAGCCAGATAAGAGTGCTTTTACTCTGATCACAATCCTAATGGGATTAAAGGTGCAGACATGACAAAAAGAGGTGTGCATTGTCCTGGATGGATTGACTTCCCTTCCCAAGGCTTTATTTTCCTTTCCTCTGAAATGAAAGGGTGGGGCTGAACAAACGTCTAAGTTTTTTCTAATTCTCATATTTTATATTTCTTCATTTCAAATTGGGAAAGTTTAATTTTTAAAATGGTGCCTGTTAGATAGCTCTGTCATTCCCTGTATTTCTGTCAGCTACCTATTTTTAAGCATTGTATTGACCCTAGGATATTTATCTGATCTCTTGTTAAACATTAAAGGGACACTTGTCTGGAGGAGAAATCCAAAATTTAAATCCTTAAATACAGGCCATCATCTACAGTCCTTACTATGCAGCTAAACTTATCCGTGATGGGGCCTCCACGTAGCACCCCAGCCTGACTCTACATACTTCTCATACTGCCTTGGCTTGTTTTCCCCCAATCTAAAGTGCTGTTTATGCCTCTGAGACTTCGCTCACCATTGCTTTCTCTGTCTAGGGTATTTTTCATCTCTTTTTTTTCTCCAGGTTAACTCTTTCATGCCCCTAAAGACTCAGTTCTGGGGCTTTCTCCTTCATGGAATCTTACCTGATTTTCCCAGGTCAAGCGAGGTGCTCCCTCTGTGTCCTCTTTGGAGATCTAACTTTACTTCAAATTTTGTAATATTCCATTACTTATCTCCTCCACTAAACTAAGCTCCTTGTAGAAAAGGATGGAATGTTATTTGTGTTTGTCCCAGCACTTGCACAGTTTCCAGCATGAGGAAGCTGTTCAAAAATATTTGATCAAATGTACTGTTGCAAAGGTAGAAATTTAGAACTGGATATGAAAGGAAATATCCAGGCCACCTAGCTCAGGACCTTCATTTTATGTTTGAAGAAACAAACTGAGGCCCAGAGCAGTTCACAACTTTGTCCAATGTCTGCTGCCAGCACTGGAAGCTATGATTGATTAGCCCTGCTGTGTGTTGGATTAGCCTCCCTCCCTGGGATCCCCAAACTCTAGAGCAACTAGCTCACAAATTCACAGGAAAATTTATTTATTGAACAAGAGATAAAAACTGGCATCATGAGAGAGGGTGTTGGAATGTTGCTACCCCAGCTCAGATTTCAGAAATGAACATAGGCTAAGGCCTAGTCAATAAACCTTTTTCCCAGTTATCTTAGTATAAACATTTTTTTGCCTACATCACAAGCCATTATTGAGAGACATTTCTTGGTGTTTCTCTTCAGGGTCTCATCCGGTGATCTTCTCTTCTTATGGAGCTTGAATCCTTGTGATATAGAGCCAAGTATCACTTGGCCACCTTCATATGCATCAAAATCCTACTGATATCGATTGCCAGGTAAGCTCAAGGTTACATGAAATTCAAAGATGATAACTCTGACTATCTAACCATATCTCAATCCTAAATGGAAAATTTGAAAATGTTTTAGAAGAAGGGATTCAAGATATCACTGAGCAGAGAATTAATCAGTATAAAAGCCCAGCTCGAAAGGAAATTAAAGGGGAAGAAGAATAATGGGCAAGGCGAGTTTAAGGAACCCAGTCCTTAAAGGTAGGTGTCACTTAAGCTTGATGTCCACAAAAGTTAGAGATAATTTATTATCCAAGCTGGGACACTTGTGAGAATGAAAAAGAGGACTATTGACAATGACACAAGCGTAAACCAGATGGCCCTGGCAAACAGGACATATGATTACCCAAATAAAGCTTACCTCCATCCTGTGGTTTAATTGCTTCAGGAATGTTCTCCCAGACAAGCCAAGCCCAGCAGTTGTGCTGAGACTGTCAGATGAGCTTCTGATCTAGTTTTTTCAGCCTCTTCCCACTCCAGCCTGGTCCCGATGCTCCACTTCAACACAAACTCCATTCATCTACCTTCCTATTTGCCGACTTCTCCTACTGGAAAGACACTTACTTTCTTAGATCTCTGCTTCTTGGCTCCACACGGCTTCATTCTTCTACCTGTTACATGGTTTCTGACCTCAGTGATTTTCAAACTATTTTTGGTGTAATTCTAGATTTTAAGTGTTTAATAAATGCTTGATTCGCATTTCAGTTTTTGAAAATATATCGTAAATTCATCATTATTTGCCTGTCACGGGGGTTGGGAAACGACCTGTGATTCTCTGGCTTGTTTCCATCTTCACTTAGAGCAGCTATTTGCTTCCTCTTCTGGCAGGGCTCCTTATCAGGCAGCTGATGAATGCCCATTGTCCGTGCTGCCACCCTGTTCCCAAACTCCTGAGTGTCAGGAGGAAGGGAGCCCAGCCGTGGGCCTGTGTCGCAGTTGGATTAGGGGAAAAGGATCGGTGCCCATCATCTCCTGGGCCTTACTCAATGCTTCGAGGAAAGTAATTCTGCTTTCACTTGTTTTAAATATTCTGTTTGAAAAGATTTTCCCCATTAAATTTTCTTGAAGGCCATGACTCTAACTTGTATCTCAGAACCTGACTTTCTCTGGATGCAGCTCCCAGGCTCCCATACCTGTGTCTGTGCTTGACAGCTTCTGGAATGGCCTCCAGTGATGCCTGTCTGCTGGTATTGACCTCTTAGGCATTATGCGCTCTTATGTGTGATGTATGTCTTATGTATCCCCCTCCGCCTTGAGTATGGACTGGACCTAGTTACTTGCATTTAACACATAGAATAGTACAACAAATGTGATAGGATGTCCCCCCCTCCGAGATTAGGTTACAAAAGCCTGTTACTTTCATCTTGCTAGCGCTTTCTTTTCCTCTCACTTGCTCTGCTGGTGAAGTCAGCTCCTGTGGTGTGAACTACCCTATGTGGAGGTCTACACCCCATGAGGAACTGAAGTCCTCAGTTCAGTTCAACAGGCCCCAAGGGACTGAATCCTGCCAACAAGAACATGAGTGAGCAGAAGTGGACTCTTTCACCCCCATTTAAGCTTTGAGGTGACTGACTGCAGCTGTGTGAGAACCCAGGGGCAGGGGAACCAGGGGAACCACCGAGGCCGTGCCCAGATGCTTAACCTGTAGAAACTATCAGAATAAAATGATGTTTTAAGCCACTAAGCTTTGGAGTAATTTGTTACATAGCAACACATAGCTAACAGTGTCCCATCCACAAGGTCAGTTTCAGCCATGACCTTGCTTCCTTATCTTTTGGCCTGGGGTGGTAGACTTAGTCACCAATGTTGCAGAGCCTAGTTAAGAGAACTAAGACTAAAACTCAGTCTTCTTCATCCTAGATCTAGGTTTGCTTCTTTCCTCCATTATTTACATGCAGAACCCTGCTAGTTTCATGAAACGCTCATTCAAGTATTTGAACTAATTCAAAATTACTGATTGGGGAAAAAAAACAACAATGAAAAAAACCTGAACTTTGCCATTTTTCCTCCTGTGATGTACTACCTGTATCTCAGTCAGAAAGCAAGCTAAGAGTTTTAATTTCCTTAGTGAAATACTAGTGATGCTGTCTACGTTTTGGAGCTTCCGAATCTCCTTTCAGTCAGCAGCACCGGCTTTTGATAGGAAGGACCTCAATGTGGATTTGACTGTCACGCATTGCTTGACAAAAGCCCTGCTGAGACAATCTGTATTACCATCTTAGAGACAGTTGAACCATTTATTTTACCAGATTCTCTAGGCTTTATTGGTTTCAAAGTACACCAGGAGTTGGCCACCTACTGGAATTTATTACTCTGATTCTCTATAGAAATGCCTTGACAAAACTACAATTTAAAATTATTCCCTAAATTTTGAAATAAGGAATGATCATGAATAGAACTATATCTATAAACTTTTGTAAAATCATTATCAATTACATCATCGGTTTTTGTTGTTCAATGTTCTTTTATTATGATTAATTCTTTTCAGCTCAAAGTGAGGAAATTGGAATATTCCCTTGGAGAACTGGGTATGTGTCCTTTTAATAAACAATAAGAAACGTGTAACATTGCTTTGCCTGTGAGGAAACACAGCTATTTTATGATCAATTATAGTAGCTATCCTTAGCCTAACTTTCCTGCTATATTCTTTTTGGTTCCACATTTTATTACTTGGCACTTGTTTAATTAATTTTCTTTTAATCTTCTTTTGTGGTTTTATTGTTTTGGTGCCTTCATATTTTAATCTGTGACATTTTTGGAAGTAGGTGGTGAAATGCTCATTCTTTTTTAATTTTTAATTTCTTTATTGAGTATAGTTGATTTATAATGTGTTAATTTCTGCTGTACAGTGAAGTGATTTAGTTTTACACATATATACATTCTTTTTCATATGCTTTTCCATTGTGGTTTATCACAAGATATTGAATATAGTTCCCTGTGCTATACAGTAGGACCTTGTTGTTTATCCATTCTATATATAAGAGTTTGCATCTGATAATCCCAAACTCTCAATTCATCCCTCCCCACCCACCTCCCCCTTGGCAACCACAAGTCTGTTCTCTATGTCTGTCAGTCTGTTTCTGTTTCTTAGATAAGTTTATGAAATGGTCATTCTTAAATGCTTGAGAAAAAGTTTTATGAAATTAAACAAGGAATATTTATTTCACTCTTTTTCACTTGCACAGTTAAAACCTAGTCACAGAGACTGAAACATTTTCTGTTGGTAATTTTGTAGTTGAATAGGTAGGTCTACCTTGTTTTCATCCAAATGTCAACGGGATACTGGTTCTGTGAGCAGAACTGCAGTTGGAAGTGAGCAAAGCGAGGCGATGGCAGTACGAGGGAATCAAACTTGTACCCAGAGCAGTGGTGGGAGCAGCCATTTCTGGGGGAAGCGTGTGTGCGGTTCTGAGCACTCTTGCTGCTGAGCGGGGCATCTTCAGGAGAGAAGCCTCATCTGTGGTTGCCACTGTTCCTGCTTGAGGAGCTCCTTGTTCTGTTCCCCTCACCCTCTCAGTTCACTATGAACTATCCTTCATAGTTCCTTTAACATAGTTCCTTCAAGTATCCTTTAACAAATGCCCTTTTTTTTCTTTTGAAAAAATTCTTTTAACACATTTTTTTCCCTGCTTAAACCTATCACAACAGATTTTATTTTGTGCAACTATGAAACCTGACCAGCCAAGCTTATAAACATACATGCCCTAGGGGCTGGTTAAATAAAAATACCTGCTGTGGGTCAGCATGAGTAGGGAGTAGTGAGGCGGAGGGATGGGGAGAGTGCCTGCCCCTCCTATAAAGGCACTCCAGTTCAGCTTCTCCAAACATCCTCTTTACCAAAACTAACTTGGCTGCGTCTGCTCTCTGAATTTGGCTTATGGGACTACCAGTGTATGACTTTTGACCCTCCAGTTTAATGGAGTTGAAGTAATGAAAAAATTTTTTTGGACTGAATTTTTATAATTCCTTGCTTTGTCTTTTTTTAAGTTTGCATTTTCCTCCTTTATATTTTGCCATCTTAGCAACAGGACCTGTGGCACTGTGGGCGCTCTTGAGTTTCCACAGGGTTAGCTTGTGCTGATTTTCCTTACGGTGAGGCCAGTCGAGATTCTAAGTAAGAAGAAGAGCACCATTTCTGACATTGCCGGCCAATCGCAGCAGCACTTTTCTCTGGCAAATCCTTGTCCCCATGTCACAGAGAATGGGCTCCCAGGAAAACCCTGTTCTAAGTGGAGCTTAATGTCCCCGATAGTTCCTGACTTGCAACTTCTTTTAAAATAGCCACAAAACTGGAAACCTAGCTGACATTTCCAATCTAGGTTACAGCAGAAATGGGAGTTCTGTTGCAAGTGATGTGCCTGCAAGTTACATCTGAAAGAGTGATTATCAGGCGGTCTGGCGGCCAGTTTTCAGAGTGGCAGGCGTCTGGGATGACGCTCAGGGGAAGCTTGTCCTCTGTTTCATACTTGTTCTCAAGAGTGGGTCAGTGTTAGTCTTTTAAAGAGTGAAATTTAGCATCTAATGGTCTTCTCTGTGCGTCATCCGGAGAGACACAGTGCTTTAAGCCAACATTTTATCCGTGGTTTGAAAACTGTATTTGGACTGCATACTGTGTCGTGATTCATATGTACGTCGCCTCATTCCTTCTCGTTGGAACAGCACAGCTACCGGCCTCATTAGCTCTAATAGACCTTTGAGCGCTCTCAGGGTTATGTGGTTTCCAAGTATTACAAACTCATTCGTGTCGCTCTAATTTAAACACAATGCTGTTGTTATTGCTGCAGCTCTTTTATAAACTACCCCTCAGCTTCCTTTCCTATGTATCGGGTGAATGAGAAGTGGAAGATAGCATTGCAATCAACTTTGGAGCTAGAAAGTCTAGGTAATTGCATTTGACAAATGTTGAAACCTCAGCTCCCAAGTACTTGCAACACTTTCCTTCCTGACACCAGCAATAATGGAAATGTCGTGGTGCTAATGAAGGATTTCTACTGTGGGCCCTTGAACGTGGTCCAAATAGCTATCGTCAGGCATAAACCATTCAGATTTCTTGGTATTGCTTTACCCTTCAACTCAAGTCAGGCCTTTATTTTTTTCAAGATGACAAAGATGTATTTATTCTAGACATAAGTCCTGAAATCTTTGAGAAAATGCAAGAAAAAAAAAGTGTGGAAATAAAATGAGATGATAACGGCTATATGCATAGGAAAGTCATTTTAATCCTATGTGGTTGGCTTTTTTAGCTTCCACAGATGCAAGGGGGAGAGATGACCATCTGGGGTATGTTTTTGAGCAGGGAAAGTGTTTCTTTGGAGCTGTACCTTAGCAGAGTTGGGAGAAAGGTTAGAGATGACCTTTTCCAATGCCTTTGATTTGCAGGCAGGGCAGTGTGGTTTAGAAAATAGTAGTGACTTGTCTGGGAAGGTTGTGATTGTGAGGAAGGAGGAAGTTGGTAGAGAAACAGATCCCCCATGAGAACAGAGCACCCAGCTTCTTGGAAGGGAGTAACAAATAAGTGAAAGTGAGTACCTTTAGTGAGGGATAGTAATCACCAGTGGCAGAAATGTAGCAGAATAATATTTTTTGAAATATCTCTTGATTTATTTTCCCTCCCTCCCTTCCTCACTTTCTTCCCCTCCCTTCCTTCCCACCCCTTCCCCTCCCTCCCTCCCTCCCTCCTTCCTTCCTTCCTTCCATTCTTTTGTTACTCTTGTATTTATCCCCTGTAGCTCTTGCCCCATTAATTCTAGGTCATGGTTTTCAACTGAGGGTATTTTGCCCTCCAGGGCACATTTACCAATATCTCTGAAGACATTTTCTGTTGTCACAATTGGGGAGATTGCTATTGGCATCCGTTGGGTAGAGATCAGAGAGGCTGCAATGCATAGGACACCCCTGACCCCACCCACAGTGAAAGATTTTCTGATCCAAAATGTCAGTGGAGTTGAGATTGAGAAACCCTATTTGCTCTGATGCTTATTGGAAAAAAAAGAGGCCAAGGGATACTTGGAAGGAAGGGGGACATATGATATGGGCACTTACCAGTGTCTTGTATAAGACACTGCCCAGGAGACTCATGTCCTCTCTGATGGAGAGCATGTCACTGCATAGGATATCTAGCTACATTCCTGAATCTACCAAGACCCCAGAAGGAGACATATGCAACCCTCAAATGCCATATGAGACAAGTTTAACAAAGGATCTCTTTACAAAGCTGCTGGCAGCGTTAACAGAAATGAACAAGGGACAGAGAAGTGTCTTGAAGGCAGCAACAGTGATCTGAAGGATGAAAAGCAGGGTGTGGTTATTGGAACCAGTGATACCTCTAGCTGTAGGAAGAACATTTGGTAGAGGAGGGAGTCACTGCCAACCTGTGGCCCAGCAGGG
The DNA here is from genome assembly GCF_965194825.1 of Balaenoptera physalus. Lineage (NCBI taxonomy): Eukaryota > Metazoa > Chordata > Mammalia > Artiodactyla > Balaenopteridae > Balaenoptera > Balaenoptera physalus. The sequence goes on from NC_138889.1 coordinate 91,267,036, forward strand.
AGGAAACCAGGGATTACACACCCTGATCTTGATCTCCTCCTACCCTCAGATCTCTTGCAGGTAACTCCTTTTAATCAACTCAACTGGAAATCAGAAGACAAAAGGGCTTTAGTTGGTGAAGTCCATAGAGGTCAACCCCCTGGAACACAGAACAGGGTGGAGAGGGGTTCTGTAGGGGAAAATGGAGAATATCCAAAACAACTGTGTTTATGGATTTCCTTTGGGTCTGATAACATGGAATTTGGGCTCTGCCACACATAATATGTGTGACCTTGAGCATGTTACTTAACTTTTCTGTAAATTAGTTTCCTCTTCTGTATTTTGGTAGTAATAACAGTATCTACCTCATGTAGTTTATTTTGAAGATTAGGGGCAATGGTGCATGCAAAGCCCTTATAACATTACTAGACACATAATAAGTTCTCGGCAGATGTTGGTGGTTAATTTTCCTGGTCATTTGTTCTCCCAAAGGACAAATAGCAGGGCTGTGATTTCAGGATGCTGTGAAAAGCATTTGCTCTTCATGTTTAAGGGTATGCCTTTGCTAGGGGAATCCTGAATGTGAGGAGAATTGGTTAAACTCTACTTTATAGTACCACTGATTTCACACTTAGTTAATTTTGCTTATGTCATCAATCTGCTTCCATATTCTTTAGAGGATGATTTTGAGAAATTTTATTCCAGAAAAAAAAATTAGTCACAATTACAGCAAAGCTTTTATTATCCAGTTGTAAGTTAAGTGATTCATGTTAGGGTCTCATAGATGCTTTAATGTTCAATGATTGAATTGTGTGGCTTAAAAATTACTGGGCCCTTCTTCAAAACAAAAAGTGGTCTGTATTGTTTGGTGTAGTGGATGTGTGGTGTGCCACCCAGATCTCCCCCGCCCTCTTTCAGGATGGAAGTATCTATTTCCCCAGCTGTTGAAGTGTTGGTGATTGACAGCTTTTAATGACTTTCTTTCTGGTAATAATGACTTATAAAGGCTTGGATGCTTTGCTTCAACTTGAAACAATTTTAAGGGGTCATCCCAGCTCCTTGGCTCCCTGTGGGATCAACTGAAGCCTTTGTAGTGACTGCATACAGTTTGATTTTTCCCCTTGCACAGTTTTGCTTTCCCTATATTCTCCAAGATGTTGATCTCATTAATATGTTCCAACAAACTTCCTGCATGCAAATCTCATTCCTGTAGTCTGTTTCCGGAGAAAATCTTACCTGCAACCTTTGGGGTGAAGAGTTTTTTTTTTTATAAACCTTTCCACTGACCGTTGTGCCATCTGGAATGCTCACTAAGTGTTTATTGAGGTAAGCAGTAGCACTTGAAAAGCTGACTCAGTAGGACCTTGGATTTAGGGTAATATGATTTTCACAAAGGTCACCGTTTTAATTTCCAGGATTGATTTGGACGGTTGGGTTGGTTATAGACGTCCCCTTTTCTCCCTTACTGATCCACGTGTGTTCCACCAAAGCCACATTCTCTATCAGAGAGGACCACTTTTCCAGATAAAGTAGAGCAAGTCTTTAATTTCATAGTGGTTAGGAAGAACTAACATTCTAAAGAACAATTTGACTTGGAATTTTTATTATGGAATTATATATTCCAATTAACCAGTGCATAGGCAGTAAAGTGATATTTTGTAACCCTGCACAGTGAATCCTTGAGTTGGTGCCAGATTTTATAGTGTTAATGTTCTGTCTTAGTCTGCTCGGGCTGTTATAATAAAATAGCATCATCTGGGTAGCTTATAAACAATGAACATTTATTTCTCACAGTTCTGGAGGTTGGGAAGTCCAGGATCGTGGTATCAGCAGTCTTGGTGTTTAGTGAGGGCTTCCTGGTTCATAGATGGTCCCTTCTCTCTGTTCCCTAACATGGTGGAAGGGGCTAGGGAGATCTGTGGGGTCTCTTTTATAAGGGCACTAAATCCCATTCAGGAGGGCTCCCCTCATGACCTAAGCACCACCCAAAGGCCCTACCTCCCGATACCATCATACTGGGCATTAGGATTTCAACGTATGAATTTTTGGGGGGGAAACAACATTCAGGCCGTAGCAGGTTTCCACTGAAGAGTCGCCATTCTAAAGACCAATTTGACTTGGAATTTTATTATGGAATTATATATCCCAATTAATCAGCACATAGGCAATAAAGCTCCATTTTGTATCCTGCACAGTGAATCCTTAAGTTGGTGCCAGATTTTAAAGTATTAATCTATGCTTAGAGCTCCTTAGGCAGAAATGTCCACCAGAATGATGCACAGGACATTGGTGCTGTTGCCTCGTGGCCTGATGTGACTCATTAAGGCCTTTACTCTATCTTAACACTGCTTTAGGAGAGTTGTGCTTGGCATATACTGCCATGATTAAGAGAAAATGTAGCTCCATTAGCAAAATCTACCTTAAGAAATGGCAGTGCCCTGGTAGCTTACAGATGTTCGAGGCATTGGGTTGACTTTGCCCAGTCAGGGGACACACTGCAGTTCTGTCAGCTGGTTGCAGTAGGTGTAACAGCAATGGCACTAACTTGATTATACTCATGGCTTTTATGAAGATCTGCCACGCTTTCAGGGCAGTTTCCGTTCATGTGCAAGTAGCTCAATCATGCTTTCTCATATGGCTAAAAGCTAGTCATACTCTGATATTTCCAGCATGGCACCTGTGCCCAAATTCAAGCTTCTGTATCATATTCAATATTCAAGTTGTATCATCCAGTTTTTAAAATTTAAGGCCTACAGCTGCAACTAAGTTAGGAGACAGTACAGTTGACTGTGGCAACGTCTCATTCACAGTGGTATTTTCTTGGGGGTCCAGGCCTCAAAAGGGAATTCTTCTATGGACCCCTAACAGTATAGAGTCTCACTGGGTTGGCCTAAGAACTAAATGAGTGAAGAAATAGAAAGCACAAACTAATGTAAAACACTGTGAATAGTGTTACAAGCCAGATGCAAGTAGCCTCACCTAGTGAGGGATGACTGAACTCTGCCTGCCAGGCTGAAGTATGTATGACACCTTCTGGTAGAGGAAGCAAAGATATGACTGCGATTCTAGGTTAAGTCATCCAAATAAAAAGGAGGGATCAGTGCAATATCTCTAAAACACTTAGGGCATCTTCTCCTTTTCAATTTTGCTTTAAATTGGTATGTTGCCTCCTTTAAATTTGGGGGAAAATGTACATACAGAGACAGAAACATGCACATTTTTGAGAGGACGTATAATGTGTTTGTTTTGAGATGGGTAACTGGATCTAACTGGGATCAGGTTTGAGAGAAATAGTTACAAGGGAGGTTTGTAAGAGAAAAGAATACAATCAAACTCCAAGTATACCGGACCCAAGCAAACTTGAATTGTCCCCATGGCTCTCAGAGGGAGAGGTGGGTTCATACCCCGGAGGGTTTGACACGTCAATTCACATCTGTACCCTGTGACTAACATGGACTATTAGACGAGGGCACAGATGGATGTTTCAGTCAGTAGGAGAGACACATTCCCATTGAGAGTGAAAAGACTCACAGGAGTATAGCAGTTAAAAAAGTTAAATGTTCATCTGAAAATTGAACATGATACAAATTGCATAAAATAGATGAAGAAAAGCATCATAAGCATACCTAAAATGAAATGCATATATTCAGTTATAAAACATTTGAGTCACATTTAAGGACTCTGTGGTCATGGCTGACCAAAGGAGACAGGGAAGGTGTGGTCTGTTACTAGAGCTGATTCCCAGGCAGAGTCAGAGCCTGAGTATCTTGACCAGTTTCAGGTGCTAACAGTAGAAGTCCCAGCTGCGGGCAGAGTGCCATGTCCAGAGGGAGCACAATAATGATAGTTTGTGGTCTAGGCAAATAGTGAACACAGGCAGGAAGAGAGAGCAGGGGTCCAAGGAAATGTAATGAGGCCGTAATAGGAGGGTGGACCCTAGAGATGGTGAATTTAAGTTGGGTGTTACTTGAAAGTCAGTTGGATTAAAACGACTGTCCAGGGCTTATGTCACAAGGCAAGGCTTCACAAGACTCCAGAATATTGGCAAGGGCAAACAAGTGCAACTTAGACTCCCAGTTCTGGAAGAAGTCTTGGAGAACCATGAACATTTTGAAAATAGAGACACTGCACCAGACTACGAAACTGACATCCAGATAGAAAACAGACTGTGACGGATGGGGATATGATCACTCCCCAAGTCACCAGGAGTATATTTTTTACATACTCAGGCACCCTTTAAGCAGAGTTGCTATAGATATACTTGCTAATGATTGCAGCAGGCTGTCGCAGCAACCAGCCAGTTCCATCAGAATGGCTCATTTAGTGGTCCTTAAGTCACCAACTCAGCAGTATAAGCAGAAATAATCTAGTTCTTACCATTCACTCTTTAATCTTTTCCGTTGGTCCTTGGGATGCCTGGAGTCTCATTTGGTTTGCATCTGTTTTCATTATTCTTGTAAGTATTGAGTCACTTTGCTCCATCAATAGCAGATTCTCTTTTAAAATTGGGTCAACGTATTTAACGGGTTTTCAGAATGGGTACTTACGATCAACGTGCATTATTTATCACAGAATTGCCTGTGTGCATATTCTTTATCTTGAAATATTTTTTAAAAGGCAACACTCTAGGTATGCATATAGGTAATATGCATAGTAATCAGAAAATTAATAATTTATAAATTAAATATTACATTCAACTTGAAAAGAAACTCTTCTTTCTTCTCATCACTTATGATGTTCTCTTGTTGTTCTAAATGATGATGACTTAAAATAGATCAGTAATAAGAGAAATGAAGACATGTCTACATAATTCTTTTGTATTACTTAATGATATGTAATAATTGTCAGCAGAAATATATACAGTTTTACATGGAGGAGATCATAGAAATAAAAAGAGAAGATAGAAACCATATAGGAAAGGCTAGAGTTAATGACATTGTGCACTAAATTTGTTCATGAGCTTCCTGGCTGTCAAGTCAAAAAGGGAAAGACATCTCTCTCTGTGATGAAAGCATGCAGGCAGACTTTTTCCGGCACTGAAATTGAGATTATATAGTGTGGTGGTTAAAATTGTGGTTTTTGGACTCAGTAGTAGTAGTTTTGAGTTCTAACTCTCTCACTTATTAGTGTGGATGCCTGGGTTAATGATTTTAACATTCTGAGCCTCAGTGTCTTCATCAAAAAAAGTATACAGCAATACTTAGTCCTTAAGGTAGCTGAGAAGTTCAAATTAGAAAATGCACATAAAGTGCCTAAGGCAGTGCATGTCACATGGTAACTGCTTAATAACTGTTAGTCAGAAGACTACAACTTTTTTTTTGCCATCTGTATTCTCTTTAATCTAAGGATTACTTTATTAATTTTAAGTGCATAAAATGCACTAATTTTAAATGTACAATTTTAAAAACATGTATATATCAGTTAAAGTACCACTCACATCAAGATATTGAACATTTATTTTACATATGAATGCCATGTTATTTACCACATAAAGCCTCTTAAGTGTTACAATCTGTGCTGTATGTTTTATAAATATGTTATAGCTTGATCTAATAAAAATATTGCTCCCTACTTCTATTCTGATGACTTATGGTTTCCATTATCTTTAAACTCTTTTATCCTTTGTTTTATACAAATGAGAGTATCCACAGGGCCATCCAAACCAGAAAATTCTCTGGCAAGTGAGATACTAGTTGATGGGAATATAGGAAAAGCCAAAGTATTTATTTAAAACAATAATGGAAACTTCATAGATGCAGAAAGGGTAATTCTTTTCCTCCTTGAATTTTTGTAAAGGTAAGATGAATCCAAAGTGAGTATTCAGGGCTTGTGATCATTAATAATTGTTGCTAGTGTGAAATGAATAAAGGAAACCTCACTTAAATTGGAGTCAGGAGGCTGGAAGTGGGAGCTCTCATAATCCACCACTCATTGCCATCTGCAGACCCCAAACAGGAAGAAGTTTATTACTTTACGAGCCCAGCAAGAGAAAGGGAGATTTTTCTCTTTGCCCAACAACAGTTCAGCCCATGAGAGACTGTCACAACTCAGCCAATGAAAAGCCACTAGAGTTCGAACTTCCAGTTTCCTCCAGTGGACTCCTTGTTTAAAACAGCTCCCCTCAAATTTCCCTTTTCCTCTATGAAAAGATGGTCCTCTCCCTTGTTTCTCCAGATTTGCTTCGTTTTTGCTACGGCATGCTTGTCCTGAACTGCAATTCTCTGCTACTTTGAATAAATCTATTTTGCTGGCAAAATAACTGGCTGTTTTAGTTTTAGTGTCAGCACTAGTTTTTCTTTGTATACGTGTTTCAACACTGTATAGAAATAAAAATATTTGCTATATTTGAGCTATTGCCAGAGTGTCATATTCTGAGAATAACACTTGGGCTTATTCATTACTTACGTGGACTAAACTGAAAAATGTTTATAGTTGAGGGGTTAAAAAAATTTAAACGTATATCAGCTCCAAGTTAGAAGTTAGAGGTATGCTTAATGCTTGAGAAGCTATTAGACTTCCTCTCCTTGCCCCAGAGGGACTGGAGCCTCAAATGGTGTGCTCATTGTACATGTGGCTGTTAAGTATTATGTTGGGTTGCCTGATGCGAAGAAGGATATTCCCAGGCTCCTTTTTCTGTATAATTCTGCCAGTAAAACCAGTCTGCAGTGAGTGACACCTCGTGTCAGGTTTGGAAGGCAGAATAAGTATTCTAAGGCAGTTGCAGCCACGAAAGGTGGTCTTGTATAATGTTTGAAGCAGCCTTCCCCACGTCAGTGCCCAAACTGAGTCTCACCAGGGGTACTTCCCTGACCTTCAGTCACTGAGCTCTTCCAGTGATCGGGTAAACCTTTAAAACCTGTATGTAAATCCTTTTATAGAGTGAGGGGCGTCTGCTTTCCTGACCTAACCTTGACTGATTCACACACACTGAACACCTACTACATGATTTATTCTAAGCACTTTACAAAATTATTTCATGTAAGCCTCCCCACAGCCTGACTAATACTGCCATTTTACAGATGAGGAAATGGAAACTCAGAGATAATCACAACCCCATTTAGCCTTTACCAGCATCCTTCCATACTTTCTGCTCCAACACTCTCACTATTGATTAAATATCCATATTCCTTTCTAAAACAAATACTTCTATTTGTATACTAGGTCCTATTCCCTTTAGCCCACCCAAGAATATCACTATAGCAATTCCTCTGTCTCCTCCATCATCAAGTATCTCCTTCAGTGGGTAATTCCCATCACTATTAAAAAATACTTTATTTCTTCCATATTAATCCTATTGCCCTTTCCAGCTATCACCAATTTCTCAGTTTTCTTGAATAGCAAATCAAAAATTCTCATTGTCTCCAATACCTCTCCTCCATTCTTTCTTTCTTTTTTTTTTAACTTTTTATTTTACATTAGAGTATAGTTGATTAACAATGTTGTGTTAGTTTCAGGTATACAACAGAGTGATTCAGTTATACATACACATGTATCTATTCTTTTTCAAATTCTTTTCCCATTTAAGTTGTTACACAATATTGAGCAAAATTCCCTGTGCTATACAGTAGGTCCTTGTTGGTTCTCCATTTAATTAATTAATTAATTTATTTATTTTCCTCCATTCTTTCTTAAACCAATCCTACTTCTTGTCAAAGTCACCAATGACTTCTGACCCAGTGATCTCCTAAACCCAAAGATCAGTTCTCAGCCCTCAACTCACTGACCTAACAGCAGCGTTAGATTCAGTTGACCTTGCCCTGCTTGATACAGTTTATTCACCTGGCTCCCAGGAGGCCAGCTCAATTTTCTCTTGCCTCACAGATTACTCCAACTCAGTCTCTACTGGTTTTGCCACTTCTTCCAAACCTACTGCAATTGGAATCCCTTAGAACTCCTTTTCTTGTTTTTTGTTTTTTTCTTTCTCTACTCTCACTCCCTTGGTGGTCTTATCCAGCCTCATGATTCATTATACCATTTATAAAACAATGTCTTCTGAATTTCTATCCCCTATCCAGATCTCTGTATTGAACTCCAGCCTACTGAACATCTCCATGTGGATGTCTAGGAGAAATGCTAAGATAAACATGTGCAAAACTGAACTCTTATCTTTCCATTTAAGCCTGCTCCACTCAGTCTTTCCATCTCCATGGGTGGTAAATCCATCCTTCCTGTTGTTCAGTCAGAAATTTTGAGGTGATCCTTAACTTTCCTCTTTCTCTCTCGCCCACTATACACTCTTCCAGGAAATCTAGTTGTTATACCCTCAAAATACACCCAGAATTGGATTGTTTTTCACCATCTCTACTACCACCACCTTGGTCCTCACTACCATCCTCTCTCACTGGATTACTACAATAGAATTAACTGGTTTTCCTGTTTCCGCCCTTAACCTATTCAACATAAGTCATACCATGTCACTCCTCCACACGAGACCCTGTGAGCGTTCTCCATTGACCTTATAATAGTCTACAAGTCCCTATATGAAACCGCCCCTATTACTTATCTAATCTCTTTTACTCTGTTCCCTCTGAGTCTAACTACTTCAGCCTCTTTGCTATCAGGAATGCACCCTCAGGGTTTTGCACTGGCTGCTCCTTCAGCTATAATGCTGTTTCAGTAGATAATTACATGGCTCACTCCCTCACCTCCTTCTGGTCATTGCTCAAATGTCACCTTCTCAGTAAGACCCACTCCGACTACCATATTTCAAACCACAACTCCTGATTCCCCTTATCTGAGCACGTTTCCTTTTTCTCCAAAGCACTTATCACTTTCTAACATAATATATAATTTATTATCCATTCCCTCCTTATCCTTCCCTCCCTCCAGTTGTGAGCTACATGAGGGCAGGGATTTTGTTTTTGCCTGTTTCCTTTACAAGTGTCCCAAGCTCTTCTAGAGGAATACCTGGTATATAATAATAATAATTAATAAATTTGTTGAATGCGTAATGAAGGTTAAGCATTTTATCTAAGGTCATATCATTAACACAGGGCAGAGATAGGATTTGATCTCAGTAGCATTAATTCCAAAGTCTGGGCTCTTTGCTTTATGCCGAATTACGTCCTAAAGATCTGCATCTTTAGAGCATGTTTCATGGGTTTCTCATTCAATCTTTTAGAGTGATTCTGGGAGAGTGACATTAGCAAGATGGCAGAATAATAGTTTTCTTCTTTCATCCCCCCCACAGAACATCAGTTTTCACAGTTACCTGTTGATGAGAGTAGCATTGTGGAAGTCCAGGAGTCCAGTGGAAAAGTTCCAATACTCTGTTGGAGCAAAAAAATCCAATATAGGTGCATTGAGGAGGGTAAAAAGAACAGTTTCACTTTAGCCATGTCATCCCTTTCATAAGGGGGCACAGCCAAGTGCCAAGAGAGACCCCTTTGGCCCATGTTTTTTCCACAGGGGAAAGTGAGAGCATGTGACTGAGTGCCTGGCTTCCTCAGCTGTGTAGGATACTGTACAAGAGGCCCAGTTTCTTGCCCAGTTCAGAGTACTGAGATTATCTGCATGCTTTAGAGGCTGGAAAAGGCTCTGAGCACAGAAACCAGGGCTTGGAGCTCATTAAAAGGACATGGGGGGGGGCTCCGCTGGGGACGCAGTGGTTGAGAATCCGCCTGCCGATGCAGGGGACACGGGTTCGAGCCCTGGTCGGGGAAGATCCCACATGCCACGGAGCAACTAAGCCCATGTGCCACAACTACTGAGCCTGCGCTCTAGGGCCCGTGAGGCACAACTACCGAGGCTGCGTGCTGCAACTACTGAAGCCCATGCACCTAGAGCCCGTGCTCTGAAACAAGAGAAGCCACCGCAGTAAGAAGCCCATGCACCGCAATGAAGAGTAGCCCCCGCTCGCCGCAACTAGAGAAAGCCTGCGTGCAGCAACGAAAACCCAACGCAGCCAAAAAAAATAAATTAATTAATAAAAAAAAAAGGACATGGGTCCTACTAATTACTTTACAGATTACATCAGGAAGCCTGCCCATGAGCCACTGGGAATGCCTCACCTCTGGACCCCCCACCGACACACACACAACTGGCCCATGAGCGCCATGAATATTCTGCACACCTCATCCACACATCATCCCATGGCCAGCTTCCTGTGTGCATCTCCGTGGTCTGTGAGTGTGAGCTTTTGCAGACAGCTACTGAGCATGTACAGAAAGCTGACTTGATGCTGTGGGATTGGGAGAAAGCAACTTGAGCATTTCAAGGCCTCACCCTAGGGAAAGCAAACAAGAGGCTCTTACCACCTGTCCTGGTTTTGTGGGATCAAGAGAAGGCATAGAATCTTAAGAATTCCCCTCCACACCGCAAGAGGGAACAAGAAGTGTGGATTGGGTGCATTCATAAAAAAGGTCTGAGAAAAACTTAGAATCCCTAGGAAGGCTGACTAGTGAAAGTATTTCTCTCCTAAAGCCAGTCAGAAAGACTGGAGGAGGTGGCTGCATTTTAAATGTGAAGACAGTAATGAAAGACGTCAAGGAACAGGAAAAATCAAGAAAACATGACACACCAAAGGAACACATTAACTTTCCAACAACTGACCCCAAAGAAATGGAGATCTATGAATTGCCTGAGAAAGAATTCAAAATAATTGTTTTAAGGAAACTTAGCAAGCTACAAGAGAACACAGATAAAAAACTCAATAAAGTCAAGAAAATAATACATGAATAAAATGAGAAATTCAACAGAGAGATAGACATCATAAAGGACCAAACCAAAATTCTGGAGTTGAAGAATACATTGAATAAAATGAAAAATGCAATAGAGAGCATCAACACGAGATTGATCAAGCAGAAGAATCTGTGAACCTGAAGACAAGTCATTTGAAATTATACAGTCAGAGGAGAAAAAAGGAAAAAAATGAAGAAAGCCTATGGGATTGGAGACAATCAAACAAAACAATTTATGTGTTATGAGAATTCTAGAAGGAGAAGAGGGAGAAAGTGGTAGAAAGCTGAAATGGCTGAAAATTTCCCAATCTGGAGAGAGATATGAACATCCAGGTGCATGAAGCTCATTGGTCCTCAAACTGGTTCAACCCAAAGAGGTCTTCACTGAGACGCATTATAATCAAAAGTCAAAGAGAGAATTTTGAAAGCAGCAAGAGAAAAGAAATTCATCACATAAAAGGGAACTCCCATAAGGTTATCAGTGGATTTCTCAAACGAAACCTTGCAGGCCAGGAGACAGTAGATTGATATATTCAAAATGCTGAAGGAAAAAAAATACAACTCCCAGCCAAGAATACTTTACTTGGTAAAACTGTCCTTCAGAAAAGAAGGTGAGATAAAGGCTTTCCCAAACAAACAAAAGTTGAGAGTTCATCACCACTAGATCTGCCTTACAAGAAAGGCTAAAAGGAGTTCTTCAAGCGGAAATAAAAGGATGCTAATTAGTAACATGGAAACATATGAAAGTATAAAACTCAGTGGAAAGGTAAATATATGGTTACATTCAGAATACTCTACTACTATAATGGTAGTATGTAAATCATTTAACTCGAGTGTAAGGTTAAAAGGCAAAACTATTAAAGTGAACTATAGCTACAATCATTTATTAATGAATACACGATATAAAAATGTATGGAAAAAGATATTCCACGTAAATGGAAACCAAAAGTGAGCAGCAGTAGCCATACTTCTATCAGAAAAATAGACTTTAACTCAAAAACTGTAACAAGGGACAAAGAAGGCCATATATAATGATACAGGGATTCATTAATCAAGAGGATATAACAATTGTAAATATATACGCACTTAACGTTAGAGCACTTAAATGTAGAAATGCTTGATTGTGGTAATCATTTCACAATGTATAATTATATAAAATCATCGCATTGGACACTTTGAATATACACAATTTTATCTGTCAGTTAAACCTGAATAAATCTGGGAAAACATGAGGAAAAAAGACTGCTATTAAGGGGTTTGGTGTCTGGTCAACATGGGACTTCCGGTTGCCTCTTCTCAAAGTTACTTGGAATTTTGGACCTCAGGGGGAAACTGATAATGCTTTTCTTTTATTGGAGTATCTACCCTGTGTAAACCAACAGCACTCTTCTCATAGTTCAGTCAGGCAGAAATACAGAAGATAGTCTCAATCTCGTTAAGTCAGAACTGGAGAAGATGAATTCAATCAGTAGCTAAAGGAGAGTTCATTTATATAGCATTGCTTGATTATTTTTTAGTCCCTTGATAACAAGTTTGTAGTGTGATGATGTGTGGAGTTGATTAGTTTACTTTATTAGTGTTTCTAATAAACACTACTACTAATAAGTAGTGTTTCTAATAAACACTACTACTAATAAACACAACTTTATTAGTGTTTCCCCTACTGGACCCTGAGTGAGCATCTTGAGGGCTGAGACTACTTCTCATCTGCCTTTGTATTTCCTTCTCGCCTGGGACTTCTGCAAGGTGTTTGCCATATAACAGTCAAACCATAATATCCATGGGTGATGTAGAAGAGGCACATCTCTCATGCACTGGGTAATGGGGAGAATCCCGATAGCTATGGCATGGAACCAAATGGTCCAGAGCCTGAGTTTGGCATCAGAGGGCCTATTAGAGAGAGCAGACTCTCTCTGCTATTTACCAGCTGTCTGATCTTGAGCAAGTGATTTAACTCCTCTAAGCTTCAGTTTATGTATCTGAGTACCTACCTTATAGGTATCTTTTTTAAAGTAAGGACTAAAACTAACAGTCCTTGTAAAGGGCTTACCATAGTACCTGGCTCATGTTATTTGCCTTGTAAATTTAACCTACTGTTCTGATCTTCCTACAAACAAATCTGATAGCCTCTCCTCCTTGCTAATAACCCTTCTTGAATTGTGCTCCCCCCAACCCCAACTCTGCCCCCACCAAAGATATGTCCAATTCCTAATTCCTGGTACCTATGAATGTGACATATTTTGGAAATAGGGTCTTTGCAGATGTAATTAAGTTGAGGGTCTTGAGATGATATCATCCTGCATTTAGGGTAGGCCCTAAAATCCAATGACTAGTGTCCTTATGAGGAGAGAGGGGAGATGAGATACAGTGAAACAGGCCGTGTGAAGATAGAGGCAGAGGTTGAAGTTATGCTTGCCACGGGCCAGGAACACCAGGAACCACCAGAAGCTGGAAAAGGCAAGGAAGGGTTTTCCCCTCCAGCCCCACAAGGGATCATAGCCCTGCCAACACCTTGATTTCAGGCTTCTGGCCTCCAGAATTGTAGAGAATAAATGTCTATTAAGCCACCAGGTTTGTGGAAATTTGTTACGGCAGCCTTAAGAAATTAATACACCTTCCCCGTTACTTCCCCAGAATAAATTCTAGCTCCTCAGCTCAGCATAGAAAGTATTATATAGTTGATTTTATCCTTGCCTGTATCTCTGGCTTCTTCTTCTGCCACATTCATTGCTCTCATCACTCCAGATCTGTCTTCCCACCTGCTGATCCTTCTACTTGAAATGCCACCCCTGCCTTTGTGTTGATAACTCTTGGTCATTCATTAAAACTCAACTCAGGTGTCACTTCCTGTAGCTCCACCCTGCCTGACATGGTAGCCACCAGTCACACATGACTACTGAGCACTTGAAATGTGGCTTGTGGGATGGAGGAACTGAATTCTTAATTGCAATTAATTTTAAAAACTGAAACACTGGAAATTTTAAAAAATTCCATGTTGATATGATATTTTAGGTATTGGATTAGACAAAAAAATTACTAAATTAATTTCACTTGTTTCTTTTTACCTTTCTTAACTGGGCTATTAGAATCTTTAAAATCACTTATGTGCTAATCCGCTTTCTGTTGGACAGAACTGGGTTTAGTGAGCCTCCTCTTCATTCCTACAGCGTTCAGTGCCCACGCACCACATTATAGGAAGTTATAGTTTATGTAACATCCTCCTCCATTAGGAAGTTGTAGATGGTGAGTACGTGACTCATTTTCATACCCCTGTCTCTAGCCCAGTGCTTTGTACAGAGGAAGTACTCAATGAAGCTTGGTAGAAAAAGTATAGGTGAGATGCCCTTTTCCAGCATTTCCTTATTAGCACTCCTCTAATAAAGCATCCCTTCCCTGAATGTTAGTTTTTGGTTTGGTGGTTGGCCTGGTGAGGTCGGACTACAAAGAGGGCGGTGAGCAGCTTTCTCTGACTTTGTGTCCCTGTTGTCTTGGGTTATAGAAAGTGCTCAAAACTAGTCTGGATTATATGAATTTCTGTTGGATAAGTATTGCGGCTAAATATCTTTCCTTTCCTCTGGCTTCAGTCCACCTGGATGAAATTTAAGCCAGCTGTGTTTAAGGCTGGCCTCTGGTGATGAAGAGCAGCCCTACGATAAGGCTGATCCTCACTGATCCTTTTGGGCTCACTTTTGCCCTTTGCACTTTTGGTCCCTCGTGGATTTTGAAGCAGCACATGGTGCTCTGGGGAGAGTCCTGCTGGTGTTCACCAGCCCTGCAATCTGCTCTCTGTATAAAAGCTTTTTTTTCAGTCTTGGACTGAGTTGGTGGTGAGGGTAGAGGCTGTGTGGTGAGGAAGGAACCTTCTCAGCTGACTTGGCCAAAGCCAGCCACTCATGCCTTAGTTTTACATGCCCCTGCCAGGATGTTATACCTTAAACCTAGCGAGATTATCTTGATTTATGAGTCAACCCAACACTGAAGAGTGAAGACTTGCCTTCATTCAGCAAACGTTTATCAATGTGGCTACAGTCCAGGAACTCTCGAGGTACCGGGAGGGCGCGGGGTTCGCCAGGTAAATGAGCCACCATCCATGTCCCTAGGTTGTCTGAAGTTAGTGGAGGAGATAAGTCAGCAAGTCCGTGTGGCAGGTGCTGTGATAGATGGAAGCACAGAGGACTGGGGAAGCCCATGGGCAGGGCACCCAGCGCAGGTCTAACTAAGCATCAGAATCAAGGGGTGACCTGAGTTTGAAACTGGATTCCGGCTCTTATTAGCAGTGTAATTTATTTTTAGTTTAGTTTTTTTTTTGGCCTCACTGCAAGGCCTGTGGGATCCTACTTCCCCCCCAACCCCCCGACCAGGGATTGAACCTGGGCCCTCGGCAATGAAAACACCGAGTCCCAACCACTGGACCACCAGGTAATTCCCTAGCAGTGTAATTTTTAAAAACATTTTTGAAACCTTAGTTTTCTTATTTATTTATTTATTTATTTATTTATGGCTGTGTTGGGTCTTAATTTCTGAGCGAGGGCTTTCTCTAGTTGCGGCAAGTGGGGGCCACTCTTCATCGTTGTGCGTGGGCCTCTCACTGTCGTGGCCTCTCTTGCTGCGGAGCACAGGCTCCAGATGCACAGGCTCAGTAGTTGTGGCTCACGGGCCCAGTTGCTCCGCGGCATGTGGGATCCTCCCAGACCAGGGCTCGAACCCGTGTCCCCTGCACTGGCAGGCAGACTCTCAGCCACTGCGCCACCAGGGAATCCCCAAAACCTTAGTTTTCTTATCCACAATAACCAGTAATGTAATTCCTATCTGTCAAATTGTACTGAGCATTAAATGAAATGATTTGTGCAAAACGTTTACTGTAGTGACTAACTCCAGTGTTCAATAAATGGTCATTTTATTATTATTATTTCCTTAGACGGGCCACGCCTGTGATCCCTGCCTTCTGAGATGATGCCCCCACCTCCTTTCCCCGCTAGCATATGTTAGCAGCTGTAGTCTTGGCGTTCACAAGAATAGTGCTGGGGGCTCAATGACATCCAACACCAACAGGGTTTTGCAGCCACATTGGTCGACTTGCTTTTCCCACGTTGTCTTACAAAATTATGTCAAGCATCACTGCTTACATGACTTCCCTTGCTTGGAATTCTCTTCTCCATCTACTTACATCCTATGTGCCTCTGAGCTGAGGAAGCCTCTCCCTCCCGCCGCGGTCCACAGCAGCCTCCCCTCCTGCGAGCCCCTGCAGCGGCACATTCAGCTGATCCCACCACTTGGCAGCCTCTTTATCGCAATTTCTTTTTTTTTAAAATAAATTTATTTATTTTTTGTTTATTTATTTTTGGCTGTGCTGGGTCTTCGTTGCTGCACTCGGGTTTTCTCTAGTTGAGGCGAGCGGGGGCTACTCTTTGTTGCGGTGCACGGGCTTCTCGTTGCGGAGGCTTCTCTTGTTGTGGAGCACGGGCTCTAGGCACGAGGGCTTCAGTAGTTGTGACACGTGGGCTCAGTAGTTGTGGCTTGTGGGCTCTAGAGCGCAGGCTTAGTAGTTGTGGCACACGGCTTAGTTACTCCGCGGCATGTGGGATTTTCCCGAACAGGGCTTGAACCGGTGTCCCCTGCATTAGCAGGCGGATTCTTAACCATTGCACCACCAGGGAAGCCCCACAATTTCTCTAATCCTGTAAAGTGACTTTGCTTTATACATGTTCTCTATTCCTATCATGCTTTTCAAAGACTTTGCTTTATACATGTTCTCTATTCCTATCATGCTTTTCAAAGACTAGGTAGTTAATAAATAGCTGTTGCTTAAGGGAGAATCCTATATACAGCTTCTGCATTGTTCTGCCCTGTGTCAGTTGGGAAAAGTTTTGGCTGCAAGTGTAACTCCACCAACAGTGGAGTAACCCAAAAGACACTTGTGTACCAAAGAAGAAGCCTGGAGTGAGACAGTCCTGGCGTTCATTCCTTAGCTCCATGATGTCAGCATATTGAGTTGACATCTCGCAATTCTCTTGGCTTATCATATTTCTCATGCTTACAGGATTTCTTCTGTAGCCCTAGAAACCTCTTCTGTATGCCGTTGTGTCCAGAGGATAAGACAGGAGGGTACCTGCATGTGTATGTGTGACACGCACACACACACAAGGGGGTGGGAAGAGAGACAGAGACAGACACACACACATACACACACACACACACACGGGGTGGGGGGAGACAGAGAGAGAGAGAGAGAGAGAGGGAGGAGGACTCATTGAGGGTCATTCACCTTTCTTTTATGGGGGAGGAAAAAGATATCTCAGAAATCCCCTTATGTCTATTTGCAAGAATAGGCTCCTTGGAACCCTTAGCTGCAAGAGAGGCTGTAAATACAAGTTCCTGCCTTTTTCAGTTTCTGTGGTAGGGGGAAAGCAAGGGGTGCTGGCAGTGGCTGTTAGGTAGCTAAATGACAGTGTCTTCCATGTGTCCTTAGCATGGAGGTGACATCAATTCGTACTGCTGACATCATGACGTCTTGGGGAAGAGCTCACGGCAAGAAACATCTGGCAGGAGAAACCAGTGAGCTTCTGGGAGTAGAACATGCAGCCAACTTCATTCTTTCGGGGGAAGCTTAGAAGTGTTAAGACTAAATGAAGTAAAATACCACGGTGGTGTCCAGGTTAGGGAACACAAGATTTGAGGAGAGGGACTAGTTCTGGGGAGAACTGTCTTCACAGGACTGGTCTGAGTTTAGGAGCTTGGATCGTGTTCAGAATGTTTCAAAGCAAGATGTCAGAGCAAGATGTTGGAGTGGGAGGTGTCAGCAGATTGAGGGTGGTGGGTGAAATGGGCCCTTGACTATTACCTTTGTCTTGTTTTCACAAAAACAGACCCTGTGACAAGGATTTGGGTGAAAATGGTTTCTTTGAGAGGTGACAGCAGGAAGACTGGGGTAGAAATGAGAGGGGCAGGGGAAAAAGCTAATAAAGGGTGTATTCACCCACCATGGGCAATGGAAACTCAATCCCACAGTGGATCCTCTGAGAGATTGTATAGAACACAGCCCAGAACTGTTTCACCAATGAAGTGAGGAAATTGAAATATTTATCCACCAATTTCTGTCTCTCATTGGTGGGGGGCCAGTCCTTGGCACTTTTGGCCTGTCTTGCCATTTGGGGCTGAGCATGCTTCCTAGCCAGAAAATTCCATCTGGCAGCAAGTCACAGGATGTTACTGACAAGTATGGGAATTGATCACAGGTGGGATCTGGGAGGGGCTGAGATAATTTGAGCTGGGCACCAATAGCTTCTGCTACAGGTAGTCTCCTCCTTGGAGGAGGATGGACAGCCCAACGGGCTCTATGAGAGTTTTGCCGATCCGAGAGGACACACAAGAGGAGGTGCCATAGCCTAGCTGTTGCAGGCACAGAACAAGTACTTTGGTGCCCCCGAGGGTGGAGGGAAGTACAACCACCTCCTGTCTCCTGAAAGACGTTCTGAATGGATGGTGCTGTCTGGAGACAGGTGTGGGTACATCTGGAACAGCTGGGTGAACCTGGAATGGAACAGGAGTTGCAAAATTCTCCTTGAAGGTTGGGCATCCATAACTTTGTCTTAAGAGTGGTGCGGGACACTTTCACGTTGCTAGCCCCTCTTACTGAAACTGGCAAGCCCAGAATACCGCTTAGGACCTGATTTATGAGACCAGGGTGGGCAAAAACCCAGATTTGGGTCAGCCACCCATGACATGAACTGGTGTGAAAAGATAAGAGGAGGGTGGGAATCAGACATTCTTCTGAGAATTTAAACTTGAAACACCTGTTAGTTTAAGTTGGTTGCTGCCAGAATTAAAGCTGAAATGGAAGGAGAGGTCTAATAATCCATATATATTCATTTTTAATAAATTAACACCCTCCATCTTTAGGGTAATAGTCGGTCTCTGTTGCTTGTAACTAAAAGAGCATAACAGAAAATATATATGTGGATTAATCTTCCATTTAAATCATTAATCAAGGGGGTATTTTGATTTCTTTACCTCGAAATCTTTTGACGCAATTTTTTTTAAAACCAGAGGGTTTAAAAAAAGAATCAATTGATTTGGGTAAATGTTATTTGTTTTATTTGTTTTATTCCCCTCTCTCTGCACCTAAGGATACTCAAGATTCATTTATTCTCTCCTTGAACTCTTAGAAACTGCTCCATCCATCCACTCCTCCTGTTTTTAGTCTCCATGGGTCTCAAGACTGTATTTTAGGCAAGTTGTTTTAGGATGATATTTTTTGACTTTTCAGGGCAGTCATGATTTCAGGTATTCTGTCCTGTTGTTTCCATATACTATCAATGTCCCAGAAATGCCAATATTTTGGCATTTAAACTACATCTCTCAGACAGCCTAATTCCCAGAAGTGGAAAAAGTTCTTTGTTAGACTTTGTGTCCTGATTTTTGGTTTGGAAAATAAGGTCATCATTGTCTTATTCTACTATTCTTTCAGGTCAGGTCCTAACATTTGCAAGTTGTCACTATTTCTCCTTGAGAAAGTACAACCCATGCAGCCTTCATCATTGAAGGACCATATTATATGGAATAAGACATATGTTAAAATTTATTACTTTCATGCTCCTTTGGGACACTTATTTCTGGGGATCAGCACACCCTATGGAGTCTTCATTGAAGGATAATATGGAACGTGGACATCAGTCCCATGGAGCCAGTCAACCTCCCTACCCCACCCCAGTGAGGATTGGTTGGGAGGAAGAAGCTGAGTTAAGAGAAATATACTATTCTAAGGACATGCAAACATGATTTTATACCTTAAAAGCTTTTTGTATTGCTTTCTATGGTCCTTGGAGACAGAACAATTATTCTTACTAACTGAATGGTCAGAAAAAAGAGTATGATTATAATATATTTCTGATAACTTCCTGCCCAGATGTGCCTTGAAATATTTCCAACTCCAGCAAATGTCCCAATACTCCATTCTTGTTCTCCTGTAGGTGGAGTAGAGAAAGGTCCTTGTGCTGACTGGTTGCCGAGAAGTTTGTGTCTCAGCTCTGCCACTAACACTCATTGAGCAACCTGGGCAATTCACTCAAACTTTCTCAGCTTTGTTTTTTTCTTTTTTGAAAAATGAGGGAATAGGATATATGGTCCCAAACACCTTCCAGCTCTTCACATCCATTCCAGCTTCCTGAGGCCCTTAGTCTTGTTTCACTCTTGTTTTTGTCGTTTCCGATGTGATGTGGACGCTGCCTCTTACTCTCCTGGCCCGCCACTTGGGATTTATCTCATCGCAGAACTTTTACAAGCTTGAAGGAAACAGCAACCCTCAGGCTTCTAGATCACACAGATAGAGACATCAAGAAGTCATCCCCCTGGGCTTCCCTGGTGGTGCAGTGGTTAAGAATCCACCTGCCAATGCAGGGGACATGGGTTCGAGCCCTGGTCCAGGAAGACCCCACATACCATGGAGCAACTAAGCCCACGCGCCACAACTACTGAGCCTGGGCTCTAGAACCCACGAGCCACAACTACTGAAGCCTGTGCACCTAGAGCCTGTGCTCCACAACAAGGAAGCCACCGCAATGAGAAGCCCGCGCACCGCAACGAAGAGTAGACCCTTCTCACTGCAACTAGAGAAAGCCTGTGCACAGCAACGAAGACCTAACTCAGCCAAAAATAAAATAAATAAAATAAATAGATTAAAAAAAAAAAAGAAGAAGTCATCCTCTGTGCCAGCCCTTTGACGCCCTTAAAAGGCTAAGTTAATACTGGAAAGTTTAGGGAACTTCAGAATTGGAGGTGCCCATTTACTCACTGCCATGGGTCAGGCAGCTCAAGTTAATATCCACACTAATTGAACACATGAATCAGAGAAAATGATGATTTGTCCCAAGCATGTGTGTGCTTAAAAAAAAATGGGAATAATGAAAAACTAACATAAGACAAATTGAGCTGTAGGAATTTTGTAAATGAAAATTTCTGCCCGGAAAAAGAGTAAGAAATATATCGAGGAGCCTTGAAGATCCCTAGCTGAGCTTCTCATTTTCCCCTGGTTGGGCTCTTTTTCTTTTCAGGTATCATTCAAGTATCATAAATAAAATTGTCTATGCTGGAAAGGCTCTGAAGCCCTAGAGAGAGAGGAAAAGCTGCAGGGTATACCTAGTCAGAATAAAAGGATGATGCTCTCTCCTAGGAATCCTTTATATTTAGACACTGGTGTGTGTGTGTGTGTGTGTGTGTGTGTGTGTGTGTGTGTGTGTACAGTGAACTCATGTGCAAGCTGCTTTGCCTGGCTATATGCTCCTGGCAGGGCATCTGAGGCCTCTGGCTCGGTTTCCTGGTTTCCTGGTATGTTATTGTTATTCTTTGTTTTTAATAAGAAAGGTGTGGTAGACATGGAGTATCACTGCCCAGATCCTCTTTCAAAGAGGGTCTGGTTGCCCCAGCTGTTGGGATTGATATCTTCAGCATCCTTCAGCTGTCAGCACTTTGGTGCCTCAGGTGCAAGGGGTACCCAAGGCCAGCCCCTTCACTCAAGGTCAGTCCCCTTTCCCAGTGTGGCCCATGTCCAGTGACTGTATGACACAGGGTGTAAGGTCTTGGCTCTCTCACCTCAACTTGGGACAGCTCTGAAGGGCATCCTGGCTCTTCATCACCCTGAGGGTCAGGAACACATTGGTTGGGATGGCCTTGCAGCCCGACTCTTCCCTTTGCTCAATCCAGCCTCCATCCTCCCCTTTTCACAGGTGTTGGGCACTCCTTAACAAACATCTGCAAGCTAATCTCCAACTTAAAGCCCCTTCCTGGGAAACCCGACCTACGACAGAAGACAACAGTATATTTGTGAAATGCAAATCAGATCATGTTATTTGCTTGCTTAAAGTGTCTCAGGGATAAAGTCCAAATTCCTCAGTGGGGTTTAAAGGTCCTTTATGGACTGGGCCGTGCTCACCTTCTCAGCTCCATCTCTTGTTGCTGCCAAACTTGTACCCTGGACTCCACTCTATGATTCCTTGAATGTCCCAAGCATTCTCATGCTAAGACTTTATAAATTATATTTATATATTTTTGGCCTCACTGTTAACCTTCCTTGTTTCTCTGACAAACTTCTGCCTTTGCTTCAGGACACATCTTATGTTACAGTAATGATTGTTCACATTCACTGAGTCCTTCAAATGTGCTAGGGACAGTGTAAAGTGATTTTTGTGCATCACCCACCTAATCCCCGGGCACTGGTGGAGTACGTACTGTCATCATTCCCATTTTGCTGATGAGAAAATAGAGGCAGAGAGTTTAAGAAGCCTTACTCAAAGTCACAAAATTGGTAAATAGTGGAGCTAGGACTCCTGTGGAGGTAGAGTGTGCCATTATCCATTATGCTAACCCACCTTGCGCACGCTTTGAGGGAAGGGGCTTTCTTTTAGTGATGCACTAGGATAACACCTAGTAGACTGCCAGTGAATGTTTGTTGAATGAATGAATAAATGTAAGAATGGCTTTCCTCCAGTCCTAGTCCCATTATGTTGAGTGAAGGAGGAGGAGCCTCCCTTCCTTACCCGGGGGGAGTGGGGAGTGGCAGACAGTACAGTTACTGCTCCTGTGCCCATCTCTGGCAGCTTCCCATTAGCCTGTTTTGGCTGAGGCTCTGGCAGTGACCTTTTCCTCCTCAGATGCCCTCTGCTCCATCTGAGATCCGAACCTTCCCAGAGCCCCCTCCAGAAAGCAGCTTAGAGCTGGGAGGCCTGTGTGTGCGTTCTGTTTTGCCATATTCTGATTCTGTGCTTTTGAATCTCAGTTTCTTAATTGCAAAGCAGAAGCAATCATAATTCACAGGCTCTTTAGAGAATTAAATGAGATGGTGTAGGCATCAAAGTTCTAAACACCAGCAAATATTATTTACTGTTAGAATGGTTTGCTTCAGGTGTCTTTCAGTTCCTTCCCAGGGTCATTCCAGGCAAAACTCTCAATCCCACCCATCCCAGTCACCCTTCCTTCCCACTCCCAAGCCCCTTCTCATATTGTTCCTGTTTCCTTCTCTCACCAGCTACCAAAGTAATTCATCCCCCCACACATATATTCTCTGTGGTAAGAATCACACCTCTGATCTAATGTTTCTGGACATTGACTAGCTGGTTTCTTCTTCCACGAATGGTAAAATATCAGAATTTGAAAGTACAGACAAGATGAAGAAACTAGAGATGTGGAGTGACTTGCTCAAGGTCACAGAGTAAGCTAAAGGTCCAAAATCCAGTTCCAAGGCCTCCTACTCCATACTCTTTCCTATTCCTTTGGCTCTTATCTTCAGACTTGCTTTTGCATTTTAAGCATTAAAGGGCTATGGAGGAGCTTACATGGTGCTTCCTCAGGTGGCTTTTCCTGATTCTGCATGTAGCCCAGGTGGCCCTTTTACATGTTCCTGTGGTACCTGACACTTCCTCTTAACAGCACTCACATAATTGTAAGGATCTGTTGGATGGCTGTTTCCCCCGAGAGACTGTAAGCTCCATGAGTGCAGGGGTTGGGTCTGTCCTGGTCACTATTTATCCCTTGTACCTAATATAGTTCTTGGCATCTGGAAAGTGATCAGTACTATCTCTGAGAATATGATAAGTAGCCAGTAAATAGCTGACTGACCAACTGTGGAGCATATACTGCATTGTAAATCTTCTTGAGTCTTCTCTAGCTGGACCCCCTAGGAAGACCAAAACAGGGGGCTGAGCATTTATGTTCTCAGGCCCCAAAAGGTCTCCTCTACCCTTCCCCTTGGGGCATGAAGATCCAATTTTCTCATGTCCATTCCCAGTTGGATCCCTGAATTATTTCCTATGTAACCCTCCTTGTCCTCTATTATCAGAGTCAGTAAGTGAAAGAAAGGGCTTGGTCATCAGATGGCTTTGCGGTTCCCTTTCAGTCTTGAGAGTCCATGATTCTTGTGTTTCATTCATTCAAGTATTTATTGACTCTACCATGTCCTAGGGACTACCTTAGGCACTGGGATACATTGGTGAACAAAACAGATGCAACCCTTTGCCTCATGGAGCTTACATTCTAATGGCGGGGGGGCTGGACAATATACACTCACATAGGTCGGATAGTGGTATGCACTATGGAAGTCCATAAAGTGGGCAGTGGAAAGGAGGTTCTGGGAGAATGGGATGTTTTAGTTCTGTAACGTTAGGTGTCTGCAAGTCTTAGATGGAAAATCTCAAGTTGGTGACCCAGATTCTGCCTTAGGCACATTCCAGACCAGGGAGGTTATGATAAAAACCCCACTTATCACACCTCCCTGCACACCCTGCATGACTTTTGCTGTTTCCTTGAAAAGTGTTCATTCCTACTTGGGGGCTGATGCTGCTTTGCTGGGGCTGAGTCTCCAGAGCTGGAGATAACTGAGGACGAGCTATTGATTTCTGGGGAGAACACCTCCATAGGCTAATCTGGTGTCAAGGTGATTTATACTTTTCACTAACAGATAAAAGTTCAGGAGTCCCAGGGAATTCAATCACTTTAATGCCATTAAAGCTATAAATATGCTTTAAAGACATAGACTGTTGGTATCGAAATATCAGCCAAATGATCTATAAAGGCTGTGGAAATTTACCACTTCCCTTGAGGAGTGACTCAGCTCATAGCCCGTGGAGGCTCTGTGGCTGCTCTTCCCATTCAAATTGTGCATCCTGTCCCAGGATTCTCTGTAGAACCCTTGCTCATCTTGAAGTCAGGACAGCCCCTATGAAACTCATCCCTTAGGAGGAGGAGGAGGAGGACTTTGTCTATGGTACCTTCATTACTTTCCATTATTTGCTCCTGAATTCATTTGTTCCTATGAAGAAGTCATTACTGCGGTGTCAAGATCCATTTGTTTCAGCCATTTTCCTTATTATGTTAATTCTGCGTATTATTAGGGTCAATTTCTTCTAATAGTTTCAGTAGGTCTTGTGACCGGACATTTTCCAGGGAAAACTCACAAAAGCAAACACACCGGCCCATGTAACATAACACGCCAGCGCCTGGGCTTGTTATGTCTGTCTTTGTCCGTCCTATGCTGTACTTTGGGGATTCACAAATCTGAGATGATGGAAAATAATCTAGGAATATGCATCCTTTTGAGAGTAGTACTTCATCTCTTTCATTTTTGAAACCCCAGTGTCTAGGACTTGTGCTCAGGATTTGAGAAGAATCATTTGAAAATAATATACACATGTGGAAATCTACCCACCTGGGGTTTAGGCATGCCTGGGAATCTGGGATCTGGGGTGGATGAGGTGGGGGTAAGGCGGTGGAACATGAGGGCAGCTGATGGAGATCTATTTGCTTGAGGAACATCCAGGGTGGGAACTTATCTTAAGGGGAGAAATACCTGTGCGTGATGAATTTGACCCATTTGTATGGTTGTGGTCATTGGTGCACGTGGGGGTTGTGATTGTGAGTAGAATGTGGTGCTGTTCCCTCAGGTCTGTGCTCAGCTCAGTCCCATGGACTTGGAGCTGAGCTGGAGGAAGAGAGAGGAAAACCTGCAACGTTTCATTCATACTCTCTCCACTTCATGTTACACTCAGTCGGAGGGTCCTGGCAGTGCTGATTTTCCCACCCTCCTGTGCCACAGACCACTTCTCAGTTTTGACTGTTCCAGAGTGTAAGTGGTGCTGTCAGCTGGGAGAATACAGTACCTAAGGGGAGACAGAAATAGCGGTGAGGTGGCAGCGTGCCCAGAAAAAGCCCTGTGGTACTGACTTGATTTGCATGTGCACCTATAAATGGACCCCCAGAAATGCTCATGGGGTTTGGAGGTCTGTGTCGGAGGCTGAGATTCTGCATGATCAGGCATCGTCAAGGACAAGGACAGAGAAATTTTCATTATTACTGTTAATGTAAAGTCACTTGGACCCCCAGGTTGTGGAAGTCTGTGTGTGTGTGTGCATGTGTGTTATTACTCAAACTCAAGGATACTCAGTTGGCACTCCAGATGTCCTTGAAGTTGGAGGCTCTTTCCCAGCTCCTCTGGTGCTTATTTGAAATATAGCTGGGGCAGCACATCTGGGTGACTTTCCAGTTGGTTTCCCAGAAGGAAAAAAACAGCTCAGAGCACTTGTTAGTCCAAAGGTTTGAATGCACCAGAGGCAAGATAATTAAGTATCTCCAGGCAAGCGCAGAGAAGAGTAATCGAGAGAAGCCGAGTGAAGAATAATGGGGGAAGAGAGGGAAATGAAGGGTCATAACTCACAAGAAGTTGGCTGGTCTTTGTTTAGATGATAGAAGAGCTGAGTTGATAACTAGAAAGGATGGGATGAGTTGTAGCCAAAGGAAATATCATGTGAACATTTGTCAGGATGCCCAAAGTGAGTGATTTATTAAACTGGGGGCACAGAAAGTGAGCCATCTGACATGTTAGGGATGAACACTCTCCTGGTGGTGAGCAGAGATCAGCAGGCCAAGGGTCTGGTTAAGAAGATACCGTTCTAGTCTCTGCTGCTGCTTTCACTGACAAAGTCAGAACAAGGCTGAGTTCTGGAAGGCAGAGCTGATACCATGATGATGAGACTGTGTCCTGCGGAGCCAGTGCCATCCAAAGATGTGAGCAGTTAAAAGGCTGGAAGGAAACAGAGCCAGGAGATTGATGTTCTTTGGCCTGGCGAGGTGTTGGGGACCAGCGGTCCACAGGGGGCCTCTTTGCTAAGAGCTTGGCTTCCCTTCCGCTTGTCAAGAGCAGCTTATAGCTCAGGGGAGTTCGGAAGATTTCTCCTGCTCATTCCTTCAACTTGAAGGTGTAGGCAGGCAGAAAGGAAATGCAATTTGCTGGAAATCAAAACTGCTTCTGGATGAATGACAATTCTATACTAGGATGATACCTTTCTGATATTGGACTACTGGCTCTGAGATTTCCACCATTCAGTCCAAGCTGACCCTGTGTTAGATAATAAAAATGAATCTAAGGGGAACTGTATGATGATGCCTCCTGGTTAAAACAGCTGTCATGTACTCCCTCAGCGCTGTCCGGACTCCAACAAATACGATACTTCACTCCTGTCTTTCTTCCTTCAGGCGTGTGGCATGGTGACCAGCCATCCTGGATTGCCCAAGACTGAGGGGTTTCCCAGGCTGCGGGACATTCAGGGCTAAAACCCAGAGAGACCCTGACAAACCGGCCATTGCCCACACTAGAGTGGGAGAGCCTCGTTAGCTACGCCCTGTGCTAAACGTTTTTCCTGATTTATTTCATGCATCTCCTCTCCAGTGTCTGAGGCAGACTCTATTTGCATTTATTTCCATTTTATCAATGAGCATAGCCAGGCAAAAAGAGGTTAGCTGACTTGCCCAACAAAAAGGTTAATGTCAGTTTTCTTTGGGTAGTGAGATTCTGAGTGAACTTTACTGTTTTTCTTTGTTCTCTATATTGTTTGAATTTATTAAATGGGCATGCATTATGCAATAATGATGAAAAACCCAATAGCCTATTTTCCTTGTGGAGAAGTAAGTAATTTACCAAAGTCATGTGTTTAATGAGCTGAGTCTGGAACCCTGCTCTGATGCATTCCCGAGCCCATGTTCTTTACACAGGCAGGACTGGCTTAGAGAATCAACTCCCTTGTAATAAGGTCCTTCTGGTCTTTAGGACATCCTTATCCCCACTGACTTATCCCCACTGACTTAGAACCATCCTATGCTGAATCCTCTGTAATGAAGAATGTTAGAATGACTTCAGTGTTTAACAGCTTCTCAACTGGGCTGAGTAGTCTCTTTTGCGGTGAGCAGATTTCTTTTCAGCTACAAGATGCCAGATATGAAAATCTTGTTCTTAGCATATTTAATTGGCACCCTGGGGCAAATGCTGATAAAGTTCTTCTATTTCTCATGAATATGAGAGAGTATATGGAAACCCAGTGGAGGGCTCCTAAATTTCTCTATTTTATCACCAGGGCTGTTCGTCCCCTGCTGTCTGGAGCATCTGTCCAGTTCCGGTTGCTGCCTCAGAGAGAAAGTGAGATGAGGAAGGTCAGCTGACTGACCCTGCCAGGTTGGGGAGCTTTGAGCCCAGCCCGGTTGGCATTCTCAGATTACTTAGTAAACAATTGTCTTCTCAACAGTCCAAGTCTGCCTTGAATGTTCCAAATTAATGGGACTCCTGTTCATTTTAAAGAAAATTACTTTGCTGTTTCCCCTTATTAGCCTGACACATTTAAGAGCACTGGAAATTTCCTTGCAATTCCTCTTCTACTCTGTCTCATACTCATTCACGGTTTGGTGGGAGGCATTTGGTAGAGCAACTGAGACTCTGGAATCAGTTGGCCTGCATTCAGATGACAGCTCTGTCCCCCTGTGAGCTGTGTGACCTTGGGTAATTCACTTCATTCCTCTAGGTGTAAATGATCTCATTTATAAAATGGGATAATGGGTCATGCTTACCTCATAGGATTGTTGTGAAGATTTAATAATATGATGTATGTATAATGCCTACTGCAGAATAAATGTTTAACGCCTATATCTGCCAGGATTTAACCAGGGCAGGCAGAAATCATGGGCAGGTTTGACCCCAGGGACATGGGGTCAGGAAGGGAAGATCACAAGCAGGCTGGAACTTCACCAGCATGGTCTGAAGCCATTGCCTACAGGCAGAATTTCTTCTCTCTAGTGAAAGCCTCAGTCCTGCTTTTAAATCCTTCCAACTGACATACATAGACAGACTCACTCAAGATACTGTCCTTTACTTAAAGTCAACTATTGGGGACTTTAAGTACTCCTGCAAAATCCCTTCACAGTAGCACCTAGATTAATGTCTGGTTGAATAACAGGATTGCAGCCTAGCCAAGGTGTCACATTAAAAAGCCATCATCAACTGTTATCTGTTATTATCTGTATTAATTTCCTGTGGCTGCCACAAGCTACCACAAATTTAGTGGCTTAAAACAACAGAAATTTATTCTTTCTTAGTCCTGGAAATCAGCAATCTGAAACCCATATTCACTGGGCAGAAATCAAGATGTCAGGAGGACCATTCTCCCTCTGGAGGCTCTAGGGGAGAATCTGTTCCTTGCCTCTTTCAGCTTTTGGTGATTGCTGACATTCCTTGGCTTGTGGACACTTCAGTCAATTTCTGCCTCTGTGGTCATATTTGCTTTCTCCTCCTCTGTGTGCATTAAATATCCCTCTGCTTCTCTCTCATAAGGACATTTTGATTACATTTAGGGCCCACCTAAATAATAGAGTATTCCTTATGTATATATATTCTCTCTCTCTCTCTCTCTATATATATAGGGAATTGGCTCATGTGATTATGGAAGGTAAGTCTCACAGTCTGTCATCTGCAAGCTGGAGACCCAGGAAGGCAGTGTTGCAGTCCTAGCCCAATTCCAAAGGCCTGAGAACTAGGGGAACTGATGGTGTAAGTTCTGGTCCAAGTGTGAGAGCGGGAGAAGACCAATATCCCAGCTCAATCCATCAGGCAGAGAGAGTGAATTCTCCCTTCCTTCATCTTTTTGTTCTATTCAGGCCCTGAGCGATTTTTGATTGGATGATGCCTCCCCACAGGAGGACAATCTACTTTGCCACTGATTCAAATACTACTCTCATCCGGATACACCCTCACAGACACACCCATAATGTTTAACCAGATATCTGGGTACCCCATGGCCCAGTCAAATTGACATATTAAATTAACCATCCCATGGCCCCTGCCTTAAGGGAGCTGACTGGTAGCAAATGGAGGGACTGCAGGCGCATGAGTAGTGTAATACAAAAAGGAGAGCCAAAGTGCCTCAGGGTGGTTGTCTGTAATGTGTGGCAGGATTTTAGAGGAGGAAAGAATCACTCTCAATTGTGAAGATCTTGGAGGGTTTCCTGGAGAAGGGAGCATTTGAATGAGACCTTAAAGGATGATTGTCAGAAGCAGTGAATCTCAAACTTGAGCATGCATCAGAATCACCTGGAAAACTTATTAAAACACAGATTATTTATGAAAACCTCTAGAGCTTCATATTCAGTAGATCCTGAGTAGGCCTGAGAATGTGCCTTTTTTTAGTCAGTTCCCCGGTGACGCTGCTGCTGCTGGTCTGGGGACTGTGCTTTCAGAGCCACCGTCTAGACATGTAAAGACGATGGTAGTAGGGGACAGGCCTGCCTCCTCTCCCAAATCAATTTAGCTCACAATTCAGACGTCATTTTCTCAGAGAGACACTCCTCCTTTAGGATAAAAGAAAATTCGTCATTAATGCCCTGCTGTTTTTCTTCATATTTACTTATCATGACCATCACAGGGGTGGTTGTCTGTCTCTCAACACGGGTAGAAACTCTCTTTTGTTCACAGCATTTAGAACAGCACTTAGCACACGGTAGATGCTCAATAAATAAATATTTGTTCAGTGAAAGAATGAATGATCTCCCAGGTCCCATGTAGTTGAAAGTTCTTTACCTCTTCTTACTTTGTTCCTGCAGCACTTATCCAGTTACTTCATCCTGAGAACAATTTTTCAATAGAATTAAATCAGTCAAGTTGGCTATTTGAGAGGAGTTTTTCACTTTTTCAACAAGATGTGCTGGTTGACACAGCCTTTGCAGAACTGAAGATAATTTGGTGTTTCTTTAAGCAGTGGAGAAATGCCCGTAAAGTAATTAGGATGGCTTAAATTCATTTACTTCTTAATATTTCCATTTTTGAATAAATATTTCATGCATTGGTCTTCTGGGAGGCAGAGAGCCAGAAAACTTCA
Organism: Balaenoptera physalus; assembly: GCF_965194825.1. NCBI lineage: Eukaryota > Metazoa > Chordata > Mammalia > Artiodactyla > Balaenopteridae > Balaenoptera > Balaenoptera physalus. Next base: position 91,297,373 of record NC_138889.1, read on the forward strand.
GCAAGAGCGTGTGTATAAAATTTCTTTTTTTCCCTGCAGCAGCACATTTTGAAAGCTATCTCAACAGGTTATGACAAGTAGAACAGGAAAATATTATTTTAATATCCCTGGGTCAATTATTAGAATTACTGAAAAGTATACTTAAATCACACTTTATCAGTGTGATCCTTGGAGGAGGAGGGTAGGTGAGAAAGAACTGGACTGGTTTATCATAATTAAGTTTGTGCCCAAAATGACAAAACAAATCAAACGTGTTGGATACATCTGTCTTGTGGCCACTGGGTACAACTGTGAAACGGGGGAATGGAGCCTGTCTAAATGTGGCTTGCTGCTTTGTAGCAAGAGGTAAAATCTAAAGAAAATTTCAAGCAAAGTGCATCCTATGAGCTATGTTTTTAAAATTTCCCTTCAGAAACAGATGTCGCATAATAAGCAGTAATGAAAACTTTGAACCTGTGGAAGGACGTTTTGAATAACTAGGAATTCATTTTAGTCATTGGGCCTGATTACATACAGGGCTCCACCCTTGCTCCTCTCCTTCTAGGCAGGACTTGGGAGGAAGGAATGAGGTCAGGGCAGGGCGCAACATGCTCTAAGTGGGATGGTACAGTGGTTTGCTTGGAACAGTCCCAGTTTTAGAACCAACTGTCTTGAATCCTGGAAAACCTCATTGTTCTAGGCAAACCCGGGTAACTGATCACCCTAGAAGAAGTCAGCTCACTTACTGAGTAATGACACCCTGTTACTAGAGGCAGGAAACAGAAATTGAATGGCCAACCCCCTGCCTTGATAAAGAAGTGATTTCTGCGTGGGGTAGGTCAGTGTCTAGTGGGCTTTAGAGGCCAACTGCTGCACTCTTCTCATTTTATAAACAAACAAACCGTGCTCTAAGGAAGCTAAGTGACTAATTATGTTGATATAAAATAGTTTTTGCTTGTTTGATTTCCTATTATGTTTAACTTTAAAACAAAGATGGATGAAAGACTTCTCATCCTCTCTAATAGATCTCTAGTTGACAATCTTTGTTGTTTTTTTTTTAATGATATATTTTAAAATTATTTATTTATTTATTTATTTATGGCTGTGTTGGGTCTTCGTTTCTGTGCGAGGGCTTTCTCTAGTTGCGGCGAGTGGGGGCCACTCTTCATCGCGGTGCGCGGGCCTCTCACTGTCGCGGCCTCTCTTGTTGCGGAGCACGGGCTCCAGAAGCGCAGGCTCAGTAATTGTGGCTCACGGGCCTAGCTGCTCCGCGGCATGTAGGATCTTCCCAGACCAGGGCTTGAACCTGTGTCCCCTGCATTGGCAGGCAGATTCTCAACCACTGCACCACCAGGGAAGCCCCACGATCTTTGTTTTTTAAGATCATTGCTATTTGACGAATAAGTCACTCCTCTGTCAAAGAATTATAGTTAATTGGTGTTTTAATCTCCAAATCCATACTAAGACTTTTCTCCTTTTGCTGGTAGGAGGATTATTTTAATTGTGTGTGTGTGTGCATGTTTGTGCATGTGTGTATGTGAGAGGGGAAACAAGTGCTATATGATAGTATAGTATTTTTTCAAAAATTTCTTTCAAATTTTTATAATTTATTATCTCTACTGTTGATACTTCTCATCTGAAGCAAAAGCTAAACACCTTTTGTTGTGGAGGACAATTCACCCGTTGCTCATCTGTCTGTTCTCCCTCCAGGTTATGGGTGATGTGTGGGCACAGAGGAGTTAGACTGTATCCTCATACCCATAGCCACAGGACAATAGGAAGGGGAGGTTTTGAGTGAGGTAAGTGGGAAGCAGCACAGCCTGGCTGGAAGATAAAGTTTACTTCTTCACACCATCCTAGCTAATGGCAAGTAAAGAACTGGATTCAATCTTTCCATTAAATTTAGATGAAATCTTGCATCTGCTCTAAAAAGGGTGAAACAGTTCCTCGGACAGACAGTGCATGTGAAGAAAGTATAAACCGCCTACTCACTATTAATTCTCCCCTTATTCTTTGCTTACAGATTCCTAATTTTTTTGGAGGCAGCAATGTGCATAGTTTTAAATACTCCATTTCACAATCTCTCTTGCAGGTTACTAGCCTTGTAGTACAGTTCTGACCAATGCAGTACAGGCAGAAGAGACTTTTGCCTTTCCCCATACTCCTTCTTCTCATTGAAAGGAGGTTATAATGCCTGGAGATGCAGCATCCGTATTGTGACTATGAGACATACATGATGAAAAGGTCAAGGGAATATCCCATCAGCCCTGGCGTTGTTAAGCTGGTGAACTAACACCTACTTTGAGAATTTTTGTTAAATGAAATGACTTGGTTAAGCTTGTTAGTTGCTCCAGGGAGGATTTTTTGTTTCTTTCAAGTATTGCTTCCTAACTGAGCAGAATAGCATGATATAATAGAGAGAATACTATAGTGGGAAGCCAGAAAACTGTTCTAATTTTATAAAATTTTTTTCCCCTAGGTAACTTATCTTAAGATATTCCCTTTAAGTCCTCAGATGCCTCCTCTTGTTGTGTGGCACACAGTAAGACCTCTAGAAACATGACTAAATTTGTAAAATATTATAATGCAGACAGATGAGTCAGATGATCTTTGAGGTCTCTTTTAGGTCTAAGAGGTTAATCCAATTCCAATTCATTTATGAAAGAGAATTTGCTATTTCAAAGAAAATTGGTGTGTGTTTACATGTGTGTATGTGTACGTGTGTATGATGTTTAGAATTAAAAGGTAAAATGAGTTTTATATTTTAAATGCATGTACGCGTGTGTATCTACACACATTTGAAAGCCTATGACATAATAGTAGTAATTAATTTTTTTTTGTTTAAGCCAGAGCTGATTATCTTGCTCCTCCTTACTGTGTTTCTCTGGCACAGATGCTTGTCTGTGCTGTTTGCACTGCGTTCAGCTCTGGCAGCTCTTATGTATCCTGCCCTTCTACCCCAGGCTTGTGTTAAGATTGATCAATGTTGATGACTTGCCTTGAGCTTCGCGTAGATCTGGGATTATTGCAGCCTAAGGAAGGAGGGCCGTGCTGTGTGACCAAGACAGACAAGTCTGTAATAAAATCTGTTCAATGTTTGTATTCCTTAAGCTGCACCTGTGAAAGGACCCCAGTTCCTCCACCCTCCTGCCCTGTGACACCATGGAGTTGAAATACAATGAACTGGAATGACTGTGCTTTGGGTCTGTGTGATGTCATGGCTGTTGCCTAGACGGAGAAGCAGGCAGGGCTTTGTGACTTAGAGGTCATAAAATCCATCCATACCAGGGACAACCTTGATGTCTTCCAGGACTCTGGGCCTCTGTTCAGTATCATCACTTGCAGCCAATGGGAACTCTCAAGAGGGATGGCCTTTTCCTCCATATTAATGGGCTGTTGAGGAAAGCAAGCCGCCAATCAAGATAATTATCAATGTGCTGCCAATAACTGAGTGAAGCTTTAAAGATATTTGTCAGTGTAGTTGTTTTGCAGTAGAAGAAAATAATGTTGATTGCCGTAGTTGTTCAAGCTGAGAAGTGAAATGATGGGTGATTTCAGTCTCTTACCCTACCAACACTGCTCTTGAACTATGCTTCTTCTCCCTCCTCCTTCACCACCACTTCACCCTCCTCTTCCTCTCCTGCCCATTTAATATTAGTAATTTTATGGGGTAGTTGGCTTTCTTCCTCTGTGCTCTCTCGCATGGGCTGGCTACAAAGCTCATTTACCTCTGATTTCCTCTTTAGGGTTCCAGGTGGAACTTCTTCTCTTGTAATCAGCCTCTGAAGGTAAGGTGATGGGGTGGCTAGGACAGTTACTTTAGAGGCATCTTTACCCTCGTGGTGAGACAAGATGGAAGTAACTGTGTGCAAAGAGGACTCTGCTTAATATTATCCTACATTATTGCACCTCTAGTTAGAGCCATTAGAAGAGAACTTTGAAGTCAGGTCGCTGGGGCCCATCCTTTGTCCTCCAATGATGTATCTTTGTTTAAATGATTGTCTTGTCCAGTGTATGCATCTCTAAGCCATTACTGAGGTGTGATGAGCGTATTAGAGCAGCAAGCTTTATCAAAACTTTTTCTTTCATTTTAATGTTTTCTTTGTATTTCATGTCATTCTATAAGCATATTTCAAGCATGCTGAACCTGAATCTCTATGAATCAAGTATGTTATATGATCCTGGAAGGCAATATTGACTAGAAGTTAAAGGCACAGGCTTAAAAATATTGTATATGCCTAACTACAGTGTCTGGCTCTGTCTCTTCCTAGTTATCTGATTTAGGATAAGATATACAACCTGTCTGGGTCATAATTTTAAAATGGGCAAAACAGTTCCCATCTCCTGGGTAGTTGCTAAGGGTTAAAATGAGATAATATGGGAATGGCAGTTAACACAGGCCTTGACATAGAGTAAGAACTTAATAAATGGTGTGTGTGTGTGTGTGTGTGTGTGTGTGTGTGTGTGTGTGTGTGTGTGTCCGGGCTTCCTCAGATCTACGAATAAATTGGAGGCTGGGTTACATACCAATACACCCATATAGCCTCATTAGCATTCTACAATTATATTCAGTTTTGGTAATCTGTAAGTATTTTTTTTTAATTGAGGTATAATCAATATACATTATATTAGTTTCAGATGTATAACATAATGATTTGTATATATTGCAAAATAAACACCACAGTAAGTCTAGTTAACAATAAGTATGTTTATAAATGTTTATATATGTGTTTATATAAATGTGAATATGTATAGAGGAACATTATTTTTATTTGGCATCTGGTGCTGAGTTGCTGTGTGGTATAAATTTCCACCTTTAAATTGTCTCATATGCATTTAGTCATTTTTATTTTCTTTAGGCCATCCTTTGCAACAAGCTAGTTTAATTTTTTTTTTCAGGGCATACATTTGCTGTATGCCAAAACCTTCATTAATTCCATAGCCTCTGCAAAGTAAGCCCGGCCTCCATAGCATGGCATACTTCCTGTTTGGCCCCGACTCACAATTCTATCTCATTACCTTCCATTTAGCCCTCTGCCACTAATTTCATGCTGTGTTTTAGCCTCTTTTAGTCCTCAAACACATCTTATACTTTAATATCTTCATGCCTTTGTATGAACTTTTTCCTCCATCCTGAACACCCACTATCTTTTTCTTATGGGATTTGGGATCCCTAATCCTGCTTGAGATCCAGCTAAAATGTCACTCCTTTCCCCACAAAAACCTAGGGGTTTTTACTTCTGTACCTTTATTATAGCTCCTATTTCATTGGATTGTAATTCTTTGTTACTGGAATTTCTCCTCCACTAGATTGAACTCATGTGCATCTGCAATGCCAGACACAGAGCCAGGAACATGGTAGTGTTACCCAGAGCAAGCTTGCTCTGCTTGCTGCATGACAGGCCAATAAATTGGGAGATGAGACAAGTTGTTGGGGCAAGGAATAATGACGTTAATCGGAAAGCTAGTGGACTGAGAAGATGGCAGACTAGTGTCTCAAAAATCCATCTTCCCTCAGTCCAATTTTGGGCTCCTTTTATACAGAGGAAGGGGAGGGGGAGGGGCCCACTGCAGTGCCGACCAATGGCTGAGCGGGTCCACTAGTGGTTGCTGGTTGACAGTTGCTCACTCGCTAAACATTGCTCGCTTGGGGGAGGGGTCCACTGTGACACTGACCAATGGCTGAGCGGGACTGCTATTGGTCACGCCTGCCCCGCCCCTATTACAGTAGGATGCTAGGACATACTTTTGCTGAATGTTGCAATGAGTGTGTGTAAGCATAAAACAATAAATGTAATGTTCACATTAAAACAAAAACAAGCAACAAATTCTTCTGTCTTAAACAGATAATAAATAGATATAATTCACTGTTACCTTATTATTAAATAAATACTTTAGCATTTACTGTAAAAAGTATCTTGTAGACATTAGCAGTACTGTCAAGAGAACTTTATGCAGTGATGGAAATATCTATGCTGTTCAATATGATAGCCATTAGCCACATGTGGCTATTGAACACTTGAAGTGTCTTGAGTGACTGAGGAATGGCATTTTAAATCTTACTTAATTTTTAATTAATTTAAATTTAAATTTGAATAACCACGTGTGGTTAATGCCTGCCGTATTGGACAGCAAAAGTCTATTGTACTTAGTGAAAAGTTCTCAGAGTTCATGTGTAGACTCAAGGCTTATTTTAAGGAGTCCTAGATTCAGGAAGTAAATTGATATCATCGACCTGAGGCGCCTGAAACACAAAACAACATCCGTCTGAACCTGCCAATTAGTCATTTTTATTTATATAAAATGTTAACATACTTTTAGAAAGTAGTCTCTTATGCTTAGTGTCATTAAATATTACCTAATAGGGACCAAATTAGGGAAGCGATGTTTGTGTTCATTCAAACAGAATTAACCTCTTTCTTTTTCTCCCTCAAGGTTGGTTTAAAAATGTTTGGCTTCTAAGCTCATGCTAATAGGTAATTGCCGGTAGTTCTGCAGAGAGCAACAATAAACGGCTGAATTGTGGTACCTGAAGGGTACTATCCAATAGTACAGAACTCCAGGGTGCAATTTAATAAAGCGTAGACTTAGTGTAATCTTTTATTCCATTGGGGTACCATTTGAGCAATTGAAGCAATAATTTCCGAAATTGCACCCTAGTGGTCTAAATGTTAATTTAGCTTCCAGAGATTTCTAGTTTAAAGTCAAGGAGTAGATTTTACATTATGAAATCCTGGTCTACAAATTTTATTTCTTTTAAACATCTAGATTAAGAAATCACAGCTTTCGGGCTTCCCTGGTGGCGCAGTGTTTAAGAGTCTGCCTGCCAATGCAGGGGACACGGGTTCGAGCCCTGGTCTGGGAAGATCCCACATGCCGCGGAGCAACTAAGCCCGTGAGCCACAACTACTGAGCCTGCCCGTCTGGAGCCTGTGCTCCGCAACGGGAGAGGCTGCGACAGTGAGAGGCCCGCGCACTGCAATGAAGAGTGGCCCCCCGCTCGCCACAGCTGGAGAAAGCCCTCGCACAGAAACGAAGACCCAACACAGCCAAAAATAAATAAATAAATAAATTAATTAATTAATTAAAAAAAAAAAAGAAATCACAGCTTTCAAAATGAAAGTGCAAATTGATAGATGGAGGAGGAGTCAACCATGAATCAACTCACTGAATTGCATACTTTTTTTTCAGTTGCTAAGAATCCTTTGAAACTTGAAGCAAAGTTTTGTGGTCAATTTTGGTGTTAACTATCTCAAGAGATTAGTTATATGTCTCTTTGTTGATTTTAATTTCATTGGTCTACTTTAATTTTTATTGCCCTGTTTTATAATGTGCTTGGTTTTGTAAGCTATATCTGATCTGGTAGATGCCAGTTTTCCTCTCCACACTCAGATGTGCAGAGAAAATGCATTTCTTTTCTGACTTTATTGAATAATATCCCAGATGAGGCCCACATTTTGGGTGGAATAAAGGAACTTTATTCAGTTTTTATTTAGTCTAATCCAAAAATAATTAATAGCCCCATTAAATAAAAGTAGACTTTGAGGTCCTCATTTTTTCTGATTTTCACATCTCCTCTATTTTACTCTTCCCAGAAGCTACTTGGGTGTGTGAGTGTGGCTTATGTGGCCTTGAGGGGAGAGGCACTTATAATGTCATGGGGCCAAGTTATATATGCCCTTTCCACAGCGTGATAGCTGTGGAAAGGCTAATAGGGCTGCTCTCTGAGGCTGGTCAATGTGCTGATGCGTGATAGGTCCCATCTGTTGGAGAGCATGTTTTTCTCTACTCTTGATTTCCATGAAAAGTGATTTTCCCAAAGCAGACTTCTGTGGCTCTTGCCCTACCCCTTCCTTTCCTGCTAGCAGAGGTGGAGTGAGGCACCTGGTTGGAAGGCAACAGGTTTCTTCAATATTTGGAGAGGATCTGTCCGAGGTCCTGAGTGTGTTCTCTGTTCTTCCCAGAAGCAGTGTCTAGGGCAGGTGGGTCTGCTTTGCAGATTCACACTCCTCTTGTGTGTGCTGTCTCAAGTCTGGACAAAATTCTGGGTAGGGTGTTATCAGGCCCATTTGGCTTTGACTTTCCTCCTCCTCCCCCTCCCCTCCCCTCCCCTCCCCTCCCCTCCCCCCTCCCTCCCCCCTCCCCCCCCCCTTCTTCTGTTTGGGTTAAGGCCTAATTGAGACTATTTGCCCAGCCTTTAGACAGTGCAAGAACTGTACTCTCCCTGTTGCATTTATCAGCCAGATCTGAGGGTCACTAGGAGGTATCTTTCGCTTTGGGATGGTAAGCTCCATTTTTACATTCTTTGGTTGACTTCTGTGACACTAGCTCCCCACCACCACATGCAGATATTGCTTGTGAATCTTAGAGAATTAGATGGCAGCTTTACAAAGATGAGTGAACTTTGTTAATGAACAAAATAAAATGAAGCCCCTACTGTGTTGGTATCAATTTACTCGGCTGAGAGAAGAAAACGTGAAAAATTATTACAGATCCAAAGCCCAACAGAAGGAAAATGTCATTAAAGAAAGTTTGTGTCTGAGATGCTTTACTCCTGAGAATTAGACTGGTATTGAAACAGAGCAGGCAGCCTCAGGAATGCCCAAATTTATGAATGCCATGAAAATATATACTTTGCATGTTGTTCTCACCTGTTAAATGGGGGTGTTGTAATACCTACTTGACAAAGTTGTTTCTGACATAGAGTGAAATCATATTGTACATAAGGATCACTTCAGCATGTGTGACTCAAACTTGTACCGCTATAACACATATATTATACGCATATATTTGCATATAATGCATATATTTGCATATTATAATATATGCATATTATTTGTTTGATTGTGAGTACAATGAATGAAACAATGATTGTTAAGTTCATAAATACCAGGAATTTGATTGCACCTTGCAGCATGTTCTTTTGTAACACAAGCAAGTCTTCTGTAATTTTAATAGTCAATTCCTGACTTTAAAAATTTTTGTGGTTTAGATAGGTTACTGCACTTCAGATTTCTTAAAAGAAATGACACCTATCTTCATTTTGCCTTTCCTGGTGCAGTAAGTGTGGATGTGCTGTATTCTGTAGGGTTGGAAGAGACAGTTTTCTTTAGAGAAACTCTGCTACTACCAGGCTTATTTCACTGAGAGAGAAAATTCAGTTTAGCAAATCATTGTTTGTTTGCAATAGATGAAGAAAATGGTAGTGAAAAATGAACTGTCAGATTGGTGCTGGTCTGATATGTCTTCCCAGCTAGCTCTGGTAAGCATTAATGAGCAGAGTGCAAAAATAGTTATTTTGAGGTACAATGTATGGTTGCTTTAGAATAATATAGTCATCTACCTTCAGTTTCAGGCAAATCAAATCCTTGAGCTAAAACTGCATCCTGATTTTCTGAATAGCCATATGTAATGCCAAGAGTCACTCTAATTAAAATTCTGCAACATGATGCAGTGGGAGACATGATGAATTACCCATTTCTAATCTGTTCCCCTGATGCCATTTCATCAAATATCTAAATGAATAATTAGTAATCAAAAATTCACCTTAGGGAGTATTTGTTGAGCACCTATAGGTGCTTGGGACTGTGAAGGATACAAAAGCTTTCAGCAAAGTCTTTACCTCATAGAAAGTAATTGATAGGAAATGACATTCTCACAGGAACAGTTAAGAAATGATATGAGTTTAAATTTAAGTGCCAAAGAAATTGGTAGAAACAATTTTAAGAGTTCAAAGGAAGTAGAGACTTCTGTGGGTCTAGGAAATTGAAGAAAACTGGACTGTGTAGAATGGTTAAGAGAGTAGAGGTTAGGACATGAGGATGAAATTCAGAGCAGGGGTGAGCGATAGAGAGCAGACATAGGGTTACGGTAGGCTCATTAGCTTGGCTGATGAAAAGAGTCTATGAGGCGAGTTATGATTATGAGGTAAAACTGAGCCAGCCAATGATTGTCAACATTAACAAGGTCAGGACAGTTAAAGTTGGTTTCCTTGCACATGCATGTGTGAATGCCTGGAGAAAGCCAATAACCATGTAGGCAGCCACTGTGGTCTGAGGACATGTGTGGGCATGAGTGTGTGCGGACAGTGCTGTGCAAGGTCTTCACTTAGGAACACGGGGTGGAGTGTCCTGTTGTAGAGGACAATTGTTGGGTTAAGTTTCCAGGAAATGCTAGGCCTAGGAGTAGGGATGGCGGAGATCGGCAAAAGAGAGCTAGGGAGGTGGTTTACCCACAACGTAGGGTCTGCCTAAGGCAAAGAGAAACCTCCCTAGGTGACTTTAGTTCTTTGCCAAGGAACAAAACCTAAAGACTCAGTTGTGGGAGGAGTGCTGTTATGGTTGCAGCCTAACTTATGTGGCCAGTTTCTCTACTGGCTCTTTTTCCTGAATTGTAATCATCTTGAGGTTGTCTATCTCCAGCACAAGAAAGAGAAAAGAACAGGAAAGAATAAGAAGAGAGCTCTTCTTAGAACTTCAGGTGCCAGGCCAATATGCTTCATATACCACTTTTATAATGTAATTTTTCTGTTAACAACCCTAAAATAACTGTTTAATTCCAACTTTACTCTTTTATGTGCCCCTCTAAGGATCAGAACCTACTTTGTCTGTCTACCTGTCTGTCTGTCTGTCTCTCTATCAGACATCATCATCATATATCTATCACCATCATCTCATTGTGATTCTATCATTATCGATTTCCATTTTTTTACTTTAGTAAGGCTAGTCTCCATACCAACCATGACACCATAACCATTTCTGTTTCCATGGACCCACTGTTGTTTCCCTAGCCTGGAAAGTGCCCAATTTTTGGCTTGGATTCAAATTCTACTTATTCTCCAAGAATTCATCTCAATCCCCACCTGCTCCATGAATTTTCATCTCTCCATTTGAACCTGGAATGATCTCTATATTTTCTGGACCATTAAAAAAATGGAAAAACATACAGCACAGAATTAGAACTGACCAAACCGCTGGAATGTTGAAGATTCTAGAAGATACCACATTACAGTCTTTGTAATTGTACTTATAGTTCTATTTAAAAGGATCAGGACTATTAACCTGCGGAGGTCTAGCCTCTGTTTGATATATTTCTAGTAGCAGGGAAATGTCAGTCTATTCCATTTTGTTTCAGAAGGGTATTTACTGTGTTCCTGTCTTCCTGTTAGACTATATAGAAGCAGGGCAGAGAATATGCTTATATGTCTTTGTACTGATGATGCATTGCAAGTTTTTTGAGCAGCAACTATCTTTCAGACATGGTACTAAGCACTGGAAATCCTAAGATGAAAAAAACACAGTCCCTTACTTCAAGGTGCTCATTTCCTATGAAAGTGAGCCTGGCTCATAACAGGTGGTCAATAAATATTTGTTGAAGAAGAGAAGAGAAAGAGGCAATAATACCAATTATTATTACTGACTCTTTAGAATATGGTTTCCTGGGTTAGATTGCCTGGCTTTGAACCTTGGGTCTGACACTAGCTGTTTACTAAACTGTGTCTCAGTCTCCTCATTATAAAATAGAATATTAGATTTGAGTGAAATAAGGTACATAAAGTGCATTATATGGCATCTAGCACATAGGCTCTTCATGAATGTGATGGCAGTGACAATAATGAATTGGAGTGATTGGATAGTGGCATGTGCAGAATGCTAGGAAAACAAAGAAGGGGGGCAGTCTGCTCAGACCAGTGCACAGGAGGGTGAGAGGAAATGGTCAGGGAAGAGGTATGTGAAGGACAATTTGAGAATTCTGAGCTATGAGCTATGCTGAACGTATAGGGAAATGTATGATAGTGATTGAGCAAAAACAGATTTGACCTTTACAAACTGGAAGATGGTACCAAGTCTTCTTAAACTCAGAGATGCCATCAGTAACGTGACATTATTCCAAGAATTCCAGGGCAAGTACTATCTTTTGAGACAATAATTGAAATAGTTTACCATATATGAGCTCTGTGTTCAGCATTTTTGTAAGAAATGTCTGAAAATATCTATAAATACGGTGGATGAACCGCTAAGAAAAGCACTGGGAAGTGCATCAGTTGTTCACCAGCACCTGTTCTTCTAACACAGTATTAAATGAAAAGAGTCCGTTTGCTTTTGTCTATACTGATCTCCTGGACTTATTGGAAAAAAATACCCTCAGAAGACAAATGCCAGAGGGCCACATGGAGGCTATTCTATTTTCTATAGGGACATGTAGAGTTCTGCTGTGGGTTTTACTTTCAGTTACTGGGGTAGAAGTTGTTATTTCTACATATTTCTGGGAAGTGTTAAATACCCTTATTTCTGGATATCTCATTTGCTGGCTATCAAACAAAGTGTTTATGAAAAGAGTAAATATTTTTATGTTTATTTCATAGCTTTTGTTAGCTGAAGATGGATCGTTATTTTAGTAAAGGCCTGGAGTGCTATCTAGCCACATTAACATATGTCCTTTTAAAATGGATACTCAATACTCTTTAAAAGTATCTCAGAACAAGGTAGATAGTGTTATCCCATTTTTTGCAATGTAATGTATGCATCCATAAATATTTGTAGTATATTTATGTATACATATGACCACAGAAAAAGCAGAAGGGGACTCAAAGGTGTTAGCAGTCAGTCACCCCAAGAACTGTGAATAGGTAGACTAGATGGACTCTCTTTTTCATAATTCATATGATTTTGAATGGTATTAGTCAGGGCAGGCTATCTGCTGGAACAAATAGACCAAATAGAGTTGATGGCTGAGAACACAGAAGTTTAGTTTCCCTTTGGGTAACCAATCCAAGGCAGTCCCTGGACCTGGGGAAAAGTAGGAAGGAGCTCTACTTCACACAGTTATTCAGGGATCAATTTTTGACATGCAGCTTACAAGATTTTCCCAGCGCTCTCACATCCAATCCTCTGGGCATTGACAGCCAAGTGGCAGAAGGGAAATGAACATAGAAGATTATTCACTGAAGGTGTGGTGGTGGTGGTGGTGGTGGTGTGTGCGTGTGCGTGTGTAATGAGCCAGGCATGGAAAGAGTACTTCTGCTCCCATTCAACTTGCTAGAAGTCAGTCATGTGACCACATCTCATTGCAAGGAGGCTGGCAAATAGAATCCAGCTGTGTTCCCAGGAAGAAGAGCAGAACAAAGGTTCTGGTGAACAGCTAGCAGTTCCTACCCTAGTCTGGCTTTATAGTCACAAATATCCAGGTTCTCCCTTTTATCCACTTAGAGGACACACTTACCCTCTTCCTTCAGGGAGATAACTCAATATTCCATCCAAATTCTGTATAAGATTCAAAGGCAAGTTTGCTGGGGGATGTACAGTCTTCTTAGTCATATCCAGATGTGGTTCCTAGTGGTCTGTGTATTAAGAAGACAGGTTAGCTCCTCCACTCTCCAATGACAAAACACACACACACACACACACACGTGCACACAGATACTCTCTACAGTGATGGAGCTGGGACAGGACAGCTACAGTGACAACTCCCATTCACATTCAGGAAAGGGAAGAAGGGGAGTCACGTGGCAATCACTGGTTCAAGGCAATGATGAAACCCTCCTGGGCAAGCATTTTGAAGGCCCCCTTCCCTGGCAGTAGGGAAAGTTCCTGAAATAAATCCCAATTCTGCCCCCTTGGCAGAACTCCCTTGTCTACTGAATGACCCTGGTTCCTGGCTCTGGGTGCCTGTTCCTTGTATGTCATCCTCCATGGCCATAAGTGGAATGAGTACTGGGGGTGAGCCTTCCTCAGCTTGGTTCCTGCCTGAGCCAGTATGGGCTCTAAGAGTTCTTTCAAGGCTTGAAGAGTCAAAGCTTTTTTAGTTTAGGCCCAGATTTCTTTGATAATATCATTTCTTCAAGTATTTAGCAAACTTCTGATCTGCATGCTTCCAGTCACTTCCATGTGATAGTAACCATACCTCAAAGTCTTTCCCAAGACATCATACCCAAACCTTTTCTGCTTCCTTACCGACTAACTCAGCACTTCTCTCCCTCAACTGAATAGTGGCTCTCTGGCAGTCATTTGAAACTAAAAGCTTTGGTGGAAAGGAAACATCCTTAATATGACACTTGCCACAATGTTAAATACCTTTGTTTAACTAATATAAATTAGTAGCCAAATGAATAGGACTTCAAGGCCTATTTTTAGTCTTATTTCCTATTGTTTGTGGTTCAGAAGCAGATAACTTTTTCAGTTCTGCAAAGTCTGATTTATTTAGACTTTCACCATTCTCTTTTATTTCTCCTTGAAAATCAACCAGTTCTTTTTTAAGCTCATCTGTTTCTTGCAGATCCTTCCTAAATGCAATGAGTAATGGTCGACATACTCTAATGATCTGTTTTCTAACCACTTCCCCACAGCTAAAAGCATGGAAGGCACTGGGCCTGCCTTCCAAGATAGACATTTCACCAAATGTCTCGTCGCTGTATATTATGGGTCTCTATCTTCTGAGCCTGTGTTAAAAAATTTCTCCACCATGTGCTCCTCGACCGCTAAGTCAATGCCACATACATTAGGGTTGTGTTGTGGCAGTATGCTACTTTAAGGTATACATTTCAGTATTTCCTCCTATTAAGGAGGTCTAATTTCTGTTACAAATAAATCTCAAGGTGTATAATAGCCCAAACACAGAAGTTTTTTTCTTGCTTAGGTGAATAATCTAAGCTTGTTCTAGTGTAGCAGGAGGTGGGCTATGTTTGTGATGGTTATTCAGGGATCCAGGCTGATGGAGGCTCTGTCATCTTCAACACATAACTTCCAAAGAGGCCCCAGGTATTGTCATCCATCAGCAAAAGAGGTAAGAGAGATACAGGAGGATTGCCTGAGAGGTTTCAATGGGCCCGGCTGGCACTTCGCATCTATTACTTAGTATACATTCCATTGGCTAAAACTTAGTCCCATGGTTGTACTTCAAGAGAGGCTGGGAAATTTGGTCTGGCTGTGTGCCCAAGTAGAAGAAGAGAACATAGATTTTAGTGAGCAGCTAGCATAAATTGCTTGAATTTTTAAAAATTGTAATTAAAAAGCCCTATAATGTAATTCTTTTTTGCCTTCTGTTTGAGCAGTTTTGTTACTTGGAATTTATTCTCGGAAAATAATTGGACAAGTGAATAGTGACACCCATACAAGGTTATACTGCAAAATTGTTTATATGAGAGGGAAAATAGGAAATAGCCTAAGTGATAAATGCTCAGAGATTGGCTACTACGTGGCCTTTAGCACAATGATGAAAGATCTGTATGCATTGATGTTAAAGGATATTTATGTCATATTGAGTAAATAAAGGATGTTAAAGAATAACATGTATGATCTTTGTCTTGCATATTTTTGTATCTTTACGTGTTGAAGTTTGGAAGAATATCAAGATGGTAGTAATGGTGATCCATGGGTGATTAGATTATGAATTTCAGTTTTTTTCTCTTTTTCTTATCAGTACTGTATAAGTGAGGTATAGTGAATAAATCATTTTGATAATTACAAGATCAGTACAGCTGATATTTGTGTTAGAACAGCTCCTTTGTAGGGTTCTGCCTCTCACATCCTGATGCGGAGATACTCTCCTTGTGTTGTCAGAACTGTTAGAAAAAGAGCCATTTGGTGTGGAATCCCCTGGATTGCTGTGTGTTTTCTTTATTCAAGTGATATCCAACTTCTCCTTCTGCCCCTTTGAATGCCCAAAAGTAGTGAGGCCCTGTAAGAACACTTTCACGTAATGATCTTATTTAATCTCTACAATAATCCCAAGAAATAAGAGTGGTTATTTTTCTAATCAGGGATCTGATTCAGAAAGATGAAGTGACTTTGCTAATGTCACGTCTGGTGAGAGCTGGAGCCCAGGCCTTGAACCTAGATCTTCTCCATGTAGACCTTGCCTCTCCTACCCTGGTCACTTTCAGCTGTGGCTACGCCTTCAAATCGCCTGGGGGAATTCACCAACTCCTTGGCCTCAGCCCAGAATAAATAAAAAAACAGTATTTTTCTAAATTCTGTATGTCACTGTAATATGCAATGAGTTTGAGAATATCCATCTAATGCCAGGCTGCCAAAGGGACTAAACTCACAGAGGCCTGTGCTCTGGGGAGTTGGGGAGATGTTGTCCTGCTTCATTTTCAGTTGTGGGTTATAGAGAAACACCGAGAGGTGTAGTAGGTGTGGGTAGCCTTGCAGAGAAAGGGAGAGAATATGAACTCTTGGGTCTTGTAGCAAAACAAAAGAATAGAGAGAAAGAAAGAAAAAAAAAAGCCAAGGTGCTCATTTGAGTCTGAGAAGTAGTGCCAGTGACTAAAGAGCTCTTCCTGAAGATTCTGGACCAGACTGAGGCACATATGCAGGAAAGAGAAATTCATCTTTCCCTGTGGTGCCTTCCCTGGGCTGGTGCTTCTACCTCCTCCTCTATCACATTCCATATGCCCCACATCAGGGTATTGGACATCAGTTTATTTTCTTGGCAGTTTGGTTTCCCCTAGTCATCTTTTTCTTTACTTGTATGTGAACATGTTCTTAGGTAATTCACAAGGTGGGGGAAATTGTACAAACCAATTTATATTAAGATACTATTGGCTGTTAGTAGCTTATTACTTTTTCCTTCTCATGAGTGTTTGTAAATTAATAAGACTTACCACAAAGAAATGAATCTCTAAGATTGGACATGAAGAAAAGTGTAAACCTTCAGAGGCTACTTGGGATAGGGAAGCCATTATGAAGTTCATTGTATTATACTTGGCATGTTGTTGTATGTGTTTGGCTCCTCGTGGGGAGGGAACTCACTTAATCATTTATTCATTAAATATATATTGAGCATCACCTATGTGCCAGGCATGGTGTAGGTATGGGAGATACAGAAATGAGCAAAATAGATAAAAGTCCTTGCCCCTACAGAGCTTACATTCTAGTGGGAAGGACAGGTAATAAACAGAACAAATAAGCAAAATACGTAGTGTGTTGGATGGTGATAAAAATGATGTAGAAAACTAAAGCAAGAGAAGGAAATAGGATCAAAGGAGGAAGGAGGTAAAGGCTTCAGTAACTAGAGACCTGGAAGTGAAAGAAGGCACCATGTCAATATCTGGCAGAACAGCATTCAAGGAAGAAGAAATAGTAAGTGCGAAGGCCCTGAGGTTGTAGTGTTCTGGTGTGTTCCAGAAACAGCAGGGGCCAGTGTGGCTGGAGCGGAGTGAAAGAGGGAAAATAACAAAGGACGAGGTCAGAGATTACAGCAGGGACAGTTTTATGTAGGGCCTCGTACAAATTCTGACTTTTACCTGGGGTGGGACGGGAGTCGTTGGAAGTTACTGAGATGACTCTGGCTACTGGGTTGTGTACTGAATGAAGGGGCACAGGGGCAGATTTGGAGTGACCTGTCAGGAGGCTATAGCAGTGATCCTGGCAAGAGATAACGGTGGCTTGGGCCAGGGTGCTGTGGAGGAGGTGGTGAGAAGTGGTGAATACTGAATATTTTGAAGGTAGAGCCAATCATTACTTACTAATGAAGTAGCTGTGTGGTTTGAGAGAAGGAGAGGTAGGAAGAGTGATTGGTCACTTCTGGAAGGATGAAACTGACATAAAGTAACACAAGGACTACAGTGACTGGTTCAGGGTTCAGGGAGTGGATGAGGAACTCTTGTAACACTGTGTTGAGTTGGAGCCTGTTCCATCTGAGAGTCTGTTAGACTTTGAGGGAGAAATGATGAGAAAGCAGTTGATATTGGACATGTGACCTTGGATTTCAGAGTAAGTTTGGGCTGGAGATCGAAATGCGGAAAGGTAGCTTTGTCAAGAAATTGGGATAGATGCAAAGTAACAGAGTGCATGAATACAGGCCCTGAACCCAGACCACCTGGGCTGGACTCCTGGCAAATAATCTAACCTTCAGATCCTCAGTTTCCTCATCTGTAAAATGGAGATAATAATTACAGTGTCTAGTTTATGAACTTGCTGTGAGAATTAAGTTAGTAAATATATTTAAATTACATAGATAAAGGCCGGGCTCCTAGGGAGTGCTAAAAATGTTCCCTATTATTATTGTCATTATTTACTTTACTGTGAGTTGCCTTTTGTTCGTATAGTTGTTAAGGCCTTTCCTATATTATCACACATCATCCTCCCAAGAACCATCCATATAAGGGAGATAATATTATTTTCCTTATTAGAAATGAGGAAACTAAAGGCACCGAGAGGATAAATCACTTGCCCAAGGAGACAGACCCACGCCTGTTTGACCCCAAGATCGGGCAGTTAATCATTTTTATAAATAGTAAAATTTAGTCTTGTGTGCAGGTCAAGACATTGGGAGATTAGAGTCATTAGCTCAGATAAATAGCCAAGCTAGAAACCCGATGAGTTTAAGCTCAAAATAATCCTGTGAACAAAGCAGCAGGATAATTTGAAATGTCAATGTGACATTCTCTTCCACAGTAAATTAATAAGGTGTGACTGGAGGCCTTTTTCGTCATGGCTGTAATAATCAGAAGCCATATTTTCTCTCCCCTCTAATCTCAGGCTACGACAATAGGCAACCAGTAGGGACATCCTTCAAATACCAGTAGAGTCTTTTTCCTACACAAAGGTGACATATTGGCAGTATCCAGTTTTATTCATTTCTGTTGGAAGAGGTGTTGGTTTAAATACTACTATGTGATGAAATAAGCAATGTAAAAACAGAGTCAGTTTTCTGTAATTAATTTGGTATTGATAGAAAACACTTGCCTTATCCCCTACTCTCTTTGTTGCTAAGGTGATGGTCAGCCAGGTGTTTTGAGGCCTGGGACAAAAGCTGTGAGCTCCCGGGTAGTATTTAAGCCGTCTGGTAAAATGCACTGGGTCACCCTTGTGGTTTCTCCTCATATTTCAGGATCCTTTCACTTTGTCCATTTCTTTAGTTACAGATTCTTGGTTCTCAGTCTTTACTATGGCTTTGGACACCTTTTCCATTTGATCTCAGGGCTGGGTCCTGAATTCTGTCTACACCATCCTGACAACTCTGTCCTGTAAATTATGACCAGCTCCCTACTTGCTACTTTCTGGTACTTATCTAGCAACTGGTACTTTACTAATTAAAATTCCATTCCCCCACTTGGCTAAGTGGGGGAGAACATCCCCATGGGTGAGGCTGGTTAGACCTTGTTGCCGTAACTCACGTTACGGCCGAAGAGAGGTCTCTCAGCTGAGACTATAGGTTTCCAAACCTGAGAAGTGCCCTTCTGATTTTGACACCATGGATCCTTCCATACTCAAGACAAAGGTTCAGTTGTTTTTCTTGGGTGGTAAGATTGAGAGAGAGGGCACCTTTAACCCAGGTGTTGGTGTAGAGTCAGGTCTTCAACACACATAAACATAGGAAAGACCAGATCTCATTGAAATGTGGCTTGAAAAATATTCTCTGTTCAGACCAGAAATCTAGACATTATCTACCTGTATTTCTCTCTTTGCCTTCTCACCCACATCCAAACCACCAGCCACTTCTGCTGGCTCTGCCTCCAAAATATATCTATCATCTTCCCCCTTTTCTCCATCTCCTCTCCTGCCACCCTAGTCTAAGTCTCCATAATCTTGCACCTGCAGTCTTGTGATAGCCTCCTAAGTGGTGTACCTAGTTCTACTCTTGAGCTACCACAGGTCATTCTCTATGGAATAGTTAAAAGAACTTGTAAATCATAAACCATGTTATATGACTCCCTCGCTTTGAAACCACTGGCTTCCCACAAGGCTCTATATGACCTGGTCCCAGCCTATCTCACTGACCTCACCCAGCACTGCTCCCCTTGGTCACCATGCTGAGCCACAGGATTTTGTTCTGCTTATTGAAAAGAACAAGCTTGTTGTAACCTCAGGGCCTTTGTACTTGCTGTTTTCTCTGCCAAGTTCTTTGCTATGGTCTTCCCAGCCTGGCTCCTTTACATAAAAATCTTAGTTGAAATGTTCTCCCACTACTTTAACTGGAGCCTATTTACTCCACTTAAAGTAGTTCTTTCCTGCCCCTCCATATGTCTGTTCATACAACAAATATTTATTGAGTGCCTGCTGTATTTCAGGCACTGTCCTAGGCACTAAGTATAAAGTAGTGAACTAGACAACTAGCAATTCCTGCCTTCGTGTGTCTTATAGTCTAATGTCCCATTAGGCTGTTTAATTTTCTTCATGGCACTTACCTCTCTCTGAATTATGTTGGTTTGCTTGTTTTCGTAGTTCTCTCTCTACCCCAATCCCAAAAATCTAGGGAAGGATAAGTCGTTTTTGTTTTTTCAGCCTCCCTGAGGTGATCAGTCTCTAGGAGGCTGAAGTTAGAAGGATCTGGAGACATTAAGAATCAAAGAGAGCACTCCCTTGCTTAGAACGTTTTTGAGCGTGGACACTCCAACACAGAATTCAAGAATGATACTTGTCAAAGACAGTTCATAGATGTTGTTGTTAATACAAATTGGAAACAACAGTGCCCCACCCCATTATCTCTTGGTGGTGTTCAATTTTACTTCATTGGCTAGAATCTCTAGATGGTATTTTTCTCTAGATGTTTTTTTGTGTGTATAAGAATTACAGAGTCATTTAGATTTTACTGAAACTCAGTTAGCAGTGATTCAGATTACTCAGTAATTCAGAATTACTCAGTAATTCAATAATTATGCCTCTAGAGATTTTGATTACTAGATTTAAGCTGGGACCTAGGAGTCTGAGTTTTTAAGAAGCACCCAGGTGCTGCATTTTATAGAATACTTTGTAGAGCATAGTCTGATACTATAAGCCCTGACTTTGACTCTTTGAGTCCTGGGTGCCAAAGAATCTGCAATTGCAGGATCTCCTGAATTTAGGTGACTCTACATCCAGGTTTGTCTTGGATGGTCTTGGTATATACCTATTTTCCTGTCATCATTATTCATAACGGCACCTTTCACTGTCAAAAGTATCACATTTTGGATGAAGTATTATATGGTGACTCTGTGTGACGGTATCTTACCCAAGAAACTGTTATGCATAACTTTCTTGTTGGGAGTTAAAAGAGAGTCCTGTATGAAAGGGATGGAGTGGGAATCTGCCACTTGGTCCAGCGCTTCTGCCACGGAAATTTTTGAACTATATCCAAACTATAAGAAAGTAGTCCCTTGTGTTTCAGGAATTCTTATTTCTTCTTCCTCTTCTTTGCAGTCCTCTGAGACTTACCATAGAAATGCATGTCTTTGTCTAGGCCTGTGCTATCCAACATTGTAGACGATGGCAGCATGGGGATATTTAAATTTTAATTTAAATTAATAATCAAATCAAATAAAAATTGAGTTTTATTTGTCTCACTAGCAATATTTCAAGTATTTACTAGCTATGGGTGGCTAGTGGCCACTACTGGACTTATATTGGAGTGACAGAGCGTTTCATCATTGTAGAAAGTTTCTAGTGGACAGTGCTGGTCTAGATTGAGGTTCCATGGTTTTTACCCACTTGCATTTGCATCCAGCACTTTTCCAAATTATGATTTGAGAAGAGTCAGAGAATTAAAAATAACATTTTTGGAAAATGCTTTGGAGATTATCTAACACACTCTCTTAGTATAATTGGTGAATAAACAGGTTCAGAGAGATTAGATGATTGGCCAGTGTTACCTGGCTAAATCTTGGACAAAGTTAGCCAGATTCAGTATTCAGACTAGTTATGTAACCATAACTAATTTATTGCTGTAAAATTGTCCATCTGCAAAATGGGAACAACCACAATAGCCCTTCCTCAGAGTGACATTGAAGTAGCCTCCACCACATGCAGACACCAGCTGCTGAGTCATTAAATGGTACATTGACTTTGCCAGGACACTGTGAACTATTTAGTATAATTCATTGTGAATGTGATAGGGAAACTGATTCAAAAAAGCTAAATCAAAAAGCTGTCAGCATGATTGGGTCCAAAGATGAATTATACATTATATTGTGTTATCAAGTTCACAGTAGGTTCCCCTAATGAGACGTATCCCATTTTGGATGGTGTTGTAAAATGGCTAGCATTTCAGAGTCTTTGAAGAGTCCTTAAGTGTTGCTGTTTGCAGCACTTCAGATCTATTTGACATCTTCAGAGGATATTCCTGTCTGTCCATTTGGCCTGATGTGATGAACTCCCTGGCCCTCTTCGAAAGAAAGAGCATCTAGTTCATCATTGTTTCCCTCTGTGGAACAGCTGCTCAGTTCAGTGGTGGAGTCATTGCTTTGGTACATGTCAGCAGTGTATGAAGGATGATGTGCAAAGCCCTTATTTGACCACTGGTTTGGACTTGACTTCTTTTGGTGGATGTATGAAGGGGAGAGTTGGAGCAGATGTCTACAGGTAGGAGAATACTGAATGGGTTCTGTGTGGGAACTCCAAGCTTGCTTATCATTCATTAAACAAATGTAAATGCGCATTTGGGAGACTCGCTAATATAATTGAAAGAATCTAGAATATGACAGAACTGTCGTGGCATGGCCCAAAGAGCATAGGATTGAGAGTCAGAAGTCTTTAGTTAAATCCACTAATGACAAATGTGTAGTGATGGGCAAGTCATTCTTCCTCTCTCAGTCTTGGCCTTTTATCACAAAAGGGGATAATATTTCTCCTCTTCCTTTTTGTAGGGTTATTGGGAGAATTATATGAGAAATGGATATGAAAGTATCTGTTAAGTGCAATCCCTATGTAGAAACAAATGACATTTATTCCTATTATTACTATTACTATTTGAATATACATTTGTTATTTATATCTTAATGGCCTAGAACCACACTTGTAACCAAGTTCTTGAGGTTGTGGCATATTCTTTTTGAGCTAAGCTAAAAAAAAAAGAACTGTTTCAATACGTTGAGGACCTTGCTATCCAGGCTCTCTTTATCTTTTCTCTCCCTTTGGTCCTAAATATGGCTTAATTTTTGCAGCTTCACTAGAGAAGCAATGAATTAATACCTCTAAGAAATAAGGCATTATTTATTTTAAGGCACTCAAACAAGGTTGGTTAGGAAATCAAGAAGCTCTTCAGAATGTTGGATGAGAGCTCAAGACTTCTTCATTCGGAAATGATTAAAGTGGAAGCTCATTTTAATGACTTATGGGTTGACTTTTTATTTTGTTTGCTTTCCTTTTTTAAAATTAAAATATAGTTGATTTACAATATTGTGTTAGTTTTAGGTGCACAGCTTAGCGATCCATTATTTTTGCAGATTATAATCCATTATAGGTTATTATAAGATAATGGGCATCATTCCCTGTGCTATACAGTATATCCTTGTTACTTATCTATTTTATATATAGTAGTTTGTATCTGTTAACCCCATACCCCTAATTTGTCCCTCCCTACTTCCCCATCCCCTTTGGTAACCACAAATTTGTTTTCTATATCTGTGAGTCTGTTACTATTTTGCATATACATTCATTTGTATTATTTTTATATTCCACAAATAAGTGATATCATATAATATTTGTCTTTGATTTATTCCACTAATATTCTCTAGGTCCATCCACATTGCTACAGATGGCAGAAATTCATTCTTTTTTATGGTTGAGTAAAATATATATATATATATATATATATATATATATACACATACATACCACATCTTCTTAATCCAGTCATCTGTTGATGGGCACTTGGGTTGCTTCCATGTCTTGGCTATTATCAGTAGTGCTGCTATGAACATTGGGGTACACGTATCTTTTCGAATTAGTGATTTTTTTTTTTCAGATATATGCCCAGGAGTGGAATTGCTGGATCATATAGTAGTTCTATTTTTAATTTTTTAAGGAAGCTCCATACTGTTTTCCATAGTGACTGCACAAGTTTACATTCCCTTGGGTGACATTTTGTTAAATTAACTAGGCAAACTCAGGGGTTACTGTGTGGATGTAAGAAGCACATTATTTTTCTAATTTTTTGAAGGTCCTGTCTTGCCTCTTGCCCTGAGATTTCGTAGGGTATCACACAATGTAATGATCCCCAGAATTATTTTTTATAATTGCTCTGGTTGTGTCTTGCACAAGACCCCTGGTTGAGGTGGCTAATGGGAACTGAAATCTAAGCTCTTCCTCCATCAGGCTGTGTCTACCTAGAGGCGGCTGCTTTTTCAATTTCACACAAAGGCTTCTTATGGTACAATGGAGCCCCCAAGAGATCATATCTTCCATGAAGGAGGAGACACTGTCATCCCATTTATATCAGCGAGGAATGGGTAAATCATGAAGGCAAGCTTAGAAAAAGGATGCAAAAGACTTTTGGTTAAATATAGAGGTTTGAACACACATGTTTGTATCTACTTTCTCCTTAAACCCCACTTTAAATATATATGTGTTTGTATATTCATGTATTATGTAACTACTATACACCACACAACACAGTTGCTTACAAGAACCCTGTAAGATAATTATTATTTTCCCCTTGTAAGGGTAGGAGACTGAGGTTCAGAGAGATGAAGTAAATAGTTTTTGGTTATACAACAGGCAGTCAGGATTCTAACCCAGATTATACTGACTCAGATTGTTTGGCTCCAGAGCTCCCACTCTGTCTACTGTATTATTTTGCTTTCTTTCTACAGTTTATAAAATGAATTTAAATCTGCTTCCTCATTCGATGCTACCCACATCCTGTTAGATGGAATGGTGGGTATCAGTATCCTTAGAACTTACCTGGATCCCCTGAGTGATGCGGTGACTTGCCCAAGGTCAGACAGCTTATGTGAATGTCTGAGTCTCATGTATTCATTTACCCTGATAGATACTGAAACTGTCAAAACACCAACAGAGATAGGAGATACTGCTGAAAGCTAACAGCGTGCTGCCAAGAAGGCATGATTCTGCCCGCAGCAGAGATACTTGGCCAGACAGCACCCTTTGCGTGATGACGCATTTGTCCTGTATGTTTTGATGTTGTCTCGGGAGCTCTTGGACTGCTGTGTCACAGGATGGCATTTCATATGGCTTCCTGTAAAAATAGATGAGTGTTCAAATGGCAAAAAGCATCCAATAGGAATAAGGAGACCAGTGATTAAAAACAGGCTGAGGCCCCTGGAAATGCTGGTTTCAGGGATTCTGGGGTGCAGAATGTCAAAATTATAGTGCAACTCTTAGAGAAGTTACTTCTATCCAGCTGTGTAAATGACTATATTGGAAATGTCAGAAAAAAAGAAACTCTTTTCTTGGAGGGGGCTATTAAAAAGGCAACATTAATAATAAAATTAGAAATGCATTAGCGCTATTGGACGAGGCGACAGCATCACTTTCTGGCATCGGAATAGTCTCTTATGCACACACGGGTAGAGCATTTGTCGGGTTTATGATCTCCTCCCATAAAATGGTTATTGCCTCTTGATTCCTATGCCGTATATCACACAGTTCATAAAGCGATTTACAAATCCTGTAGTATCAAATGTCTGTTCTGATCAGCCCTTCAGTCTTTTTAATATTTATATGATTTCCTTTGACAGAGCTTGGTGAAATTTTTTCCGGGTTTTGGAGGCTGGAAGGGTGACGGGGTGGGTGCCCCAGAGAAACCTGTGAAGACTGACTGGCAGATTTAGTGGCTACTGAGCAAAACAATTGGGTTACACCTAACAGACACACCAGAATGAAACATTAACACTGTCACTGCTTTGGTCCTGACAGCTTCAGAGGAAGAGACTGAGAGCTATGCCAAAAGTATTTTCGTGGGGATATTTGGATTGCAGGGACCTATGGACTGTGAAGTTGTGCTCATCAAGGGTGAAAAAGAAAATTTTAAAAGCTGTTAGCTTGTGTCAATTTTTGTGTAACCAGATTGCCATGTATTTCACGTCACGGTACACAAAATCATACAAGGCATGAATTGGAAGTCAGGTCAGAGGAAGTTCTCAGAGACATTTGATTGAGAGCTTTTGGAAGCCAAAGATGTGGAATTCTGCTTTAGACATAGGTTTTCTGTACAGTGCCTGTGTTCCAGCTTTCATTCATTCATCCTTTCATGCAAAATTTACTGATAAATTTGTAATTTGAGGGAAGCTGCAGTTATTAATTTGTTAAGACAAATAAATGTCATTTCACAGGGATGCACCAATATGCAATATTCAGTATCCCATCTGCTCAGAGTAGCAAGAAATGAAGTCTTTTCCTCTGAGGATGCTCTTCTCATGGTGGGTCCAAGAAGCCTGGGATGCTAACTGATTCCAGATGGTAAGTCCAAGTTCTATCTGTCTCTCCAAAGGCCTGTTTTTCCACTGATGCCTAGTGCTTCATAAAAAGGCTGGCTCTTGCAAGGCCCAGCCCATAGGGATTGAGGGGAAGCTAAATTGTGACACAGCATAAAAGGGATTAGAAGAACAATCCTTCCTGAGTCATGCTTAGATATGGGGGCCTCATGCCAACACTGACTCAGTAGTACAGCACTTTCTCTAGCCAGATTTTTCAATTAGCTCAACACATTGCCTGAGGGTTATAAGTACACATGTTGCTAGAATACATGGTTTGGGACAAGGTTTTTGGCAAATCCAGAAACAATATCTCCCCTCACACTTAAGGTGACTTTTATCTCAGGGGCTTGTTAGAGCTTTCCTACCAATAGGCCTTGATCAGGGACACCCTCTATCTTCCCCACAAATATTTAGATGTTTCAATAACTTTGAACCTTGAAGAAAGTTCAAAAGGTCTTGACACTTTACTTCCTAGAAGGTCTTTTTGCTCTTATGCAAATTTGTACCCCCTCCACTTCAAGCTTTGTATTTCAGTTAGTACGGGGGATGGGTAAAAGCTCTATCTATCGACAGAGCTGGATTCTGCTCTTCCTTCAAAATTAAGGAAAGAAGAACCCTGCTTCACTAGGCGCCCACCTGTATCTGTTGTGTGCTGGACATTCTGTTAGGGCCTAGGAGTTGGCACACTAAATAAAGTTTTATTGGAACACAGTCTTTCCCACTCATTTGTTATTATTTATGGCTCCTGTCCCTTGGCTTCTGTTCCTGTATTTCCTCCATGCTAGAGCAAGCTTAGACCTTGGTAGGGGAGATAGAACTCTTGGCAGAGGTGCTTACACCTTGACAAGCTAATGCCACCCGTGCTGGGTCCCATGCGGAGCTGTGGACCACTGCAGCAGAGGGTGTCCAACCCTGGAGTCACCTTTGTGTTTTTGCTTATAAGAACTGAAACATCTATGGGATTTGGGGTGTAAGAGATTTGGAGAGATTAGAAGAATGGGAAGGTGGGGTGGGTGACAGAAATAGTGGACATTGCAACAATGGCCAGGCACTGCTGATTCCCTGCACATTGGGCCCTTCCTGAGATAAGAGAGAGGCTGTGGGGATGGAGGAAGCCGTGAGGAATAAATTGCATTTTCATTCAGTGAGCTCAATCTTTGAAAATCTATGGAATGCGCATCTAGCATGGGTACCAACTATATTCATTTTACTAAAAATGAGAGCTAATGTTTAATGGGGCTCCTATGCTAGGCATCATGTATAGTGACTTATTTAAGTACTGTAGTAACAATCATAATCCCCATTTTACAGACGCAGAAACTGATGTTGTTTGAAACAAGTGTAACATAGGGTTCAAGCACATAAGTTGAAAGTCTTAAATTTGGCCTAATAAAATATACAAGTCACCAAATATTTTCTGTGACTTAGCTGATTACAGAGCCATTGAATACAGAAAACATTTAGACATTATTATAAGAGCTAGCAAAAAATTTGAATATAATTGCTGTTACTTTAGCAGAAGCTGAGAAAGGCTCCAGCACCATAAACAACACATTGCTGATGGTAAGAGATGTTCGTACCTAAGACTACTCGTGAGCTAATGATCATCAATTTAGAAGAGTTTGTGATTTTCTGTCAAACTATGTCTAACAGATGGAGGCTATATGACAGCTAGTGACAACCTCATCCAACAAAGGGTAGCATCAATAATTTATAATATTGGGAGAAATTATTGATCAGGTAAACAACTTTTGTTACAATTTATATCACTTGGTAACTGGTTCTATAAATATATATAGTTCAGTTTATGTAGAGACAAAATAGGAGCAGAGGTTTTCATTTTTGATTTATATATTTATTTATTTTTCTGCACAGGTTGTTAAATATTTTAAGTAGTTTGACGATATTTTAGGTACCTAGTGAACAAATCAAATAGTTAGGGAGACTAATGGATGTGAAAAATGCATCATAAACTGTGACACACTCATAAATTGTAATGGAAAGAGTTAATATATTATTTTACACATGCACATATATTTTTAAAGGCAAGAATAAAAATGGTTTAGAAATATGCTATTGAGTTAGCACTGGGGCTTGGAGTGAATGTGTCTCCTGTATAAAATAAATGAATCTATGGGGTACCTCAACTGTGTGTAGAAATGTACTGCCATTCAAGCAGTGTGGCACTGTGAAAACTGCGTGCATTTTGAAGTCATGAGAATCTGGGATTTGTCAGCCTTGAGCCTCATCTGTGCAGACTTGGACACTTTATGTAACTGTTCTGAGCCCCATTTTTCATTCTTGTGAAATGTGGATAAAACTTTTACAACCTGGAGAGTTGGGAATATGATGCTCCTATCAGTGCCCTCAATATATTGATAAATATTATTATGAGTTTATTTTGAACATCTCCCATTTCTCCTTTACACACTTTCAAGGATTTGGTCTCTGGTTCTTTATTTAATTTCAGTTATTACCCTAAATGCAAGGAACTTCTATTTTAAATTATAACTCATTTTTTTATTACAAAAGCAATATATAATCATATAGAAAACAGAAATCACCAAGAAGCAAAGAAGAACAAAAATAAACATTTCTATCATCTCTAGAGAGAACCATTATTAATTTCCCCAGTCTTTTTATGCATAAATATACCTTTAAAAATTATGCTCTACTCTCTGTTTTGTAACCTGCTTTCTTCAGATATATAGTGAACATTTTTTCCATGTCATTAAATGTTCTACAACATTTAAATGACTGTATACTGTGAATATAAAAAGCCAGGGACATTTTGACTTGCAAAACAAATCCTCAGTTTCTTCGGTTTTGTTTCTGGGTGGGTGGGTGGGAGAAGGTATGAACTGCTTTTAAAGTATTTCTTTTTGAATTTTATTTATTTTTTAATACAGCAGGTTCTTATTAGTTATCCATTTTATACATATTAGTGTATATATGTCAATCCCAATCTCCCAATTCATCACACCACCATCCACACACCCCCCCGCCGCTTTCCCCCCTTGGTGTCCATACGTTTGTTCTCTAACTCTGTGTCTCAGTTTCTGCCTTGCAAACTGGTTCATCTGTGCCATTTTCCTAGGTTCGACATATCTGCGTTAATATACGATATTTGTTTTTCTCTTTCTGACTTACTTCACTCTGTATGACAGTCTCTAGATCCATCCACGTCTCTACAAATGACCCAATTTTGTTCCTTTTTATGGCTGAGTAATATTCCATTGTATATATTACCACATCTTCTTTATCCATTCATCTGTGGATGGGCATTTAGGTGGCTTCCATGACCTGACTATTGTAAATAGAGCTGCAATGAACATTGTGGTACATGACCCATTTTGATTTATGGTTTTCTCTGGGTATATACCCAGTAGTAGGATTGCTGGGTCATATGGTAATTCTATTTTTAGTTTTTTAAGGAACCTCCATACTGTTCTCCATAGTGGCTGTATCAATTTCCATTCCCACCAACAGTGCAAGAGGGTTCCCTTTCCTTCACACCCTCTCCAGCATTTATTGTTTGTAGATTTTCTGATGATACCCATTCTAACTGGTGTGAGGTGATACCTCATTGTAGTTTTGATTTGCATTTCTCTAATAATTAGTGATGTTGAGCAGCTTTACATGTGCTTCTTGGCCATCTGTATGTCCTGTTTGGAGAAATGTCTATTTAGGTCTTCTGCCCATTTTTGGATTGGGTTGTTTGTTTTTTTAATATTGAGCTGCATGAGCTGTTAATATATTTTGGAGATTAATCCTTTGTCCGTTGATTGGTTTGCAAATATTTTCTCCCATTCTGAGGGTTGTCTTTTCGTCTTGTTTATGGTTTCCTTTGCTGTGCAAAAGCTTTGAAGTTTCATTAGGTCCCATTTGTTTATTTTTGTTCTTATTTCCATTACTCTAGGAGGTGGATCAAAAAAGATCTTGCTGCGATTTATGTCAAAGAGTATTCTTCCTATAAGAGTTTTATAGTGTCTGGTCTTACATTTAGGTCTCGAATCCATTTTGAGTTTATTTTTGTGTATGGTGTTAGGGAGTGTTCTAATTCCATTCCTTTACATGTAGCTGTCCAGTTTTCCCAACACCACTTATTGAAGAGACTGTCTTTTCTCTGTTGTATATCCTTGCCTCCTTTGTCATATAATAGATGACCATAGGTGTGTGGATTTATCTCTGGGCTTTTTATCCTGTTCCATTGATCTATAATTCTGGTTTTGTGCCAGTACCATATTGTCTTGATTACTGTAGCTTTGTAGTATAGTCTGAAGTCAGGGAGTCTGATTCCTCCAACTCCGTTTTTTACCCTCAAGACTGTTTTAGCTATTCAGGGTCTTTTGTGTCTCCACACAAATTTTAAGATTTTTTGTTCTAGTTCTGTAAAAAATGCCATTGGTAATTTGATAGGGATTGCCTTGAATATGTAGATTGCTTTGGGTAGTATAGTCATTTTCACAAAATTGATTCTTCCAATCCAAGGACATGGTATATCTCTCCATCTGTTCCTATCATCTTTAATTTCATTCATCAGTGTCTTATAGTTTTTTGCATACAGGTCTTTTGTCTCCCTAGGTAGGTTAATTCCTAGGTATTTTATTCTTTTTGTTGCAGTGGTACATGGGAGTGTTTCCTTAATTTCTCTTTCAGATTTTTCATCATTACTGTATAGGAATGCAAGAGATTTCTGTACATTAATTTTGTATCCTGCAACTTTACCAAATTCATTGATTAGCTCTAGTAGTTTTCTGGTGGCATCTTTAGGATTCTCTATGTATAGTACCATGTCATCTGCAAAGAGTGACAGTTTTACTTCTTTTCCAATTTGTATTCCTTTTATTTCTTTTTCTTCTCTGATTGCCGGGGCTAGGACTTCCAAAACTGTGTTGAATAATGGTGGTGAGAGTGGACATCCTTGTCTTGTTCCTCATCTTAGAGGAAATGCTTTCAGTTTTTCACCATTGAGAACGATGTTGGCTGTGGGTTTGTCATATATGGCCTTTATTATGTTGAGGTAGGTTCCCTTTATGCCCACTTTCTGGAGAGTTTTTATAATAAATGGGTGATGAATTTTGTCAAAAGCTTTTTCTGCGTCTATTGATATGATCATATGGTTTTTCTTCTTCAATTTGTTACTATGGTGTATCACATTGATCGATTTGTGTATGAAGAATCCTTGCATCCCTGGGATAAATCCCACTTGATCATGGTGTATGATCCTCTTAATGTGTTGTTAGATTCTGTTTACTAGTATTTTTTTGAGGATTTTTGCATCTATATTCATCAGTGATATTGGTCTGTAATTTTCTTTTTTTGTAGTATCTCTGTCTGGTTTTGGTATCAGGGTGATGGTGGCCTCATAGAATGAGTTTGGGAGTGCTCCTTCCTCTGCAAGTTTTTGGAAGAGTTTGAGAAGGATGGGTGTTAGCTCTTCTCTAAATGTTTGATACAATTCACCTGTGAAGCCATCTGGTCCTGGACTTTTGTTTGTTGGAAGATTTTTAATCACAGTTTCAATTTCATTACTTGTGATTGGTCTATTCATATTTTCTATTTCTTCCTGGTTCAGTCTTGGAAGGTTATACCTTTCTAAGAATTTGTCCATTTCTTCCAGGTTGTCCATTTTATTGGCATAGAGTTGCTTGTAGTAGTCTCTTAGGATACTTTGTATTTCTGCCATGTCTGTTATAACTTCTTCTTTTTCATTTCTAATTTTATTGATTTGAGTCCTCTCCCTCTTTTTCCTCATGAGTCTGGTTAATGGTCTGTCAATTTTATTTATCTTCTCGAAGAACCAGCTTTTAGTTTTATTGGTCTTTGCTATTGTTTTCTTCGTTTCTATTTCATTTATTTCTGCTCTGATCTTCATGATTTCTTTCCTTCTGCTAACTTTGGGTTTTGCTTGTTCTTCTTTCTGTAGTTCCTTTAGGTGTAAGGTTAGATTGTTTATTTGAGATTTTTCTTGTTTCTTGAGGCAGGCTTGTATTGCTATAAACTTCCCACTTAGAACTGCTTTTGCTGCATCCCATAGGTTTTGGATCATCGTGTTTTCATTGTCATTTGTCTCTAGGTATTTTTTGATTTCCTCTTTGATTTCTTCAGTGATCTCTTGGTTATTTAGTAACGTATTGTTTAGCCTCCATGTGTTTGTGTTTTTTACGTTTTTTTCCCTGTAATTGATTTCTAATCTCATAGCATTGTGTCAGAAAAGATGCTTGATATGATTTCAGTTTTCTTAAATTTGCTGAGGCTTGATTTGTGACCCAAGATGTGATCTATCCTGGAGAATGTTCCATGAGCATTTGAGAAGAAAGTGTAATCTGCTGTTTTTGGATGGAATGTCCTATAAATATCAATTAAATCTATCAGGTCTATTGTGTCATTTAAAGCTTGTGTTTCCTTATTAATTTTCTGTTTGGATGATCTGTCCATTGGTGTAAGTGAAGTGTTAATGTCTCCCACTATTATTGTGTTACTGTTGATTTCCTCTTTTATAGCTGTTAGCAGTTGTCTTATATATTGAGGTGCTCCTATGTTGGGTGCATATATATTTATTATTGTTATATCTTTTTCTTGGATTGATCCCTTGATCATTATGTAGTGTCTTTCCTTGTCTCTTGTATTAGTGTTTATTTTAAAGTCTATTTTGTCTGATATGAGAGTTGCTACTCCAGCTTTCTTTTGATTTCCATTTGCATGGAATATCTTTTTCCATCCCCTTACTTTCAGACTGTATGTGTCCCTAGGTCTGAAGTGG
This sequence comes from Balaenoptera physalus, assembly GCF_965194825.1. Taxonomy (NCBI): domain Eukaryota; kingdom Metazoa; phylum Chordata; class Mammalia; order Artiodactyla; family Balaenopteridae; genus Balaenoptera; species Balaenoptera physalus. Next base: position 91,330,255 of record NC_138889.1, read on the forward strand.
GTCTCCTGTAGACAGCATATATATGGGCCTTGTTTTTGTATCCATTCAGTGAGCCTGTGTCTTTTAGTTGGAGCTTTTAATCCATTCACATTTAAGGTAATTATCGATATGTATGGTCCTATGACCATTTTCTTAATTGTTTTGTGTTTGTTTTTGCAGGTCGTTTTCTTCTCTTGTGTTTCCCACTTAGAGAAGTTCCTTTAGCATTTGTTGTAGAGCTGGTTTGGTGGTGCTGAATTCTCTTAGCTTTTGCTTGTCTGTAAAGCTTTTGATTTCTCCATCGAATCTGAATGAGATCCTTTCTGGGTAGAGTAATCTTTGTTGTAGGTTCTTCCGTTTCATCACTTTAAATATGTCATGCCTCTCCCTTCTGGCTTGCAGAGTTTCTGCTGAGAAATCAGCTGTTAACCTTATGGGAGTTCCCTTGTATATTATTTGTCATTTTTCCCTTGTTGTTTTTAATAATTTTTCTTCATCTTTTATTTTTGTCAGTTTGATTACTATGTGTCTGGGCATGTTTCTCCTTGGGTTTACCCTGCCTGGGACTGTCTGCAGTTTCTGGACTTGGGTGGCTATTTCCTTTCCCACGTTAAGGAAGTTTTTGACTATAATCTCTTCAAATATTTTCTCAGGTCCTTTCTCTCTCTCTTCTCCTTCTGGGACCCCTATAATGTGAATGTTGTTGCATTTAATGTTGTCCCAGAGGTCTCTTAGGCTGTCTTCATTTCTTTTCATTCTTTTTTCTTTATTCTGTTCCACAGAAGTGAATTCCGCCATTCTGTCTTCCAGGTCACTTATCCGTTCTTCTGCCTCAGTTATTCTGCTATTGATTCCTTCTAGTGTAGTTTTCATTTCAGTTATTGTATTGTTCATCTCTGTTTGTTTGTTCTTTAATTCTTCTAGGTCTTTTTTAAACATTTCTTGTATCTTCTCAATCTTTGCCTCCATTCTTCTTCCAAGGCCCTGGATCATCTTCACTATCATTATTCTGAATTCTTTTTCTGGAAGGTTGCCTATCTCCACTTCATTTAGTTGTTTTACTGGGGTTTTATCTTGTTCCTTCATCTGGTACATAGCCCTGTGCCTTTTCATCTTGTCTATCTTTCTGTGAATGTGGTTTTTGTTCCACAGGCTGCAGGATTGTAGTTCTTCTTGTTTCTGCTGTGTGCTCTCTGGTGGATGAGGCTATCTAAGAGGCTTGTGTAAGTTTCCTGATGGGAGGGACTGGTGGTGGGTAGAGCTGGGTGTTGCTCTGGTGGGCAGAGCTCAGTAAAACTTTAATCTGCTTGTCTGCTGACAGGGGGCTGGATTCCCTCCCTGTTGGTTGTTTGGTCTGAGGCACCCAACACTGGAGCCTACCCCGGCTATTTGGTGGGGCTAATGGTGGACTCTGGTAGGGCTCACACCAAGGAGTACTTCCCAGAACTTCTGCTGCCAGTGTCCTTGTCCTCACGGTGAGGGGGTGTCCTCACCCCTTGTCTCTGCAGGAGACCCTCCAACACTAGCAGGTAGGTCTGGTTCAGTCTCCTATGGGGTCACTGCTCCTTCCCCTGGGTCCTGATGTGCACACCACTTTGTGTGTGCCCTCCAAGAGTGGCGTCTCCGTTTCCCCCAGTCCTGGTGAAGTCCTGAAATCAAATTCTGCTAGGCTTCAAAGTCTGATTCTCCAGGAATTCCTCCTCCCGTTGCCGGACCCCCCGGTTGGGAAGCCTGACGTGGGGCTCAGAACCTTCACTCCAGTGGGTGGGCTTCTGTGGTATAAGTGTTCTCAAGTTTGTGAGTCACCCACCCAGCAGTTATGGGATTTGATTTTATTGTGATTGCGCCCCTCCTACCGTCTCATTGTGGCTTCTCCTTTGTCTTTGGATGTTGGGTATCTTTTTTGGTGAGTTCCAGTGTCTTCCTGTCGATGACTGTTCAGCAGTTAGTTGTGATTCCAGTGCTCTGGCAAGAGGGAGTTAAGGTATGTTTTCAAGAGATATTTGTTTTCCCCAATGAAGGTTTAGTAGTTTGAATGATGTGACTCAGTCCATACCTTGTGCATGACAGTGATAGGATTTAGTAAGATAACCCTCTCAGGGAATTCATTGCCTGCCAAGACCCAGAACTGGATGATTTACTGATGACAGAGAGTTTGCTGTCAATAGGAGTCACATGAAAGTTATTCTCTGCAGGAATGCCTGCCTTTCACTCTGCATCAACCACCTCTGGCTCCCCGAAATATACAAACCAGCAAGTGACAAATGCTTTTGAGAAACTTACAATTGCATTCAAATTGAAAATGGAGGGGGTTGATCAAAGAAGAAAGAAAGGCATTAAAAATTAATCATCCCAGAGCCATAAAGTCAGCTGGAAACGCTTAGCAATAAAAAAATTAAATGAAGAAGAAGTTAATGTTTTAAGCAGAGATTTACATTTCCAGGAGAGAACCTGATAGTGGCAGCAGATGGGGAGCCTGCAAGATTTACAGGGGAAGCCCAAGTGTCTTGTCCCAGCAGAGGCTGCAGAAAGCATAAAACAGTCATCAAATATAATATCATTTATATTATTTAGTATCATTGTTCAAAACCTTGGTTGTAAAAGGAAGTGGCACTTCTGACTGACAGAATATTGTATTCAGAACAGATTGAAGTAGCAAAAATTGGAGGAATGGTAAAAAAAACACATCACTGCTGAGAGGAGCCCAGAGGAAATATTACAGAAATATTTAATATGGGGAAGTTGTAGGGCTTCAAGTAATAATATTTATCTACCTGTTTTTATAGTTTCAATACCAAAGCGTAAAATTGTGCCTGGGATTACATGTTTATTGGCAGGTTGTCTCTGGGTGGGCTTAATGAATGGTCAAGTTTTTGGACCCAAAAGGAAAGCTGAACCAGATTTATTAGTTTCTGAGCAAAGTTGACACATATTTTAGAGTTTTCCTGACAAACTTAAAAATTGGGCCTGGAATGATATAGGTATAAAGACATTCTAACATTGGGGTTAAGAGAACTGGTTTTGGCAGCAAAGAGATCCTGCTTGAATCTTGGCTGTGCCACAGTGAAAGCTTGGGGAAATTGCTTTTCTTTGAGCCTTGATTTCCTCATCTTTCCCTCAGCTGAGGGAAATGGGAATGGCAATAATAAAACTTCACAGGGTGGTAGTTTTGAGGATTAATTGTGATAGTAGATATTAAGCATTTAGCATAGGTCTGTGTACACAGCAAACCTTCAATAAATGCAGCTTCTTACTCTTTTCTTGTTTTGCTAGATAATTACATGGAGGTTAGATGGTTGTGTGGCAACCTGCCTGAAGATAGCCTGGATGGCTTGTGAAATCACAGCCTTGGAACTACAGGTTAGTGTTATCTTACGGTGTATCGAGATTCTGGTCTCTTTCTGTAAATCTCCAAAGATTTCAGGGGTCTTTTCATGGTATTCTTGATTGCTTGTTGCCCATTATAGAGGGTTTCTTGGTCTGAGGTATGGCGTTAATACCTTCTGACATCTTTTAGATTCTAACCAACTTTAGGGGCAGAGTATGCACCCGGATAATCTTAGAAGGGCCTTCTCCCAACTCACCTTCCCTGGGTCTACCTGCAGAAATATCTTATGAATGGTTAGCAACCCTAGGAGGGAATGTTCCAGCTGTTAAGAGGAATTGACACTTATTTAGCTAATTTTTAAAGCTCCTTAAAATTTATGGAGCTCCTGTTGATGCTGCTTCTGTGCCGCACTATTTTTTTTTTTAAATTTATTTCTTTATTTTTATTTTTGGCTGTGTTGGGTCTTCGTTTCTGTGCAAGGGCTTTCTCTAGTTGTGGCAAGTGGGGGCCACTCTTCATCATGGTGCGCGGGCCTCTCACTGTCGCGGCCTCTCTTATTGAGGAGCACAGGCTCCAGACGCGCAGGCTCAGTAGTTGTGGCTCACGGGCCCAGTTGCTCCGCGGCATGTGGGATCTTCCCAGACCAGGGCTCGAACCCGTGTCCCCTGCTTTGGCAGGCAGATTCTCAACCACTGCGCCACCAGGGAAGCCCTGTGCCGCACTATTGACCTTCAGTTAAAGGAAGCAGTTGAAATATTGCATCGTATTCAGATTATTAATATGTCAAATGAAAATAATAAAAATAATCTTTTGCAATCATTATAGTCCTTTCTTCCCAGCATTCTTTCAGATGAACTGAGTTCATTTGCTTTTCCTCTGGGAAGCTGGCTCTTTGCACATCTGTGAGACTTGTCCTCTGACTCCCTTCCTCCTTCAGTCTTTCTGACTTCTGGGTCACCATCATCCATTCAGTTTCCTAAATCAGAACCCTCAGTGTCATTCTACACTTTTTCTGCAAATAAGCGATCAGCAAATTCTATCAATTCTAGTTCCTGTAATGCATCTATTTTCCATTATCACTACCACTGCCTTAGTTCAGGTTGTCAGCATTTCTTGATGCACTTTAATACCTCGATTTAATATTCTTGATGAACTCCTCTAGTCAGTAATTTATAAGACTTTTAGAATATTCTTTCTAAAAGGCAAATACAGTGATGCCACTTCTTTGCTTAAAAATCATTCAGTGAGTCCAATTGGCTCCTATTTGGCGTACTTTCCCTCTCCCTTCCCTCTTTCTCTTAATTAGCCTGTGCTAGAATGATACAGAATTACCTGCGGGTCTCCAACAGGACCTGCTTTTTCATGCCTTCATTTCCACTGCCTGAAATCTGACCCTTCCAGTCTCTTCTTTACTGAGAACCGAGGGAGATGGCGCATATGACACTTTTTCCAAGACCCACTCAGTGACTTTATTCTTCGCCTTCCACCTTTCCCTTCATCTTCACTCAGTCATCCTGTGTCAACAAAACAGTGAATATGCTCTGAGATTACAGCGCTTATGCACTGCTCTGTGTTGATTACCAGCTTATTTACCCCACTACACTGTGGACTTCCTGAACATAGGAATGGTGTCTCTTTATGTCTGTTGTTAGGCCCTTGGACATTGCACGTAGTAGATGCTAAATAATACACGGTGGAAAAATTGGATGTGTGGATGGAGAAACCAGTGGGGACCCCTGTTGCTTTCCTCCGGTGTCTCTTCTCCCTCGTGTTCTGACCCCAAGCTGCTCTGTGCTCTCGGGAATCCTCCACTGCGTGCTCAGAGCGGAGCCTATTGCAAAGGCAGCCACCTCATCTTTCATGGTGACCTTTCCCTCCCTCCTTAAAATCTACCTTTTCTCTGTACTGATTTTAATAGCTGTTCGGAGCAGAACATTTGAACTTAAACTATTTTATTCTAAATTATGAATGACTTGCCACCCCCCTATTTTCTATTTTAAAACATAATTCTTATTCCTACTCCTAGTTTGAAATAGAAGGCATCAATTGCTCGTGAGATTTCAACAAATGTATTAGGCCAGAGGGTATAGCTTTGCTCTTTCAAATTACCCCCTTACTTTGAGTACACCTAGGCCAGCCTTGTTTCACAAAAGAAGAGCTTCGCTTTTATAAGATCGAGAAATAATATTGTTATTATAACAACAATAATAACTACCCTGTCGTGAGTGCTTGCATGAGTCTGCTATGCGAAGTCCTTTATATAGGTAATCTCATTTAGTCCTCCCAGTTACCTTGAAAAATAGGTCTCATTTTTCCCATTTTGTAGTTGAGGAAGCAGAGAGACAGAGAAGTCAAGTGACTTGCCCCAGGCCATACAATTAGTAAGTGGGGAGGCTGGGATTTGAACCCTTGCCTTCAGAGGCCACTCAACCTATGCCCGCTCAGCCACCTTGCCAGGTGAGCACAGTGACATTTCAGGGAAGCAGGTTCAAAGAGCAAAGGTGGCAACTGGAAGTGAGGACTTGAGGAGGAAATGAGAACAACTGATCAATTCTGAATAGAATAATAATGATGATCAATAGGGATTCCTGTTTCTGGCACACCGGGTACTTTGCTCAGCACTTTCCGTACTTTATATGCATTCAGTCTTCCAAAAAACTCTTTAAAACATGAAGAGGAGAGAATTGAACTCAAAAAATTAAACTCGGAAAGTGACTCGCCTCTGTTGTTTGGTTAATATATATAATATATGAGGCGATTTAATAAGAGTTCCAACAATGAACATTCTTATTTTATCAATTTAATTAATAAAAAAAACCCCTGCAGCTCAGGGTAGTATTTATTTTAATATAGGCTTTGATATGTATATATTTTGTCTCTATTATCAGAGCCATTGTACTTAGAAGTCTGCAATTTCAAGGGTCTTTCTAATTTAGGTTGTGCCATTTGTCTTGCTATCCCCCTGATCTTTCTGAAGGTGTTTATATTTCTCTTTAGAAGAGAAGTTCTAAGTGGTAATCCAATAAACTGCCTATAAGAAAGGTCCTGGGACCTGTTGATGTGCATTTTTCCAGTTCTCTAAACATCCCCTTTATTGGTCTTAGACGGCTAGTTCCTCTCAGGCTCTATTCTGACTTGTATCAGGGCTATGATAGCTTTAAGGAATGAGGTCAATATTTCAAAGGCATAATTAATTGAGCACGCCTCCTCCTTCATTAGGAAGCTCATTTTTCCCTTGAGCCTCTCTTTCTCAGTGTGTCTGCAAAGCCCTTCTTCATTCTCCCTTAATTCCTTTTGTGAGCCCTATGTCACTGTTCTTTTTTTTAAGGTTTCTGACTTTGTTCTCATTCTTTAACCTTCTTTAACCTCACAAATATCATGAATTCTTCCACAATTTTTATTCTATCTTCAGTGGCACTTTATTTCTCGAGGGTCAAACTCACTGTGGTTCCAGCTGCTTGGCCTGGTGGGAATGCCCTCAAGGTGAGCGGTAGACCAAGTTATACTTCGGTGGGGCTGCAATACCTCTGGTTAGCACAGGGGAAAAAGTGACCAGCTGGCAAGTTGAATAGATTACTTTAAAAAAAATTTTTAAATTGATTGTGGTAAAATGCACATGAGATTTACCATCTTAACCATTTTTAAGTGTACAGCTCAATAGTATTAAGTACATTAACACTCTTTACAATCTCTAGAACTCTTTTCATCTTGCAAAACTAAAATTACCCCTAAAATGACAATCTCTCACTCCCTTCTCTTCCCAGTCCTCAGAGACCACTTTCTGACTCTATCAATTTCACTACTCTAGGTACCTCATATAAGTGGAATCATAACAGTTTTTATCTTTTTTGTGACTGGCTTATTTAACTTATAATGTCCTCAGGTTTCTCCCATGGTGTAGCATGTGTTGGAATTTCTTTCCTTTTAATACTGAATAATATTCCATCGTACGTTTGTACCACATTTTAAAAATTCATTCATCCATGATGGACACTTAGATTGCTTCTATCTTTTGGCCATTGTGAGTAATGCTGGTATGAACCGGGGTGTATTAGCATCTCTTCAAGATTGTGCTTTAAATTCTCTTAGGTGTATACCCAGAAATGGAATTGCTGGATCATATGGTAATTTTATCTTGAATTTTTTGAGGAACCTCCGTACTGTTTTCTATAGGGGCTGTATATCCTCACAAACACTTGTTATTTTCTTCCTTTTTTTTTTTTTGGTAGTAACCATCCTAATGGGTGTGAGTTTGAATAGTTTATTTTAGGAGTTTGGGAGAAATTCAAGTTTAGTCTGTTTAGAATTCCCCAAGAAGGTGTTAATCTGAAGGAGGAAAGGTAGTAGTTCTTGGCAACAGGTGGGAAAACTGGTCTTGGATCAAGAGATTCTTTTTTTTTTTTTTTTTTAACATCTTTATTGGAGTATAATTGCTTTACAATGGTGTGCTAGTTTCTCCTTTATAACAAAGTGAATCAGTTATACATATACATATGTTCCCATATCTCTTCCCTCTTGCGTCTCCCTCCCTTCCACCCTCCCTATCCCACCCCTCTAGGTGGTCACAAAGCACCTGAGCTGATCTCCCTGTGCTATGCGGCTGCTTCCCACTAGCTGTCTATTTTACGTTTGGTAGTGTATATATGTCCATGCCACTCTCTCACTTTGTCACAGCTTACCCTTCCCCCTCCCCATATCCTCAAGTCCATTCTCTAGTAGGTCTGTGTCTTTATTCCCGTCTTGCCCCAGGTTCTTCATGACCTTTTTTTTTTTTTTTAGATTCCATATATATGTATTAGCATATGGTATTTGTTTTTCTCTCTCTGACTTACTTCACTCTGTATGACACACTCTAGGTCCATCCATCTCGCTACAAATAACTCAATTTCGTTTCCATTGTATATATGTGCCACATCTTCTTTTGGATCAAGAGATTCTGACACAATATGAAGGAAGCGAATTCAGGGCACAATATTGGAAGAAGAGACTGAGGAAAACCCATGAAAGTGTCGTTCTCACCTGACCGCTGGTTACAGCTCACAACTAGACCTTGTTGCCCAGACGCAGACGACCTGAGCAGAAACCCAAGTAGATGGGGTGGGGCTTCAGCACGAAGGCTGCCACCAGACAACTCTCACAGACACGGGATTGCTTTCACCTTCACTTTCAAATTAAGTATCAAAAAACTGGGTTCAATTAACATGTTTGTTTGATAGGAGCTGAGCTGAGTTTCTCGAGCCAAGGGGAAGTTTTCCCCTGCTGTGGAGAGGAGGGTCGCTGGAGTGTTGGTTCCAGAAATGAAAACCAAAATTCAGAGTGTCCCTGTTCCTTGGGTCCCCTGACTTACAGGTGGTGCAGGGAAAGTGGGGTAATGGAAATCTGTTGCGAAAAAGCGTATCGCAATTAGAAAAGAAAGACCGAGAAGACTGATTGATACGATGGTACAAGAGAGAGCATGCAGGGTCAGAGTGAAAGGCTGGCCAATTCCTTGCTGTGTCTTTCTTAAATACATGCCTCAAGGTTGCTCCCAACGTGAGCAGAGAAGATGAACTGTGGTGACATTATTTTTCCTGTCGGGGATGATCTGTGGATTTTTGTAGGTCTTTTATCTTTTCCTCTTGGCACAATTAGCCCTCACAAAGAGGCAAAAAACTAATAAATGCCTATGCTGGGCCAGCTGGTCATTTTCTAGGTGTTTTACATGTGTTAGTTCTCTTAATTTGATCCTGGAAACAACTCCACCAGGGGGGTCTTATTATTCCTATCTTATAGATTAGGAATCAGAGGCTCAGAAACTTTCAATAAATTTCTCAAGAATTCACAGCTAAGTGGTGAGACCAGTATTTCATCCAGGGGTTATCTTATGCCAAAGCCAGGGTCTTTCCTAGCAATCAGCCACTGCTAAACTATGCAGCTTAGGATATGCACCCTAAAGGCAACTGTGGGTAATATAATATACTCTCCTCCTCACTCTGACCTTGACCTTCTTCACTCTAGAATACCTGGTTATCGCCTGCAACTCTCCTGTCCTTGCAGCTATGCCAACATTTTAATAGAATGACCTTCACTCATATCGTAGGTATGGCCTCTGAGTTACTACATCTTGTGTTGATTATTAAATCCCCCTCCCCCAAGTCCTTGGAGAACTAGCCTCACTAAAACCAACCTGAAGAATAATAACTTATTACTCTTGCTATATAGTTACTCATCTTAATCCTCATAACCACTTCCAGGGCCAGGCGGTGTTATTATCCATATTATGTGTATGAGGCAATAGAGACATAGACGTTAAGATGTTTGCTCAAGGTCACTCCACTAGGTGGTGGAGTCAGGAACCAAGGCAGGAATGCCACTCAGTGCCAAATGTTCTGAGCCTCACATTTCTATCTCTGCCGGAAGGACTGGTTGAGTGGGTTCTTACTCAGTAAGCCTTTCACTTGGTCCCCAGTTTATAGATGAAGCAATTGAAGATAAAAGCAGTCACATGGGAAATGGAGAGTTGGAACTCAGATTTTAATTGTCCTCAAACCCCTGAACGCTGTACGAGGATTTGGAAGAATATCCATCCAAAGTCTTGTTAAAATGCATTAATTACTTAATTCCCCCATTTAGCAAGGGAAACCTCTGGGAAGGGTCTAAATTCTGGTCTTCAGCCCAGACACCCTCCCTGCTTTCCTCCATGATAACTCTTCGCTATGGAGGAGAAAAGAAAATTGGGGACAAGAATGTGAATGGATTTTACATACTGTAACCCATGGCAGTATTTAGTAGATGGGAGCCAGCTCTTGAGTCAGATCTGGGTTTGAACCTGGCTTTCTTGTTCAGCCTCATCTGTCAAATGTCTGTCTCATAGGAGTGCTCAGAGGAAGACTGGATGCAAAGTGCTTGGCATGGTGTCTGAAGTTAAGAAAAGGCTCAGTGCACGGCAGCTGTAATGACCTCGCTTCACCTGATTTGGGCTAAGAGGTGTAATTTTCCTGGATAGGAGTTGCTGCAGGACTAAGTTACATTTAATTCATTGCCACGAAGTTTGTGTTCTTTGGCCGTGAGTGTTTATAAATCACAAAGGGGCTATGAATAGTCACGGGCTTATCCGAAATATCGTCAACTCTTCCCAAATATTCGTCTTTCCTTTACCTTGTTTTTTTTTAAAAATATCTTTATTGGAATATAATTGCTTTACAAAGTTGTGTTAGTTTCTGCTGTGTAACATAGTGAATCAGCTATACGTATACATATATCCCCATATCCCCTCCTTCTTGCATCTCCCCCCAACCCTCCCTATCCCACCCCTCTAGGTGGTCACAAAGCACCGAGCTGATGTCCCTGTGCTATGTGGCTGCTTCCCACTAGCTATCTGTTTTACATGTGGTAGTGTATATATGTCCATGCCACTCTCTCACTTTGTCCCACCTTACCCTTCCCCCTCCCCGTGTCCTCAAGTCCATTCTCTATGTCTGCGTCTTTATTCCTGTCCTTCCCCTAGGTTCATCAGAAACATTTTTATTTTAGATTCCATATATATGTGTTAGCATACGGTATTTGTTTTTCTCTTTCTGACTTACTTCACTCTGTATGACAGACTCTAGGTCCATCCACCTCACTAAAAATAACTGAATTTCATTTCTTTTTATGGCTGAGTAGTATTCCATTGTATATATGTGCCACATCTTCTTTATCTATTCATCTGTCAATGGACACTTAGGTTGCTTCCATGTCCTGGCTATTGTAAATAGTGCTGCAATGAACATTGTGGTACATGACTCTTTTTGAATTATGGTTTTCTCAGGGTACATGCCCAGTAGTGGGATTGCTGGGTCATATGGTAGTTCTATTTTTAGTTATTAAGGACCCTCCATACTGTTCTCCATAGTGGCTGTATCAATTTCCATTCCCAGCAACAGTGCAAGAGGGTTCCCTTTTCTCCACACCCTCTCCAGCATTTATTGTTTATAGATTTTTTGATGATGGCCATTCTGACCAGTGTGAGGTGATACCTCATTGTAGTTTTGATTTGCATTTCTCTAATGATTAGTGATGTTGAGCATCCTTTCATATGTTTGTTGGCAATCTGTATATCTTCTTTGGAGAAATGTCTATTTAGGTCTTCTGCCCATTTTTGGATTGGGTTGTTTGTTTTTTGATATTGAGCTGCATGAGCTGCTGGTATATTTTGGAGATTAATCCTTTGTTAGTTGCTTCATTTGCAAATATTTTCTCCCATTCTGAGGGTTGTCTTTTCATCTTGTTTATGGTTTCCTTTGCTGTGCAAAAGCTTTGAAGTTTCATTAGGTCCCATTTGTTTATTTTTGTTTTTATTTCCATTTCTCTAGGAGGTGGGTCAAAAAGGATCTTGCTGTGATTTATGTCATAGAGTGTTCTGCCTATGTTTTCCTCTAAGAGTTTGATAGTGTCTGGCCTTACATTTAGGTCTTTAATCCGTTTGGAGTTTATTTTTGTGTATGGTGTTAGGGAGTGTTCTAATTTCATACTTTTACATGTAACTGTCCAGTTTTCCCAGCACCACTTATTGAAGAGGCTGTCTTTTCTCCATTGCATATTCTTGTTTCCTTTATCAAAGATAAGTTGACCATATGTGTGTGTGTTTATCTCTGGGCTTTCTATCCTGTTCCATTGATCTATATTTCTGTTTTTGTGCCAGCACCACACTGTCTTGATTACTGTAGCTTTGTAGTATAGTCTGAAATCCAGGAGCCTGATTCCTTTGACTCCATTTTTCTTTCTCAAGATTGCTTTGGCTATTCGGGGTCTTTTGTGTTTCCATACAAATTGTGGAATTTTTTGTTCTAGTTCTGTGAAAAATGCCATTGGCAGTTTGATAGGGATTGCACTGCATCTGTAGATTGCTTTGGGTAGTAGAGTCATTTTCACAATGTTGATTCTTCCAATCCAAGAACATGGTATATTTCTCCATCTGTTTGTATCATCTTTAACTTCTTTCATCAGTGTCTTATAATTTTCTGCATACAGGTCTTTTGTCTCCTTAGGTAGGTTTATTCCTAGGTATTTTATTCTTTTAGTTGCAGTGGTAAATGGGAGTGTTTCCTTAATTTCTCTTTCAGATTTCTCATTGTTAGTGTAGAGGAATGCAAGAGATTTCTGTGCGTTAATTTTGTATCCTGGTACTTTACCAAATCCATTTATTAGTTTTCTGGTAGCATCTTTAGGATTCTCTCTGTATAGTATCATGTCATCTGCAAACACTGACAGTTTTACTTCTTCTTTTCCAATTTGTATTCCTTTTATTTCTTTGTCTTCTTTGATTTCTGTGGCTAAAACTTCCAAAACTATGTTGAATAATAATGGTGAGAGTGGGCAACCTTGTCTTGTTCCTGATCATGGTGCAGGTGGTTTCAGTTTTTCACCACTGAGAATGATGTTGGCTGTGGGTTTGTCATATATGGCCTTTATTACGTTGAGGTAGGTTCCCTCTATGCCTACTTTCTGGGGGGTTTTTATCATAAATGGGTGTTGAATTTTGTCAAAAGCTTTTTCTGCATCTATTGTGATGATCACATGGTTTTTATCCTTCAGTTTGTTAATATGGTGTATCACATTGATTGATTTGCATATATTGAAGAATCTGTGCATTCCTGGGATAAACCCCACTTGATCATGGTGTATGATCCTTTTAATGTGCTGCTGGATTCTGTCTGCTAGTATTTTGTTGAGGATTTTTGCATCTATGTTCATCAGTGATGTTGGCATGTAGTTTTCTGTTCTGTGTGACATCTTTCTCTGGTTTTGGTATCAGGGTGATGGTGGCCTTGTAGAATGAGTTTGGGAGTGTTCCTCCCTCTGCTATATTTTGGAAGAGTTTGAGAAGGATGGGTGTTAGCTCTTCTCTAAATGTTTGCTAGAATTTGCCTGTGAAGCTATCTGGTCTTGGGCTTTTGTTTGTTGGAATATTTTTAATCACAGTCTCAATTTCAGTGCTTGTGATTGGTCTGTTTATATTTTCTATTTCTTCTTGGTTCAGTCTTGGAAGGTTGTGCTTTGCTAAGGATTGTCCATTTCTTCCAGGTTGTCCATTTTATTGGCATATAATTGCTTGTAGTAATCTCTCATGATTCTTTGTATTTCTGCAGTGTCAGTTGTTACTACTCCTTTTTTATGTCTAATTCTGTTGATTTGAGTCTTTTTCTTTCTTGATGAGTCTGGCTAATGGTTTATTAGTTTTGTTTATCTTCTCAAAGAACCAGCTTTTAGTTTTATTGATCTTGGCTATTGTTTCCTTCATTTTTTTTTTCATTTATTTCTGATCAGATTTTTATGATTTCTTTTCTTCTGCTAACTTTGGGGTTTTTTTTTGGATTCTTCTTTCTCTAATTGCTTTAGGTGTAAGGTTAGGTTGTTTATTTGAGATGTTTCTTGTTTCTTGAGGTAGGATTGTATTGCTATAAACTTCCCTCTTAGAACTGCTTTTGCTGTATCCCATAGGTTTTGGGTCATCGTGTTTTCATTGTCATTTGTTTCTAGGTATCTTTTGATTTCCTCTTTGATTTCTTCAGTGATCTCTTGGTTATTTAGTAGCATGTTGTTTAGCCTCCATGTGTTTTTATTGTTTACAGTTTTTTCCCTGTAATTGATATCTAGTCTCATACCATTGTTGTTGGAAAAGATACTTGGTACGATTTCAATATTCTTAAATTTACCAAGGCTTGATTTGTGATCCAAGATATGATCTATCCTGGAGAATGTTCCATGAGCCCTTGAGAAGAAAATGTATTCTGTTGTCCTTGAGTTGAATGTCCTATAAATATCAATTAAGTCCATCTTGTTTAATGTGTCATTTAAAGCTTGTGTTTCCTTATTTATTTTCATTTTGGATGATCTGTCCATTGGTGAAAGTAGGGTGTTAAAGTCCCCTACTATGATTGTGTTACTGTTGATTTCCCCTTTCATGGTTGTTAGCATTTGCTTATGTATTGAGGTGCTCCTGTGTTGGGTGCATAAATATTTACAATTGTTATATCTTCTTCTTGGATCGATCCCTTGATCATTATGTAGTGTCCTTCTTTGTCTCCTGTAATAGTGTTTATTTTAAAGTCTATTTTGTCTGATATGAGAATTGCTACTCCAGCTTTCTTTTGATTTCCATTTGCATGGAATATCTTTTTCCATCCCCTCACTTTCAGTCTGTATGTGTCCCTAGGTCTGAAGTGGGTCTCTTGTAGAGAGCATATATATGGGTCTTGTTGTTGTATCCATTCAGCCAGTTTGTCTTTTGGTTGGAGCATTTAATCCATTTCCATTTAAGGTAATTATCGGTATGTATGTTCCTATTACCATTTTCTTAATTGTTTTGGGTTTGTTTTTGTAAGTCTTTTCCTTCTCTTGTGTTTCCCGCCTAGAGAAGTTCCTTTAGCATTTGTTGTAAAGCTAGTTTGTTGGTGCAGAATTCTCGTAGCTTTTGCTTGTCTGTAAAGCTTTTAATTTCTCCATCGAATCTGAATGAGATCCTTGCTAGGTAGAGTAATCTTGGTTGTAGGTTTTTCCCTTTCATCACTTTAAATATGTCCTGCTGTTCCCTTCTGGCTTGCAGAGTTTCTGCTGAAAGGTCAACTGTTAACTTTTTGGGGATTCCCATGTATGTTAATTGTTGCTTTTCCCTTGCTGCTTTTAATATGTTTTCTTTGTATTTAATTTTTGATAGTTTGATTAATATGTGTCTTGGCGTGTTTCTCCTTGGATTTATCCTGTATGGGACTCTCTGCTCTTCCTGCACTTGATTGACAATTTCCTTTCCCATATTAGGGAAGTTTTCAACTATAATCTTTTCAAATATTTTCTCAGCCCTTTCTTTTTCTCTTCTTCTTCTGGGACCCCTATAATTCGAATGTTGGTGCATTTAATGTTGTCCCAGAGGTCTCTGAGACTGTCCTCAAGTCTTTTCATTCTTTTTTCTTTATTCTGCTCTGCCGTAGTTATTTCCACTATTTTGTCTTCCAGGTCACTTATCCGTTCTTCTGCCTCAGTTATTCTGCTATTGATTCCTTCTAGAGGAGTTTTAATTTCATTTATTGTGTTGTTCATCATTGTTTGTTTGCTCTTTAGTTCTTCTAGGTCCTTGTTAAACGTTTCTTGCATTTTCTCCATTCTATTTCCAAGATTTTGGATCATCTTTACTATCATCACTCTGAATTCGTTTTCAGGTATACTGCATATTTCCTCTTCATTTGTTTGGTCTGGTGGGTTTTTACTTTGCTCCTTCTTCCGCTTTGTATTTCTCTGTCTTCTCATTTTGCTTAAGTTACTGTGTTTGGGGTCTCCTTTTCACAGGCTGCAGGTTCATAGTTCCTTTCGTTTTTGGTGTCTGCCCCCAGTGTGTAAGGTTGGTTCAGTGGGTTATGTAGGCTTCCTGGTGGAGTGGACTGGTGCCTGTGCTCTGGTGGATGAAGCTGGATCTTGTCTTTTTGGTGGGCAGGACCGAATCTGGTGGTGTGTTTTGGGGTGTCTGTGAACTTATTATGATTTTAGGCAGCCTCTCTGCTAATAGGTGTGATTGTGTTCCTGTCTTGCTACTTGTTTTGCATGGGGTGTCCAGCACTGGAGCTTGCTGGTCGTAGAGTGGAGCTGGGTCTTAGTGTTGAGATGGAGATCTCTGGGAGAGCTCTCGCCAATTGATATTACGTGGGACCGGGAGGTCTCTGGTGGTCCATGTCCTGAACTCGGCTCTCGCACCTCAGAGGCTCAGGCCTGACACCCGGCCGGAGCACCATGTCCTGTCAGCCACACAGCCAGGTAAGTGGGGAGTTTCTTGCCTTTTGGGAATTCTGAGGTCTTCTGCCAGCATTCAGTAGTTGTTCTGTAGGAGTTGTTCCACATGTAGATGTATTTTTGATGTATTTGTGGGGTGGAAGTTGATCTCCATGTCTTACTCTTCTCCTGTTTTGAAGGTCCTCTCTTTGTCTTTTCTGTATTCTCCTTCTTGCCTTCCCATCTCAGTCAAAAGAGACATAGAATTTTAACTCTCAGCTCAAGAAGAAAAAAAAAAAAAGACATAGGGAAAGGAGTGGGAGAGAAAAGCATTTACCTAGAATGTCAAACAAGTGGAAAAGAATAATAAAGAGATATGATTGCTTTTCTCCTTTGCTTTTTTGAACGATGTTGGAAGAAATATCTCTTTATAAAATTTCGGAAACCAAAATCTAGAAATAAGCAAAAGAAACCATATACCATAATCCCACCATCCTTATGCATTTTAGCCAATCCCTTTCCAGTCTTTTTCCCTATGCCCCCCTTTTTTTGTAATGTCGATGTAAGGTGGAGAATAGCCATCTTTGTACTTTTTCTTTTAACATGTTTCTGAATTAAAAATAGATATACTAAAACCATGAAAAGACATGGAGTAAACTTAAATGAATGTTGCTAAGTGAAAGAAACCAGTCTGAAAAGACTTCTGTGTGATTTCAACTGTATGACATTGTGGAAAATGCAAAACTGTGGAGATGGTAAAATGATGAGTAGTTGCCAGGGACTTGAGGGTAGAGAGGGAGGGATGAATAGCTGAAGCACAGGGGATTTTTAGGGTAGTGAATTATTCTGTATCATATTCTAACAAATACATGACACTATACATTTGTCAAAATCCACAGAACTGTACAATATAAAGAGTGAACCCCAATGTAAACTATGCATTTTATTTAATAATAATGTATCAATATTGGTTCATCGGTTGTAACAAATGTACAGCACTAATGCAGCTGTTGATAATAGGGAAGCTGTGTGTTGGGGAAAGGCGGTATATGGGAATTTTCTGTACCGCCTGCTCAGTATTTCTGCAAACCTAAAACTGCTCTAAAAGCAAAGACTATAAAGAATAGATATATTAGAATTTAAAATTTTGAACATCTGTTGTGCCCTTCAGACTGGTCTCCTCAGATATGATGTGCATGTTTTAAAGATACTGTCTTTGCTAGAATCATGTTGTAAGTCCTCAATGAAATATTTCTACAGAGATTAGGTGGGTGAGCAAGATGGAGGTACCATTTTAAAATTATGTTTGTATAATCATAGAAAGATTGGAGGAAATGAGACATTTTCACATGTGACTCATAAATTGGATGGGAAGGTTTTCTTTATAGAGGCGAGCGTTAAGCAAATGCATTCTGGTGGGAGTATGTGGGTAGCCTCCCAAGAGAACTCTTTGAAAGAGAATGGTGCTTTGGATCATGAAGTCTCGCACGAGAGAAAAAAAATGAAAACACCATATTCATGTCTAGATTTTTTTCTTTCATGGGACCTTGGACATTGGTGACACTTGACTATCCAGTCACAGTGGACATAGACTTTTGATCAATTCCTAGTTACCATTTTCTAGTTGTAGAATCTTGCGCAAGTCTGAACCCTAATTTTCTTCTCCTTAAAATGGGGAATATTACCTTGGAAAGTTTGTGTAGGATGCAAATTCTGTGCCTGGAACAAGCTATTCAGTACTGCTCAATCACGGTAAAAATTGTTACCAATAAAACTGTTTTTATTGAAAGAGCCTCTGATTTTAGCATTCTCTTCTGAGGCTAATATTAAAAAACTAGAGTTAAACTTATAAAAAGAGCAATACTTTGCAGCACAAAATGTGCATGTCAATGACATATTATCTGATATGTTAATATCTATTATTTTTTAACCCATTTTCTTTTTTGTAACCATTAAGGTACAAATTTTATGACCTACTTTTTAAAAATTTGAGCTTATATAAGGTGATGTCTGTAATAATGTCACTTCCACATATTAGCATTCTGATATACTTTCCTGAGTGGGAGAGAAACTTGTATGCAGACGCCTGTGCATTGGGAATTGCCTGTAACCTGCACCCTGTCTTAGCAATGCTGAGATCTGTAACCTGGTACAGCCATGGTTGTATTATTGTTACCAAACCCACTTCCAGCTGCTCACTGCTCAAAAGCCAATTCTCGAGAGGCAAGTGTTGGTAGGAAAGGAAAGGTTGCTTTATTTCGGAGGCTGGCAACCGGGGGAGAGGGTGGACTCCTGTCCGAGAACCAACTCCCGATTGTTGCTCTGGGGACAGGGTCTTTTAAAGGGGAGTTTCAGGGCTGTATTGGCAAAGGGAGGGAGCAGAACAGTATAGTCAGTTCTTGACAGTCATCTTGAAATCAGTAATGTGGTGGTCTGATAGGCGTCATCTTGGTTGTTTTAAGTACAGTTAATCTTTAGTTCCAGGGTTTGTTCCCATTTCTTTGAGGCCAGTTCTCGGAACTGTGTGAAGCGGAGCAGCTTATGTCATGGCTTCAGTCTGGTCATCATGCAGTCATCCTCCTCCAGCTGGCGGGGGCTTCAGTATCTGCAAAACAGCTCACAGGATATGGCTCAGAATATTATCTATAGCCCTTAAGGCGGCACTAAAGGTCCTTGGCTATGCTTAATGACTAAACTATTATTATTTGGTCTCCTTTGACGGTTTTCCTTTGTTTCTGCATTTTCTCACTTCTCTGATTAAACTTCTTCTTTGGCTAAAGTTTTTCCACAGACAAAAGGCAGGCTGAGGACATGGGGAGGTAAGTACCGTAGGGTCCTGCTCCGTTTCATTATGTGAATGTGATTTGTCATCTGTTTCATGGTGAAGGAAAAGACTGAGAATTGATGTTTTGGCTTAGTCCAATGACATGCTGGCGTGTCATTCCTATGACCCTTCAAAGGAAGACTCAGCTGCTACTGCAATTCCTGGGGGCAGCTGTTGGAATCCAGTTTGTTTTTCCAGAGAGTATAATTTTGCCTTCACATATACATCTTTGAGCAAATGGTAATACATCGAAGAGGACTGATGCAGTATTCTGCTAATTGCTGAAGCCCTTGGTTGACATTTTAGGAATAAATAGGGGGAAAAAAAAAACCCAAATAAAACTTAGAAGGTAGAAATTAATTTTAGTAACAATCTATGCCAATTCCAAGCCTGGCTCTTGTAACTAACCATCAAGTTAATTTAATTCCTCAAACCCCATTGCCCTAACAAAATGTTGTTTAAATCAATTCATTCTTTCATTAGGCTGCCTAAGAGCACCGTGGAGTGATGAGAAATTACCGAGATGGCATTCATGTTTCAAAAATCCCTCAGTTTCACTTCATTTTCCATCCTGACATGGGACTAATGTTCTGCATTTGCATGCTAAAATAGTATTTTTAATTGTAAAAGTGGTGTTGTTAAATTACCTTCAAATGAGTTTATTTTATATGGTTCATTAAAGTTTTTGAAATCATTCCCTGCATGATTGCATCTCTTCTCTGCTTTGATGTATTACATCTCTCACCAAAGACACTGGTGCTGAGAGAAAAGCCTTTTCTTGCAAGAATCACATCTCACAATCTGGCCGGTTTTGAAGTGAGAGCAGTAAAAGCCTCAAGCGATCACAGAGCGGCCGAGGGCATCGTCCCTGGCACTGCAGCTGAGAGGCTCGGGTAAGAGGGGAAGGTGGGTGGCCGTGTTCACCAATAATGGAAGGTCAAAGCCACAGAGGTCTCAAAAGGTTTGTGTCAACTCAGAAGATGAAAAGTGGCTCTCCCTGGGGAGCTAGTTTGGTTCTGAAATTTAAATACATCTCACAGATTCTGTATGTTTGCTTTCATTTTAACTTTTCTCTCCGATACCACCTTTCCTCTTCATTATTTCTCCTCTCGTGGTGTCTTCTAGAACAGTGGCCCTCAACCATTTTATCTTAAGCCTCAACGGTGACTTTGCCAAAGTAGGGTTTTTTGTTGTTTTTTTTTTAACATCTTTATTGGAGTATAATTGCTTTACAATGGTGTGTTAGTTTCTGCTTTATAACAAAGTGAATCAGCTATACATATACATATATCCCCACATCTTTTAGAAATAAATAGCATGATTTTTCTGAGATTGTCATTTGTATGTTTATGAGAGTTTCTTTATCACATTATTCATTTTTAGTAGGTTTCGGGGAATAGAAAATTGGCAATATATTGTTGGAGTAAATTTTATTGTGATTCCTCAGTTCTTGGTATGAAATCCTAATTATCCATCTAGGTCCACTACTTTCTCCAGCAGTGGAGCCACTGGGCAAGAAGGCTTTCCCCAGCGAGGTAGACAACGTGGAGAGGAAATGAGGACAGCCAGCTCTATGCTGTAGTATATAATGTCAGCACTTGGCAGCTTGTAGATCAGTACCTGGTGCTGAAAGTATCTCTTAGCATCCTTGCTTGTCAAATAAAATCCAAACTCTGCTTAATGACGCCAACCATCTAACCCTGAGTAGAAGCAGCGTTTCCATTTCTATTTGAACAGAATTCCAGCTTCCCCTTTCTTAACATCTGTTATTGAAAATGCTGTCTATCTTTATGATGACCTTTAAAGGCACCATATTACTATTATGCATTTACAGTTTGTTTTAAAACATTTTGAGCAATGACAACAGCACAATATTCGATGCGTTTGCAGAAGCCAATGTCAAGAATAGAAATCCTGCGTCCTCAAGTTAGCCACTGATTCCTAAGCCTTGCCCTTTAATCTTTGGCCAACATTAACTTTTTCTTGAACTTGAAGCACTCATAGTGCATCAGACTATATTTATTCAGCCCCTACCATGCGCAAGACACTATAATAGGAACAGGGAGGAATACAAAAAAGTAAAATTGGAGAGAAAATGAAAGCCACTAACCAGTTTATCTTTGTTAATTACTCTGCTGTGAATCAGTATTTCACATGCATTATCTCATGATAGGCTTGTAGGATAGATATGATCATCCTCAACTTATAGGTAAGGAGGCTGTAGATTCTAATTTTAGCCCTCAAGGAACTTACAATCTGATGGGAAAATAAGGTACATACACGTGGTAAAATAACAATATAAAGCACTATGTAAGGAATATCAAATGAGTATTTCCAACATAACTACCACAGTTGTTGAAAAGAGAGGTCATTAATTTGGGACGGGCTAATTAGGAAAATCTTTGATACTACTGTGGGGTGGGGATGGGGATTCATTCATTCTATAAGCATTTGGGGAATGCCCACCATGGTCCTTTTCTAAGAATTTGAAGTCTGTGGTTAGGGACTGATATATAACTGGGAGCATCAAGGAGAGAGTGACTATGTGACTTGACATGGGTTTTAAATCAAAGAGGAAATTTAATAAATATGAAGCACTTTGAGACTCCATGGCTTATTTGGGTGGTTTTTATATTTTTCTTCTCTTCTGGTGGTACTTTTGTTTACTTTAAAGAACTCACTAAGAGTTATGGAAGAGCTTACATTTTTGATGTTTCTCCTCCATCAGCTCTTGCTTTTACTCTGACATTGGATAGAAACAATCTATTTCATTCCCCAGGATTCAGGACAGTTGATTTTATACATTTCAATTTGGCTAATAACACAGTATATTCAAATTTTCAAATTCACTTCCACATTAATTCTCCTACCTGTTTTTTCAGGTGGAAGTTTTTAGCATTGATAAAAGCAGTCAAGGCTGAAAATTGACTGATACTTGAGTCTTGACTTAGAATCTGAATTTCTTCGGTTATTGGATGGTGAAAAATTGGGATGTTTAGTTCAAACTACGGTACAAAAGGGTTCCATTGCTTTATTAGAAGTGATGTCTTCTACTGAAACTATTCATTGAAATGACACAACAAATCAACCGCAGGTTCCAGACAGCCCAATATTTTGTTGCTGACCAAGAAGTATATTAGGAAAATCTTATGTTTCTGTGACATCAGAGGTTAGCAATTTTCTGTGAATACTTAAAATTTCCTTAAAACCTTGTTGATAGTGCTACCAAATAGAAGTTTGGCCACACCCCTTAGGAACCTGTATTTGTTCACCTGTATATACTGGAATGACACCAAAGAACTGAATTATAAGCTAGAAAATCTGGATGTTTGTTCTGGATTTACTTACCAGTTACTAACTCTGTGGCCTTGGAAAATCATACAAAGTCTCACGGTCTCAGTTTCTTTATTGGCAAAGTAGAGTAATACTATCTACTTAGGGTGGCTGCGAGGCTCAAATTCATATCTTTTGAGCATTCTAAAGTATTTTAAAAATATAAAATATTTTTGTTACATATCAATCCCAGCGGACTTGAATTGTACTTTCATTTCTTCTTCCTTAGGGGCCCTTCCTCAAATTAAAAAATATATCCTCAAAAAAAAATATATATATATATATCCTTCTCCAATAAAAAGAACCAGAGCTCCTTGGAGAAATGGCTGATTTTAGGACTGGAGTAGGAGATATACAAGATCTGCTTGGAGCATCTTCTAGTGCTAGAAAGTAAAGAAGTGCTCAAAGCAACAACAGCAACAAAAAATCCCACAGTGATGGGAGTATGTCAAAGAGACACAGGAGCCAACTGAAAGAGCACCCAGTGGCCAAAGCAAGGGCAATTTGACCCACAAAATAAACATATTAGTGTTGGATTATAATTCAAAGTATAAAATAAATGTCCATGAGTCCACACTAACATAAATAAATGATTGAATAAATAAATAAAAGGGGGAGAGAGTAGACAAACTTCCTATATAGAAGAATTCCAAATATCAATAATTTACATAGGTATTTTTCCGTGAAGGAGGTGGAGCATTATTCCATGCTCCTAAAGTGTGGGCTGCCCATAGTGACTTTCTTCCAAACAGCACAGCGTGCAAAGGGGAAAAGAATCAATAACTTTTGGTGGAGGACCCTGACTAACGCTACTTCAAGCCAGGTAATAGAGGAAAAGTTGTACTGATAATATATACCTTTAATTGACGTGATGAGCATGGCACTCCACCTCTGTGGTCTTCTTCCTAAAATGTTCTAACCCGCTCTGATCATGAGAAAAACATGAGAAAAATCCCAGTTGAAGGACAGTCTATAAAATATCTGACTGTACTCCTCAAAACTGTCAAGGTCATCAAAAATAAGGAACGTGAGAAATTATCACAGCAAAGAGAAGCCTGAGGACGTGACAACTAAGTGAAAAGTGATTTCCTAAATAGGGTCCTAGAACAGAAAAAGGAGATTAGGGGGGGAAAGCTGAAGAAATTTGCATAAAATATCCATTCTATTTAACAATGTTATTAATATTTATTCATTAATTATGACAAATCTACCATACTAATCTCAGATGTTAGTAATATGGAAAACTGGGTGCAGGCTATATGGGAACTCTCTTACTAAATTCACTATAATTTTATAAATCTGAAACAGTTCTAAATAAAAAGAAAAATTCAAGGACTCTTTGGAAAGTGTTTTACATGTCTGGATAGAGAAACTTCTACCATAATTAAAAGGGAGATTTCTTTCATTTTAAATAAGTTGGATTTCTTTCAAACCTAGTGATCTGTTTTTCATTACTGAACTATACATTTTAAATAGTGAATTATTACTAATAAAATGTTCAATGGAGCATAACTTCAATATAAAATGAAACACTGGTTTCCATCAGGAAGGAAGAAAAAATTAATCATTATAAGGTAAATACCCCTTTTAGTTCTGCAGAGCATTACTACTACTTTTAACTTAGATAAAATAAATTTTGCAACATTAGCAAAAAAACAGTGGAAAAATCCCATGTCCCTATATTTTGTTTTTCTGGCTTTGCTGATCCTCACTCTCTCTGAGATGTCCAAGGTTTTTGAATATTCCAGTGACCTTTCTCTTTAGCCTTCATTTTTTGTAGAACAAAAGATGCTAACTTCCTCATTTCTTACCTCTGTAGAAGCCCTATCATTTCTTTATTCATTGCTCAAATTAAAGTTTGAAGTAAAATCAGAGTCTAGTACCTTCAAAGCCATGGTCAAATACTAGATTTCTCATCCTTTTTCCTTTATGCAATCTGATTACTCTGCTTGAACCTTAGCTAACAACAATGCAGAGATGCATTTGGAATCCCAGATCCTTTCCCTGCAATCCTGGAGAGACACCCAGCAGATAAAGTTGTTGAGCAGAGCAGTTACATAGTCTGGATTTCATGCAAGCTTCCACAAAATTGCTGCTTTGAATTGAACTATCCAGCGTGAATTGATAAGATAGTACCAGGAGATCAGGGGGGTCTCCCAGTCCGGTAAGAGTTCAGTTCAACATAGAAACTCACCAATTACTTTGATGGTTTGGGAAGGGGAAGAGGAGGAGAAGTTTACATTTCTATTCATTATTAATGGACTCTCAGAAGAAGCAAGAGTATCATAAAATAGAAAGTAGACACACCATTTGTGTACTCAGTCATTCAACTGAGACTGGCCAAAGTAAGATGGGTCACAGGGTACAAGAGAATTTCTTGTCTTGAATCCGGTTCAGGAGGGCCCAAACTGGAAATGGCTGAATATAGGGCTGCCTTGCAAAAAACTGAACCTGTCTAAACAGGCTATTTTCTTACCTGACTTTAGCTATTGACTACACAAAAGAAAGCAGTGTAGGATTGTGCTTTTATCTCAGTGACATGTGTGTGGTTGGATGGAGAGCTCACCTGGAAAGAAATATTCAAATCCACTTTCACTCAACCAGTTTAATTCTGGGCTGAATTTATGTAGTGACAATGGATTTTGAGCCCAGTCTCCTGCAGGATGGCCTGCATTTTAACACAGAGAGAACCGATGAGTATAATTGATATTCGTAGTTCCCAGGCCACTAGAGAGCAGTCATACGTTGGTCTGAGCCAGGAAAGCCTTCTGTTGGGTCGTGTTATTGCAGATAAGCCAGATGCAGGCTAACTTTTCATTCTTTTGATTATTCTAACAAGAAAAAAATGTTCTACAGGTGTTTGTCTCTGCGTGGCCAATGATTATTCCTAGTTTGCAAAAGGCTGTTTATCTAAGCTTAGCTGTCTAGATAAATTCTCCTGAGATTTACTAATGGTTTCTAGCTTCTGACCTCCCTGCTGGGATTGCTCCTGCTTTGGACTGGTTTTGAGAACCTTTGGAGATGAAGATTCCACATCTCTTTGTTAATCTTTTCCACTATTTCCTACCAGATGAGGGGAGGGTTGGTATCTGCTGGAAGAGGAATCAAGGACACGTCCAACATGGGCCAACAAAGATCAGGGTCTACTTTCAATCCAGAGTTTGGAGCCTGGAAAATAGTTTGTGGAGAGTGGAGTCAGTGCGTTGAGTCATGAAAGAGTCACTGGGAAGAGGATCTTAAGAATATGGTCACTAAGAGGAAGAGAGTCTGTGAAGTGGGAAACACAACAGAATGTTAGAAAGCAAGGCTGGGCAGGGGTCTAGCTAAATTCTAGTCAGAGAATGTTGGAGTGGACACACAGATGGTTCTGCTAACTCTTGGCAGCCAGGGTTGGATTTGCGAGCTCTGGACCAGGGCTCTTGACTCTACCACTTCTAATTCTAATTCCGTGTGCACTGGTTGAAACTTTGATAGCTGCCAGATGTTATCCTAACTTCCTATATTTAGTCTTCGAAACAACCCTTTGAGCTTGTGCTGCTGTTATCATCCCCATTTTACAGATAGGAAGACTGAAGCTCAGCAAATTCAAGTAGCCTATCTGAAGTCTCACAGCTGTAAAGCAGCTGAGCCAGGGTTCAAGGAGGAGAGTGGGAGAGAGGGGAGAAGTTACAATCGTGAGATTTCAACTTAAAAGGACAAAACTTTGGTTCCCATATACCCTTTCCTCAGGAAGTAAATCTGTTAGTTTGAGGGTGTTTTAGAGGTTTCATCACATAGCATTATAAACACTCCATGTGACAGGCAGAATTTTAGTCCAAATGAACCCTGCCCCCCCACCCCCCACCCCCGGTGTTACTTTTGTGAATATGTTAAGTTACGTGGCACAGGAGCTTTGTAGATGTAAATCAGATTAGTAGTCAGCTGACCTTAAAATAGCAATTCATCTTGGGTTATCCTGGGGAGCTGAATGTAATCACATGAGACTTTTGAAGCAGAGATCTTTCTCAGGATAGTAGTGGAAGGGGAATTCAGAGATTTGAAATACGAGGATCCCATGTGCTATTGTTGCCTTGAACCTGAAGGGGGACCCATGTGTCAAGGCTCTGCAAGGCACTGAATTCTATTCAAAACCCGAATAAGCTTGGAAGTGGAATTTTCCTTGGAGCCTCCAGGAATAACGGGAGGGCTATTCCTGGCCACCCTCCTTCACTACCCTGCTAATCAGTTTAGGCTTCTCTGTTATATGCTCTCAGAGCAACATGTACTTTTCTGTACTTATTTGCGGAATTATTTGTTCCATGCTTTTTCTTTCCACTAGATTGTCTACTTCAGGACAGTCCTCATTTCTGTATTGCTCACCCCAGTACAGCACCTGTCACAGAGTAGTTTGGCTTTAAATATCTGTTGAATGAATCAAAGAGTATTCCTTTTGACTCATTCTCTGTTTGGAAATATCAAAGGGGTCAACCCATGTAAAGGTCAATAGAAAAAAATGTTAAATGTTCCTCTTCCTGACACCCAACTTTAATGCCATTTCCCAAAGTGCCAACCTTCTATTAATATTCAAACTAAAGAAATGACCAAGGACAGGAACCTAAAATTGGAACTGTTGACAATAAGAAAAGAATAGCTAGGACTCATAGCTCCTGTTTCTGTTTCTTTAAATGAGTTTCAGACTTGTTTCCAAAGAGCAGCAGCTGAGAGGAAGAATGTGATGGCTATCTGACGCCCACGTAATTGTTCATTTCCAAGCAGATGGCCTTTGCTATAAACATTAAGTTTATTTCCTTTTATTTGTTTTCCCCCTTTTGTTTAAGTAAAAGTAATTACGTTTGCATTAGATTAAGCACTGGCTTATTTTGGTGCAAAACAATGGAGATTTTTTTCCCTTTTCACTCTGTATTCACTATGTCATCTTGACAGTCGCGCTGAGGAGTCATCTCACAGACTTGGAGCTATGTCCTGGGACACATCTGCTTGCCCTTTGCAGAAGGACAACGGGGCAGGTAGGAAGGGACATGAAAAGAAGAGACTGCAGTGACCAGTTGACTCGGATTAGCAAAATCAAAAGTAGTGTAAGAATGCTTTTGGTTCCGCTTTCCTGGGAGGTTCCATGAAGAGCTAAGTGTTTTCAATAATCAATTAATGCAGTAAATAAGTAATTAAATTGTTTGTGACCCCAGTCATTCATTTCTGTTTCTTGTGTGCTTTGTGGCCAGTGGGCCTCCAGAGTTTTCCCCAGATCCCTAAGTTCCCTCTCTCCTCATAGTTTTCTTGGGTAGATTCTTGGACAAGATTTGCTCACCACCTTGAGACACCACAGTAAGTTGAGAAGCCTGGGGAGCGTCTGTAGGGGGACTGGGAGGGGTAAAGGCTGGGGAGAGGGTAGGGCTCCCTGAAGCCTCTGAAGAGGGAGAGCAGCGACCTTCTGGGTCAGCAATGACCGGGGAGCTCTGACATTAGGAATCTAATGATAACGGGAACATGCGAACAGAACCTTCCCTTTCACTGTGGAAGGCGCACCTCTCATTTTCCTCGGGGGGCTTACAGATCGTTCTGAGCTACTGGGTCTAGTCCGAATGACTAGATTTATTAGTACAGGAAGTTTTCTTTGGGGTCAAGACTTTAGTTGGAACTCTCCCCAATTTCACTGCTACTCTTGTCTTCTCTGTACCTGGGAAACTGTGTGGGTCACGTGGAGATAGAAACTCAGAGAAGGTAGGGGCAGACTTCAGGCTCTGCCGTTTACTGGTTGTGGGAACATCAGCACATTATTGAGGGCAGCAGGCTGCAGTTTCTTTTACTAGTAACTGGGTGTGATAAAGTTCACTTCTGAGGATAGTTGTGAAGAAAAAAAGATGAGATAATGTGGAAAGAACATCAACACAGCTGCTGGTATATAATAATCTTCCCAAAAAGAGTGGCCAGAAAATCCCCCAAACCATGTCTTTGGTGGATTATGTCAGTAGCTAAGAGAGAACCACTATTTCCATTGACTTAGGACTCTACAGTTTAATCCTGAGCTTTACTGTTTAACCTATCATTTTATCCTCAGACTTGTCCTTTAAGGTAGGAACATAATTTGTTTTTCTTTCTTGGTTAACTTAGAGTTTTGTCCTTCAAACTGTCTACCCCAGTGGGACCTGCCTTATGCTGCACAGTCCCGTTTCCATGTTTCCTTGTTAACAGGTGTCACCTACCAATTGGCACTTGCCATCTACCTCTACAAGGATCAAATTATGAACCGCTGCAGCTGCTGACCTTCACAACCCGTGAAAGGAGTTCAGGGTGGAGATCAGGAATGATACACTCTGTGCTCTGCGAAAAACTGGCAGAACATGTCTTCAGATAGTTAGATATTTCCAGGAGACAATTTTATGAGCCCAATTCTTGCATCGTCTCATATCTATTGTAGAAAAGCACTAAAATCCTTTATGGTGACGTCTGCTCCTCGTGACTCACAGTAACCTTCACGAGACTAGCAGAAACCTTCTGCAAAAAATATGTGCTTGGGGACTTCCCTGGTTGCGCAGTGGTTAGGAATCTCCCTGCCAATGCAAAGTACATGGGTTCGAGCCCTGGTCCGGGAAGATCCCACATACCACGGAGCAGCTAAGCCTGTGAGCCACAACTACTGAGCCAATGAGCCATAACTACTGAGCCCGTGTGCCACAACTACTGAAGCCCGCACACCTAGAGCCCGTGCTCTGCAACAAGAGAAGCCACTGCAGTGAGAGGTCCATGCACCGCAACGAAGAGTAGCTTCCATTCGCTGCAACTAGAGAAAAGCCTGCGCACAGCAACGAAGACACAATGCAGCCAAAAGTAAATTAAAAAAAAAAAAAGTGCTTGATTGCGTGTACTCCCCTTCACCAAAATCACATATATACTGACCTTCCTCCCCTACCTCTTTGGAGCAGTTTCTTGGAGCTAGAAGAGAAAGAACTTAGAATGAATTTTTTTGAGCACCTATTCTTGGCTGACAGCCTACAGATGAGATCTTGTTTGATCCTCACGCAGCCCCTGTGAGGAAGGTTTTACTAATATCCCCATATTGGAGATGTGAACCTGGAGGTTGGGAAGGTTTAAGCCATGGTGTCTGACACAAAAGCACTTGCTCTTTTAATGAAACCGACTCTCTCTCCCTATGTTTTGAGGGGCAAGAAGGTCGATTCTGAAAGCGGGACAGAGTAGAATCTGTGCATCCTTAATGCCTGTGAGCATAAGAAAATTATCCCTTTCCATTCAGGAAAAGAGACTTCCTGCAGTGCTCAAAGAACTTACCTTCTCTCCCTGAAATGATTAATCCTTACCCCTTGAGGGGTGATGAAAAGGGTCCTACAGAGGACAACATGTGTGAGGGCTCCTGTGTTGAAGGGCTCAGCTCCACTGGCTTTGGATTCTCCATGACAAAGCACAGACCTGTGAATTATAGGAATTGTTCCTTGATCTCTGACAGAAACCTCCAGTTTCTCTTCTTATGTAACTGCAGAAGGCCCTGTGTTTAGTAAAGTATTGTGTGTCCCTTAGCCGTGTGTCACATTCAGAAACAAGGGTTTGGTATGCAGAGTCTGAGTAATGGTCTGAAATGAGACCATTTCTCTTTGCTGACAGCATCCCATTAAGCATTCAAACCCATACTCAGCCATTGTTCAGGGCATATTCACAGTCCTTTGGGGGAGGGTTAGTTACAAGACATTGAGTTATGAAGGGAATCTGGGCTCCGAAAATCCACAGCAGATTGACATACTTGACAGGTTAGTTCTAAAATTACCTTTTGTTCAGTATAATTCAACATAATTCAGTTAAGCTTTGTGTCTTTTTTTTTTCCCTCTCACTGTATAAAACTAAACCTCAACATTGCTTCCTCTAATTATTTTTCCTGCTATTTCTCTAATTATTTTTTGCTATTCCTCTAATTATTCCTCTAATTATTTTTTGGATTACTTAGCAAAACCTCCCACGAATCGCCATGCTGATTCCTCCTTGGTCCCTTGAGTGTAAATATTTACTGCAAAGTTGCCTGGGGCAATGTGGATAAGCACAGTAGCCACACCTCGCAGAGGACCTCTGATGGTGTGGGATGGATGTGGCAGATCATACACAGTTGTAAACAATAGTATCTCTCTCGTAAGCACTTACAGTCCAATTTACCAAAAAGGTATTCCTGTAAAAGAAACCTAAAGTCATAGGACAGAGCCTGCAATCTGCCTGGGAGTTGTGGCACTTTGACGGGTTTATTCACTTTGAATCCAACGTCTGGCACATACTATGTAGTCAATACATAGGCAACCAATCAATAAATGAATGGTATAGTAGGCACATGAGAGACATAGACAGCATGGCATAAAAGAAAAATCACAGGCTTTAGAGCAAAGGGGAGAGAATTCTGGCTTCATTATTGTGTGATTTGGGGCTAGTCATTGATTATGTTTTCTCATATGTGAAATGGATAAGAATAAGCATTTCCTTTTTTGTGTGTGATGATTTAATGAGAAAATGTCTGAAAAGAACCCAGAATGAGTAAATGTGTATGTATGTGTATATGAATATATGTATATATGTATGTATTTATTTCCTCCCTTGTTCTAAAAAGGAATTGAAGTGACATACAAAAACATCCAAGTTATTAGGATTACATGTAAAAGTGGAGGAGAAAATATGAGTGAAGGGAAATTAAACATGGGGAAAACTTAAATATAATTAAAGGTGAATGTAGTGCATAAATAGCAGGGTATATATATGTATTTCTACAGTGTCTAGAAAATAACCACAAGTTTGTCTCAGAGCTTTCCAGTAAATAAAACAAAGAAGTTAACATGATAAGATACGTAATTCACATTGTTAGTCAAATAAAAACAAAACAACACTTCAGAAGACTGGTCCTAAGGAAAAAATAGAGGTTTGTTGTGAACTACATTCTCAATAACAGACTTCAGTGGGCTATTTCTTTTTTTGTTTTTTAATTAATTTTGATTGGAGTGTAGTTGATTTATAATGTTGTGTTAGTTTCTGCTGTACAGAAAAGTGAATCAGTTATACATATCCATATATCCACTGTTTTTAGATTCTTTTCCCATATAGGTCATTATAGGGTATTGAGTAGAGTTCCCTGTGCTATACAGTAGGTTCTTATTAGTTATCTATTTTATATATAGTAGTGTGTATATGTCAATCCCAATCTCCCAATTTATCCCTCTCCCCCTTTCCCCCTTGGTAACCGTAAGTTTGTTTTCTACATCTATTACTCTATTTCTGCTTTGTAAGTAAGTTCATTTGTACCATTTTTTTAGATTCCACATATAAGCAATATCATATGATATTTGTCTTTCTCTGTCTGACTTAACTTCACTCAGTATGACAATCTCTAGGTCCATCCATGTTGGTGCAAATCTTTTTTATGTCTGAGTAATATTCCATTGTGTATATGTACCACATCTTCTTTATCCATTCATCTGTCGATGGACATTTAGGTTGCTTCCATGTCCTGGCTATTGTAAACAGTGCTGCAATGAACATTGGGGTGCATGTATCTTTTCAAATTATGGCTTTGTCTGGATATTACAGGAGTAGGCTATTTCTTATGGTGCATGTCAATGTGTTATCCAGTAAAATTATGCCTTAATATGGGAAAAGGAGGGCATTAAAAACCTACAGTCTAAAATTTAGATTTCTGATGGTAATACTTATTCCTATGGTAAATTTAATTTATTCTTTTATTTCATTTTAGGAAGGCTATATAAAAAGAAGTCAAAGATAAAAGAAATGACCAAACTGATGGTCAATCGGAAACGCTTTGCTACAGGGTTTATAAATAGGGATATTTTTAAGTAGGAGTTTTGGAGAAAAAAAAATTGCTTACTTGATATCAATTACAATGATTATGATTTAGAGATATTTTTAATAACTAACTTTTTATTTGCTATTTTTGTCATATATTTTACTTCTACATAAGTTACAAACTCCACAAAATGTTGTCATTATTATTGCCTTAAGCAGTCAATAATCTTTTATATTCCCCTATGTTTACCTTTTCTGGTGTGGTTTATCCTTTCTTGGACTTCCATGATTTCATCTGCAATTTTTTTCTTTTAGCTTGAGGAAATTCCTTTAGTATTTCCTATGGTAGAAGTCTGTTCCAGTAAATTCTCTCATGTCTATTTGAGAATATCTTTCTTTTGCCTTTTTTTAAAAAATTACTTTTACCAGGTATGGAATTTTAGTGTTAGCAGTTTTGTTTGGTTTTTTTTGTTTGTTTGTTTTGTTTTGTTTTGGCATTTTAAGAACACCATTACAATTTCTTATGGCAAACATGGTTTCTGCTGAGAAGTCAATCATCATTTTAGTTGTTGCTTTGCTGAGGAAAATGTTTTTTTACTTCCTTCTGGCTGGCAGATTTTAAGATTTTTCTCTTCTTCTTCTTCTTCTTTTTTTTTTGTGTGTTTGTTTGTTTGTTTTCAACAGTTAGACTCTTATGTGCCCAGGCATCATTCATCCTGCTTCTGATTCACTGAACTTCTTCATCTGTGCATTAATGTCTTTCATCAGATTTCAGAATTTCTCGATCACTAATTTTTCATATAATGCTTCTGTCTTGGTGTCCTTGTCTTTTATTTCTGGAATCTAACTATGTGTATATTAGATCTTTTCATGTATTACATGTTGCATGATTTTTTTCTATTAAATTTTTTTTTTTTACTCTTGTGCTTTAGTTTGGATTATTAATACTGTCTTTCACTGTGTCTCATCTAGCCTGTTTTAGACCTGTATGTATTAGTTATCATTCTCCAGAGAAAAGAATATTCTTTTTCTCTATAGGGTTGACCCTTGAACAGTGCGGGGGTTGGGGTGCTGACCCTCTTACTCAGTCAAAAATGTGCATATAACTTACAGTTGGCTCTCCATATACATTGTTCCTCCATATATCTGCAGTTCCTCCATATCCATGGTTCCACATCTCCATATCCGTGGAGTACTGTAGTATTTGCTATTGAAAAAAATCCTCATATAAGTGGATGCACAGTTCTTTCTCTAAATATATATGGTGGGAGAGGGAGGGAGAGAAGAAGAGAGAGACACATTTATTATAAGGAATTGGCTTATACTGTTACGGAGGCTAACAAATCCCGAGATCTACAATTGGCAGGCTAGAGGTCCAAGAGAGCTCTTGGAAAGTTCCAGGAAAGCTAGGAAATTTCCAGTCCAAATGCTGTCAAGCCTGATATCTAGGAAGAGCCAATATTTCAGTTTGAGTCCAAAGGCACAGAAAATATGATGTCCCAGCTCAAGGCAGTTCCCTCTTACCCACCTGAGGGCCAACCTTTTCGTTCTATTCAGATCTTCATCCGATTGGATTGCTCATATTAGGGTGGGAAATCTGCTTTACTCAGTCCTCTGATTCAAATGTTAATTTCATCCAGAAACACCCTCACAAATATACCCAGAATAATGTTTGACCAAATATCTGGGCATCCATGGCCCAATCAAATTGACATCATCACACCCATCTAATGAGTTTTCAATTTGATTTATATTTTTCACAATAGAAGGAAGGAACAGCAAGAGAAGATCCCAATCTACTCCTCTTACAGATGTTTTAAGAGGTAGGATTTGTCCCTTGTAAAACTGAGGAGTTTATTGAGGACAAGCCCCTAGAAAGAAGGCCATCCTTACTCTTCAGAAGTGGCCAACAGAAAACTTCTGACTGCCTGGTTAATAGTAAGTGCTCAATAATTGTTAGTTCCCTTTAAATTTCTTAAAGAAGTTAGTATATGCTTGGTGTATAATAGGTAGCAAATACAAATACTCTTTTCCTTCCATACCACTTACTAGACATGTGACCCTGGGCAAGTTACTTCTCTGTGTTTTTAAAAGCCAAGGTACACTGACATACGAGTAATACTAATTGTTGGGTTGTTGTGACAATTAAATGTGTTAATATATGCAAAATGCTTAGAATAATGCCTAGAACAGAGAAAATATTAAATAGCTGTTGTGTGTACTATTACTGCTGTTACTATTGTTATAATCATTCTCTGCCATAGTCAATGCATTTTCTAGAAGTTGTAGTGGAATAACTAGAACATCAGAGACACGGTTCTATTTTCCTGCTATTTTCTGTATGTCTACCATTCCCACATGTAAAATGAGAAGTTTTCCTTAGATGGCAACATTCTCTTCCAGTTTGACAGTTTTCTGATTTTTATAAGCTTAGGTGAGCTCAGCTTATGGAGTTGACTGTCAGTGATTCAGGGATGGTTGAGGATTATGTAGTAAATCAGGCATTAGGCATATTAACGGCATTGGTGACACTCCTCATCCATCCCTAGGCCTTGATACAAACTCCCATTAAGAGAATATCAGAAAAAGTGGACTTAAGGAGCAATGTGTACCAATTAGGACTGGATATATAATCACTTTGGAGGCACAGAAAAAGAAATGTTTTGCTATATCATGGAATAATAACCACCGGCTTTCATTGAGGGCTTAACGGGCATTACATCAGTGAACCTTTTAATAGCTCTTTGAAGTAAGCAATATTATTAACACTGTTTTACAGAGGAGGAAATTAAAAGGCTCTGACAGCTTGAATTGCACAGTGATGTGGACCAATAGGTGGCAGTACTGGGACTTGAATCTAGGTCCAGTTAACTCTAAAGTCCAACTGGTGAATCCATAGAGTGTGCTATTTCCTGAACTATGGCTATGGTCAGATCATCTCCCAGTTGTGCCTGAAACTATTCATTAATACTTTTTAAGTTCTAACTTTGTGTATCCCCTCAAAGGAAATACCTTCTGATTCCATTACTTTTCTCTTATTCTCAGCCAGTCATTATCTGCTTCTCACACCTGAGAGAACCTGAATGCACCAGCAGAGCCACATTTAATGGAAAACCTTTCAGGACCATTACCCAGCCAGTTTCTGTGGAAACAAATGCCAGCCCAATATTAGGCTCATTTTCAGTTCGATTAAATTTCTAACAAATTGTCATTTTACAAGAAACATTTCATCCTGACATATTAGACTTATCTATTTTCTCCTCATTCCTTCAAAGACTGTAGATGTTGTTTGGGTGGGCCAGTCAATTACAGATACCAGTTCATACCAAGAGAAACATTACTTAAATATTACAGACTTGAACATGATGTGGATTGTACTATTTACACATACTCTGGATGTCATACAATTCTGAGTTAAAACATTTTGTGAAGGCTTCAATCATTTTAATAAATAATAGGCTTTAATAATTTTAATTAATTATTAATTATGTATTAATAATTTAAGCACATAATTTTAATAATTATGGCTTTCTTTTACATAGTGGTTTGGGCTGCCAAAATGATAAATCCCTGTATTAAGGAACTAATTCTTGAACATTTTCCTTATATGCAAGAAAGGATAATTTGACAATAGAATCTTTGTGAAAGATTCAGAGATATATTTTCCATTCACTTGTAATTTCTTGAATGCTGTAATCTAGCTATATTTATAGGGAATTCATCTTGCTGCATTGTTTATTGTTTCACGGAGGACATGCTTTTTTTATTGAAGTATAGTTGATTTACAATGTTGTGTTAGTTTCAGGTATACAGCAAAGTGATTTAGTTTTCTATATATATATATATAATTTTTTTTAAAGATTCTTTTCCCTTATAGGTTATTAAAAAATATTGAACATAATTTTTCAAGGCAGACCGCCACCATTTGGAAAGCTGTGTGGTGTAAAGCGAAGAAACTCTGGATTTTAAATAGGCAAATCTAGGTTCTAGATACCATTTAGTCTCTGAACAGTTGAAGTTGGGTAAGTCACTTCATCTGTAAAAGGATGGAGTGGAATTAAATGCTTTTAGGTCCCTTCTTGCTTGAATATATCTAATTGTAGGCAGGCAAATTTTGTGCCCCATCCATTTTCAAGAGACGTTCCAGACTTTTTACTTTGGTCATTGATGTGTAGGTGCTGTTGTGAAAAAATTATAAACATCTGAGTCTACCATGTTAGCATTTTTCAGACGGAAAATAAGTAATACTCCTTTCTGTGCTTTCTGGGTTCAAAAATAATTAAGAGATGAACTAATTATAAAATAGGATTCCATACCTGTGCCTAAAAAATCTTGCCAAAACACTCTATACTTTACACTCCCACCCATCCTGCAGTCTCTAACTTGGGCTATCCCAACTAAGGAAAAGTTTAGGTCTACAGGTCAGACATAATTGTCCTGGATTGTTGCCTCATATTAGTCAGGGGTTGAGAATGAAGAACAGGAAAAAAAAAGCATCTCCAAGGCACGCCAACCTTTAAAAGATTGGTTCTACCTAACAGAGAAATGTGGACCATTGACAAGCACATGTCACGAAAAGTTTTTGAGCGGTGGAGTGATATGTTCAATGTGAAAATTAAAAATTGTTTGAAATGGGGGAGGTTCCAGAGCAGGGAAAACACTAAAGTTGTTATTGCAAGGTAATAAGGACTTCTGCTTGGTTGTGTCAGTGGGAACAGAAACTATATGAGGTGAAAAAAGGAGGACTGATCAGGAGGAAATGGCACCTGACTGAATATGGAGAGAAGAGTCGGAAGCACTTGAGATTTAAAACATGTTACTTGGAAAGTGATGGTACCGTTAACATTTCGGAGTCAGATGTAAGCATTTTAAGTTTACTTTGTTGGTGGGCCATCCAGCTGGAACCATGAAGAAGTGTGCTGGAGTTCTGAGCTGGAGATATAGATGTTTAAGGTCATTCATTAGAGAGGTTAATTGAAGGCATGATCGTATGAGATCATGAAAGTAAGAGGAATGAAGAGAGGAAGGATGAAGACATGGCCTCAGACATGTCTGCTCTGAGGGGATGAAACAGAAGACTAGGGGTGAATGGAGGAGGCTATTTGAGTGTCCTGGAAATTTTAGGAGGGAAGAAATTTACAAAGGGAATGCTAAGCTGTGCCAAATGCTGTACAGAGGTAGCAGGTGAAGAGAAAGCACCAGTAGTGACTTTTGAGAGGGCAACATCAATGTTGGAGAAGTTTAGAGGCCAGTTTTCAAGGGCAAAGAAGGGAGTGGATGATGCATGGGAAGTGGAGTCCACGTTCTTCATTTGGAAACTTGGAGTCATAAAAAGAGAGACTGTTATCCTAAACGGAAAACACTGTTGAAGAAAAAAAAATGTTTTATGTGAAGAGAGTTAATTATATTTGCACTTGTATGGCTGTTATTTTTTTCTGTGCTTCATAATTTTCTTTTGCAGAATTACCTCTATTTTGGCCTCTGCCCACGTGCTGTGGCAGTAGGTAATTCCCTCTTCTCTCTTTGCTTTTACTCCAGGATCTCCATGTGGCTCAGAGCATTCTGTCTTTTGGCCAAAGGTACTGGTTCAGAGAGAAGCACATGACTCCAGCTGGGAGATTAAGAGCTCTCCCTGGGCCTTTTTCTGCAGTCATTAGGAAAGAGGATTTTTTTTTTCCTCTGATATTGGTAGTACAAAGGACAATGAGAATGTCTGAAAAGGAAAGACCGAGAAGCAATCAGAACACAAACATACACATACAGAGAAGAGAGAGAGAGAGAGAGAGAGATTAACTATTGAGACTTTGTATTTTTGGATCCGACTGTAACTCTGAATTTAAACCAATAGCAGTGAAAGAGTATGCAAAGGAAAAATTCAGAGTGAAGAATAAAAGACCAAAAGTCTGGTGAAAGAGGGGGTCTATTGATGAAATAAAGTCTAGTGGGGAGCTTTAGGAGATGAAGTGGAGAGATTTGCCTTTGAGAAAAGTTGCATCATTGTTCCCTCTGATGCTGAAGAAAGAGAAAATGATAGTAGTAGAGATACAGAGAAATGTTGATGGTGGGGAGAAGCAGAGTTGACAAAATTGACATTAAATGGCTAAGATCACCTTTATACAACAGGAGAAAAGGTCATATTACATAATTTACTTGTTACACTGATTTTTTTCATAAACTGTTATGAGAAGTTGCCTTCATAAAGATGTTATATTATGGATTGGGTTTTATAGTTGATTGAATATAAATAGAATAGGGAGATACAAAAAGTAGTAGAAGATATGGAAAATCCTTGAAATGTGTCTCTCACACACGTACACACCCCTTATGGACATGGATGTACTGTCCTTATTCCTTCCTTGTGAATACTTACAATGTACTAGCCACAGGGATTACAGTTTTGAATAAGGTAGATATGGTCTCTGCCATCACAGTGGTGAAAAAATGATGAAAGGATTAAGAAGGGACTAAATATTTCAGGAGTTTGAAGTCTTGTGTCTATTTTACCAA
Source organism: Balaenoptera physalus (assembly GCF_965194825.1). NCBI lineage: Eukaryota > Metazoa > Chordata > Mammalia > Artiodactyla > Balaenopteridae > Balaenoptera > Balaenoptera physalus. The sequence goes on from NC_138889.1 coordinate 91,368,726, forward strand.
CTGCAGAAGCTTTTACAGGAATATTATTTATTGATAAGTTGTCAAAACAGAATCAGCTGTGCTTATTTTTATTGAATTTGGAAAGTTGATTATGTCCAACAAGCTTGACAATTTATGTGGACAAACCTTTGGAGAGAAGTCAGTCTTTTAAATAGCATGCTCAGCTAGACTGCATCTAGTTTCTTTCATTTAATTGAATATCAATAAATATATTTCAGCATATACCATCTCTCTTGCTACCTTCTCTCCACTGGACAAGTGTTTATTACACAAAAGCCTCTGTGTGTGTGTGCGTGTGTGTGTGTGTGTGTGTGTGTGTGAGAGAGAGAGAGAGAGAGAGAGAGAGAGAGAGAGAAAGGGAATTCAATTATTTGCAATTATTTCTCTATCTTCCTGAAAGGTTTTGGCACAGGGGAACTGTTCAGTGCGTGTGGTGAGTTGGAAGGGACATTAGTCCCTGTAGAGGTTACACAAAGTAATGCGCCAAACTACAAACTAGCAGTGGGAATATAATGGAGAATTCAGAGGAAAATATTTCATGTCCATTGCCCCATCATGTTAAAGATTCTACCACTCCCTGTAGAGTTTAAATTTCAACCATGGCTGGCATGACAGGTTATAGAAGCATTGCCAATACATTCAATCTAGTCTGCTTATATAAAATCTAAAACTAGTCCATTCAGAATTTTGGTTCAGTTCAAGCAAAGTTTCACTGTCTCTTGATGAACTTTGAATCCCAATGGTTGATTTGACTGTATTGTTTATTTCCTCCCCAAGTGATTTTCCAAGTCACAGTCATACCCGAGGCTCTACCTCCTACCCCCATTTGCTTACCATTAAATTCACCTGTTCTAGTTTTAGTAGTTGGAGAAAATAAAGTTGGCATGGAGTTACCTTCTCACTCATCTGTCATTTTATTTATATTTCTGTCTTGACTAAAGAGAATAGAGATAGAAAAAAAAAGAGAACTGGATCAAATATTTTGTAAATTGTGTCAAATCTCTTTGTAAACTCAGCAACTAATGTCCATACTCATAGGCTAATGCCTTTTCCAAATAGTCACTGGCTTTTGTCTGTCAGTAGAAAGCCAACATTGCTCAGTAGAAAAAATGCTTAAATTGGAGAAAAGAAACTTGGCTTTAGTTTCATCTACTACAATTATAATATAATATGCATAGCTTTGACTTTTCATTTAACATTTCTGAACCTTTTAATTTTATAAAACAAGATTAATAATGTGACACATATTCCATACAGATAGCCTTTAGAGTCAAATGAGAGAAATTATATCAGAATACTTTGTACATTTGTATAGTGCTGTGAAAATGAAAATAATGACCATAGAGATAAATTCCCATACAATTTGTTTTGCATATTTGTCATTTTAGATTTTAGAGTGATATTGCCCAATATGGAAATAAATAAGCATCAGTATTATATTAGAAAGAAAAATTCTATTTTCTCTCTCTCATCAAATACAGCCCATCATTTTGTCCATCAGTGAAATGATTCTTTTAAGACTTATGGTCCTTTCATGCATTGTACACATTCATAGTATAGGTCTGCTATTAACCACCAGACGTCTTAAAATTCAAGTAGATTCAGAGTGAACTATTCAAAAAATATTTTTATAAACCGTTCTATTCTTTTCTTTATTGTCTCAATTAGAGAGTTGATATTTATCAATAGAAAAAGATCCCAGCTGGCTCCATGTTTATCTGATAGTTTAAAGAATCTTCCTCTTTTCCCAGCTAATTTAATTATAATTCTTTTGCCACACCTCAAATTATTTGATCAAGAGTGTTTCATGTCTCTTTGATAGTACTTTAGTGTTTACTTTCTGGGATGTAAAATTTAAGTGACCTAAGATCTTCAAAAATACAATCTTGAGTATAAATTTTGTGAGTATTAAAAAAAAAAAGAATGGGTAGAGACTTCTAAAATCTTCTGTTAAATAGTGGTGAGTATGAAAGATTATACATCCTAAGAAAGCTAACATCAGAATACTCCTCTGATGCTGCTCATGAGGGGATGTGGGTTGACTTGGTGACAGTCAAGCATGAAAGACATTATAAGTCTATCTCCATGGGGTTCCATTGGGCATCACATGGCCTCAAAATCTCAGGTTCCTTGAGTTGACTAGTCTCTGATTTTGCTCTGTTACCACAATACTCTAAAGTGGAAGTAGATGGAGTTTAATGAGGAGTTGAGAGGTAGAGGGCTTTGCAACTAATAAACATGCATTAAAATTCCACTTTCAGTAACCCCCACATTTTTATGCTTTTAAAATCATAACTATGTTTTTATGTACAAATGGGTGAGAAGCATATGTGGTGGGCTTCACTTTAAGAAATCTCACCAAAAAGGCTAAATTTAGAAAGACTAATTATACTTAGTGTTGGTAATGAAGTAAAACACCTGGCACTCTTATATACTGCTGGTGAGAGCGTAACCTGCTAAAATCACATTCAAAACTCTTTGCCAGTAGCTAATCAAGTTTAATGTTCATATACTCTATAGCCAAGCCCTTCCACTTCTAGGGATATACCCAACAGAAATGCATACGTATGTGCACCAAAAGATATGTATAAGAATATTCATATTAACATTATTATTAATAGCACCAAACTAGAGATCCAAATGTTCATTAACAGTAGAATGGCTACATAGATTGTGATATATTCATCTAATGATATAGAATGTATAATGATGCATGATAATGATGAATAATGTTGTTGCTATATGCTACAACATGATGACTATCACAAACGTAACGTCGAGTGAAAGAAGCTAGATGCAAAAACAAATCATGAATGGGTCCTTTATATTTCAAAAGCAGACAAAACTACCTGTCTCTGATGATATAAGTCAGAAAGTAATTACTTTTGGTGAAGAGGGAAGGTTAGTACTGGGGAGGAGCAGTAGGGGGCTTCTGGGTGCTGTAATATTTCATCTCTTGCTCTAGGTGACAGTTACACAAGCATGTTAACTTTGTGATAATTGGCTTCTTTCTTATGGCTGAATAATATTCCATTCATCTAACATTGGACACTTAGGTTGTTTCCATATCTTGGCTATTGTGAATAATGCTGCAATGAGTATGGGAGTGCAGATATCTCTTTGAGATACTGATTTCACTTCCTTTGGATATATATCCAGACATGGGATTGCTGGACCATACAATAATTCTATTTTTAATTTTTTGAGGTACCTCCAAACTGTTTTCCACAGTGACTGTACCAGTTTACATTCTTACCAACACACAGCATTTTTAAGGAAACCCCTTGTGTATACATCTTAGAAAAATGAAGATGTAAACCAAGAATCATGCAGATTTAGGATCTAGGAAGAAAGAATGGTTTGGGAAAATAATAAAGGGAAGTTAAGCCTGGTAATCATGCAGCAAACTTATAAAAGTCCAAGTAGAGTAAGAAAACAAAAAACTCCAAGTGGGTATTTGAGAGATTTGATATTATCCCAGAGAAATGGAAGAACTTAGGAATTCAGTAAAGGTAAACAATGCAAGAAAATAATAAAGGTCGATAGAAACATCAAGATAAATAAGAGGCAGCATAAGAAAGAAAATATAACCAGAGAATACTTCTTGGCTCTACCATGAGCAATATTTACACAGTAATAGTAATATAAACCCTGTTTATTATTGTCCGAATCTCAAGACTTCAATTTGGTTTCAGAGCAGACTTCAAATATTAGTAACTTTGCTATGTAAAAATACAATTACGATTACAGAAGCTTGGAGGCAGAAATGTGTCTCGGAGGCAGAGGAGTGAAAAGACTGGTGGGGACATGGACACTTGCTAATTGGATTATCCGGTCCACGGAGGGTTAATTTAAATAATCATTTCCACTTCAACCCTTGGTGAAATTTATTTTCAGAAGTTCACATTCATTTTCCTGCCTTAAACAATAGAACGTTGTTAAAAATAGTGGACTCTGATGGCAAGATGTTATAGGACATTGTGCAGTTGCAAAAAGGGTAGAATATTGAGACAGACAATCAACAATCCCAAAACATTATAAGAACACTTTTGCAGGGCTGCTAGCTGCACACACAAGACTTACAGGGTTTTTTGTTTGTTTTATTGTCTTGGGGTTTTTCGGTGATTAGACTTTCTCTGAAACAGAGTAACAAGCAAAATATTCCAGTGCACTGAGAGCCATGGTTACCTGGATTCCTATAAATCAGGATTTTCCTCCACCTTTTAGGTGAGATATCTATTGAATAGGCTTCTGCTGTATTTGACACCAAACTGCCAGCTTGGATTTAGAGATGGAAGTTTAAAAAATGCCATAAAGCAGCTCTAGCTTTTAGTGCCAGCTATAGAGATCAATGTCATTTGTACACCACAACAGGAGCATTTGTTAAGAAATCACTCTGCCTCTGACTCTCAGGGAGAGAATAAAGCTTCACACTTCGTGTTTACATGGCCATTCTCTCCACTGATAGTAGTGTGCCCTGGTGAAGTCCAAGTGAGCTGTGTTCTCTACGTGTGTTATGTTTGTAACTTGGGAGTGCGAGGCTGGTTCTCACCCCCTCTTCAAATTTATTGATATTGACTGACTCACTTTGGAGCTAAGGAGCCTTTTTGGAAAGTAATAATTCAAACAAGGTTGATACCTGGAATGCAGATCCACGCAGGCATGACTCTGACTGAAGGACGCCTGAAGGAAGCCAGATTGCCATGGTGGACTGTAGGGCCAGTGGGAAAGAATCAACCCTGAGTGAAAGTAAGCGGAACTCCGCCACAGGGCCTGAGGGTTGGAGGAAAATAGTGGTACTAGGTAAACTATGGTGACTGTAACTCAACCATTTGCAAACTTTTAGTGGAGTAAGTTGCATATATTGAATAACAAATAAGTGCTCCTAATTTATCCTCCGTATCACTCCCTAAGAGTGATAGTGTTTGCTTATTCAACTTCTTTCTGCTTTTACTAGACTTGTTCTTGTTTTTGTAATTGCTTTGTTTTTATTTATTTAATTTATTTTTTATTGAAGTAGAGTTGATTTACAATGTTTCAGGTGTACAGCAAAGTGACTCAGTTATATATACATATATTCGTTTTCAGATTCTTTTCCATTATGGGTTATTACAAAATATTGAGGATAGTTCTCTGTGCTATACAGTAGTAGGTCCTTGTTTATTTTATATATAGTAGTGTGTATATGTTAATCCCAAACTCCTAATTTATCCTTCCCCTCCTTTTCCCCTTTGGCAACCATAAGTTTGTTTTCCATCTGAATCTATTTCTGTTTTGTAAATAGGTTCATTTGTATCATTTTTTTTTAGATTCCACATATAAGTGATATCATATGATGTTTGTCTTTCTCTGTCTGGCTTATTTCACTTAGTGTGATAATCTCCAGGTCCATCCATGTTGCTGCAAATGGCATTATTTCATCCTTTTTTATGGCTGAGTAATATTCCATTGTATATATGTACCACATCTTCCTTATCCATTCATCTGTCGATGGACATTTAGGTTGCTTCCATCAGACTTATTCTTGAGATTTGTGATTTAGAATCCTGCGAATAGATAGAAATGCATGGTTAGCTAGACAGGGAGACTGATGTTGTGTTTAAGATGGGCAGTTTTAGATATGACAGAACTGTAGTATATGGGGTATAGGAAGGTGATGTTAAGGGCAAGAGACGGTCCAGATTTTGTTGGGCTGGTATCATCTTTGAGAGAAAGAATACAAAATTATAAAAACAAAATTAGGTGTGAAATTGAATGTACATTTGAAAAGAAAAAATGATTCACAATAAATTGCAAATATTAAAGAGCTGTCAAATATCACAAATATCATTAAGTGCATAATAATTTAATTATTGTGCACACGTTTGATATGTTTGTGTCCCCCCCCACCCAAATTCATATGTTGAAGCCTTAACACTCCCAATGTGATGGTATTTGGAGATGGAGACTTTGGGAGGTAATTAGGGTTAAATGAGGTAATGAGGGTGGAGTCCTCATAGTGGGATTGGTGTCCTTTAAGAAGAGACACCAGAGAGCTCATGATCTCTCCCCAGCATGTGCGCAAAGAATAGGTCATGTGAGCGCACAGTGAGATGGCAACCGCCTACAAGCCATTGTCAGAACCTTGATCTTGGAATTCCCAGACTCCAGAACTGTGGGAAATAAATTTCTGTTGTTTAAGCCACCTAGCCTATGGTGTTCTGTTGTGGCAGTGAGTGGACTAAGACGTAATATGATTTTTCATGTATACTTTTTGACTGCATACATTGAGCATTTCTTCATGTGAAAACATGATTTTTGTAATACTTTGTCTTAACATGGTTGATTGAAGTTTGTATTTTATTATTAGTAGTAGTGATGCATATATATGACTTACCTCACAGCTTCACTCACCATTTATAAGTTTGTGCCCTAAAAATAAAGGAATTCTGATAAATTCTATTTTCCATGCTTCCAACCAAAAAGGAAAAAAATAAAGTGTGGTACTTTTATAATTGCAAATGCCACATTATTAAATATTTCCCTGAAAGGAGAGGAGTTCCCTGTTTCCTCTGCTTACAACTTTACATTTTTGATGATTTGAAGAATTTTCCACAGACTAGGTACTGGCTTTCCCATTTCAAACCTGGTTTCTCATCAACTACATACATAGCTCTGGTGCCAGGGGCTATAGGACAGATTCACTTTTCAATACCACCTCTGCCCCTGTACATTTGTGTTTATGGTGCTGGGTGAGTTGGCACAGTGCACAGTGGGAATATTCCTGTAAACCATTCCAACTCGGGAAAGCTAGTGATAGCTGTAAGCCACATAAATATATTCCACTCAAACTAAGTGTATCTTAAATTTAACTCTTCCTTAGGTTCCCAAAATGTAGTTACTGCATTGCCACCCAACATGAGAGTGAATGTGACAGAAAGAAGTCAGAATGCAAAGAGACAATGGTCTTAAATTATTTTCATTTAAAATATATCTTTACAAATTTTACAAAAACATCTGATTACATGAACACATTGCTTGAGTCCCCCCTTTCTTTGTTGATCTTCTGTCTATTGTCTTCATCATTTAAAGTGGGGTTTCAAACTCTTCATCTAAGTTTATTGAATTGTCTATTTGTCTCTTCAGTTCTGTCAGGTTTTGCTTCATGAATTTTGTATCTCTGTTCTTAGGTGCATATATGTTGTGTTTTCCTGATGGAATTACCCTTTTATGATTATAAAATTTCTCCTTATCTTTAATAATTTTTTGTTTTAAAATCTATTTTGTCTGATATTAGTGTGGCCACTCCAGCTCAGATACTTTTCAGAGAAAGTGACAGTTGTTGGTTTGATATTGCATTTTATGCAATGTCATTTTTACTTATATATCAAAAATTTATCATGGTGGGAGGAGGCAGAAATGACAATTTATATTAGAGAAATGAACATTGTATCATTAGGAATGACAAACTTTCATTTTTGATTCTTATTTGAATTTCCGTGAGAGTATGATATTTAGATAGTTGTGTGATGCAACAATTGTTGACATGAAATACAGAAAAAATCAGAGTTGTACTTTGGAATTTCTTTGAGTTTTGGGGTGAGGGAGGAGGCAATATAGTTTGGGTTTTTTGTTATCTGGAGTTCAGTTTCATTGACATCATGAGAACTTGTTTGTAGCTAAGAATAACTTGTCTAAAGTTTCATCACTATCCAGTAAGTTACCAAGCTAGACATCTTGGAGTTGTCCACAGTTCTTGTTTTCCCGTGTCCCACTTCAGTACAGATATGTCTTCAGCTCTGAAGTCTTGCCTCATTTATCACTGTTTCCCATACCACCTTACCCTCCTACAGCCCCTATATCTCCTCTGAATCCTTGGAACAGTTTTTGTACTCCTTTTATAGCACTTCTCACATACTGTGGTTCTCTTCTTATGTATCTGACTCTTCAATTACATTAGATGGTAAACTCCGAGAATAAGGGTTATATATTATTTAACTTTGTGTTTTCCATGCCTGGTATATGGTACATGGTACATGCTTAATAGATGTTTAGACCTCTTGAAAACGTGAACTTGAGCATCCAGTATACTGAGCCAGCTAGTACTAGAGGGTTTACTTAGAAAGTAAAAAAGTAAAAAATAGGAGTACTTGCCAGATGTTCATTATTATGAATGTCACCTTACAACTTAGGGGAAAATGGATTATGTAATATATTAAATACATATATATTTAACATTTAATGATTAAAATAATCTATATTCATGAAAACAGTAATTGGCACATGTTCCCTTTGGCTCTTGTGTTCTGCTTGATGAAATTATAGATATTTAACGTACTGCCAGGTTTTATTTTATAAATGGCTCTATACCAAATATAGTTTTAAAAACACCTACATTCATGCAAACAACAGCATAAGAGCCCATTAATAACTGCAGTTTTTTAGAAGCTGTTTTGTTGAAATTGGCTTACATTTAATCCAGCAGAAAAATGAATCCCTCCAAACTAGGATCTTTTCTATCCCCAGAGTTATTGTATTTGCCAAGTGTCCGGGAATGTTGATAGGTCAAAACAGTTGATTTGTTTAAAAGTCTTGAGTTATTTTTACTGAACTGCAAAGATTATTCTCATACTTGAAATAGATATAGAACCCTAGAATCTTGAATTTGAAGGTAACTTCCAAATCAACATAACCTAATTTCTATATTTTACAGATGAAGAAGTTGAAGCCCTAGGAATGGAAATGATTTCTCAACTATATTTCTTAAGTTCCAGCCCACTGCTCTTTCCCCCATATCATTCAGCTTCATACAAAGCGTTTGAAAAAAAACTTCATCACAACACTGACAAAAATCCTCCTTGTCTATTTTGCAGACACTGACAAATTGATCCTAAGATTGATATGGAAATGCAAGGGACCCAAATATCCAAAACAATCTTGAAAGAGAAGAACAAAGAGGACTCACACTTCCCAATCTCAAAACTTACTGCAAAGCTAAGTAGGTATGACAGTGTGTGGCATAAGGATGAACATGTGTATCAGTGGAATAGAACTGAGAATGCAGAAATTAACTCTTACATTTATGGTCAATTGATTTTCAAGGGTGCTGACATAATTCAATGGGTAATGATAGTCTTCCTAAAAATTTGTACTAAGAAAACTACATACCCACATACAAAAGGATTTGGATTCCTACCTCACACCATATACAAAAATTAACTCAAAATGGATAATAGACCTAAATGTAAGAGCTAAAACTATAAAACTCTTAGAAGGAAACATGGGTGTAAATCTTTGTGACCTTGGGCTAGGCAATGGTTTTTCAGATATGACACCAAAATCACAAGCAACAAAAGAAAAAGATAGATAAAACAGACATCATTAAGATAAATAACATTGTGTTTCAAAGGCCAACATCAGAAAAGTGAAAAGACAATCCTCAGAATGGGAGAAAATATTTGCAAGTTGTATATCTGGTATGGGATTTGTATTCTGATTATATAAAGTATCTTACATCTCAACAATTAAAAGACAAATAACCTAATTAAAAATGAGCAAAGCATTTGAATAGACATTCCTCCAAAGAATATATATGAATGACTAAAAAGCATATGAAAAGATCCTCAACATCATTAATCATCAGGGGAATACAAATCAAAACCATGTACCCCAGAAATTCCACTCACTGATAAACACTCAAGAGAAATAAAAATCCATGTCCACACAAAAGCTCATACCAAATTGTTCATCATAGCATCATTCACGATATCCAAGACGTAGAAACAACCCAAATATCCATCAAGCCATAAATGGATGAATAAAATGTAATATATTCATACAAAGGAATGTTGTTTGTCAGTAAAAAGGAGTGAAGTATCGCTGTGTGCTACAGCATAGATGGACTTTGAGGACATGATGCTAAGTGAAAGGAATCAGTCACAGAAGACTATGTATTGTATGAATCTAGTTATATGAAATGTCCAGAATAGGCAAATTCATACAGACAAAAAGTAGATTATTAGTTACCAGTGACAGGGTGATGGGGGAAGCAAAGTGACTGAGGAGATACGAGCTTTCTTTGTGGTGTGATAAAATGGGCTAAAATTAGATAGTGGTGATAATTGCATAGTTTGTGAATATGCTAAAAACCACTGAATTTTACACTTTAAAAGGCTGCATTTTATGGTGTGTGACTTATAACTCAATAAAGGTGTTATAAAAGAAACTTCTATTAGGCAAGGACTATTAGTAACTCCATTTTATAGGTTAGAAAATTAAGGCAGTTGCCTAATTTTGGCACTTGCCTAAAAGTCAAATTGATACTGAGTAATGAGGCCAGGATTTGAGTCCAGGTAATCTGATTCCAGGTCTTTCATCCTAAACTTGGCTTTATTCCTGCTTTAATAAGGCAAATAAGGGATATATTATTGCTCTAATGGAGTCATGGTTCTTTCGCCACTAGGAAACATTTGGTGAATGATACTCAACAATGTAAAATCAACGGACTTATCTGACATGGCCTGAATTAGTTGATTCCTCTTGCACTCCTATAGTTAAATCAGCTTAGAAAGAAATGCATCTTTTAAGTTTACAAGAGTAACACTTCTTTAGGTGATACCATCTCTTCCTCAAGCTGGCATATGTGTATAGACACAGCCTAAAAAGTATTTTGTTACACATTAAAAACACCTGTATGATTAAATATACAGAGCTAGATATATAAAGTGAATTTTTTGCTTTATAGTTGAAGAATGGATTTTGCTGATCCATGAATGATTTGATATCATTTGCTCATGACTGAATAGAATTGGCCATTTGTCGAAATTTGCACTCCACACAGATTACCTAGTTGGAGATATTTCTTTGTACCACTTCTATTATTTTTCTATTTCTCATACTCTTTTCCAAAGAATCACTTCATACATCCTTATTGCTCTCTGATATTACAAATGAGGCCTTTTTCATAAGCTGGGGTTATGGCACTCTCACCTCTCCAGAGTACAGAGAGGGACCAGGAAGGATGTAAAACAAAAAGTCTTTAAGTGTTTTTGCATTGATATTCTTGCAAAGGACTAAAAGCCCTTTCCAGAGCCTTACTCTGATGTAGTAAGTTTGGTTATTTGGTTTTCTAGTTCACGTAAAATCAGAATCAGCAAGTTAGAAGTTTTAGGGAGACTGGCAGGGGGACAAATATTGATCAGCAGGAAGGGACAAACTAATAAAGTAGAAATTCTAGCAGAGGCCATAAATCCTGCCAATAATGTCATAGTTGCTAAGTGCCCCTATATCCTAAGTCAAGTGCAAGACCACCTATCAGGCCTTGATAGGTGACTGTGAAACAAGTTCCTTCAGCAGCAGCCCAGCATCCTTATAGAGAGCATCTAAGATTTGAGGAGGGCAGGACCTTGAGAGAGAGGATTTCTTGGGAGAGGGATGTCGCTGCCTTATGCTTCTCCCTACCCAGTGCAGGAGGAAAGGGAGAGGCCTCTATTTCACCTTCAACCAAATGAGAGAGGCTCCAGAGCTTGCTATTCATTTCTTGAAGTAGAGACTTTAATATCTATGATGATGGAAATAGTCCTCGGTCATTATGGTGACCACTAGCCACATGTGTCCGTTGAGCACTTGAAATATGGCTAGGGTAAGTGAGGAACTTTTTTTTTTTTTAATTATTTATTTATTTATGGCTGTGTTGGGTCTTCGTTTCTGTGCGAGGGCTTTCTCCAGTTGCGGCAAGTGGGGGCCACTCTTCATCACACTGCACGGGCCTCTCATTATCGTGGCCTCTCTTGTTGCGGAGCACAGGCTCCAGACGCGCAGGCTCAGTAATTGTGGCTCACGGGCCTAGTTGCTCCGCGGCATGTGGGATCTTCCCAGACCAGGGCTCGAACCCGTGTCCCCTGCATTGGCAGGCAGATTCTCAACCACTGCTCCACCAGGGAAGCCCAGGAACTCATTTTTAATTCTGTTTAGGTTTTTAAAATCTATATACTAAATTCAAATAGCCATATATGGCTATGGAATACTTTATTGGGCAGTACTGTATTATTGTACAGTAATACAGTAGTAATTGTATTACTGTTGTAACAACAGTAGTAGCTAATACATATTGATAATTTGCTAGGTACCAAATACTGCACTAAGCACTTTCCTTGTAGTATCTTTAAGATCCTCCCTGTAGCCACTTGATTTTATCCATCTTGATTTTATTCAGGAGAAAACCAAAGCACAGAGAGGTTACGTAAGGGACAGATTTAGAATAGAACCTAGAGGATTTGATTCTAGAACCTTTGGTTTTAATCACTGCACTCTTATTTGTGGACATGCCTCTTTAATTTTACCCCCCCCCCTTATTCATACTTTTGTTAATGAGTAACAGTAGCAAAGATCATCTCTGGAGACTTCATTTATCCCTTTGTACCATATCTTCTTTTAGTTATATACACTTTTAATCTTTCTCAACTACTTTGGTATATATACATGTGTTTTTGTTTTTTATACAGCACCTCTGAGACAGGATAATTCCATTTGTCTTATTTTGTAATCATCTTTGTTGAATAGTAAGTGGAGTCTTCGAAGATGAAAAGATTTTTATCCTTGAAATATATGTTTGGGAGGTCCCTAAGTGCCCTCATATATTTAATATTCAGAAACCTGAGAACACATTATCACCTCTACCTTGGAAAAACCTCATTTGATGCATAATGAGAGTGAAGCTTAGGGGCTTTTTGACATGGTTTTCTGTGCAGAAGGTGCTTTCCTCTTTGATTCATGAGTAAGCTGTGGAGTTCATTTGTATTTTTTATTTTCCAAATGGGATAATTATATAAGAAGAAAGATTTGTGCTTTAATATTTGTATTCTAGGCGCATCACAAGCCTCTACTGATTCTATATAAACAGGAATACCCAATGACTGGAGGTTGAGGATTCATGGACAGTCTCTGGCAAAATATCATAGAACGGTAGCCGTTCACCAGCAAACATGAGTATCTGCCATGTGCAAGGCTCTGTATGCACATTATCTTTTTAATACCCTCTACTTAAATATCATTAGCCCACTTACAGGTGAGGGAACTGAGGTGCAGAAAAGTAAAGTCGTTTATCCAGGGTCATACTGGAACCATACTGGACTCATGTAGAGTCCTAGCTAAACCTGGGTTAATTTCATTCTAAAACCGTCTGCAGGAGGAGTAGTGTGTTTGAGCAGTACATTTCAACTCTGGCTGCACACCGGCACGTCTTCTGCAAGGAACTTTAAAAAATCCCAGTGCCCAGGCTATACTCCAGAGCAATTAAATCAGAATCTTCCAGGGGGTAGGACCTAGACATCATTACACTGTAAAGTTCTTCATGTGATGCCAGCATGCATGTGAGGAGGTTAGCCGTGGTGAAAGCCATGCAGCTGCTTCCTGTGTGCTTCCCATCAGCCAGGGTGGCAATGCCCTGTAAAGTTCAGTGCTGTATGGATAGATAGACCTGCTGCATTTTTGTAAGGTGTTTGTAAATTTTTTGGAAAAAATAATAAGAACAGTTGGTATCGGTTTTTCAGATCACAAAACTGAATCTAATTTCTGTTTTGGGCCCCACCCGCATTCTCTTTGGCATAAGGAAATATGAGTCACTTCTAGGTAATCAAGTTATATCAGTCAAATCAGGACTTAAATTTGGTCAATTTAAGACTTGAAATCAGTCATTTCAATGTTTTTGCTCACCCCTTCCTTCTCTCCCAGATTCTGGTGGGCTGGCGCAGCCTCGGCATGAGAGATGAAGCAGGAAGTGTCTGGCCTGTGGCCATCCTCTGTCCTCCATCCGTGTAAGCTGGGGTTTAGCCACCTGATCTTTGGGTGTTGGCCTCTAATCCTGTGCATGGCTACCGTCTCTGGGGCTCCGTGCTGTATCTGTGGATGTTCTCTCTCATCATGGCTGTAGGATCCTATCAGTCTGCCGGTCCCTCTTGGCCCCTTCTGAGCTTTTTGAGACACGGGAAGTTCCAGATGTTCTCTCCCGCAGGTGGAGTCAGTTTGTATCCAGCTCACAAGGGCTGCTTGTATGAATCTTTTCCCATCTTGTGTTCAGTAGCATTCCCTTGGTAGCTTGAAATTAGCCTTGGGAAGTCTTTACACCATTTGAAAACTCTCTGTGTTAGTTTCCTATTGATTCTGTAACAAAGTACAACAAGTGAAGTGGCGTAAAACAACACAAATTTATTCTTCTTTCTGACATTCTCTCTCTCTGTCCTGGATAATCCAGGATCATCATTTCCAGGTCCTTGAATTAATCACATCTGCAATGTTCCTTTTGCCATCTAAGGTAACATTTTCACAGGTTCTGGGGATTAGGGCATCACCTTTGGAGGGCTATCATTCTGTCTCCCAACCCCTAAAATCAGAGATTTTTATTTTAAAGAGAGCTAGTTGGTAACTATTTACCAGCACACACACTCCCTATGACCCTTTGGGAGGCTTATGGGGAAAGACCCTAATCCTTCTCATGGTAGACATGCTGCACTACCATGTTGACATCAGTGCTCCCATACCTTCTGCTGTATAGGGACATTTGTAAGGTTTCTGCCTCTGGAAAGTGGGCCATAACTACATTCTCGTTCCCAAGCTTCTCTGGGCGTCCTGTCAAGACCCAGGCTGGAGGCTGCCAGGTGCAGTAACACCGCCCTGTTGCTTAAGTGGTCACTTCTCTCTAGTTTTCCCTCCTTCTTCAGCCATTGAAATTTACCTTGTTTTGGAAGGGAAAACCTGCTTTTATGTTATTATACGTTCATCTTAAAGCCATGCTTATCAAACAAACTTTTTATATCTCCTAGGTCTTAGCTCTTAATAGCTAAAGGCAAGCTTTTAGAATTCAAGAAACCTTTTCTCTCCCACAAAGCCAGTTTCTCACAAATCAAAAACACCTTTCTTTTAAGATTCCACTTATTTCCAAGTTTCAAAGCCCTATTTTGAACCTCAAAGCCAATAAATGCTGTTTTGCCGTCCCTCTAAAGCAATGACAGCCACTGAATAAAGAATGGGTGGAGGGTCTCCGGGCAACTAGAATATAATACGACAGTTTTTATCTTTCGACGTGGCTAACAATGTGGTAGGACATGTATCCAAATGCCAAGCAGGTGGACCAGATAACACACGCTGTTGAAGTTTAGAGGATGGAGAGGTTGGCGGGGGATGCCGGGTCAAAGGTACCTTGATGGTGTGGGAAGGACTGAGCTCGGCCAGGGTGGATGGTTTGGGTTCAAGCAGGAAAAAGATCGGAGGGTCAGGAAGGGGCAGGAGTGCACAAGGGACCAGGAGCCCTTCAGTCTGCCTGCTGGGGGCATTTAGGTGGGAGAGTACCAGGGAAATGGAATAGCTGAGGCTTTGAATGGCAGGCTGAAGATTAGGACCACATTTCTAGTCCCGGGGAAGTGGCTCTGTGGACATGCTGTGAGCTGTTGGTCACCTGAGTGGGGGTGTGTGGCTGCAGCTTATCCTTCTAAACCCAAAGCTTATCCGAGCTCTACAGCAGCGCATAGCATCTTGCTAGAGCACCCTTGACGTGTCACCGAGCCTTTGTCCATACATCACAGACACTTCCCAGAGCAACCCTGTGAGGCATCTATGCTACTGCCTCCACCACATAGCGGGAAAAAATAGACCTTAGCATATGTTGAAATTCTCTTATAAGCAGTTTACATTTGGTGTTCGCTACTTAGTTATTGGCTCAGTTTGGGGAAGGATAGAGAATGTATGTATGAGCATGTGTGTGTGGTATGTGCGTGTGTGAGATGTATGTATGTGTGGTATGCATGTATACACAAGGTGGGGCGTGTGTGTGGATGTGTGTATATGTGATGTGTGGTGTGCTTGTGTGATGTATACATGTGTGTGGGGGGATGTATGTGTGTATGGTGTGGTACGTTCCCTCTGTCCGTGCCCACGATGCATGGAGTGTGGGGGGTAGGTGCATGTGTATACAGAGTGTGTGTATGTGGCATGTGGTGAGTGTGTGGTGTGTGACTGTGGGTGAGATACGTGTGTGTTGGGAGTGGTCTGCGCCTAGTATAAGCATGGATGCCGTGTGGTACATATGTGTGGTGTGTGGTGTGGGGAGTGTGTGTGTGTGAGCATATGGGCGTGTGTGTGTGCACACACACATGTGGACTTGTGCTGTGGTATTTAAGAGCCCAGCTCCGGAGCCAGACTGCCTGAATTAATGACTGGCTCCACCATATGGGCGAATGACTTAACTGCCTTGTGCTTTCATTTCCTGATCTCTAGAAAGAGGGTAGTAAGAGTGCCTGCCTCCAAGTGACGTTGTGAGTTACCACACACGAGACATTGGCACAGCGCCAAGCACATAGATGACCCTCAGTAAATATTAGCTGCTATTTGGTCCCCTCACAGATCCTCAGGTTCCCAGGTGCTGTTTAGAGGTCTCTCTGCCTTTTCTGCTGCTTGATGGTCCTTTGGAAGCAGCAAGCAGTCACAGTTTGTTGTAGAACCGTTAGGTCCAAGCTAACAGGAGGATTTTTCTTCTTCACATCCTCGCTGATCTTCAGCATCACTACTCATCTTTGAACTCACTGTAGATTCTGACAACACACAAAATCCTGAGCTGCTTGGTTTTTCAGAAACCTGTCCGGGCTGATGAAGGATAGAGGCAGCCCTCCACCACGCTCCACTAGGAAGAAAAGAAAAACAAGTATGTTACAAGGACTCTAGGTGGGTGGCTCTCAGATATCAACCACAACTACCACCTCCACAGCTCCTTAAAAGGAGCGTGTGTTCGGTAAGATGCAATATGTTTGCTGCTCATGGAACATTTATTTTGAAGAGAAAAATGCCCGTGAAAACTCCTCTAGAAGGAGTTGGTGATGCCTCTGGCTGATGGTTCAAAGACTGACATTCTGTGTGGGCAGCAAGGAGCCAGGGGGTGAGGAAAACTCATTTTCCCTGATTTTTACCGGATCCAGAGTGGTTTCTAGGGCACGGGCAAAGAGAGTCCACCTGGAAGGCATTTTACAAATGTCAGGACCGTCTTGTCCAGACGAGCAATTAGAGAGGAAATGAATCATAATTTAATTGAAAAAGTAAGTCCATCAAATTTGTGTTACTGGACAAATGCACCAAGAAGTATATATAAAATATGTGTGTATCTCCTGGTTATCATAGTCACCTATTGTCCCCCTCTGTTCCCTAATCCAGCTGTATTTTGTTAACTCCCTTCCCCTTAGACTATAAGGTTGATAGGGACAGAAATTTCGCTTCTGTTGCTCACGGCTGTAGCTCCAGTTACTGGAACAGTCCAGGCACATTGCAGGTGCTCTGTACTTAGGTGTTGAGTAAATAAGTGAATAAATGAAAAAAAAGAAAGAAAACCACTTAACTGTCCAGTGAGAGGGTTTGGTAAATACAATAAGCCACCTCTATTGAGCGGAAAACAATGGAACCATTGAAAGTGATAAGGCAGATTTAAATCCTTATTTATTAACCTGGAAAGACAAACATTTTCTGTTTAGTGAAAACAATCAGGTTGCAGAACAGTTTATGTGTATATGTGTTTATAGTTATGTGTCTGTATGTATTGTTATATGGATATATTTGCTTAGAAAAATCTTAGAATATATATCAGTGATAATCTCCAGGTAGGATGATGATGGGAGATTTTTATTTCTTACTTTTGCCTTTTTGTATTGTCTGAAAAATATAGAAGCACAAACTGCTTTAAAAATCAGAAAAGTAAAGAGAATTTTCTTTAAAATAGATTTTTTTTGAACTTCCAAAAACCTTCAAAGCCTATCCCGGCTCTAATTTGTTCCAGCTGCTGAGGGCAACAGAAACTTGGCACTAGAGATTTTGAGAAAGATCCAGATAACTTCTTCTGCTTGATTAGTATGGGGTTGAGCTTTTTGGAGCTTCAGAAGGAAAAGAAGTAAAATTCTAGCTCCTGGCATAAAGTAGGCCCTCAACAAGCTCCTGCTTGTTCAGTAGAATGGCTAAATTTGGAAACTTGTAAATTTGGAAATTTGGCTTGTTCTCTGCTGAAGTAGTACCTGTTGGCTCCAGGTCAAGGGGTTTGATCTTTGGTTCTTTGGAGAATCATGAAAATAACCCCAGGTTCAAGGTCTTATATATGCCATCAAATGTGTGTGCTCAAAGTCCCATGCTTCTAGGTTGGGTACGAATTAATGAGAATGACCTGGTCAGGGAAATTGATTCTTCTGAATGTGAGAACCAGCGAATGTATTTCATGATGGCATTAGACTGAGTTCTAAATGACAAAGTTTTTGAGTGTTGACCTGAAACTAAAACCATTGCTACCCACTCTGCCTTCTGAGTCTTAATAGGGTTTGGAAATTTAAAAATCTAATAAAGGCCACAGTCATTTTAGGCCTCAGGACAGTGGGCTATGTAGCTTAACAAAGAGGTATTCAAATAACCACTAACATTACTTTTGTTCTTTCTATGCACTAGGCACTAGGCTAAGTTCCTTACCTGCATTTCTTCGTTTAATCCTTCTGGCCATACCTTCTGATATGGCTGCCATTACTAGCTCCATTTTAGAGGATGATGTACTTGTGATTTAGGGAAGGTTAGTACCCTGCTTGAAGTCACACTTGTGGACATTAAATGACACAACTGGGACACACAGACAGCTCTCTCCTACTCCAGAGACTGTTCTCTTAAACCACAATTCTAGACTGTTTTTCTGTCTTTTATAATTCTTCAATCACACCATTAAGTGAACCACCTACTCTGTGCACTTTCCTGGTCCCTTCTGGTTGTTGGGTGAACTTATGTTTCATCGTTCAAGGTGAATTGATCTGGGATCATTCCAGAAAGATTTGGAGAAATTTTGGAGGTGTTTGTTATCAGCAGGGGGTATTTTACAATAAGATTACATTAGGCCTGCTTGGTCATGTTACCAGTGTTGCTTTGCATCTCAAACTTAGCCTGTCCAAGTTTAAACATTTTAGGCAGTACTGGAAAATATAGAATCTCATCTGGGGGTTGTGGGAAATGCTGGTTTTAATTAGCAAATATTAGATTCAGTTGGAAGAATACCTTCTTTGTTGACCTTGAGTAACTGTAAAGGCAGCAGGTTCATTTGATTTCACTTAATTGATTTCATATTTAAGAGGAAAATAGGAGGTTTATAGTTATAAACATATATCTGGTTAGCTAGAGTCTTACACAGCTAATTCATAAAGTCATTATTATTTAGGACAGCAAGAGGTAAGTTGTTTGCATTAGCCTGCCCATGTAATGATGCCAAAATAGAACAATTAACTTTCCAACATAAAATATCAGGGAGCAAACACAGGCACCCAAATATAAGGGATTAATCATTTATGTATTGGAAAAGGGACATGGAGACCAGTTAATTGCCAGGATCTGAAAGTCAGCAGTCTAATCCGATTAAATATGTAAATAGAGCAGTGGTGTTCATTTTCAGTGTCCTTTTGGGCTAATAATTAAATGATGGATTTAGAAATTAACTGCTGGGTAGTGGACTGCTTATCCAGAAAACACTGCCTTCCTTCACTAGCTGTGCCCAGCATTTGGAAATTCCACGGCCTTACTCGTTTTTGACTTTGGCATGGAGGAAGTGAGAAGAAATTTACCCCATGAACAACAAATAGCTTCCTTCCTCTGCCTTCTCTCTGACATAACAGTCAAAATGAGAGAATATTTCTCCTTGAGGACAGTGCTATATTGCCACTTGACTTGTAATAATCGTCAGGAGAATAGCACCGAGGGAAATGAAAACTAAACCTCAGCAGTCCTGCTCCAGTTGTGGAGGCAAATGTGTGGGTAAACGTGAGTATCTGGTGTGATGGAAAAACCCTTCCCTGCCTGCGTCAGCCTGCAATTACCTCCACCTCCTGCAGCTCCCAGAGGGAACATTGTTTTAGTAGTGCACCCAGGACACCTCTTCCAGTGTCATCTTGACTTATTACATTCCTAAGCCTGTTTTCCCTAGATGACTGTAAGAGCCAGAGTGTTGTATGTTCTGCTAGTGTTTTGGCTGTGTGACTCTCTGTGTGTTGACACATTGTCGGGGTGTGTCACCCAGATGCCAGCTGGGTCTGAGGTCCGTCACAGGCAGGCAGGAAGAATGGCCTGATCTCATTCTAGCTAGATATGCTCCTTCTGTCTATTAGAGGTCCCTCATGTATGACCTCTAACCTCGTAGCACTTGTCTGTAAATCTGTTACGTTATTTATTTGAATCATCCTTGAATATTGCTAAGTGCCTAATATAGGTCCTGACACATACTAGCTGCTCAGAAAGTACTGTAGAATACAAAATTAAGTGAATAAATGCATGAAGGGAAATACAACGTTCTGTCTTCTTGGTAGGTACTGGACAAAGTAAATCAGAAAGATTTTGTGTTGAAATCATCAATATCAGCTTAGAGACATTCAGATTCAATTCAGTTTCAGATTCAGTTAACTACTTTTTTTAATTAGTTTTTTCACTCTTTTAATTTTTTTCGAAAGTAGAACATGTAATAATAAACTCAGATAATGAAAGTGAACATATTTCATGCTTACATTTGTATGGGGTCCCGATCGATGAGGACATTCTCTCAACCACTTGTCAGTACTGCCTTTTCTGAAGTGTAATTTACTTGAATGTGCTTAGTGCATTTACACATTATAAATGCTGCCTCTCTCCACTCGCTGGCTGATAGCTCTACATTGGGAGATATTGTAGAAGAAAGTCTTATGTATCTTTGCATTTCTGGCAAGTTGAGCACAATCCCTATAAACATCTATATAACAGGTGTTTAATATTTCTTAGTTGAACAGAACAGATAAACACATTGGACTCAGAGTATTTGGAGCTTCATATATAATTTCAAGGTGAGTTTTTGCAAGTTAAAAGAGACATGAAGAACTGACAACATTCAATGTGTTAAGTGAATTAATGAGGGTGGAATTTCAGGCATAAGTAATGGAGATATTTTAGGCTGACTGGAATCCTTTATCATGCTAGTTAAGCACCTTTTTTTTGTTCTTAAAGGCTGCCTCTGACTTCTGTTAAAGCCTGTCTTGTGTGTTTCTTCTTTTATAGAAAGGCAAACTTGATTGATAGGGGTAAAGAGCGTGAGCTTTGAAGTCAAACAAACCTGGATTGAATCCCCACTATACCATTTACTTGCTTGTTATTACTGGACAGCCTTTTTAAGCATCTGGAGTCACAGCATTACAAGAATGGAACATACAGTTACTGTGGAAATTAGAGATAATGAGACTTACATGGTATATTGTAGTCACTCAATGACTATTGCTATTTTAATAATTGTTTTCATTTTAGAGAGCTATGTACCCATGCAATATTTCCTAATGTTTGTTGATATCTAAGGGATTCTAATGAGACCGACATATTTCTGCCTTATGACATCCCAAATGTCTTGGGCTGCCATAACAAAATACCACAGAGTAGGTGGCTTAAACAATAGAAATTTATTTTCTCACAGTTGTGGAGCCTGGAAGCCTGAGATTAGGGTGCCAAAGTGGTCAGGTTCTGGTGAGAGCTCTCTTCCTGGCTTGGAGAATGGGCAACTTACGTGTTCTTACATGGTAGAGAGAGAGGGAGGGAGTGAGCTCTTCGTTGTCGCATAAGGGCACTAATACCATCATGAGGGCCCCACCTTCATGACCTCTCTAAAGCTAATTATCTCCCAAAGGCCCCATTTCCAAATGCCATTACATTTGGGGGGTTAAGGCTTTAACATGTGAATTCTGGGGGACACAGTTCAGTCCACAGTAACCCAAAAGAGGCCCTATCACAAATTGATTGACGTGGAAGTTTTTCTTTCTAGTAACGGGTTAGTTTGAATTGGGAGCAGTGGGTTTGGGGAAAGGGTTTTGCAGCTCAATGGGCTGTGATCTGGTTTGATTGCCACCTCCAAATACAACTGTAGGTTTGTCATTTGAATTTTAAATTTCCTTCCATTAAAGTGAGAAGAAGGCAAGAGTGGCTGATGGTAAGGTGCACAAGCTCAGTGAAGTTCTTGGGCTTTCATCTAAGTCAATGTATCTATATTCTTTTGCAAAATACTTGACCAGGAGTGTGGAGAGAAGAGGGTTGGAAATGAAATGATGGTATTTAGATGGAGGATGACGACATATAATATGTTAAGATATGGGGTACATGATTAGATAGAAAGTGAAGGCAGAACATGGAAATCCACACTCCTCTGCCTCTAGCATTTCTGGGTACTGTGAAGATTATCTAATTATAGGCCCAATGCCTTAATAATCTCAAAATTTACCATTAGGTGTCATTAGCTTTGAAATCTAGCCTCTATCTCTTCTCTGCTGCATGATCTTGGGCAAGTCAAAGAACCTCACCAAGCCTCAGTTTTCTCATTTCTAATAATGCCATTTAAGGACCCAAGTTTCTTACACATAGTAGGTACTCAATTAGGGTTTATGACTTTGAAAATGAATTTGTTTACCTCTTCATCACTGAAGAGCAAGTGGCAGATATTGTTCATGACTATATGAGCCCAAACTGACATGCTGGACCTCAATTCTGAAAAGGTAAGATTACTTTATAAAAGTAAATAAAAGTTACTCCAATAACTCAGGTCCTCAGTCTTCTCTGAAACCCTTAGAGCCAGACGCATTTAGGGATTTTGAAATTTTCAGATATTATAAAGGTAATACAATATATATAATGCATGTACCACCCCCAGTGGGATCTGGAGAAACACCCAGAATCAAACACATTAATAATTCTTTAGTGAAACATTTGAATATTTATATTAAGCGGGATATGCAGAGCCTATAAATAGTCTCACATCAGTTCAGGTCAGGTTTTGCCACAAAAAGAAGTTCAGTTTAGGTTAGGTTTTGCTGCCAAATGTATAAAAAAGTTTGATTTTTGAAACATTTTGGAAAAGTTTTAGAATTGCAGATAAGGGACTGAGGATCTGTGTTGTTAAAATGACTTTTGATATTACTTTTATGAAGTAATATTGACTTTTCAGAGTTGAAGTCTTTGCCACATAACTTGGTCATAGGTGTTAGATTATGAAAATAAAATGTGAATGCTGGCTTCCCAGTGAGAAATGCAAATCTAAGGCCGTTCAAATACCCGGGCAATCATAGTTTCACAGACTCGTGACTATCAAATGAAGAATATCCAGGCAGAAATCTTTACTGAATGTACAAAGAACATACATTGCCAGGCCTGTGATCTTATCATGGGTAATTCACTACTATTTGGCTGACAGATCTCACAACATAGCTGCCTTTGGATAATGCTCCTAGCAGAGAAAAACAGTTTGAAAATTAATCACTTAGCTTTCATTTAGTCTTTAAGAAATCGCACCCAGGCTATCACAAAGGAATACATTTGACCCAGAGTCCTGTGCAAATAAGAAAACATGGTGTTTGCTTACTCTTTTCAAGATAAAAAATTTGATAAGGTGACCTCCACCGTAAGGCAGACCAAGCAGTGCATATCTGTGATACTAGCAGAGAGACTGAGACCCTTTGTTTTTTTCTCTGAGCCCTTTTCTGCATCACACTTTTCCCTTGGATGACCTTCATCTGTAGTTATTAAACGTACCTGCCCATCACAATCACCAGGAAAAAAAAAGTCAGACTTCCAGTATATCATCCTAGGAGATTCAGCAGAGGTAGAGTCCTGAAAATCCTTTTGTTTGTTTATTTTTTCTAATGTGCAGCTAAATTTGGTGACTAGAGTTCAACTTTTGGATTGTATTGACCTTTCAGGTCACAGCATTAGAAATCTTGTTTGGGAAGAGAAAGCCGAGGTACACAGTAATTAACTGAAGATTCCCTAGAAGCAATGCATTTAAAATTTTTAATGTAATTTTGACAATTGGATACAAAAGATTTATTGGATCCAAAGACTCCTTTTTATCCATGTTACAAAATATCATTCCCAACTGTGTAAGTTGGGAGCCCAGTGGGAGGAAAATATCCATGGAGAATTCACTATTGAATTTCGTTCCTGTCGTTTGTTCTGGCCGCAAAGAGTTAAGTTCATCTATGAGGTTCTTTAGGGAAACGTGTAAGAGGGGGGTTTAACATAGCCACACTCCATACACTCCCAGGTTGGTGTACAGCAGGGGCCACAAACTTACCAGGTTTATAGGTGCTACTTAGGCAACTTGAATGTATGAACTGCTGGGCCAGATGGGGAACATGACAAATTCTTCCAAAGTTGGGCACAACCCCCTTAATCTACAGCCAGTTATGGCCAGGTGGAACTATGGACCCAGTATTGTGGACTTTTTTTAATTTTAAAGAGAAAATCTGGGTCATTATGTGAAATCTTCCAATTTTTAGATAGAGACAATTCAAGAACTCTATGAATTAGGTATTATTATTATCTCCAGTTTACAGGTAAGGAAACATATTCTGGGAATGTGATAATTTAAATTATGTAGCAAATATTCCATCTCCACTCTCCAATTAGAGACAGTGTACATTTCCCTGACCCATTGACGTTGGCCTTGGCCATTTGATTTGCTGTGGCCCAAGAATGTTAGCAAAAGTGACAACATGCCAGTTGTGAGCCAAGGCCAAAAGAAGGTCTGGCATATGTGTACTTCTGCCATTACCGAAAGAACAGGCTCCTACTAGCCTGCTGGTCTATGGAAGATGAGAGTCACATGGAGAGAATGTGATTCCCACTTGCAGCTGGATGCTGAGCCCAGACCCCCCTGGTCTAGATCAGCCAAGACCTCAGTAACTCTCAGAGACATGAGCAAGAATAGATGACAGTTGTTTACACGTTATCATTTTGACTATAGGTAACTTATAGGGAGTTTACAACTTCCCTGTGGTTACAAACCAGTCATTGGTTTAGTAAGGATTTGAAACTGGGTCTTCTAAATCTAAAGCCTATAATTACTAGTATTCTTCATTTACTGATACCTTAGCCCACTAATAATATACTGTTTAATAATGCTTGTTCAGGTTCATGGTCCTAAGATACCAAATTGCCTTGAAATGACTTGAAATAAAATCGCCCTTGGGAACATTTCATTGTTCTTTAATTTTATTTAACTTCTGATTCTTTGAAACTGGTGATTGCCATTTGATTATGTAGACAAGTTTTGATTGGTAGAAGATACTTTGGAATTGTTGTGATGGGTTTTGGTCTTCCTTCTTAAAATTATACATACACACACATATGTTATCCATGTACACACACACACACACACACACACACATACATGATACTTCCTCACTTCCTCCCAGTCTTGAGTGAGCATACAACGTTCCTCCAGCTGGATATTCCCCTTTCCAACCTCTTCATCTGGCCCAGGACATTTAGGGTCACTTTATTTTACCCAAGTGTATTAGTTTCCTACAGCTGCCAGAACAAAGCACCACAAACTGAGTGACTTGAAACAACAGAAACTTACTGTCTCACAGTTTTGGAGGCTGAAAGTTGAAATGAAGGTGTTGGCAGGGCCATATTGGGAAAATCCTTCCTTGCCTCTTCCTAGTTTCTGGTGGTTTGCTGGCAGTCTTTGGCATTCCTGGGCTTACAGCTGTGCAACTCCAGTCTCTGCCATCATTGTCACATGATGTTCACCCTGTGTGTCTTTGTGTCTTCATTAGGGGCTCGATGGATCCAGTATGACCTTATCTTAACTAATTACATCTGCAATGATCTGCTTTCCAAGTACGGTCATATTCTTAGTTAAGAGGGGTTAGGACTTCAACATATATATATTTTTGGGGATGGGGAAGGTCACAGTTCAACCCATAACATCCATCCTGGGCCTGGATTTAGGAGGAGAGCTGACAGGCTTGGGGATTCTGTTCACATAGTTCTCAAATGGCCATGCCTGTATCTCCTAGGGCCCCCAGGCCCACAGCTCCTCTGGCCTTCATCCTCTGGGCTTTGTATAATTCCAGGAGAGAAATTGTCTTCAGTAGTAGGTACTTTCTCAGGGAGCTCTCAATTCATTTTTCTCTGAGCAATATTTTTTCCTGTTCACTTAGTGAATATCTTTGCCCCCAGGTGGCCAGCCTTTTTCATTACTTGGAAAATCCCTCAAACTCCAAATCAAAAAGAACCACAAGTTAACCATATTTCTATCTATTTTCCCCACATAAACACACACAAACACACACACACACACAGCGTTAGGGAATACAGCTGAAATATGCTGGGCTGACTGTTTTCTACACTGATTGATTTTAATGCTAGTTGATGCAGGAAGATTGTCAGACTGGGAACTGGGCGCCAGAAACCTGGTTTCCTCTCCTCTGATTCCTCTTTGCTGTGTGCCAAACTTGCTTCTCCTGCCCTATGTTTGGCTGATTCAACTTCCGGTCTCACATGCCTTCCGGTGAGTCTGAAAGAAGAGTCCTGGGGAGTTGGGTCTAGATCATCCCTTTGTATGCATGGTGGATTGGTTCCAGGAGCCCCTACAGATACCAAAATATGAGGATGCTCAAGTCCCCTATATAAAGGGGTGGAGAACAGTAGGGCCTCCGTATCCATGAATTCTGCATCCGGGGATCCATCCATGGTTGGTTGACTTCCCAGATATGGAACCCGCATATACAAAGGACCATCTGTACTTGGAAAGGGAGTGGTGCCATTTGCTCCCTGTTCACATGACAAGTAGTTCTGGACACAGCAAAGGCTGCTAAGAAACAGGACTTGGAGGGGTCAGGCATGGATGATAGTGGTATACAAAATAGCACTTTCAACCGCTTTAAAACATGTTTCTAGGTATTATCTCATATTCTGTACCTTCTGTCTGTTTTGTCCACTGGCTTCTGCTGTGCCTAAGCTTCCTCCCATTTTCAGACCACTTTTCTCTTCTCTCTCCAGCTTCTAGTCTTGGTCCCAGACTGTCTACTTTTCTTGACATTGTGGTTCATCCTTGACCTTTTGTGTCAATCTCCTTTCCCCAGACTCCAAAACTATTATATCTCATTCTGACCCTCCAGTTCTGAGTGATAGGAAAAAGTATTGGATTTTAGTGAGAATTAGTACTTCCCAGCTTGTTCCATATCTAAGGAACTGTTTTTATTTTCAGAAAAACTTGCCCGCCTTCACAGAAGGGGCATAATGCACTGATTTATTTATAATACAAATGGTGTAGCACATATAGGAAGCTTCTGCGATAAAGTCCTGACTCCTTGGGGACCCTCAAGCTAAGGATTGGGAGTCACAGGTCCAAAGACTTACGTGGTTCTTTCTTTAGGCAGCCAGTTACTGTCTGGTCTTCCTCTGAATCAGTGTGACACTTGAAAAACAAGAATAAAAAGGGTTCATTTATTCATTCATTCACCTATGCATTCATCCTTTGATCAAACTTTTAATGAGCAATTTACTGCATGTTATTGAAGTAATTGCTGGGGATGTAAATATGGATATGTTGTAGTCCCTACACTGAGGGGCTCAGACTCTGGTCAGGGAAACAGGGGTATAAAAACTTTAAACTCATTAGAAATGTGTATCAGTAATTATCAAATTTTATGGCAGATCAAAAGAGAATATAACACACAGTGGTCCAGACATCCTCAGTTTAAATCCTGGCTCCTCTTTCAGCTCTCCTGCCTGAGGCTATTTTCCTAACTTCTCTGAGCCTCAGTTTCCTAATATGTAACATATGGACATGGGTGGATTCAGGTGTTATAGGGTCTGAAACCTAAGCAGCTTTGGAAATCATCATTAGGAAAAATAATACCAAATTATGAATATAAAATGATGTGCAGAAGTGAACATTTATTTAAAATGATAAATCATAACTTATACATTTAAAAATTAAAAAAGGATGACAAATGCTGTCAGTATCATGAAATTCAAAGTATACAATCTTATTACTATTAATAATATGCATCTGCCTAATATATCTCTGTAATAAGTATTTTTGCATATATTTTGGCTGTATATTTTTGATCGCTTCTTTATATGACAACAATTTTATAACAATTTCCATAGTTAGAATATATCACATCTTTCTTACAGCATGTTTGTCAAATTAAAAAATATATATATTGATAATTTAGAAGTTCTTAAGTTTCACAATTCATTCTTGCTAATATCAAATGTCTACATTCTTCTCTCAGGTGGTGCATCTTGCTCTATGGCACTTTCTGGGGTAAATCCAACCCTTTAATTCTGCTAGGAGTGGTCTGGAAGCCCATGCCCAGCAGCTGGGGAAGTTGGACCAGAAGATGGTCTACTTTGCCACCCCTGGTTCCTCCCTGCCTCAATCTGTTCAGGCTGCTGTAACAAAGTACCGTAGACTGGGTGGCTTATAAACTACAGAAATGTATTTCTCACAGTTCTGGTGGTTGGAAGTCTGAGATCAGGGTGTCAGCATGGTCGGGTTGTGGTAAGGGCTGTCTTTGGGGCTGCAGACTGCTGACTCCTCATTTCCACTCATATCCTCATATGGTGGAAAGAGAGCTGGCTAGCTCTCTAGTCTCTTCTTATAGGGCACTAATCCCATTCATGAGGGCTCCACCCCTATGACCTAATTACCTCCCAAAGGCCTTACCTCCAAATACCATCACATTGGAGGTTAGGATTTCAGTGTATAAATTTTGGGGGACACAAACATTCAGTCCATTGCACTTCCTTAATCCATGGATCTTGGGATATGTTGTCACTTGGCCATGAATCGTGGGTCCTAGTGGCTCACTCCTAGCAGAAGCAGAGAAGCATTTATTTTCAAAGGACAAAGGGATGTCTACATGACCTCAAAAAAAGAGGTTTTTTAGCACAGATTTTTTGAAAAGGAAACTACCTCTAATTTTTAAATTTTTCGTAGAGGTGTTAGTGGGATTTTTTTAAATATCGAGAAACAGAAACCCACTCAGATAAGTTAAATTTAAAAGAAGGCGATTGAAAGGCTACAACGAATAGTGACAGAGAAACAATATTAGGGAATGCAGAGAATTTAGGAATGAAGAACAGCTGGGGACCATGGAGACTAACCTGGAAAGCGAGGCTTCTCCTGTCTCCTGTCTCTCCTGAGCCTGTCTGTCTCATGGGTGCTTTCATTTTATGCACCTGTTCATTTCCTGTTTCTCTCAGCAGGCTGGCTTTCCCTGATTTTCTACTCACTGCATAACTGTTGGCAGCCATGGAGGTGGCCATGAATTTTCATGGCACAGACTCAGCCTTCACCTTCTACAACTTCTCAGAGCCCTGTGTCCACCACTAAGAGAGAATGGATCTGATTGGCTTAGGCTAGCTTCAAGATGGTTCTTTGTGTGTCAGAGGTCCGTGTCTTGACCAATTAACTACAACTAAAGGGAGAAAGTTCTTGTGATAGGAAGCACAGCCATTTGGGTGCCCCTTCAGCATGGGCTGGGCATGAGCTGAAGTTTCCAAAAAGAGAATATGGGCAGGGCATTTATTATGCATTAGACATTGATTCAGAGAAAAATGGGTTAAATTAAATAAAAAAGAGGTGTGAACATATACAATGTACATTTATCTGTGCTTCTCTAGTAGAGGTTTATTGCAGTGGGCAGGAGGGAACTCTAAACAATATGTCATGCTCACTCTTTCTGGATCATTGACTTTAAATATGGATAATTGAAAATACCATTTGAAGAATTGGCATGGAGAGCATGAAGTCTAGCTGTTTATGGCCATAACCTCTCAGGTGTACATATTTACCCCCTTCTGGATACTTTGACCAAAATGTTTAAGAAGCACTGAGTACATACTTATGCCCTGCCTTTTTCTAAAAGAGATTTGAGATGGAAACAAACTTCGTTTTCAAAAATCACATTAGCAAATTTGTTAAATTGATTCAGTTTCTCTTTGAGGACTCTCCTTACTTATTCAACATTCATTCATTTTTTCAATAAAATAAATATGTATTGAGTAACTACTGTCTGTCAATAATGACAAGACCACTGTTTGGACCTGGCATTATGGAGTTTACAGAGAGGTGAGGGAGACTAAAAATAAACATGTTAACAAATAAAGTATGCTTGACTGAGTGAGATAAGTTCTGTGAAGGAATCAGAGTGCTGGAACAGAGAGTAACAATGGAGGGCACAGCATCAGAGAGGATGACCTGCAAAGGTCCTCAGAAGGTGACCTGTGAGGTAGACCTGAACAGTGGGGCTCTGGAAACCCAGGGAGGAGCTCTCCAGGCAAATGGAGTAACACGTGCTTGGGCCTGAAGCAGGGAATTGCTGGGCATGTTTAAGGAACTGAAAGTTGGGTAGTATAATTGGAGATGAGTGAGAGAGAATGTAAGGGTATGAGGATGAAGAGGTAGACGGGACTTAGAAGAAGTCAGTTTGGGTTTTAGTCCAAGTATAATGGGAAGTTATCAAAGGTTAAATAAGAGAATGATTTTGTTTGGTTTATTTTTTTTTAAAGATCACTCCGGTCAAGTGGAGGTTCAGTTGGGAGGTATTTGTGCACAATGGTGATGGTGAGAAGAGGTGGACATCTCACCGAATGGGAAATTGAGGTTATTTGAGAAACGAATCCACTCTCTCAGTGGTGACATCAATTAGTGCAGATGTATGCTTTTCTCCATCAAACGTCAGTCTGTTCAGATACAGGCATAGAGATTGTGGATAGTAGGGTTTAACATGCAAGTCTAGAATTTTGTCTGGAAATATGACCGAAGGAAAGGGATGAAAACAGTATGAGTGATTATATTATTGCAATAGAGTGATTATAATGATAAAGCATATATTCACAGTTGAATAAGGAGGAAAGTTAGAGTTGGAAGAGACTGATTGGTTACGAGAATGTACCAGGATCAATAAGACTGAGGAATTTTTCAGTGTGGGTATTTGAGCAAGTGAGCTGAAAAGGCTAGGATGTTAGGGTCAATAAGAGGTATGTCTAAAATCAAGATGTGACCCTGAGGAACAAGGAAGATAAGAGAAAAACTGAGAAGGATGCTTGGCAAGCTGTGTTCATGGGGACAGCTCAGTCCAACAAGGAGATGAAGGGAGCAAACTGAGAAGAACTAGTGGGTGTTGGGATCTTTGTTGATCAGAGGTGGGCTATCTCCAAGGGCACCATGGGTGTGGGAGAGAGGAAAAGAGTGGGAGGTTGAGCCTAGTTAGGGAAAGTATAGAGCAGTAAAGGGAAGGAGAGTCTGGTGATAATGGATGATCATCTAAGCTTGTGCTTCTGGGAGAGATTGAGGTAAACAGAGTGCAAGCCTGTTGGATTGATCCGGATGCTCTCCTTGGACAGGTTTGGCATTGGGCCTGGCTCTGAGATCCAGGATTCCCTTCCTGGTGGTGTGGTGGGTTCCAGGGTGATGGTTGTGAAGCTATGGCTACAGACAGGGGGCAGACCACTGGGGACACATACAAGTGAGGGCATCAAAGAACAAAGACCTTGTTCTAGAAGACTCCTGGTGCTTCCTTATAATTATTCAACCTCAGGACAGTGCTACTAAGTAGATATTTATTCCCATTTTACAGAAGCTGAAACTACAGCTCAGACAAGTTAAAAGATTTGGCCAAGATGAGACAGTAAGGATGGAGAGAGGATTTTAAACCCAGGTCTTTGCAAACCCCCGGCATGAGTTCTTTCCATTATCACACCATCACAGGCACTGTACCTACTGCAGTAGGAACCAGAGAGAGATGCAGGAGCTTCCCCTGAGTCTGGCTGGGAAGAATTCCTTCATTGCTTGGCTGTCATTCTCATGAGATTTTGAGCTTCTCGATGGCAGAGACTGTCACCTTTGTGTCCCTAGCTTCTAGCACAGTGCCTGACACATTGTAGGTGCTCAATAATATTAATGAATGAACAAATTAATGAATTTTCTTTTTTCCCCTCCTCCTTTTCTTCTCTTCCCTTCTTTCCTTCCTCCGTAGCAGGTCAGTTAGCTCAAGGGCAGCTTTATGGGCCCACAGCCATGATTTCCTAGACTTTGCCTCAAAGTTTCTGATCAAATTGCTTAATCTAGCTGAGATATCCTTTAACAATAAAAGAAAATCTGTGCTTTTACTCTCTGCACTAGGGTGTGGAATACTCAGAATTATTAGAACATTCATTACTGAGCCTAAGGAGTGCAGTGTATGTGTGTGTGTGTGTGTAAGTGTGCACAGGCTCATTTGTGTAAATTATGAACGCATGGTCTATGTTTGCCACTTTACCCTAAAAGACTCCAGAATGGATGAAGCGAGCATTAGCAGATGGATTTCTCTAAGGATTATTAATATAAATAGCAGTCAGTCCTGTGTGCTTTTGTTTCTGTACTCTGATGCCCCTCCCACGTGCATTGTCTTTGGAGCAGTATCGAATACTCTGTTACTCTTGTGTACACATCCTCTTATACCTTAAGGTGGCAGCAACAAGCAAATGGTATTTATAGAAAATTAACTGAAAGGGTGAGGAAGTGGGAAAAAGAGAAAACGAATTCTTTCTGAAATGTTCTATAATCCTCCATTTTCTGCTCAGCAGAATTATATTCATAGCGAGATTATTCATTATTAAGAGCTTATTTCAGCCCAGACTGTGTGTGTCAGTAGACTAGGATAGTTTCTCGAAGTGGGTGGCTGGAAATAATTTCCTTATCTGGTCATTAAAATCGGTTGTTCAGGATTTCCTTATGATAATTATTAATCTGCCAGTGGCTTTTGCCTGTTGATTAAATTTTGGTGCCTGATATATAATATTAGGATTCAGTTGTTTGGTACCATTGTCATATTAGCAGTAGTGCGTATGTGTGGGTATGTTGGCCTGAAAAATTCTCAAGTCTTTGCAGTGCCCAATACTTATTTTAAAATAAGTATTTAAAAATTCTTAGTAATTTTTTTTAGATTTTTCGTTTTTTAATTAAAGTATAGTTACTGTACAATATTATATGTTACAGGTGTATAATATAGTGATTCACAATTTTTAAAGGTTGTACCCCATTTATAGTTATTATAAAATATTGGCTATATTCCCCATGTTGTACAATATATCCTTGTAGCTTATTTTATACCTTATAATTTGTACCTCTTAATCCCCTAGCTGTATGCTGCTCTCCCACTCCCCACTGGTAACCATTGGTTTGTCCTCTGTAGCTGAGTCTACTTCTTTTTTGTTATATTCACTAGTTTGTTGTATTTTTTTAGATTCCGCATATAAGTGATATCATACAGTATTTCTCTTTGATTTACTTCACTTAGCATATAGATTTTTCACTTCTGTTAATTCAAAACATATGCGAATACTATCTTTGCTGAGAACCCTATTTAGTTGGGAAATCTAATTTCTAACTGTAATCATTCTAATAACCTTCAAAGAGTAATAGTAATGACAAGGAATATTACACTCTGAGGAGTTCAGATCCTCTTCCTTCCTTTTGCAAGCATCCAAAGAAAATGCTTCAAGTAAATGTTGATAGTTTGGGAGCTTAGTTACAAGTCAGTGAGAGAAATACTTTGTAGTCTTGTGAAGATTTCTATGTGCTGATTTGGAAAAGTCTCAAGATATATTATTAGGCTAGAAAAAGGTGAAAATAGTATATTTAGTAGCCTCACCTGTAAATAAAATAGACATATAAAATAAATGCTGTTTTATGGTTTTCTATTTCCTTTTCCTTTTTTTAATAGAGGGCCACAGGAAAGTGTTAGTATCTGACTCTGGAGAATTGGACTAAGGATGTACAGGGAGAACTTTTGTTTTTCAATTTATACTTTCCAGTTAGCTCTGTTTCAGGTTTTACCATATACAAGTTTTAAACAGAAGAAACCATTTAATTAGTAGCCAAAGGAGTTGATCACACTGAGTGGGGCTGAGGAGGCAGGTTGCAAGTGGCTTTAAAGCCAACAGAAGTCTGGTAGCTGTTTGAAGCAGTTTTAGTTGTAGACTTTGGCACAACTGATATCACCGTGAAGTGGCACCTTCAGCCCTAAAAATTCTTAATAATTTTGAGACTTTGGTAAAATAATATTATTAATAAATAAAATACTAGCAGCTACTATTTATTGTCTACCATCTTCCTAACACAGTCTCAAGCTACCTGTGTTTAACCTGTGTTGCCTGTTTTTATTTTAATTAATAAACTATTTTTAATAGCAGTTTTAGGTTCACAGCAAAATTGAGCAGAAAATACAGAGAGTTCCCGCATACCCTCTATACCCCCAAATGCAAACAACTTCCCCCATTATTGACATTCCTCACAGCAGCAGCACATTTATTGCAATCCATGAACCTGCACTGACCCATTATTATCACCCAAAGTCCATGGTTTACGTTAGGATTCCCTCTTGGTGTTGTACATTCTATGGGTTTGGACAAATGTATAATGGCATGTATCTACCATTGTAGTATCATACAGAATAATTCCACTGCTCTAAAAAACCCCATACATCCTCTTCCCTGACTCCTGACGATCACTGATCTTTTTACTGTCTCCATAGTTTTGCCTTTTTCCAGAATGTCATAAAGTTGGAATCTTACAGTATATAGCCTTTCAGGTTGTCTATTTTCACTTAGTAATAATGCATTTAAGGTCTCTCTGTGTTTTTTCATGGCTTGATAGCTCGTTTCTTCTTAGCTTTTCATAATATTGCATTGTATGATGTACCACAGTTTATCTATTCACCTACTGAAGTAGATCTTGGTTGCTTCCAAGTTTTGGCAATTTTGAATAAAGCCGCATCATCCATGTGTAAGTTTTTTGTGTGGACCTAAGTTTTCAGTACCTTGGGTAAATACCTCGGGGTGCGATTACTGGATGGTACGGTAAGAGTTATGTTTAGTAACCACTAAACTGTGTTCCGAAGTGGCTGTACCATTTTGCACGTTTTGCATTCCCACCAGCAGTGAATGAGAGTTCCTGTGGTTTCACACCTTTGCCAGCATTTGGTGGTGTCAGTGTTCTGGATTTTGGCCATTCTAATAGGTGTGCAGTGGTATCTCATTGTTTTAATTTGCAATTCTCTAATAACATATGATGCGGAGCATCTTTTCATATACTTATTTCACATCTGTATATCTTCTTTGGTGAAATGTCTGTTCAGGTCTTTTGAACCCACTTTTTATGTGGCTTGTTTGTTTTCTCACTGTGTTTTAATATTTTGGATAACAGTCCTTTGTCAGATGTGTGTTTTGCAAATATATTCCACCAGCCTGGCTTATTTTCTCATTCTCTTGACATTGTCGTTCACAGAGCAGAAATTTTTAGTTTTAGTGAAGTCCAGCTTGTCAAGTATTTCTTTCATGTATTGTGTCTTTGCTATCATATCTACAAAGTAATTGCTGTACTGAAAGTCATCTATGATTTCTCCTTTGTTTTCTTCTATGATATTTTACATTTAGGTCTGTGATCAATTTTGAGTTAATTTTTGTGAAGGTTTAAGGTCTGTGTCTAAATTATTATTATTTTCTACTTGCTGATGACCAGTTGTCCCAGCATCATTTGTTGAATCTTTTGTCTACTTTTATATTCCCTGCAAACCCAAGCAAGAGTTATCGCCTTTACCTCCATGTTAAAGACAAATAAAGCAAAGAGCAGAAGGGTCACAGAGCTAATAAACAGTGAAGCTGGGGGTGGGAACCCAGGTATTTCTCACTTCAAACTCCTCCTGTTTTGCCCTTCAATAAAATGTTTTTGTGAGCCTGACCAGGAAGTAGGGTTCTTAAATTAATATGTCATCACAGTTTAACAAAATGAATACAGTGATTTTAAGCCTAGGGATTATTTCTGACAAATCAAACCTAAGGAGAGAAATAAATTTCTGAAAATATGTTAGATAACTTTCTCTCATTATCCAACTATACATCAAACAAGTATTTGAGTATGAAACAATGTGTTAGCTGTATTGGATGCAACACTGAATAAGATACAATCATATCTCCCATAGGAAATTTAAATATTGTGATAAATGTGTAAACAAAAGACTACGTTGACTACAAAGGAAGAAGTGATTTATTTTGCTTCACGGAAGAGAGGCTTCTTGCAATAAGCTACAGAATTATTCACAACTGTTCTTTTGAGAAAAAATAATATGTCTTCTCTCAGTTACCACTCCACCCTCATGTAAAACATTAAAGGTAGCTTTGGTAATATGACAGGAGTTGGTGAGGTGGAGCAGGAAGTCTTGTTCTGTTGAGCTCACTCTGCCAAGTATGACTGTGGACAAATTCTCAAGCACGTGAAACGCATAAAACCTGGGATGGGAGTTGGGGTGGAAGATGGTTCTGGGAGGTGGTGCAGGGATGGTTAATTATCATAAAGTTGTGTAAGATGGGCATGTAGATACCACAGTAAAGCAGAATCACAGTCAGGTGAATCGGAACTCAAAAGTCAGAGAATGGTTTCATTCATTCAGTCATGATTTGGTAATTACCAAATCTGTGCCAGTTCTGCAGTTTGCTTGCAAATTAGGATTATCTAAATGCCTATCTATCAAGGAAGTGAGTGTTTCCAGAAATTCTCTAGGTTTGAATATGGAGGACAGCATCATGTGGACGTAGTCTTAAGTAAATACAGGTGTCAGGGCGAGGGGGAACAGAATGCCTGTTAGATCACTACATACTCAAGTCATGGCACAGAAATACTGTCAACTCTGGGGCTAAGATGATTCTTTCATTTAGGTAAATTGAAGGGTCCTTATTAGCATAGGCCCAATGTGGAGGGTGAGAAGAATTGAGGGTTTATGGGGGAGGTGGAGGTATTTATTTCTCCCGGAATGGGAAGGAGGCACAGAGCTCCTCCATCCATCCATCATTCATTTCTTTATCGAACTTTTATATGGCACTTACTATATGCAAGCACTTTATAAATAGTAATTCACTTATCTTAATAACAATCTTGTGAGGTAGGAATTATGATTAAACCTATTTTACAGATAAGGAAACTGAGCCCCAGAGATATTGAGTAACTTGTCCAAGGTCATACAGGTCACAAATGCTTTTTTCCCCTGACAAGCAAACTTACACTGAGATAGCAAGTGGTGAACACATTCTAGTTTTATGCAGACAATTGAGTTTTGAATCAGCATTCCCAGCACAGGGACGACTTCATGGACCTAAACATCTGCTTCCCCCGCCCAAGCTTGGCGTGGATGAATTAGCACCTTTTTCCCTCTGTGGCATCAGAAAATGCCCTGAGAACACAGACATCTTGTGTTATCAGAGGTCTCAAAGCTGGAATGGAATGCCACCAAATCCAAACTGATAACAGCTTCTACTGTCTGTCATGTCACTGAGATGTTTTTCACAGCTAAAATCACACCAATGCGCCTCTAACGGTCCTGAGCTCACTATGACCGCAGACCTTGCAGCAGCTCATGTACCCCACACAAACATTATCTCATAGCCTGGCTCAGATTCGGATATGGAAAATGGCCAATAAAGATATTAAAAGGGATTGGCTCAGAGAAAGCACAGCTAATCACCGTCCTGCTGGATGAGAGTGGGACGCATGCAGGGGCCCAGGCCTTTCCTTCTATTTGTAAATCAGGAGTCTGAGCAGTAAATCCCACATCTCCCTGAATTCACTGCACTGGCCCACAGAGACGCATGGGACGTGGCCTACAGTGGCAGCTGAAAGAATTGCTCAAGCAGATTGTCCCTTTCTCTGCCACTCGGGTAGAGATGGTTTAAAACTACTAATGGTTGCACAACTCTGTAAATATACTAAACAACACTGGATTGTACACTTTAAATGGATGAATTGCACGGCATGTGTATTCTTAGTAAAGCTGTAAAAAATCAATTGCAAATGTTTTTCTGTTAATGTTGATCTGTAATGAAATTTTATGTATTTCATCTTTGAATATGTTCTTTCACACAGATAAGTATTGCCAAATACAGATATCAGTCCACGAAAAACAAAAACAAAAACAAAAAATTACACTGTCATGAGGGACATTTCAGCTGCAGGGCTACGGTGGTTGGCATAATAGTGAGCTTCCTGCGTCTCTGGGGCTTCCTGAACCTCTGGCTGGTGCTTTTCTGCCCCTCAGCGCTCACAACCACTGATAATTTTGAATGAAATGTCATGTTGAAGTTGTTGATAACTGTTAACCTTCTCCAGGAGGTAATTGAAATGTCCCTCTGTTTGCATTGGAGACTTTGTATTTATGAAACAGTTTGCTGAGTTACGTATCCTTGAAGATATATATTTTGAAAAGAGCTTTTCCAGCTGGCTTTGTGGCTCTTGTGTTTTGTTTCAAGTGGAGGATGAATGAGCATCTGGATTAAATGTGCTTTAAAGGGTATTAGTTACACGGTGGCACTTTTTTGCACTTGTAATTTTTCAACTTGACTTCCCTGTCATTTGGCATTTGGATTTTTATATACAGTAAAGCCCCCTTTAGCTGAAGTTTTAGCAACCCTTAGGTGTAGAGACTAATAAACAGATGAGAAAGTATGTAGCACATCAGTTGGGACCAAACAATTATGCCATCTGTACCTGATCCAGTTTATTTTCCTCTCCATATTTGCTCAGCCCCACCTGTCACCTGGGTCTTGGCTATTTGTTGGAGGGAGAGCCCTGGCCACTGCTGCTGTAGTTTCCTCATCTTCTGGCACCCGTCGATATCTTACAGGGTGAGAACCAGGCTCCAGCACAATCTCTGCCATGGCAGGGATGACGTAAACTTTGACACCTTGGATGAATTGACTGGACCCCAGAAGATACGGTGCCTTCCACCACTTCTGGTCTCGGATAAAACCCAAATGTTGGGGCATGAGAATTGGCCTAGGGCAGTCAGTGTACACAACCTGAAAATATGAAGCAAACTTTGACAGGAACAAGCTGGCAGATAGATTCTGTGCCCTTCATACCCTTTCAGGTTGTTTCCATGCGCAGTGGTTCCATGCAGCCTCTCCAGAGACACCTGACATGACTGAGAAGTTGGCTGTGATTTCCTGGTGAAGGCCAGTTAAGCCACGTGCCACCTTGTGATTGATTTTCTACATTTCTGCCTCACCTCCCTTTACCCTCAGACATGCTGCTCTTAGATCGCTCCTCCAGATAAAGCATTCATATGTAGCTTTAGGCTATTGTTTTCTTATTTTCTAGAGAACCTGGACCAGACAGCATGGTAAGAGGGACTCTCTTCTCAGATTTTCAGTTATAATGGTGGTAAACACTAAAGATAAAGGAAAATAAAGAGGGTAGTTTAGGGTGAATAGGAAGTATGCCAAAAAGCGAGTGGGGGATGTTAGTTCCTTTTGAGAAAAATGGGATAAGGTGGATTCATAGGAACAAAGCTTTATCACAGTTTTTCTAGGGTAAAAGAGGGGAAGAAGGTTACTTTAGACAGTGTAATTAATAATTCTTAATGAAACAAACAAAAAAACCCCACAAATATCTCATCGACTTTGCACAATGCAGCTTTTTTTCACTCAAAATTGTATGTGGTTTTGGTGGTTCTTCTCCATCTTGTAGGTATGCAGTCTGGAATACTTGGTCCCCAAGATTTCTGGGGCTGGGGCAGAGTGCTAGAGCTGGAACTAGAGGTAAAACAAGAGCAGGAGAGCGAGAGGGAGAGAGAAAGTGAGAGAAACACATCAACTCTTAACTGGCTTAGCCCAGAAGGGACATATGTCCCTTCTCTTCATAATTCATTGACCAGAACTAATCATATCGCCACAGCCTAACTGCTAGGGAGGCTGGGAAATGTAGGGGAACAAATAGATTTTTGTTGAGCACAGACTGTCCCATGTCAAGTTTTATCAAGAGAAATTAATGGAGAGATGCGACCAGATGGGACAGGGTAAGAGATTCTTACCAGAATAATGCAAAGAAGATCTTCAAGAAATGTCAAAGTGGGTACGAAGAGGTAGAATACAAGACCTGAGACAAATGTCTGTTTAGAAATAGAGGACACAAAGGGGGAAGGAAAAGACTTCCAAAGGATGATTAAGTAAATGCTTAGAGCAGAGCTGAGAGAAAGGACAGATAGTTGGGAGCAAGCCTCTGACAGATAAAAGGATGAAGCCACAGAGGAAGCGGTTCTACCACCACTTCCCAGTGAGACATAGCAGGACACCCTGGAGAAGACATCAGGCGAGCTGGCCACAAAATAAGACAGGACAAGGTGTGATATAATACTCCTTAAGGTGTTGAATTATTCACTCACAGATCCACTCACGGTGGTCAGCATAAAACAGTGAACATGTGATGATGTCCAGTTCCTCAAATAAGCTCTAGCCCCCATTTCTGTGAGGTCTGTCAAGTTGAGCTCTGAAAGGTCATGACTATGGAGATTCATTTAAGAGTGTTTCAGGTGCAGCTGCCCAAGGTGATGTGAGTCACGTGAGGCTCCTCAGATGTACTTCACGTCCCAAGAAAGGAGCAGCTGGGCTGCTGATCACAAAGCAGTCATTCATCCACTAGGACAGGGCTGTTGTGAGGATTAAATCTAGTGCCTGGCACATTCTAAGTGATCTGTACATTGTTACCTATTGTTTGAGTAACTTCATGCGGTTTCTGTTTTAGAGATTAGGAAACTGAGGCAGAGAAAATTTAAGAGACTTGTCTGTGAAATTATAGCTGGCAAAAGCATATAGTAGCAGATGGCCATCAGGTAGTCTAGAACAGCGGTCCCCAACTTTTTTGGCACCAGGGACCGGTTTCCTGGAAGACAATTTTTTCCACAGATGGGGTGGGAGGGATCGTTCAGGTGGTAATGCAAGTGATGCGGAGCCGCAGATGAAGCTTTGCTCGCTTGCCTGCCGCTCGCCTCCTGCTGTGCGGCCCGGTTCCGGGACCCCTGGTCTAGAAGGTCAGAGGTTGGTGTCATTAAAGACCTCCTTGATGAAGTTACGTTTGAACAGAGAAATGAAGGATAAGAAGTTAGCCAGGCAAGGAAGGTGAGGAGGATAAAAGAGGGGAATCCAGGTAGAGGAGACAGCATACAAAAATGCCTTAAGTGAGGAATGAGCTTTAGCCAAGCTGGGTAGAGGATGATGCGGTCAAGAGCTTTATGAAGGAGAAGAAGAGTGGTCCCAGATGAAACTGGAGAGGAAGACAGGCTTAGGCAGAGTCTTATAGGTCATTCTAGGACAGTGAACCCTATCCCAAGAGCGATGGTAATCCACTAAAGTGCTTCAAGCAGATTAGTGGCATACAGATATGTGTTTTATAAAGATCACTCTAGCTGATATATGGCGAAAGGATTGGGAAGGAGGGCAGATGAGAATAGGGAGAACTAGAAGAAACTACTGTAGTAGTTCTGGGAATAAACAATGGAGAATTAGATTGGGATAGCAGTAGAGACAGAGAAAAGCTGAGGATTTATTTTGAAGGTAGAATCAGCTGGAGTCTAGGGATAAGGCAGAAAAAATTATCCTGATGTCCAGGTTTATGGCATGAGCAGCAATATGAGTAGAGTTACCCTTTATTTAGATGTCGGGTATATTCTACATTGTTGGTTGAAGTTTTTTTAACTTATTTAAATGAAATAATTTTAGATTTATAAAAGAATTTCAAAGGTAGTACAGGGAGTTCCCATATACACTTAACCAGCTTGCTCTACATAACCATGGTACATTTATCAAAACTGAGAAATTAACACTGGAATAATCCATCAGCTAAACTACAGACCTTACTGAGATGTCATCAGTTTTCCGACAAATGTGCTACTTCTAATCCAAGATCCATTCCAGGACATTTAGTTGTTATGTCTCGGTTTCCTGCAGTCTGTGACACTTCCTCAGTCTTTCCTTGTTTTTCATGAGCTTGACACTATCGAAGAATACTGGTTAGGTATTTTGTAGAACATCCCTCAATGTGGTTTTGTCTGATCTTTTTTTCATGATTAGGCTGGGGTTATGGAATCTGGCAGGAATATCACAGAGATCATGTGCCCTTCTCAACCCATCACATCAGAGGATACGTGATATCAACATGGCTTATTAGGTCACTTGGTTAAAGTGGTGTATGCCAGGTTTCTCTACTTTAGAGTTATCATTTTTCCCTTTCCATACTCCATTCATTAGAAGGAATCACTAAATTCACAATAAGTTCCCCTTCTTTTTTGTTATATTCACTTGTTTGTTTTACTTTTTAGATTCCACATATATGTGATATCATACAGTATTTGTCTTTCTCTGTCTGACTTATTTCACTTAGCATAATGCCCTCCAAGTTCATCCATGTTGCTGCAAATGGCAAAATTTCATTCTTTTTTATGGTTGAGTAGTATTCCATTGTATATATATTACCATATCGTCTTTAGCCATTCATCTGTTGATGGGCACTTAGGTTGCTTCCATATCTTGGCAATTGTGAATAATGCTGCTATACATTGAGGTGCATGTATTTTTTCGAATTAGTGTTTTTGTTTTTTTCTGGATATATACCCAGGAGTGGAATTGCTGGGTCATATGGTCATTCTATTTTAAGCTTTTTGAGAAACCTCCGGACTGTTTTCCACAGTGGCTGCACCAGTTTACATTCCCACCAACAGTGTACGAGGATTCCCTTTTCTCCACATCCTCTCCAACATTTGTTATTTGTGTTCTTTTTGATGATAGCCATTCTGACAGGTGTGAGTTGATATCTCATTGTGGGTTTTGATTTACATGTCCCTGATGATTAGCAATGTTGAGCATCTTTTTATGTGCCTGTTGGCCATCTGCATTTCCTCTTTGAAAAATGTCTATTCAGTTCTTCTGCCCATTTTTTAATCGGGTTGTTTGTTTGGGTTTTTTTGATGTTGAGTTGTGTAAGCTGTTTATATATGTTGGATATTAATGGTTATAGGGCTATTTGTATTTTCTAGTTCTTCTTGAATCAATTTTTGAAATTATATTTTCAAGGACTTTGTCTATTTCATGAAACAGTTTAAATATTTTAAATTTATCAGTATATAGCTATTTAGATAATTCTCATTCTAGTGTTCTGTGCTCTCTTTGGATTTCTATATACTTTTGTATGTCTGCTTGTTTTTGTCTCATCATATTTTCTCCTGACAAATGTTGCTAGAGATTTATTCATTATTTGAAATTTATTTATCTCTATTTTATTTAACAGCTTTACTAAGGTATAATTCATATACAAAAATCTACACATATTCGGCATATACAACTTTAATGAATTTGGACATATACATACGCATGAGCCATCACCACAACTAAGGTAATAAGCATATCCATCACTGCCAAAAGTTTCCTCCTGCCTGTTCATTTTTGGTTTTGTTTTTGTGGTAAGAACACTTAACATGTGATCTATCCTCTTGATACATTTTTTTAAGTGCACAATACAGTATTGTTAACTATCGGCACTGTGTTGTACACTGGATCTCTAGAACTTATTCATCTTGTAGTCTTGCATAACTGAAACTATGTCCATTGAAACATGGCCCACCATTTCTCTCTCCCCCAGCCCCTAGCAACCACCATTCTACTCTATGCTTCTATGAGTTTGTTCACTTTAGATACTCATGTAAGTGGAGTCATGCACTGTTTGTCCTTCTGTGATGGACTGATTTCCATGAGCACAATGTCATCCAGATTCATCCATGTTGTGTCATATGGCAGGATTTTCTTCTTTTTTAAGACTGAATAACATTCCATTATAAGCATACCATAGTTTTTCCATTCATCCATGGATGGACACTTAGGTTACTTCCATATCTTGGCTATTTTGAATATACTGCAAAGAACATGGGAGTGCCAATATCTGTTCAAGATCCTGTTTTGAATTCTTATAGATATATACCTAGAAATGAAATTGCTGGATTGTATGTTAGTTCTGTTTTAATTCTTTTGAGCAATCTCCATACTATTTTCCATAGCTGTTTCACAATATTGTATTCTCACCAACAGTGTACAAGGATTCCAATTTCTCCACATCCTCACCAACACTCGTTATCTTTTTTTTTTTTATAATAGCCATCCTCATAGGTGTGAAGTGGTATCTTAATGTCATTTTGATTTGCATTTCCCCTATGGTTAGTGTTGTTCAGCATCTTTTCATATCTTGTTGGCCATTTGTATGTCTTCTTTGGAGAAATATCTGTTCAACTCCTTTGCCCATTTTTTAATTAGGTTATTTTATTTTATTGCTATTTAGTTGTGTGAGTTCCTAATATATTTTGGATATTAACCCTTATCAGTTGTATGGTTTGCAGATATTTTCTTTCATTCTGTAGGTTGCCTTTTCATTCTTTAAAAATTTTTTTCCAGCTTTATTGAGATTTCATTGACATA
Source organism: Balaenoptera physalus (assembly GCF_965194825.1). Classification (NCBI taxonomy): domain Eukaryota; kingdom Metazoa; phylum Chordata; class Mammalia; order Artiodactyla; family Balaenopteridae; genus Balaenoptera; species Balaenoptera physalus. The sequence goes on from NC_138889.1 coordinate 91,412,826, forward strand.
TAGCATCGTATAAGTTTAAGGTGTACAATGTGATGATTTGTTATATATAGAGAGAGAGAATTATTGCCATATAAGGTTAGTTAACATATTCATTACCTCACAGAATTACAATTTTTTGCGTGTATGGTAAGAAATTTTAAGATTTACTCTCTTAGTAACTTTCAAATATACAGTACAGTATTATGTTAATTATATATTATATTAACTGTGGTCACCATACTACACATTATATCTCCAGAACTTATTCATTCTATAACTGAAAGTTTGTACTCTTTAACACCTTCACCCATTTCCTCTATTCCCCTGCCCTTGGCAACCACCAGTCTACTCTGTTTTTATGAGTTTAGTTTTTTAGATTATACATATAAGTGAGATCATACAATATTTGTCTTTCTCTGACTTATTTCGCTTAGCATAGTGCCTTTGATGTCCATTTGTGTTGTGGCAAATGACAGAATTTCCTTGTCTTTTATGGCTGAATGATATACCATTGTGTGTGTGTGTAGACAGATAGATACATAGATCTTCCAAAAATCCATTCGTCTGTCAGTGGACACCATGTCTTGGCTATTATAAATAATGCAGCAATGAACATAGGGGGGTAGATGTCTCTTTGAGATAGTGATTTCATTTCCTTCCTATATACACCTAGAAGTGGAATTGATAGATCATATGGTAGTTCTATTTTTAATTTTTTGAATTACCTCTTTACTGTTTTCCATGGTGGCTGCACCAGTTTATATTCCCACCAACAGTGCACAAGTGTTCTCTTTTCTCCACGCCCTCACCAGTACTTATTCTCTCTTATCTTTTTGATAACAGCCTTTCTAACAGGTGTGAGGTAATATCTAATTGTGGTTTTGATTTGCATTTACCTCAAGATTAGTGATGTTGAGCACCTTTTCATGTACTATTGGCCATTTGCATTGGAAACATATCTATTCAAGTTCTCTGCCCATTTTAAAATTGGATTATTTGTTTTTTTGCCATTGAGTTGTATGAGTTCCCTATATACTTTGTATATTAATATCTTATTAGATATATGGTTTGCAAATATTTTCTCTCATTTCACAGATTACTTTTTCATTTCATTGATGATTTCCTTTGCTGTGCAGAAGCTTTTTAGTTTGATGTAGTACAACTTGTTTATTTTTTCTTTTATTGCTTGCACTTTTGGTGTCATAACCAAAAAATCATTGCCAAGACCAGTGTCCAAGAGCTTCTTCCCTATGTCTTCGTCTAGGAGTTTTATGGTTTTAGGTTTTACATTTAAGTCTTTAATTTATTTTCAGTCAATTTTTGTGAGTGATGTGTAAGATAGGGGTTCAGGTTCATTCTTTTGCATGTGAATATCCAGTTTTCCCAACACCATTTGTTGAAGAGACTGTTCCTTTCCCACTGGCTCCCTTGTCAAATATTAGTTGACCACGTATACATGGGTTCATTTCTGAGGTCTCTATTCTGTTCCATTGGCCTATGTGCCTGTTTATATGGAGTACTACCATACTGTTTTGATTACTTTAAGTTTATAGTATAGTTTAAAATCAGTGTAGTGTGATGCTTCTAGCTTTATACTTTTTTCTCAAGATTGCTTTGAATATTCACAGTCTTATGTGGTTCCATATGAATTTAGGATTGCTTTTTCTATTTATGTAAAAAATGCCATTGGAATCCTGGTAGAGATTGCATTAGCTCTGTAGATTGCTTCAGGTGGAATGGATGTCATAATAATATTAATTCTTCCAATCCATGTACAAGTGATATCTTTTCATTTACTTGTGTCTTCTTCAATTTCTTTTATTAAAGCCTTCTACTTTTCAGAGTATTAATCTTTTACCTCCTAAGTTTAAATTTAAAGTTATTTAAATTTATTCCTAAGTATTTTGTTGTTTTTGGTGCTATTGTAATGAGGATTCTTTATTTCTTTTTCATATAGTTTGTTGTTAGTGTATAGAAATGTAACTGATTTTTCTATCTTGTTTTTTGTATCCTGTAACTTTACTGGATTTGTTTATTAATTCTGTTTCTTGGTCATGTCTTTAGCATTTTCTATATATAAGATCATATTCTCTGCAAACACACAGTTTTACTTCTTCCTTTCTGACTTAGGTGCCTTTAACTTTTTTTTTTATTGCCTGATTGCTCTGGCTAGGATCTCAGGTATTATGTAATAGGACTGGTGAGAGTGGGCACCTTTGTCTTGTTCCTGATCTTAGAGGGAGTTTTCAACCTTTCACCATTGAGGATGATGTCAGCTGTGGGCTTGTCATATAGACTTTTATTATGTTGGGATATGTTCCTTCTATATTCAATTTATAGAGATATTTATTATGAAAATATGTTGAATTTTGGGAGATTGGTTCAGGATGGTGGAGTAGAAGGACATGTGCTCACTTCCTCTTGGCAGAGCACTAGAATCACAACTAACTGCTGAACAATCATTGACAGGAAGACACTGGAACTCACCAAAAAAAGATATCTCACATCCAAAGACAAAGGAGAAGCCACAATGAGATGGTAAGAGGGACTCAATCACAATAAAATCAAATCCCATAACCACTGGGTGGATGACACAAACTGGAGAACAATTATACCACAGAAGTCCACCCACTGGAGTAAAGGTTCTGAGCCCCCCATCAGGCTTCCCAACCTGGGGGTTTGGCAACAGGAAGAGGAATTCCCAGAGAATCAGACTTTGAAGGCTAGCAGGACTTGATTTCAGGACTTCAACAGAACTGGGGGAAACAGAGACTCCACCTTTGGAGGACACACACAAAGTAGTGTGAGCATCAGGACCGGGTGGAAGGAGCAGTGACCCCATAGGAGACTGAACCAGACCTACCTGCTAGTGTTGGAGGGTCTCCTGCAGAGGCTGGGGGTGGCTGTGTCTCACCGTGGGGACAAGGACACTGGCAACAGAAGTTCTGGGAAGTACTCCTTGGCATGAGCCCTCCTGGAGTCATTTGGTGAGGCTAATGGTGAGCCATTAGCCCAACCAAAGAGCCTGTAGCCTTCAGTGCTGGGTCACCTCAGGCCAAACAACCAATAGGGAGGGAACTCAGCCCCACCTGTCAATAGACAGGTGGATTAAAATTTTACTGAGCTCTGCCCACCAGAGCAACACCCAACTCTACCCACCACCAGTCCCTCCCATCAGGAAGCTTGTACAAGCCTCTTAGGTAGCCTCATCCACCAGAGGGCAGACAGCAGAAGGAGGAAGAACTACAATCCTGCAGCCTGTGGAACGAAAACCACATTCACAGAAAGATAGACAAAATGAAAAGGCAGGGGACTATGTACCAGATGAAGGAAAAAGATAAAACCCCAGAAAAACAACTAAATGAAGTGGAGATAGGCAACCTTCCAGAAAAAGAATTCAGAATAATGATAGTGAAGATGATCCAGGACCTCGGAAGAAGAATGGAGGCAAAGATCGAGAAGATGCAAGAAATGTTTAACAAAGACCTAGTAGAATTAAAGAACAAACACCTAGAAGAATTAAAGAACAAACAAACAGAGATGAACAATACAATAACTGAAATGAAAAATACACTAGAAGGAATCAATAGCAGAATAATTGAAGCAGAAGAACGGATTAAGTGACCTGGAAGACAGAATGGTGGAATTCACTGCCATGGAACAGAATAAAGAAAAAAGAATGAAAAGAAATGAAAATAGCCTAAGAGACCTCTGGGACAACATTAAATGCACCAACGTTCATATTATGGGGGTCCCAGAAGGAGAAGAGAGAGAGAAAGGACCTGAGAAAATATTTGACGAGATTATAGTCGAAAACTTCCCTAACATGGGAAAGGAAATAGCCACCCAAGTCCAGGAAGTGCAGAGAGTCCCAGGCAGGGTAAACCCAAGGAGAAACATGCCTAGACACATATTAATCAAACTGACAAAAATTAAAGATGAAGAAAAATTATTAAAAGCAACAAGGGAAAAATGACAAATAATATACAAGGGAACTCCCATAAGGTTAACAGCTGATTTCTCAGCAGAAACTCTACAAGCCAGAAGGGAGTGGCATGATATATTTAAAGTGATGAAAGGAAGAACCTACAACCAAGATTACTCTACCCCGCAAGGATCTCATTCACATTCGATGGAGAAATCAAAAGCTTTACAGACAAGCAAGAGCTAGAGAATTCAGCACCACCAAACCAGCTCTACAACAAATGCTAAAGGAACTTCTCTAAGTGGGAAACACAAGAGAAGAAAAGTACCTACAAAAACAAACCCAATACAATTAAGAAAATGGTAACAGAAACATACATATCAATAATTACCTTAAACGTGAATAGATTAAATGCTCCAACCAGGGACTTCCTCGGTGGTGCAGTGGTTAAGAATCTGCCTGCCAATGTAGGTGACATGGGTTTGAGCCCTGGTCCGGGAAGATCCCACATGCCTCAGAGCAACTAAGCGCCTGTGCCACAACTACTCAGACAGCACTCTAGGGCCTGTGAGCCACAACTACTGAGCCTGTGTGCTGCAACTACTGAAGCCTGTGTGCCTAGAGCCTGTGCTCCACAACAAGAGAAGCCATCGCAATGAGAGTAATACCTATATGTACATAGGTATTATTTTTAATGTATTCAATTCTTCCATTAAAATAATCTTTCCAAGAAAGTCTAGTATGCAACATGACAAAATGGTACTGCTCTTGTCCAATTTGGAATTAGGATTATGGTGGAAGGGGTGAGAGAAGAGCCATTTCCCTTTATCATTGGGACTTCCGGATAAAATACCCTGCAAGATGCAAAAGGTATCTTGAGACATAGTAATTACCAGGATTCAATTACTAAGGATTTTTACAAAACAAAAGATATGTTATGATGTTATGTCTACTGTTTCTTTTGATCTTTCTGTATTGGTTTCATAGATGGGCCTACTATAATTTCTTATGGTGGAACTGTAACTCTAACCATTCACTTTATTGTTGGGTCTGTCTATAAGACCAATAAATTATGCTATATGTCTAGGAGAATTTGAGGTCTAGTTGCTGCTCTTGTTTCTCCTGCCCATGCCTCTCAAATGTGCTCAATTAATTAGATACATGGATACCCTCTTCTTTTCCTTTCTAATTTTTCTGTCATACTATAATTTAATGCTTAGCATTTGTACTATGGGTCACATTTTCCAACCATTTCTTAACTGCTCTTTCATGTATTCCTTGCAGGAATTTGATAAGTTGGTATAGAAATCATTCTAAGATCTGAACCAGAAAACTAACAAAATCTCCTCTCTCCCCAACTTTAGATGGTCTAAAGTAGTGGTTCTCAGTTGATATACTGGGTTATTCTGGCATTCTATGAATTGGTCCTTCCTTTTTCCTTCAGTGTTTTTATACTCCTAATTTTTTTTTTTAATTTATATTATTTATTTATTTTTGGCTGCTTTGGGTCTTCATTGCTGCGCACAGGCTTTCTCTAGTTGCAGCGAGCAGGGGCTACTCTTTGTTGTGGCACGCGGGCTTCTTATTGCAGTGGCTTCTCTTGTTGTAGAGCACGGGCTCTAGGCGTGCAGGCTTCAGTAGTTGTGGCATGCAGGCTCAGTAGTTGTGGCTCGCGGGCTGTAGAGCGCAGGCTCAGTAGTTGTGGCGCACGGGCTTAGTTGCTCCGCGGCATGTGGGATCTTCCTGGACCAGGGCTTGAACCCGTGTCCCCTGCATTGGCAGGCGGATTCTTAACCACTGCGCCATCAGGGAAGCCCTATACTCCTAATTTTATTAAGCCTTTGGTGTCTTCTAAGAAGTCCTAGTTAATGACAAAACACTTATTAAGAGACAAAACAACAATGAAAAAATGGAAACAAATGAAAACAACCTATTATCCTTATTTCTAAATCTTGATTTTGGCTATTTGTTTAATATAGTATGCTCTTGGTTATAATTTATATTTTTGTCCTGGTAAAATTGTCCCTAGTTGTGTGATATAAGTGAATTTATTTATGAGTATTCTGAGTTTTCCCAAGCCTTTGTTTATATATGGATTATGTAGGGATAATAATCTAAAGTTCACTGACTCAAGTCCATAACTGCTCACATGGCACCTCCTGTTCAAGTCACTGTGCTCACATCAGTCTGGCAGTTCCGGTCTCCAGGTAGCATAGGATACTTAATTCTTCTTTTGCTCTGTTGCCCAAATTTGATGTACTGTCTCTGGAAGTTGCTTGATCATGACCACGGCTGCCATTGCTCATGGTATATGCATGAAAATTCCAATATCTATACAAAGGAGTCTGTGTCCTAGTGCTCCATATGCCACCAAATGTCATTATTTATTTTCTGCCCCTAACTGGAGAAATATCTTCTTCTCTATCTCTTCTTCTGCCTTCAAATAGAATAATTTATCTCTGAAGTCACACTGAATCCCTCAGGAGAATGTTCCTACAGTTTTTGCTGTAGGCTCAGAAATGAGTCCAGAGACTTGGGTGGCAGAAGAAGAAATGCTTTCTTCTCTATTTTCCCCTCCATCGTTATATCAGCATCTCTTTCACATGGGTCTTTCCTCCCTTAAAATCCCCTTCTGGATGGGACAGATACTCTTCCTAGTGCTTAAGGCTACTGAGTGCTGGTGCTGGACTTCCTGGGTTCACATTTCTGCTTCACTACCTACTAGCTTTGGGACTTTAGACAACTTACTTCATCCCTCTATGCCTCAGTTTCCTCTCTAACATGGGGATTAGACTTCCTAGCTTTGTTTAGAGGACTAACATGCAAAGTACTTTGAATTATGCTTGGCATTGTAAAGTCCTTGATAAATATTAGTTGCTATTATATACCTGGACCTGTCCAAATCTTTGATGGCTAAAATTATGTTGCATCAATGAATTTATGGATCACCCACAGCCTCTCTGTGCATATAATATAAATATTCTTTCCAGGTTAAACATTTTATAGAGCTAAGAGACATAGTTTTAGTACACTGGAAAAAGTTGGCAGACAACCAAAATGTAGGTGCCACACATTTCATCAGGATATATTTTGATACTGGTAACACATGACTTTTATCTGTGCAATTCCCAGGCCATAGACTCAGATTTCAGAATTTGTTTCAAACAACTCAGAGATGTGGCTATTTCTCATTGCCAGGCTGACCGATAGCTGGAAAAGATATCAAGAGGGAAAAGGGATTTAAAACTTAAAGGACAAGACATAAAACACACATCTAATGGATAAGAACAGAAACAAAAGGGTGTTGAAACCAAAGATAAAATGAAATGTTAAGAGTTTTGGGCTTCAGCCACATGAAGTCATGGAGTTTTAATTCTTGATGGACAGCCTGACAAGAGAATAAATGAAGCTACAGAAACCTGGGCCTTCTGCCAAAAAGCATTTAGAACTGGAGTGTTCTGTTTCAGGGCTGCATTCTTGGGGAGAAGGAACCCTGAGGTCTTTGTGTTTAGTTCTAGGGGCCCAAGCAGAGCCCTGTGTCCCACCGTGAGCTGAGAAAGATGAGAACTCTGGAGGCCATGGGAGATGGGGAAAGTGCTTCTGATCTTGGCCAGCTCTAGGTTTAATGCTTTTCCATGGTGGCGTTGGTAAAGGTTCCTAAGCTCTCTAAGCCTCAGTTTCCTCATCAACAGAACAGACATTTTTATTTTGGCTATAAAGATGAGATGTGTAAAAGAGGGCCAAATTATCTATTAGATACTGTAGATAGAGTGCCTACAGCCTATCTAATTTGTAAGGGCATTTTAAGATGATTGACATGTAAAATATTTTTTTCTCTTCAAGTTATAAATTGAAAAACTAGAAAATTGAAATTGAGACTGATTTTAAGGCCACAATTAGAAAAGCCCTGTCAATCTTGTAAATGCCAAAAAATGAGATAACGTGGAATATGGATGCATTTTCCTAAATATATAATAATATGGTACCATGTGGCATATTCAAAATGAACAGACTTAGGAAGAGCCTTGCGTAATAGTGGGGTGTTTGGAACATGTTAGGTACTAAATTAGTATGAATGCTTTTCCTCTCTTATCTTTTTCCTTGGAAGTCTTTTGAAATATGGGAGGAGGTATAAGGTCACATAATTTAAGTCAGTGTTATCCAGGTTATCAATATGCTATTGGGCATAAAATTATTAAATAATAATTTATTTTTATTTTTACTGTAGTTTTTATTTTACTCTATGCATACCATGTGCCAGGCACTCTTCTGAGTCACATATATTAACACATTCAATTCTCATATTAATTCAATGAAATAGATATGGCTATTATCCCAATTTTATAGAAGAGAAGATAAAAAAATAGCAATGCTAGGCAATTTGCCAAAGCCACATAGTGATGGGGCCAGAATTTGAACACAAGGATTTTGACGCTGGAGCTCAACTTATAACCACTAAATGGTACTTGGGGTACACAGGATAGATATGCACTAGTAAAGTGCTTTGGGGCATGTGCTTTCCAGTTTTGAATTCAAGGAGAAAGCAAATATTCTGATCAAAATTTTAAAAATTCCCCCCCTTTGCCACAACATGCAGGGTGCTGGTCACAGGTGGAATTTGAAATCTTGCAATCATGGAACCCAGGGCTGGAGTTAGAATAGTGGTTCCTTGTTTTCAAATATGAGGATACTCAAATTTCTCAAACTTCATATACCTTCCTGGCATAATGATACTTTTAGTAACCATCCTCTGAGAAAATACATATCAGAATGGCACCAAATAGCGTATGTGTATTATTGATTCAGTCTATCATGGACAGTGCTGAGAGCACATGTAAATTCTTGGACCCTTGTTATCACTCTGTGCCCTCTCAGAAAAGAGTTACGGAGAAATAATGAGCTACAGTATCACACAGATATTCTCGTGAACTAGGTAGGGTAGCATCTAGGATTTTTCTGTGTATATTGGAAAGAAGCAAAACTCATTTGCTGTTGTTGTTTTCTGAACGTATTCCCAAAAAGATTCAGAAGTATAAATGAAACAAGTACATAAGCAAAAACTATGTGCTTAAAGAAAACAAGATTCCTGAAAGAAGAAAGTATACCTGTACAAATAAGATATGGGCTATCTGGAAAATGCAGAAACCCCACTGAACATATTGGAGACTCTTACAGACATTACAACTCATTTCCCATTTCTTAATGAGGCAGGAGCTAGAGACTGATCTCAGAACTGACTGTATAGTTTCTAAATGTTAACACATGAAACTGAAAAATATTCCCATTTCAAATTGTGTATACAGCAGTTCCCAACTAATTTCCTTGCTGACTCATACAGTCTAGAGTCAAAGAACTTAAATGTGACTTTTTAAAATTTCTTTATCCTTAAAAATGCTTATACCACTTTCCAGAAGTTCTATGTCTATTAATTTATCCTTAGAAAATAATCAGTTATGTGTAAATATATTTGTGTAAGTATATTATAACAGCATTGTTTGTAATAAGCAATATTTGGAAACACCTGAATGTTTATCAATGGAAGATTAATTACTAAGTTATAATATCCTTATGATACAATATTATCCTGGTGTTTTGCCTGGGGTCCATAGAAAAGAGATACTGAGACCAGGTTCAAGTGCTAATCCTTATTGAAAGGTGTACTTCCAGGGCAGCAAGCCTGAGGCAAAAAGGAGTGAGGCAAAGAAGGATAAGAAGCAAATGCAAAGTGACGTTCCTGCACCAGCCATGGCTTACATTCAGATTTGAGAAAGAATTTCTCTCTTGACCCCAATCAGTCTCCCTTTTACCCATGGACAAAGGTCATTGGTCAGGGAGTTAACTTTCCTAAACTTCTGGGTTGTGTCCTTGACTCTTTCATCAGCCAACAGGGAAGCCAGACTCCATGAACTGGATGTGCTTTATCCAAGTTTGGAAATGGTGGGAGGAGCCAGAGACTCTGGGGATGTGGCTGCTTGGTCCCCATAGAGTCATTTACCAGTGCAGTGGCTGAGACTGAGCAGGGCATTAAGGGTCAGGGGACAGTTGGGGCTGAGATAATTTGGGGGCACATAAGACATGAGCATTAAAATAGACATAAAAACCAATGGAGGGCTTCCCTGGTGGCACAGTGGTTAAGAATCCGCCTGCCAAGGCAGGGGACACAGGTTCAAGCCCTGGTCCAGGAAGATCCCAAAAGCTGCGGAGCAACTAAGCCCGTGCGCCACAACTACTGAGCCTGTGCTCTAGAGCCTGCGAGCCACAACTACTGAGCCCGCGTGATACAACTACTGAAGCCCGCACGCCTAGAGCCCGTGCTTCACAACAAGAGAAGCCACCACAATGAGAAGCCCACGCATCGCAACGAAGAGTAGTCCCCGCTCGCCGCAACTAGAGAATGCCCGTGCACAGCAACAAAGACCCAACGCAGCCAAAAATAAATTAAAATAAAAATAAATAAATTTATTGAAAAAAAACAAAACAATGGAAAATAGATTGACACATTCACAATATAAGGTTAAAAAAAAAAAAGCTATCCTGTATGCAATTCAATATTGTTTTTATAACTCTACACACACGCAGATGGAGAGAGAAGGAAGAGAATACTAAAAAGACATACAACAGATCCTCATTATGCAGTTGTCTTTAGAAGATGGGTTCCCAACTAAACTTTGGAGATTTTTTTCTTCCATTGGGATTTTCTGTGCTTTTCATGGTTTCTGTGTTGAACACGACTTGCTTTTTGTTATGAAAATAAATCATAGATGTGAGCAGAGATTTATCTATAAGGTTGTTCAATGTGCAATGTTAGCTATCATAATAAGAAAATATAGTGCTATTTATAAAAACAAAATGAAAACGTAGAGATACAACAAAGTCTTTTATACCATGAGAACATATACAGATATTTTAATACCCTGAAGCCTGTATAATTGTTTAAAAATATTCAGTGACATGAAAAGTATTTAGAATATGCTGTTTAATGAAAAAAAGCAAGTTACAAAACAATATGTTTGATGTAATCAATCCAGAAAAATCTTTTTAAACTGGTGACTTAAAAGAGGACAAGACAGGGACTTCCCTGGTGGTGCAGTGGTTAAGAATCCACCTACCAGTGTAGGAACACGGGTTTGAGACCTGGTCTGGGAAGATCCCACGTGCCGTGGAGCAACTAAGCCCATGTGTCACGACTACTGAGCCGGCGCTCTACAGCCCGCAAGCCACAACTACTGAGCCCGCGTGCCACAACTACTGAAGCCCATGTGCCTAGGGCCCGTGCTCTGCAACAAGAGAAGCCACCATAACGTGAAGCCGGTTCACTGCAACAAAGAGTAGCCCCCGCTGGCCGCAACTAGAGAAAGCCCGCGTGCAGCAATGACAACCCAACGCAGCCAGAAATAAATAAATAAATAAATTTATTTTAAAAAAATGTCATTGGTGTTGAGGTTGAGAAACTCGGCTCTAGATAAAAATGGAATTAGATTAAAAAAAAAAAGAGGACAAGACAGAATGGTCATCTTGAAAAAGAGAACAATCTATAAAAAGATAAAGGGTAATAATGTGAGCTGATAAAAAGGAGATGTATTATATAAGTAAGGATTGTAAAAAGAAGTAATAAGAAAATGGCAGAGTTAGAATTCACCCCGAGGCAGCAAACAGCGGAAGACCAGATTATTGACTCAGATGATAAAATTGAAAAGTGCTCCCACAATGTGGATGTCAACGAAAGAGAATAAAAATGCTTTAATAAATAATTGGCGTTCCACATATAGAGGAAAGAACAAGTGAATAGGAAAATACTTAAAGGGATCATATGACACATTTTTTTAATTTAAAGAAAAAAATAACTGTGCGTGTGGATGTAAAATAGCTATCTTCCAGTCAAAATTGTGAAAAGAAACTGACCTTTAAATACATGTTACTAAATATTTAAATCTTTAATGAGAAAGAATATTGCTGTAAGCAGCCATCCAGAAAAAAAAAAGTTACCTAGAAAAGAATAATATACGATATAGTCTCTATAGCGAAGACATAGTTAATCAAATAATCGCAACTAAAAGTAATATTTTAACTGATATGTGATGTTATAGTGCCAAACAGGAGGAATCGAACTAGTTAGAGAGTTCATGAAAAGTGTTGGGCTGAGCTCGCTGGAGTAACAAGTACAGAGGCCCTGGGCTGAAAGATTGTCATGTGGCCAGAATGGAAAGGAGATAAAATAATGAGGAAAAACAACAACAACCGAGCATTAAGCTTCATCATGGACTACAACTATAAATAGCCAGGAAATTAAATATTTTTATTTATTTATTTATTAATTTAAACATCTTTATTGGAGTATAATTGCTTTACGCTGTTGTGTTAGTTTCTGCTGCATAACAAAGTGAATCAGCTATACGTATGCATATATCCCCACATCTCCTCCCTCTTGCGTCTCCCTCCCACCCTCCCTATCCCAGCCCTCTAGGTGGTCACAAAGCACCGAGCTGATCTCCCTGTGCTATGTGGCTGCTTCCCACTAGCTATCTATCTTACATTTGGTAGTGTATATATGTCCATGCCACTCTCTCACTTCGTCCCAGCTTACCCTCCCCCTCCCCGTGTCCTCAAGTCCATTCTCTATGTCTGCATTTTTATTCCTGTCCTGCTCCTAGGTTCATCAGAAGCTTTTTTTTTTTTTTTTTTTTTAGATTCCATGTATATGTGTTAGCATATGGGATTTTAAACATTTTTACAACTGATTTTATGTATACACACTATTTGTTAAGAAATTTGCAAGTCTTTATACATTTGATGAATTTCTAGGATAATGAAATTTCTCAAACTTGATTCAAGGAAGGGTCAAAACTCTGAATAGATCAATAACCCTAAAAGGAAGAAGAGATTTTAAGAACCTCCCCAAAGATGACAGTCTCAAACAATTGCATAGACAAGTTCATTGTCATTGATGGACAAAAATTTAAACCATTCCAGAACACAGACAAATGAGGAAGACTTCAAACAACATATTATATGAAAGAAGCCTAGCACTAAACCAGAACCTAACAAAAATAGCAAAACAAAGGACAGTCTCACTTAGGATGCTGCAGTAAAAATTCTAAAGAAAAGACTCAGCACAAATTACATCCACTTATATATATATATTTCTACATTTATTTGTTTATTTATTTTTGGCTGCATTGGGTCTTCATTGCTGCACACGGGCTTTCTCTAGTTGCAGCGAGCGGGGGCTACTCTTCGTTGTGGTGCGTGGGCTTCTCACTGCGGTGGCTTCTCTTGTTGCGGAGCACGAGCTCGAGGCACGCGGGCTTCAGTAGTTGAAGCACGCAGGCTTCAGTAGTTGTGGCTTGCGGGCTCTAGAGCGCAGGCTCAGTAGCTGTGGCGCACGGGCTTAGTTGCTCCACGGCATGTGGGATCTTCCTGGACCAGGGCTCGAACCCGTGTCCCCTGCATTGGCAGGCGAATTCTTAACCACTGAGCCACCAGGGAAGTCCCATCCACTTATATTTTAAAGGAATGTATTTACTAAAAGAACAGTACAGAGCAATGAAGTCAGTCACATCTGGGAATACAAACGTTAGGTATCCTGGAATTTATTAGTATAATTAATTTCATTTCAAGTGTGAAAAAATAATCTTTCCTCAGTCTCTGAGTTATTTCCCCATTTCACCCTCTTCTCATTCTCTTAGGCTTCCAGGAGTATCTCCTCACTCTTTAGTTCCAAGAGATGCAGCACTTGTTCTTTTCACCTCTTATTTATTAAAGGATATTATTCTTAGATCTACTTCTCTTCACTTATTCACTTCATGACATAATACTTCCTTCTCTTCTTTTGAGTTCCACAAGTTACATCTCTGCAGAAAAAAAAAGGGGGTGGGAATGGATATTGGGAGACAGCAGTTTCTGTCACAGTCCTTTGATGTGCCATGTGATGCCAAAATGAGGACACTACCCAAGCACAGTGGTGACACAAAAGAGAGATGGGCCAGGGTCTGCTAAGCCAGAGGGTGAGTGTGCAGTAGGTGAGTGAGGGGATGCTTCAACTGCAGGTTAAAAAATGTAGGGACGTTGCTGGGAAAGACATTAGAGATGCAGGAAACACGTGAAATGGCGCAACCATTTGTTTGTTTGTTTCTTTGTTTGGCCATGCTGTGCAGCATGTGGGATCTTAGTTCCAGACCAGGGATCGAACCCACGCCCCCTGCCGTGAAAGCACAGATTCTTAACCACTGGACCGCCAAGGACGTCCTGGTGCAACCATTTGGATTTAGAGATGAATCACTGAAATGTGGCAGTGAAGAGAAGTGAGAGGGAGAAGGGTAAAGGGTTTTAGTTAAGGGACATGGGAAACATGAATCCTTGTGTAGGTTTAGATGTAGGAAGGAGCAGAGAAGAAGCTGTTGATGATGTAACAGTGGGGGCCCAGGATAGCGTGGGAGGGTTTGGGAGGTGTTTGCACCCTGGGAATTAAGAATGCCTCTTCTGCTGCAAGAGATGCACTAGACTGAGGTCAGTGACAGAGAGGTTTAGGAAATGCCCATCAGTACTTTTATTTTCTTTTTAAACCTGATAAAGTACTGGCCACGTTTTAAACTTTAAAAAGTAGTAGAATCTTGCAGTGACTCTGGGTTGCGGGCTGTGAGTATTGGTTATCCTGTCTGGTTAAGAGATTGCTAGAAAACAGAGCATTTGTGTTTGCCCCAGTAGATCATGCTTTCCTTTTCTTGTGATTGTACTTTAATGAGAAAATTAGTTCGCATGTCATACTAGCTGTCTGATGGATCATAATGCGAATGTTCCTGTTATTTAAAATACCCAATATATCAGATGCATTAAAAAGTGATAAGCAGCAGATATTCATTTTGGGGGCTATTAAGCAGTACAGTCCACAACCTCTCTTTTAAAGGTAGAAAACACCAGGAATAATGCCATTTCTGCTTCTTCTTCTTCCCAGTACTTTTTGAACTTTTCTACCCTAAGGAGGAGGATAAGGCTTATTTTTTTTTTTTTTTTATTCACAACGGCAACAGTGCTAGCGCGATACTAGTTTAGATAACACAAGCTTTTGAATCTGGCAATTGAATTATCCCCGAATAAGTCTCCTAACACTAATCACCCTTGGATAGATGGGAAATCAAACAGTTTAATGCTTGAGGGGGAAACATGAGGATTTGTATCCAACTACAGCACTTTAGTTCTGTTAATACTTTATCCAGAAAGAGTTCTTAGCAACCCCTATCTCCTCCCTCTGCCCCTTATCTCTTGGGTCTAGTTATATTCAAAAAACATCAGCAAGACGTAAGCTATGTATAAAGGCCTAAAACCATATGTTACAAGGTTGTGCTAACTTGTGCCCCATGAATTCAGAAGGATTAGTGAGTAAGAACACACTGCATACATAATAAGAATTTTTGTAAAAAGGAGCTGATAATCTGCTACTAACTTATTTTTAGGAACCATCGTATAATTCATGTGGCTTTTGCTTATTGTTCATTGAATTACAGAGTAAAGAATACCTGTACATCAGATACACACTGAAACCAAAGAGAGGGTAAAAAAAGGAATCTTTCAGTTTTTGTTCCAATACCAGCAGTTATATTTGAATTCTAAAAGACAGAGAAAATTAATTTGCAAAAAAAAGATTAAAATAAATATGGTTGGAATTATAAAACCAGTAGAGATCTCAGTCTGTAGACAAACTGGGCAAGGATGTCAAGCAGATGGAGGACAAATCATCTGCTATTTCTTTGAGATGGTAATATTTTGCAATGAGCAAATAGCTATGGTATTCAGCATTGACTGAGGGAATTGCTGTTTTACTGCGGTAATGAATTATTTAGGCTGGGGAGGATTCAGGTATGTGAGTCGCATCTGCTGTGGCATGGACTTAATCAGCCTGGCTCAGAGGTTTCCTGTTTTTTAAGGGGATTTCAGGAAAAGGCTTTTGGCCAGGGATGCTCTGCTTCATTTTTACTTGTCGCTGGGCACATGGTCATACCAAGTAGTGGGAGAAGGTATCCACCAACAAGTGTGATTTCTGGAAGGGAAGCTTAGGAATTCTCCTCGTCCATTGAAAAATAAAGTAATAAATTTCTCTTTCATCAGATTGTTGAAGCTGCAGTTCCATCCCTGGCTTTATGCCTTGGCTTGGGGGGATTTTTCATGAGTTAAAAGGAGATCTTCAGGAGAAGGTATCAGTCTTTTAAACATTGTTGTGCAAATGCTCATTGAATTATATCCCCAAAGTAGCTGTTAGTAGGAAGAAAGAATAGAAGGAATTT
The DNA here is from genome assembly GCF_965194825.1 of Balaenoptera physalus. Taxonomy (NCBI): domain Eukaryota; kingdom Metazoa; phylum Chordata; class Mammalia; order Artiodactyla; family Balaenopteridae; genus Balaenoptera; species Balaenoptera physalus. Next base: position 91,429,008 of record NC_138889.1, read on the forward strand.
GGAGGAACTGAGCTGGCTGGGGCAAAGGAAACTTTATAGAAAAGGAAGACGAGGTAAAACAACCACAATAATAACTTCTATTTATTATTTACCAAGCATTGTTCTGGTTGCTTTTTGCATATTATTTCATTTAATCCTCACTAAATCCTGACTATAAGCAATTTTTATAACCGTATTGTAGGTGAGGCAATATAGGCTCATATAAATTAAGTAACATGCCCAAATTCAGTCAACAAAGTGGTGGAACTGAAATCTGGTCTGGGGTTGACCACTCCCATACATGGACAACGGGCCATTATGCTGTCCAGCAAATCTGACAAGATCCATCTCTGTTGGGATCTGCCATGTTTTCCTTGACCATCCTCTATCTAGTGTCATTAGAATCTCAGGAATTCCCTGGCGGTCCAGTGGTTAGGACTCCATGCTCTCACTACCGAGGGCCAGGGTTCAACCCCTGGCGGGGGAACTAAGATCCTACAAGCTGTGTGGCACGGCCAAAAAAAAAAAAAAAAAAAATCAGAATCTCTGCCCAGATCATCAAGGACCAGGAATAAGAACATCTTCAGCCCTACTCACAATTCTATCACTAGCTAAGTGTATGACCTTGAGTAAGTGACTCCAATTCTTTCGTCCTGTTTCTTCAACTGTACAGAGTGGGATGGGATCAATGGTTCTTAACTCTTTTGAGAGTCATAGACCCTCCAATAATGACCCACTTTTCCCAGGTAAATAAACTTTCACACAAATTTTTTCCCATAGTTTCACATTCTTATGGACTTCCTAAAAGTTGTGTGAGGCTAAGCATCCCTAGATTAGATAGTCTATTATTCTTTGATGAGGACTGCTGATTTAGACTTTTCACCTTCCTAGGTATCCCTCTTAGGGATAAGAGGTAGTGGCAGTCATGGGTTAAGTAAAATGTCAAAGGATAAGGAAAATGTGAACCTAATATAATTAAACAAAAGCTAAATGTGTACATTTCTATAAGATAGTATTTTATGAACTATTTTTATCAAGAATAGTATTAATTCTTTACCATTGAGGGAATGCTTATAAATGGGTAAATTACATCCTCATTTAATGCTCAGTTTTCTCCAATTCCTCTATTTTTTTGCAATAATGGTGATTAATAATAATGATGATAAAAGCTATCACATTGAACACATACATCTAAGCATTGTGCTAAACATTTTGCATGCATTATCTTATCTTTGCAAGGATTCTGTAAGATACTGTTATCACTGTTTTAAAGATGAAGAATAGAGGCTCAAAGGAGCTGGAAATGTATAGATGTATTTTTTAAAGATATATGTATCTTCAGTTTCTATTGCAGTTTGGCTTCTGTAATTAATTATGGTTCTAAATAAGCACATCATTGAACTAAAATTTGTTGTCAAGTGAAAAGATATTATATATCATTTGAGATTATGTTTGGCTTTAGCTAGTAGTAAACTCAATTTGGAGTGAATTAACCAATACTTTATGAGTCTAGTCCTCCTGAATAAACCCCAGAAACTTCATGAGAATGCCACCCCCCCCCCCAAAAAAATGATTATATTTGTTATCTTTAAGGGGAAAATGGTCTGAAAACTCGAATCAGGGGTTTCCTTCACACTCAAGATTTTGCATTTGGAAGCTTATCAGTTCAGGCTAAATTCTTCCAAATGCACTTTCCTGAGATAGCAGTTCTTCACCTCCATGCTCTTACTTTGCCACTGCTGTGCTGGTGCTTTTTAGGAATCACTTCCGGGTCAGCTTCTGAGGGAACTCATCTAGGACCCTATTTAGGCTCTGAGCTAGTTTCTCAAGTGCAATTTTATGATCATTTCAGTACAGAAAACACATAAAGGCAGAGCTGTGGCTGAAAGGGGTGAGGGATTGATGTGGAGCTACTTAGGGAGTAGAACCCACCCACTCAGACTTCCTTTCCCTCTTCCTCCATCCCCAGATATCTCAGTGGAATACAGGGCTTTTTGGGAAAAGTTTGAAAACCTTTAGGATAAATGTTTTCTTTTACTTTAAAAAATTATCTCATTCTCTCACTGATTTCTTCTACCAAACACTGCATGCTAATTTACCATTCAGCACATATAATAGCAGTACATTTATTTACTCTTTCTGTGAATATAGTATTTCCAAGAATCCTTCTCTGAGGCGACCAACACAATTTCCCAAATGCAGTTATAACTTGTTACTACTCCATACGCTCTTTGTTCCATAACTAGTTCAATTGCACATTAATGAGAATCAACTCAGTTAACCTTGATTCCCTGAATTAAGAGATTGTATAAATCCTAGCTGAAGTCAATGCTGACTGAACTTTTTTTCCTAGAGTGTGACTTTTCATATAATAAACTTATTTAATGGACACAAATAACAGTAACTTATCTTGGAGTGTGACAGGCAAATTTTCTGGGAAAAAAAATCAATTTCCCTCTTTCAATATTTCTTTTAACAAGGTTGAAAAATCATATATCTTAAGACAGAATGTTCCCGAGCTCTGTGATTAACATGCAAAGCTGTTTCTTAACAGCTCTCTCTCACTTTTGAAATGACATTGAGAGCTTAGAGGCGCTTGTTCTTAATTCTTAAACCTACTGATTTCATTGTGTCTGACACAAAGCAGAACATCTTTGCCATAGTTACTGCATAACAGTTATTTTTCACAAAGTTGTAATTTTCCTAAAATTAGCTGGACTGCCTCAATTATGTAAATTGAATCCTGAGACTTTAATGAGTGTATTTGCAGGGGCACACTGGACTTTTGTAGGGAAATATCAGGGGGAAAAAAAATCTCCAAACCATTTTGGCCTCACCAAAGGAGGCCAGAAAAACGTGATCCACTGTTGGTGGTCAGAGTCTCTTGTGGACGGTTGGTTGGTTGGTTAGGTCCTCTCTCTGCATTGTGCAATTGAAGAAGATCTACTCAAAGCATTTCAGATAGAAACCTGCAGTTAGAAGGAAGACGCAAGAGTTAAAGGCTCCAGATGACCTTGACGCTACATTTTGACAAGGCTAGCCTGCATCTTCGCTCTTTGTTTTCTCTCTCTTTTTTTTGTTTATTTTTTAAATCTAATTTTATTTATCTTTTCATACAGTAGGTTCTTATTAGTTATCTATTTTATACATATTAGTGTATATATGTCAATCCCAATCTCCTAGTTCATCCCACCACAGCTGCCCCCCCTTTCCCCCCTTGGTGTCCATATATTTGTTCTCTACATCTGTGTCTCTATTTCTGCCCTGCAAACCGCTTCATCTGTACCATTTTTCTAGATTCCACATATATGCGTTAACATATGATATTTGTTTTTCTCTTTCTGACTTACTTCACTCTGTATGACAGTCTCTAGGTCCATCCACATCTCTACAAATGACCCAATTTCGTTCCTTTTTATGGCTGAGTAATATTCCATTGTATATATGTACCACATCTTTATCCATTCATCTGTTGATGGGCATTTAGGTTGCTTCCATGACCTGGCTAATGTAAATAGTGCTGCAATGAACATTGGGGTGCATATGCCTTTTTGAATTACGGTTTTCTCTTGATATAATGTCCTCTCCTCTCTCTCCCCACAAGATGCCTTGTTCTGCTTATCTACTGCTGGGTACCAAACTACCCTCAATTTTAGTGGTTTCAACAATACTTTGTTAGTATCTCTCATGGTTCTGTGGTTTGAATAGACTAAGCTGGATAGTTCTTGCTCATCACCTTTCATGGGATTACAGTCAGAGGACAGCTGGGGCTGGAATCTTCTGCAGGCTGACAGCCAAGATGGCTTCTCCACTCACATATCAGGTGCCTCAGCTCCCCTCTACATGACCTCTGTCACCAGAAGACTAGCCTGGACTTCTTTCATGGTACCTCAGGACGCCAAGAGGATAAAAAGGGAAGCCACTATACTCAATTGCTTAAAGTATTTGCAGGTCAGTCCACATTCAAGGGAAGGGATGTAGACTCCATGTGTTAATGGAGGAGAAAGTCAAAGATTTTGAAGCCATCTTTCATTTGCCATACCTTTCACTGAGTTTGGTCTCTGATAAGTTTTGCTTTCTTCTTTCCTCCCTCCCTCCCTTTCATCCTTCCTCCCCCCTCCTCCCTTATTCTCTATATTGCTACTTCTGCTTTTAAATGAAATAAACAGTAAAGTATCACAATATTTTTCTTTCTCTTGGTTCTTAGTTGGTATAGTTGGCAGTTGATGAATATTAAAGTTCTTTTATATAAAAAAATGCATCCATGATAAAAGTGGGAAAGGGACTGAGACCTTTGAGTCCTAACATTTTTAAGTAGTAAAGAACTTGTGAGATGTCTCCCAGATGACCTTAGAGCTCCCAAACAGATCTTGTGATTTCCCCTTGGAAAAATATTTCCTTTCTGCTATTAAAAAGCTGACATTGAACAGAATCTTCCTCTAGTGACTACATAAACTTCACATGGCCAAGTTTTGTGTTCCTGCACTTTACACAGTTAAAGAATAAGCACCCACATTTTTTTCTTTCCCACATCAAAAGAAATCTTTGCGATAATGACCTCACCTTGAATCTCTCACAAATCTATTAAAAGATTTTATCTACTACTTATAACCTTTATAAACCACACACATGCATCTCTAATTTTATGGCCAATGGTAGTGAATGTTTATAATAACAAAATAGACACATAGTAGTAGTAACTCCGAGCATCTACCTGTCCCACATTGGGAGAGCATGACCTATTCTTTCTAATTCTGTTTAATGTCTGGTGAAAATTTTTGATAATAATGCTGGAGTCAGCTGAAGTTGTAAGAAAGCAGGAGTTCAGAGAATCTTTTGATTACCTGGCTCAGCCTCTTCAATTTAGGTAATTGAAATGGCATCTTCAAGTTTAGGGTGTCATTTTTTTCTTCTCCCTAATGGATTTTGGAAAGAACAGCAAATGAATGGAAAAATACTTAGCAGATGAGAAACAACTTTTAAATCATTCTGGTTACTGTTCAGGAACAAGTTCTGTTTAGGAACAAGTTAGACATTGGAAATCAGGCAATAAATAGTTTAACGACAGAAAATCAGTTTTATATTGATGTCTGATGAGACCCTGGAAAATTTAATTCTTGGTTGCTGGATTCTTTCATGAATTAGTTAGTATCCATAAAGCTGAAGACTATTGGGATTTAGAAACAGACTTTTAATATTTTTTGTCTGTTCTTAAACTTTTCAGAAAAACTAGAAAGCTGGGGTGTGATTTCTGTTTTCTTATATGTTTCATATTTTACTCTTTATATAGTTTTACCTTTCAGGGCGTTGGACTTCTAGAAAAAGTTCAGTCAACAGCATCTATGATAGATTAACAATGGGTGCAAATTATTTTACTTCTCCTTCTACTGAAAGATGGCATTTCTCCTCTTCAATCTGGGCTCGCCTTAGAGATTTGCTTGATCATAGAATGCTGTAGAGGAATATTCTGGGACTTCTCAGGCTGGTTGATAAGAACTCTTGCAGCTTCCGTCTGGGCCTCTTTGAGCGCTTGCTTTTGAAATTCAGCTGTCATGCTGGGAGGAAGCCCAGTCAGCCCCAGGGAGTGGCCCCTGGCCAACAGCCCCAGATGAACTCCTAGCTGACACCCGCACCAACTTGACAGCCATGTAAGTGAGCCATCTTGGAAACGTATCCCCCAGACCAGTTGGGCTGTGGATGCTTCATGGGATCGTGATGAGTCCACCCTGCTAAACTCTACCCAACTTGTAAATTTATGAGCCAAAAACATGATTGTTTTTATTTTTAAGCCACCAAATTCTAGAGTGATTTGTTATACAGCAATAGCTTACAAAATAGCATGTATCTCCTGGACTGATTTCTGAATCAATAGAAAAGTAAGACAAAGGAGTCAGGAGAATGGAAAACCAAGCTATTTTCTGGTTTTCAATAGTAGTTAGGTTGGAGGATTTGTCTTAGTTTGAGCTAAAGTTAGTTTGCTGAGACCTACCCTGCATTTCTGATTTTGCCCACCTGAAGCAAAGTTGAATTTTGGGGACACAGGTCACTGCCTCCCTCCAGTCCAGGTGAAGAAGGGAGGAGAAAGAGACTAAGTCCTCCATACTCAAGCCATTTAATAGATCAGATTCACTCATGAGAGAAACATAGACTAATGACCATCACCACCAATCAGTCACACCACACTTGTACAGAGAAATAATAAGAGTGTTCTAAGAGTTTAGTAGTATTTAGGGACAATTCCTTCTCATGAAAACCAGAGAACCATGATAAACTATATTCCCCTTTTCCACTGAGTAGGAACTAGGAGCAGCTGTTTAGACAGAATTTGTTCCGAATCCTGACTCAGCAACTTAATAGGAACCTGTCCTCAGGCAAGTGACTTAATCTCTCTAAGACTCAGTTTCCTCATCTGTAAAATGGGGATAGTGATAGCACCTAACGTAATGTGTCTAATACATAGTAAGGATTCAAAAGAATGTTACTGTTGTTTTCTATTGTAAGAAGCTAGTAAAGATATTTGTGCTTAAAATATTAGGCATGTGGAATCCTAAAAGGAAAACTGAAAGAAAAATACCACAGGCCTAGCCAAGTGGTTATGATTATTTACTTGCATTTCTGACAGCATACTTTTCAATATTAAAGACTGTGACCCCAACGTAGTCAAGGCTACCTTCCAGGAATGATGGGTATGATGGGGAAATGGGATATTTGTATAGGTGTACATCTCTATACAGAAAGATAGTTGAGGCTCCTTGTCCAGATTTATCGCCATAAGGAGTCTCACTCCTGCCACCTTCCCAGCAAATCACAGTCCTCATGATGCCTGTGGCCCCCTCCAACCCCAGGTGTCCGGCCAGGTACAGGGAACCAAGATGTGGCCCAAAGGTTGTGCCAAGGCCACAACAGGGTAATGCTCTGTGCAAGCTGGGGCCACAAATCTAGGACCTTCCAGGAATCTGAAAGGCAGGGGTGGCCCTGGGGGATTCCAGGGAGGGACCCTGGGACCCCCATTCCACCTCTGCCAGGGTGCAAGGTCACAGCCAGCCAGACAGGCAGTTGCCAAGTGTGGGAAATTCAGCCCAGGAGAGCATCGCACCTGTACCCTGAGCCTTTCCCGTGGAGAACAGCCTTGAAGCATCTGGGCAGCAAATTGGACAGTGGACCTTTGGCCTGAGGTGCTGGGGCACTTCAGGCCAAAAACCAACTGGGTAGGAACAGAGCCCCACCCATTAGCAGACAGGCTGCCTAAAGACTTCCTGAGTCCACAACCACTACTAGACATGCCCCCTGTCACGGCCCTGCCCACCAGAGGTTATGGTATATTTATAAAATGGAATATTACTCAGCCATCAGAAAGAATAAAATCGGGCTTCCCTGGTGGCGCAGTGGTTGAGAATCTGCCTGCCAATGCAGGGGACACAGGTTCGAGCCCTGGTCTGGGAAGATCCCACATGCCGCGGAGCAACTAGGCCCGTGAGCCACAATTATTGAGCCTGCGCGTCTGGAGCCTATGCTCCACAACAAGAGATGCCACGATAGTGAGAGGCCCGTGCACCACGATGAAGAGTGGCCCCCACTTGCCGCAACTAGAGAAAGCCCTCGCACAGAAACGAAGACCCAACACAGCCATAAAAAAAAAAAAAAAAGAATAAAATAATGCCATTTGCAGCAACATGGATGGACCTAGAGATTATTATACTAAGTAACCCAGACAGAGAAAGACAAATTTCATATGATATCGCTTATATGTGGAGTCTAAAAAAAAATGATACAAAAGAACTTATTTGCAAAACAGAAATAGACCCACAGACATAGAAAACAAACTTATGGTTACCAAAGGGAAAGGGGTGGGGAGGGATAAATTAGGAGTTTGGGATTAACATATACACACTACTGTATATAAAATAGATAACCAACAAGGGCTTACTATATAACACATAGAACTATACTCAATATTTTGTAATAACCTATAAGGGAAAAGAATCTGAAAAAGAATATATACATATATACATATACATATATATGTATGTATATGTATATATACACGTATAACTGAATCACTTTGCTGTACACCTGGAACTAACACAACATTATAAATCAACTATACTTAAATAAAAAAATAAAATTAAAAAGTAATTCAAAGGAACAAAAATAATCATGAAGAATCAAACGCTTCCTGGCCGGCTTTATTCCTGTGATCAGTCTCCTTTTTAAAACCTCATTATAAGTCAAGGATCACAGCCACATTTCTCAGTTTGATTTTCAAATTGAAATCATGGGTAATGAGTCACATCCATTTCACCTGCTGTCACTAAGCAAGGTCATTTTAAGGCTTAGGCATCCTCCAAGCTGCACAGAGCCTAAACAGTAAGATGTTTTCTGGAGCTGTTCTCCAGGAACTTGGAGTCAGCTGTGTCTAGTTTGCGGTGAGCCGGCGGAACGGGATAGAACTACCGACCCCGCAACTGGGCCTGCGCACGTATCCGCTAGTGACTTTGTGAACGTGTGGGGCCTGTAGCCTAGTTACGCCTGCGCAGAAGGAGAAGTCCGACACCTTTTCGCAATCACTTTTCCCCGCGCCGCCCACACTGCCCAAGCTTTAGGACGCTGTGCTGCTTTATTCCTGATCCCATAAATACCCCAAGCCCCTGCCTTCTGGAGGCAGACTTGAGGTTCGTGCACGTGTACCCCACCTCTCGGGGTCAGGTGCATGCCCCCTTGGGGTCACGTGCGCTCTGGTTCTGGAGCACATGCAGGAAAAATGCAGATTTTTTTGCACTATGTTAAATATTTGGGGGTTTTGAACTCAAGGACAGAGAGCTGCTCCCTGAAGCCAGGGAAGCTGTAGCCAGAGTTGCAGTTCCCACCAAGACAACTGCGGACGTTCCTGGGAATGGTTGGCTTTTGCCACATCTGGATCCCTAACTTTGGACTCATAGCAAAACCCTTTGAATGAAGCTTTCAAAGGAGGAGACCGTGACGCTCTAGACTGAAATCTTGGAGGATAAACATCCAGAAGACCAGCTCCATCCTTGACGGACTGGATCTTATGAGAAATAGATGGGAAACGGAAACCATGCTGCACAAAGACCAGGGCGAAGGTCACGTAAATCTGGGCTCGTTCCAGACCCGGACGCTGAGTTCTCCCAGGCCCAGGTGAATCCAGACAGATCGTAAGTTGCTTTTCAGAAGCTGCGAGAAAGAAATCAAGGTGAGTGGGCTTGGTAAAGTCAAACTCTTCAGAAGGCAATTTAAGTAACTTCCTAGAATGATCTTTTCCTTTGTTACTCCTTTGTTTCTAACCCCCCAGGCTTGCAAGGACAACTTGGTGTCTAGATTTATCCTACTTTGACAAAAGTAGGTAATCTCTCTAGCAGTGGGTCTGTCATCTGAAACCTCTTTCTGTACTCGATCATGCTGACCCCTTGGTTGTGCTGGCCAGTTTTTTGACCATCCCTAACCTCACTGACTTCAGATGTAACCTATCAATTAGGCTGATCACCTGTCCTCTGTCTTTCCCTCGACTAAGCTGAAACGTTGTTCTCTCCCAGTCATCGGATCCTCAGATTTAAAACAAATAAACAAACAACCCCTGGTGTCTACCCCTGTCAAGGTTCTATTTGGTCAGAATATTGGAAAAACCATCCTTTCCCAGCCTATGTCTCTTCCATATTTAATATGTAAGTTTTTCAGCCAAATGGATAATGATAGAGACACTAAAACACGTAAAAACGTGGGACGCAATCCCTGCTTGACCATGTCCTCTATAAAACCTCTAAAAATCCTAAATGTTGACAATGTCTGGCATTCTGTGTGCCCCCAAGAGTGTATCTTTGGGGTTTGTTACCAATCTTGGGTCTATGAGTGCCTTGACAGCTGGCACATAGGTGGTATTTGTTTATTGGGATAAAATGTGAACTTGAAACCAGAAATAAGGAAATACTCTCAAACGAGTGCTAGCCAGTTTCATTCCCAGCCCTTGTTGGGTCTACACCCCTTATCAGCAGGAAGTAGCCGGAGCCATCCTTGCCCCTCTCCCTCCAGATTGAGGAATGATCAAAAGATGGGGGGACTGAACCCGTGGGTTAAACCCATTCCACTTGCCCTCACTAATCAAGGTTGTAAAGACTTGCATGTCCTCCAAGCAGCACGGAGACTAAACAGTAACACGTTTGCCCGAGTTGTTCTCTAGGAACTTGGAGTCACAGTTGCGTCTAGTTTAGGGTGAGCCAGTGACACTGGATAGGACCACCAACCCCTCAACCGGGAGAGGACAGCTGTGGGGAAACATAGAGCCAGGGAGCTGACCAGGGGACCATTCCAGACTGCGCATTATAGATGATGCCTCTCCCAGGGATGCTGCAACTTTTTCTCGACCACACAAACACTTTAGAAATAAAAGCCACTAATCTTCCAGTCAATCAGGCATCCCAGCAGCCGAGGAGATTAAGTATCCAATTTATAATCCTGGACATTTGTGAGCAGTAGGGTCTCCCTGGATATCTAATCAAGAAGTGGATAACAAATTGGTTTAGACTTGCTGCCGTCACTCTTGCGTGGACAAGAAACGGAAGTTACCATGGGAACTGGGGGGGGGGAGTGTGAGTGCATGTCCTTCTTGCATATAATAAGTAGGCTATTATTTCTAGAGAAACTGATCCATAAAATATTGTGACCAAAGTTATGTGATAGTGCCAGTTTAGAATAAAAATCCAGGCCCCGATCACTGTGCCATTGATAACATCAGCAGGGAAGAAGAATTAGCAAATTAATAAATGGCACTTTTATTTATACCTCAGACAAATGCCTATATTATTGGAATGTATATTGTACCAAGGCATCAATAGCATTAAAAATGAAATGTAATCTAGCTTTCATAGGTATTGTGAATTCTGTAAGACTTACCTTTGACAGCAGAGAAAGCCCTCACATGAACTTGTTTTTCATTTATTCAAAGGTATTTACTGCATTCTTACAATGGATCAGACCTGGTACTAGGTGCTTTCTTATAGGCATCAGTGACTGAGATATAATATATGACTTAGGATACTAAAATTTAGTCTTTAAAATTGAAGGTAAATTCAGGAACTTGGTAAATATTCTTCTTGTACACATAATTACCTTTTTTTTTAATCTTAAAGGGTTACAACAATAACAGAATCATTATGAAGGGTTAATTGCTGTGTCTCATGTTTCACCTTTCTAATAATATACTCAATTTTGATATCTAAAAAGAGTCAAATTATTTCCAGGAAATACGTCCTTCAGAAATCCCCAAGGATTCCAAGGGGGTCTTACATATGTAAGCTGCATATGCTTCTTTTTTTTTTTTTAATTGGAACTCAATTTCTTTTAGGTTTTTATTTTATTTATGCTTTTTTTTGAATTTTTGAATTTTATTTATTTTTTTATACGGCAGGTTATTAGTTATACATTTTATACATATTAGTGTATATACGTCAATCCCAATCTCCCAATTCATCACACCACCACTCCACCCCCCCACCACCACTTTCCCCCCTTGGTGTCCATATGTTTTTTCTCTACAGATGTGTCTCTATTTCTGCCCTGCAAACTGGTTCATCTGTACCATTTTTCTAGGCTCCACATATATGCGTTAATATACGATATTTGTTTTTCTCTTTCTGACTTACTTTGCTCTGTATGACAGTCTCTAGAGCCATCCATGTCTCTACAAATGACCCAATTTTGTTCCTTTTTATGGCTGAGTAATATTCCATTGTATATATATGTACCACATCTTCTTTATCCATTCGTCTGTCGATGGACATTTAGGTTGCTTCCATGACCTGGCTATTGTAGATAGTGCTGCAATGAACATTGGGGTGCATGTGTCTTTCTGAATTATGGTTTTCTCTGGGTATATACCCAGTAGTGGGATTGCTGGGTCATATGGTAATTCTATTTTTAGTTTTTTAAGGAATCTCCATACTGTTCTCCATAGTGGCTCTATCAATTTACATTCCTACCAACAGTGCAAGAGGGTTCCCTTTTCTCCACACCCTCTCCAGCATTTGTTGTTTGTAGATTTTCTGATGATGCCCATTCTAACTGGTGTGAGGTGATACCTCATTGTAGTTTTGATTTGCATTTCTCTAATAATTAGTGATGTTGAGCAGCTTTTCATGTGCTTCTTGGCCATCTGTATGTCTTCTTTGGAGAAATGTCTATTTAGGTCTTCTGCCCATTTTTGGATTGGGTTGCTTGTTTTTTTAATATTGAGCTGCATGAGCTGTTTATATATTTTGGAGATTAATCCTTTGTCCATTGATTTGTTTGCAATTAATAATTAATAATTTATTTATTTATCTTTGGCTGCATCGGGTCTTCTTTGCTGTGCTTGGGCCTTCTCTAGTTGTGGCAAGCGGGGGCTACTCTTTTTTTTTTTTTTTTTTAAAGAAATCTTCATTTTTATTATTTATTTTATTTATTTATGGCTGTGTTGGGTCTTCATTTCTGTGCGAGGGCCCTCCCCAGTTGTGGCAAGCGGGGGCCACTCTTCATCGCGGTGCGCGGGCCTCTCACCATCGCGGCCTCTCCCATTGCGGAGCACAGGCTCCAGACGCGCAGGCTCAGTAGTTGTGGCTCACAGGCCTAGTTGCTCCACGGCATGTGGGATCTTCCCAGACCAGGGCTCGAACCCGTGTTCCCTGCATTGGCAGGCAGATTCTCAACCACTGCGCCACCAGGGAAGCCCGCGGGGGCTACTCTTCGTTGCGGTATGCAGGCTTCTCATTGCGGTGGCTTCTCTTGTTGTGGAGCACAGGCTCTAGGTGCACGGGCTTCAGTAGTTGTGGCACACGGGCTTAGTTGCTCCGTGGCACGTGGGATCTTCCCAGACCAGGGCTCGAACCCGTGTCCCATGCATTGGCAGGCGGATTCTTAACCACTGCACCACCAGGGAAGCCCGTGCATATGCTTCTTATGTCAACAATTTATGCCTTCAAAAAGAGTTCCACAATACAATGGAGAGCACAGTCCTGTGTATATATTCAGAGCGATTGCTACAACTAATATCTAACATTCATTGAGTGCTTATAGTAGGCCAGGGCCTATTATATACACTTTTCTCAAATGTATTTATTTTGGTCTCACAAAACTCTATGAAGTAGGTACAACTATTACTCATATTTTACAGCAAGGAAAGGTGAAGTAACTTGCCTAAGAGGCTGAATCAGTTCAAACCCGGACACTCTGGGAGTTGCATCTGACTTGCTAAGCAGTGCACTCTGCAGTGCGTGACATGGTGCCTGCTGTGATAATTGATGCTGCTGCTTTTTTTCTGCCTAATTGATAGTCTGCTAATTGTGGGCCACCATCCACACTGTTTCTGTTCTCGTTTGACTCGCCCATTTCTGGGTTGCTCAAGGCTTCAGCTCATACTGCTGCCGATGTCCTCTTTGCCATAGGGGAAATAAACCCTTCTTTAATCTTGGGTCCAGCCTTTACAATGGTGTTCACAGCAGAACTACTTGGTTCCCAGGGATTCAGTAATTTCACAGATGTATTGCATCATAGGGTAGGGGGAGATGGGGAGGGGTATCAGGAAGCACTGCCCAAGAGAAGGTGACAAGCACAGCCCGGATTTGAACCTGGAAGTCCAGCCCTTCACCCTAACATTCAAGCCTTGTTGCTGAATCTGGTTAATTAATTCAAGCAGACTTCTTAACTACTCAATGATTTTGTCTCAGGAGCTCACACCTTGGTCTATTCCCCAAGTGTAGATACATTTTAGGGTGTTTTTCCCTGCCATGGGGCTATGGGGCCACTTTTAAATGAGAGATGTGGCTAGTCCTAGAAGTGTTTGTAGGTATCTTGTGATTCAGAAGACCTTTGGGGGAGGACTGTACAACTTCATATAATTGCCTGTTCAAGGCCTGCCATAAAATAAATTATATACGGTTGCTAAGGAAACCAATGACAAAATATTAAAGAGCACATTTATGAAATGGCAATGTATGTGCCTTTTTATGAAGACATTAAATATTAATATCTAGGAGCAAGTCTGATGAGTATCATAATTTCAAAATCATTATGAACATAAATGATGTTTCAAAAAGTAGAAAAACTATAGAAGGATGTGAAAACATCTGAGTTCCATGGTGACAAAGTTGCAGGAACCACTAATACAACTGTGGTTTGTTGACTACATTTGTAATTGAAGAAAATGCTCAGTCTCACTTACAGGTTACTGAAGATAACATTGAAGTTCAACATACCCTGAATTTTTATCATGTCCCTCTTTAGGTGACAGCATGTACCAGAGCCTCACAAAGCTTTGCTAGAGGGTGGAAGTAGGCCCTTCTGTGGCTTGGCAGAAGAGAACAGAAGATAATGGACTGATAGAGGCAGACTTTGTTAGAAGATTCTTGAATCCTGATTAGAAAGAACAATGAACTGGGAATTTTAAGCTTTGATTCTAGCTTCAGTTCTGTCACTAACCATCTGGGTTATTTTGGGCAATGAAGTTTACTTCTTTAGGTCTCAGATCTCATCAGAAAAATAGGGCATTTGGACCAGGTAATCTCTCAGGAACTATTCTGATTTCACATTCTATTATACTAAGAATCTTTTTTTTCCCCACCTGGTTCCATGTTACCCATATTTATTCCATTATGATATTAAACGAGAACAGGAAAATGTCATATCGTTTGCCAAACTGTTTCCTCAGGATATCTTTCACTTCAGAATTTCCTTTTCCTTTTCCTTCAGGAATAAGAACATTACCTGAAACAAATGTTCCTTTCGTTGAATGAAAATATTTGTCAGCTAAAGGAGACTTTGCACAAACTTCAGAGAAAAGCAAACTTAGATGTAAAGGAAGCTATTTCCTCTCCTTCATTGGTTACTTTTTTATTATTTGAATTTCAAGAGATTGTTTTCTCATAGCCTGACTTCCCCTTTGAAGAATTCTGCACTGAAACCGTAACTAATAATAAAGAAAGAGTAAAATGGAAATGAACTAAACAAAATTAGCTTGCTGCTTTCCTTCTCCTTTTTATGAAAAGGCTGAGGAAATATTTCCGGGTGATACCCAAGCAATGGATGGTCCAAGTTGAGGCATTTAAAGCCAAAGGAAGATTGGAGGATTTAACCATGTTGAAACCCATATATCAGTTGGTCAGTTGGGTTCTTGGGCTGTCTCTTGTCTAAGTGTGGCTGTTTATGAACATGAAAGATAAGTTAAAATGATGAGTACAAATGCGAAAAATCTAGCTCAATTCTTGGCACAGATAGAGGATGAGAAAGGGGCAGGAAACTGGAAACCCCATGAGATTCTTGCTACTTCTTTGTGTAGGCCTCAAGGAATTTTGGTTTTCTTGGGTCCCTACAGAATATGCTACTTTAGTCCCACTATGATCCAAAATAAGTACCCACTAGGAAAAATTACACTCTCATTACACTGTAATGTAATGAGAGTCTCAATACACTATCTCTAGAGCCAGGTCATTGCTCCAGAAAGCATGCAAAGTCCATAGGAGACACTTTCAGATTCATTCCTGCAAACCTAAAATCTTCCCTCCTCAAAGCTGCCATCATCTTCATACCCCTCACATTTCCCTTTCCTTCCGGTCCTCTAACAAGACAACCGAAAGGTAAACCCAGCTCACTAGGTACTTATATATACTAGGAACATGATAATTGAAAAGATAACTTTGAGTTTCTGATCCAGGACTTCTGGTTTCTGGCCTGGCAGGTGCGTAAAGAGCTTGGGAGTTGTCACTCTGTTCTAACAAGTAAAAAGCTTAATGAACTGAAAAATCAACATCTCTTCTTAGATCTTTCAGAGTTGTGAGGTCACAGGACAAGCCAGTGCCCCCTAAAATTGAAGAGACAGAGAGGTAATACAGAGGATTGTAACTTACCAGATAAGAATCCCAAGGGCAAAAACTTCCTCAGGAACTAGTATGTGGTAGGAAAACCTAAGCTATAATTGACAAATTGCTGGAGGCTCAGTGTGGACAAGTTTGAGAGTTAAGAACTCTATGAGGGATAGAGGAGAGTCTCCACACTTTTGTGAGTTTTACTGCTAGGAGCT
This sequence comes from Balaenoptera physalus, assembly GCF_965194825.1. Classification (NCBI taxonomy): domain Eukaryota; kingdom Metazoa; phylum Chordata; class Mammalia; order Artiodactyla; family Balaenopteridae; genus Balaenoptera; species Balaenoptera physalus. The sequence continues at coordinate 91,445,047 of NC_138889.1, forward strand.
CTACTAGTATTTCATAGTGAATATTGGAGGAGAATTCCCTCATCCTTCTGGTAGGGGGAGAGGAAAAGGAACCATTTTGAAATATGCCAGAGAATTCTGTTCTTCTTAACAAGGCCTGCCCTTAAGAGAAACTGTTCTACCAGAAACCTAACCTATTGGGGTTCTATCAGAGCCTAACTGACCTGGGGGAAGCAATTTCCCATCCCCCCCCTTTGCCATCCTGTCCCACCTAATAGGGGAGGTGAAATTGAGAAATACTTGTAAAATTCACAGCCTCAGGGTTCAAAGACAGACCTAATTATAGGACTATAGAATGTTTCCCCTCCCTCCCATACCTGCTGCTGCCCTATCATTAAAGCTCTATTTACTGGAGTTTTTTTTTTTTTTTAATCCATTCTGTCATGTCCTGCTTTCAACAAAAAATTATAAGGCATACTAAAAGGCAAAAAACACAGTTTGAAGAAACAGAGCAAGCATCAGAACCAGATTTAGACATGACAGGGATGTTGAGTTCTCAGACTGGGAATTTAAAACAACTATGATTAACATGCTAAAGGCTCTAATGGCAAAAGTAGACAAAATGCAAGAACAGGTAGATAATGTAAGTAGAGAGATGGAAATTCTAAGAAGCAAAAAGAAATGCTATAGATCAAAAACAATGAAATAGAAATGAAAATGCATTTGGTGGACTCTGCAGTAGACTGGGCATGGCTTAGGAAAGAATCTCTATGCTTGAAGATATGTCAGTAGAAACTTTCAAAACTTTTTAGTTGCTTTTTAGCAAAGAAAAAAATGACTGGAAAAAGTGGAACAGAATATCCAAGAAAGTTACAGCTATAAAAGGTGTAACATAGGTAATGGAAATACCAGAAGGAGAAGAAAAAGAAAAGAAGAGATGAAATATTTGAAGTAATAATGACTGAAAATGTCCCCAAATTAATGTTAGACACCAAGCCACAGGTTCTGGAGTCTCAGAGAACACTGAGCAGGATAAATGCCAAATAAAAACAAATAACAACAATAAAAACAAACCCCAACATATTACAGCCAGGCATACCATATTCAAATGTAGAAAATCAAAGATAAAGATCTTGAAAGAAGCTGGGGTTGCGGGGGTGGGGGGCACCTTATCTACAGAGAAGTGAAGATAAGAATTACATGTAACTTCTCCTTAGAAAACACGTAAGCAAAAAGAGGGTGGCATGAAATATTTAAAATATTTAGAGGAAAGAGATATAAATGCACTTCCTGAATGTTCTATTTAAGGGTGTGCAAACTTGAATTTTGTATTGGAGGTAGTTTATAGCAATAAGGACTCTGGAGTTAGAACTGGGTTTGAATTCTGCTTTGCAGTACATGATTACAAAAAGGGCAATGATTGTTCTTGCTTTTGTAGACCTGTGCTCTTTGCAATATGATTTTGCAGCCCTTCCCATCTGTTTTCCAACCCCTGAATCTGAGCTGGCATTGTGACTTGCTTTGACTAACAGAAAGCGGTAGAAAGCATGGTGTGTCATTTCCAACCATAGCCCTCAAGAGGCCTTGTACATATCTGTATGTTCTCTAGAGACTCTGCTTCTGTCATGTAAACAGAGCTGAGTCAACTCAATTGTTCCAGCTGAGTTACAGAGATGAAAGAGCCCAGGCAAAATCAGCAAAACTGCCTGCCTGACCCACAGCTGAGCTCAGGTGCATGAGGAATCCCAGGAAGGTCAGAGGAATTGCCCAGTCAAATCAAGCCAAAGTGTCAATTTGAAAAATGTGAGCTAAACTTATTATGATTGTTGTAAGCAAGTAAGTTTTGTTGTGGTTTGTTACACAGCATTACTATGGTAGTAACCATCTGATACAGTCTTGGTTTTTTACCAAATATGTCCTTGCAGAACATACTGATCTCAAAATGTAGGTTTCTTCTTCTTTTAATTGGAGTTAATATTAAGACGAATCTCACAGGGTTATTGTGAGATTACGTGACTGGATATATGTAAATGGCACAAAGAAGGAGCTCAATATGAGCTAGTTGTTACTATTTTCTTTCCCATTATGAATGAACCATCATCAACAAGGCTTCCATGAGGGGCCTTTTGCTCCTCCTGATTGATGCTTTGGGTCTTAGCTCCCTTTTGTGGAACAAATATATCCCAAACTTTTGCTTTCCCAGAACACAGTGCAGGAAGAAGTCAGGAACTCGGCTCTGTTATTTTTCAGCTTTGTGGACTTGGGTAACTTAATTTCTCTAGGCCTCAGTTTCTTCACTTGTAAAACAAGGCTAGTAATAATACCTGCTTCCTTCACTTGTTATGAACATTATTAAATGATGCTTTTAAAGTGCTTGAAGCTGTGCTTGACACATAGGAAGCACTCAGAGTACTTGGACATTATCATCACCATCATTATTATTGAGATTTTAGCATCTCCTAGAGATTAGTCGAATCCCAGGCTTGCAACATGCGACATTCTGCAAGAGTTTCTGCATTAAGCAGAAAAGCATTAGGCGTAGTCCATAGGTCCATGGCCTGTCACTGGAGTTCAGCCATCTGGCAGGAAGCTGGCAGATGCTCTGAGTCTTTCCACACTGTCACAGTGAGCAACTGGTCCAGAAATAACACACTATAAAGATTCTGAAGGGAGCCAGGAAACAAGAAAAGGGAACAACTCACAGCACTAAACACATGGCATTGGCTAATGTGGATGTGGATTTGGGTTTAGCCTCTGAATAAAGAACTAAAAGCCAAAAAATACAGTTGCTAAAGGGGCAAGGCTGGTTGGAGGGAGCTGGACCAAGAGCCCACCTAAGCCAAAGGGTTTGAATCTTTTAGGTGGATTGTAACATTGTCTGAAAAATCCACTGATATATCCTTAAAAGGACACACATTATACTTAGTGGTATAAAATGTAAGAAAGGGATTTTGTATGGTGTTAAGAATAGTGGGCTTCCAAGTCTAACAGAATCGGGATTGATTTCTGTCATTCTCATTTAATGGCTGTGTGACCTTAGACAAGTTCCTCCATCTCTCTGAGTTTCAGTTTCCTCATATATAAAATCAAGATAATAATTCCTCTCTCATAGAGCTAATGAAGGGATTGAATCACATAACTATGTAAAAAGCTTAACAGTGTCTGGCACCTAACAGGCACCTAATAAATGGTATGTGTTACTGTTATATAAATTAAGCACCATTTGGCAAAATCTTTGTATTGCCAGAATCTCCTACTTGGTTTAACATTTTCTGTTGTCTCATATTCCCTGGTTTGGCCTTTCAGTTCTGTGCACCCCACAGAACTTGTAACATCTGCCCTTCTGATACCCAACTAATGACTTTGACATCACACAACTCATTGATTACCTCCTGGGCTTATTTTGACATTGGGCATCTACATCACTTTTACTTGCTTGTTTGTTTTAATTTCATTATGAAATATATTTCTTACTAACAAGACTTGAAGGTCAAAACGACTCCTTGATGCATGGACTGAAGAACGGATATCATTTGAGTGTTCACTGGAGAGCACTTTTAATTTTTTTGAGAACTTTTCCTTTGCATTCACAACTTGGCTAATGGTTTGGTGCAAGAGGCCTAGCTTTCAGCCTATCTTGGCTTTTAACATGCCTTTCTCACTAAGCTTAATCATTTCTAGCTTTTGATTTAAAGTGAGAGATGTGAGAATCTTCCATTCACTTGAATACTTAGAGGCCACTGTAGGGTTATTAATTGGCTTAATTTCAATATTGTGTCTCAGGGAATAGGGAGGTCTGAGGAGAAGGAGAGAGATGGAGGAATTGCCAGTCAGTGGAGCAGTCAGAGCAGACACACAACATTTAGCCATTAAGCCTACCACCTAATATGGGCATGGTTCGTGGTGTTCCAAAACAATTACAATAGTAACATCAGAGATCACAGATCCCCATAACAAATACAGTAATAATGAAAAAGTTTGAAATATTGTGAGAATTACCAAAATGTGACACAGAAACACTAAGTGAGCAAATGCTGTTGGAAAAATGGCCCTGATCGAATATTCAGTGCAGGGTTGTGACGAACAATTCGGTTTGTGAAAAACGCGATATCCGCAAAGTGCAGTAAAGTACAGTAAAACAAGGTATGCCCATAAGGGCAAGTTAGAAAAAGGTGTTTCTCAGGGGTGATTATGCAAAGAAATACATTTTTTCTATACAGCTGACTTGATTTCCATCCCTCCTTCTCTTCCACTCTGCTACACTTGTCTCTTGAAACTGTATTAGAGTTTGGGTGAATTAAGCCATGTTTTCAGGTTCAATTCCATTAGCTCCAGTTTTCTTTTCCTAGTTGTGGGTGCCAAGCAGTCTCTTAAGAATTGCTGATAGATCAAGAAAGAGTCCTTTTTAAAACCAAGAAAGCAACGTACCATTGAAATTCACTGTGGGCCATCAGTGTCACCTTTCTATACAAAGATAATACTCCTGCAACCAGGCCCACCCATCATCATTTTCAGAGCAACAACAAACTTCACTCAGTATCAGAGATCATCACTTTAAGGTTTTGGAACTGTAATGCACAAACTCAGAAATAATGATGATTCTCATACACATAAAAATAGATGGACTAGGTATAAAGTATTGCTTTCTTTTCACTTCAAGTACAACTTTCCTTCCCTGACTGTCCAAGAGTAGTGCCTCTGCAGAGTGGTCTGGAGATTTATGTGTTTTTACACTGTGTTTCTCTCTCATGTATTTCTCTTGCTATCTTTCTGGGAAGTTTGGAAATTATGAAACTTGGTTCCTTATGGTGCTCATAGACAAATACAATGATAACTAATGATGTGCACTGCTTCATATTAAAATGCATCATTTCTTTGCTTCTAACTGAGGGTTGTTTCTTACAGGATATGCAAATACCAAGACAGATCATCATAACAAAGTGATATCAAATGCATAGCTGAGAGAGTTTCTGTAAAATAAATGAAGGTGGTCACTAGCCCACTGTCACTCAGGCATGCCCTCCAAGTCTTTCTCCTCCACCCCAGATATGGTGGATGACTTGGGATGAACACATCTGCATGCCTGTTGGATCAGTGACATAGCATAGCCTCTTTGGGTTTCAGTTTTTTTAGCTATAAAATGGGGATATCAGTAGTGTTCTTTCAGAGGGTAGTTTTGAAGAGAAGATGAGATAATCCATGTCAGGTAATGAATATACAGATCATATTCACCTAATAAATGATAGCTATTATCACTACTATTAATTCACCTTGTGGTTGACTGATACATAATTGTAAGGTGACCGACGTTGGTTAGGGATGCAATGTGTAGCCTTACGGCAGATTGGAATTATACAGTTTAGCTGGAGATTGAGTTGTTACTTACCAGTGGGACTAGTAAGGGAAATGGCAACCCCCCCCAAAAAATCATTTTAGAAGGGAATGCTTGATATTCAGCATTCAGTTCAGATATTTCTAGGTAATTCATATGAACTGTTCCATTGTAAACATATTGTACAACTCTGCTTGTAAAAACTACAGCTTTTATCTTCTTGAAAGCACGATTTTAATTCTCAAAGCTTAACTTGATAGTAATGACCAAGTAGGTAACATTTTCACACTAACATAATCTGGAGAGTGCCTTTTCCCCAAGGTAATTTTAGATATTTTGCTTGAAAAGGAAACTGGGACATAAATTCACAATATTGCCATGTGTTGGTTCATAGCATCCACTCACATAATAGCAATCACATTATTGCACAACAATTTTTTTCCTAAAAAGCAGACTAGGTCTTTGGGAAATAAAATCCAGTCTCTGCCCTCAAGGAATTTACAGTCATGTGGATGGACAGAGGTACAAATAAAGATTGCCATGTAATAGGAGTTATACTATAATCAAGTTCTTGTACAGATATAAATAGGAAGAAGGAAAAAAGCCTTTGACACAGCTAAGAGTTATGCCATAGCAGCATAAAATTATATATTTTGACCCAGAAAGAATTTTGGAAAATATCAAATCCAATTAGAGCAAGCATCATTTAAAACCATGGCTAAAACCTCAGAAACTTAGCAGGTGAATTCTATGAGAAAAGAGGCATCCTTACTGTGCCTCTTTGCTTTTCCCAATTTCAGAGTAATGAAGGGCTTCTGCTTTCAAGAGAAGGAAAAAGACTGATCATACAGCTACCACCAGGGCCCAGGTGAGCTTGCAGGACTCAGAGGGATCAGAATTCATTGGTGACATCTTGGTAGAGAGACAGAACACCAGGGGCTCCAGAAGGCAACCGGACTCCTTTAAAATAAGCCACCCCATGAACGGTGAATAAAATGAACTGCCCTTCCCTTTCTTTCTGTGAATTGTTGTTGGTTTATTACTTTTTTACTCATTGATTTATGGTCTTTGGTTCACATTTCTGGGTCATCTCCCAGACTTCAGATTTATGTCTCCTTTCTGTAGTGGCTCTTGATGGTTCCTCGTGGAATCATCATCATCACAATGAATAATTGAGGGCATGCCTATGCCCATCTCAAGCCCTCACACACTCCATCCAGAGTAGATTTTATCACCAGCTTCTAAGAGAAAAACACTCAGTGACTTGCTGAAAGTCTCACAGCAAATAAGTGGCAGAGCAGATATTTGAACCCAGGTATATCTGACTCTCTGACTTATGGTTTTTTCCTCCCTCCTCACAGTACTACTTCTACATAAATGACTCTGGGTGCCACCTCTGCTGGCCCCAGACTGCTGTGTCTGATACTAATTAATTGCACTCTCTTGATGACTCAGTATATTCCGCAGTCTGTTTGTGCCAGGAATTCAGACAGGAATGCTCCATGTGTTCCGGTGAGAATTGCAAAGAGAGTCCAGTACACAAGCAAAGTCCTAAATAAATGTGAAGGCAGCTTAGACAGAATCAGAATTCCTCTCTTATTTTTGCCGTAACCTGTGAGACAATGACTGTATCAACCTGTTCTTTGGAAATAAAACAATCTACTTCCCATAAGCCTCGTAGGGCAAAGGCTCACCTTCTCCCGGGGGCTCTCCCAGTTAAGTGCTAGGCAAGGCCGGTTCTGTTTCATTTGCCAAATACGAAAGGTAGCCTCTGGAAGGACGTTTCCTGCTCCAGCCTCCGCTACTGCAGCCGTGGTATTTGTTGTCACCGTTGATCACTGCCTACGCGTAAAGAACAGGTCACGTGATGAGCACGGCGCGCTGGAGGCGGTAATACGACATTGTTGAGCCAGAGTCAGCTTGGTTTATGTCTAGGCTGAACATGTAAACTGTCTCCCTTTGTCGGATATGGTGATCTCAGAGCATAGCGCTGAATGGGGCGTGCCATGCATCAAACAAATGAATAAATAAATCCAAACAGTAATTGAATTTCTGCATTGATGATAGGCATTCCTTGCAAAGAAAAAGAAAGAACATTCAGCAGGGATAAACAAAGTAGTCCGGGGTAAGGTAGCATTCTAGCGTGCTTTGTAATACCAGAGGGCTAGTTGTTGGTAAGGCAGATGAAGGTAACTGGAGTACAGAAAATTCCCCCAGCACGTCTATTCCGCAGAGAAGCAAAGACTGAAGAGAGCAGATGTTTTCCGAGTAAGATTCTTGTCCCACTTTTTCCATGTAATTTTTCACTTGCCTGGAATCCTTTGCCTGGGAGACAGTCGAGTGCAGTGATTAAGAAGACAGGTTCTGGAGACGTGGGGACCTCGGTTTACAGAGCGTTTCATTTTCTAGCTGTATAGCCTTAGGCAGGCTTGTTCCTCCTCATTAAGATTGTGGTAATAATCTCATTCGGTCTGTCATAAGGACTAAATTGGTTTGTTTTTGTTGTTTACTCCTGGCCAACACCCTCCAGTGGGAACTCATAGGTGGTTTCCTTTTAAGGCATATATAGCTGACTCAGCCGCCAAGACTCCAAGACTCCAGTTCCTCCAGGTCTTCTGACATTCATTCCTACATTATACACAGGGAGTACAATAAAAGAACTTTCCAAGTTAGCCTTTCCCCCAGATGTTTGTGAATAAGGACTGATGATCTTGGTTGCCTCCACAGTGACTCACTTCATGGTAGAAAGCATACAGGGCTTCCTTAACTAATAAGACTTTTTTTTTGCTGACAACTACTTACACTGCCACTCTTCTAAGCTGTTCCAAGGCTTCTCTCACCTCTTTGATCAGTAGGTCATTTCTGGATCTCTCCTTTATTGCTGAAGGGTGCTGGCTAATATTTGTCTCTGAATTATCTACTGTGTATAATGAATACCCACCAATACTAAGATCCTTGGGGCTATGGCTGTCTCCATGTATCTCACACCTTCTTGTACTTGGGCTCTTCTCAACCCCTTTGAGGACATATTTGTCCCAGCCCAATTCTCCAGTCTTAGAGATCTTAGAACATGGATAGATTTCAGAGAATTTATATAAAGTTGTGCATGTGTGTATACATGTGTCTTTATGTACATAGTTTATCAGATTCTCAGGTTGTCGTCTGCCCTCCAAAACATTAAGACCCATCCAGAGTAGCTGATGTTTAGTATCCTACAGCAATCATGGGGGCACAGATCTTGGAAGAGCTAGTTCTTGATTCTCTTCTAATGTGGGTCTGTGGAAGCACACCTTTATAAAATCTCATTTCTCCTGCTTCCCTTCCCTTCCCTTTCCTTCCCTTCCCTTCCTTTTTCCCTTCCCTTCCCTTCCCTTCCCTTCCCTTCCCTTCCCTTCCCTTCCCTTCCCTTCCCTTCCCTTCCCTTTTCCCTTCCCACCCTCGCTCCCCACCCGCTCAGGGCAAGTGTCATCTCTGGACTCAGTTCCTCCCCTGGGGATGCTGCAATGCCTAGCTAGCCCCTTCATCCTCCTCACCTTCTCTACCAAATAGTATCCCTCCTCTTTCTCAAAACACTTTTAAAAATCACCCCCTTTATATTCCTCTAGTGTAAAGCCCATGTCACTGTCTCTGATTGTGTCTCCAGCATCTAGTGCAGACCACATAGTAGGTGACTGCAAATGTTTAGTGAGTACCTGAAATTATCCCCCCTCAGTCTACAATTTCTGGAGCAGTGGCTCCATGTCTTCTCCCTCCTTCTTATTTTCAAAGACTCCGTGCAAAGAAGAGAGTGTGTTATACTTTCCCTTCTGCTCTGATGGTTGACCGTATAACTTTTTAATCCCAAAGACGTTTATGGTGGAAGAAGTGAAATCGTGTATATAGAGTGCTTAGCTTGGTGCCTAGCACATAGTGGGGATAAATAACTGATGACTAATATTGACAGTAGTACTCTGTAGTTCATGTCTCAGTGAAACTTAGTGTTTGTAACTCTTTTGTGTTTAGTGAGAGTAATATTCCTGTCTTCGCTATGCTCTGTTGATGTGGAGAGAAGTTTCCACACCATATTCTGCAGCAAGTGGGCAGGTAACAGCTCCTGGCTCAGGCTGTGGAATGCACAGGCATGCACACTGCAATGAAGTGTGTCATTGTCAGATGATGGGACCCTCAGGCTGCCTGCTGTCCGGTACTAGCAGTGGGGAGGAAGCAACAGCTGCTTCTGGTGCTTCTGGTAATTATGATGGAGGATGATTCAATTCCATGTAGGATCCAGGACCCGAAGGAAACAATCTGGGCTAAGTCAGCATGTGCCTAATGAAATTGTTTAGCTTGGGCTGCGGCCTTACCTACCACAAGCTGTGATCTACTGTGTTCTAACAAAGCAGTTCTGGGAGATCATGCTGTTTGGGAAGGGGAAATGATCAGTAAAATTCACTCCTTGCATCCGGCCTTCCAAATTTGTACTATGACCCAAGTGACTTGTAGGTTAGATTGGAAAGTAGCTTGCTTTCTATGGCCAGAGGAATTTCTATCTTTAAATGGGAGAGCATCACTTCTCTAAGGTGCCCTCCCCAAATCAGCAGGCACTTTCTCCAAGGCTGCTGAGGCTACTTCTTTAATGATTTCCCATTGCTCTATGTTGCTTCTGGCAGCCACCCACGGAAAATGAATCAGGTATATTCTCACATGGGTTTCAATTAGATGCTCAATTTATAAATATGCCACAGCGTGGTTGTCAGTGATGGGAATCTCACACAGTGTTAAGCAACTGGATTCTGGGTTTCAAAGTCTATTTATATATCTCCTGCTACAGGACATCCTGCCCCTTCTTTTTAAGCAGGAAATGGGTTGAGGCAGTTGATCCCGGGGCACCAGATGATGGTGCAGATGGTTATAAGGTCACCTTTATTTAAGCTCTCCCTATGCTTTACTAGTGAAGGAATGCTGGAAGCTTGTAGGAATGTGGTATGGAGGTATTTTGGATTTTGTGAACTCACACATGTCAGAATGAGAGGTGACTACAGTCACCGTGACTTGGTAAGTCTAGCCTAGCCACCTCCCTCAAAGACTCCTTCTTCGAGTGGGTGTCTGTTCCAGTGCATCTTGTGTGTCCGTCATCTTTGGCGTTCTGACCCATGCTGGGTAGCATTCCCATGCAGATGTCTCGTCATTATGGAGTATGAGCTTAGATGCTCGATGAAGATAAGTACTAAAACCAAATTCATTGACTAATAGCCTGACTTTGTGCCTGAATTTTTTTTTTTTTTTATTGCTACATGAATTGTATTGGCTGGAGTGGAGAGGATGACTGATTCCCTGTTGATTTAGTAGAATTGATAGTTAAAAAAACAAACAATTAAAAAAACCAGCAAACAAAATGGACTAATTTCTTTTTCAAAGTAAATTGCCTGCTTGTTGGACTGAATTTGATTAAATCATCTGGTTGTTCTGGCATCATGTAGACAGCACACCATAATCTTATGTGTCAACCTAATGAACATTGAAATAAATTGATGAAACAGCTGTTTCCAATGAAGTAAACATTGAAGTGTTATGTAAGTAGCAGTTCCTACACAACAACAGGTGATTTTTTTTTCCTTGTCTTCAGAAGAGACTGAGGAGTGAGGCTATAGGAAGTCATCTTTAACTAAGATTTGATGAGTCTCTCTGGAAAGTGTCCTCAGTGGAGCCCCAGACCCAGTTTGTTAACCACTGCCAGTTGAATACTACAGTGAGCTCATTGCAGCATATTTGCCTCTGGTGGGAAGGGAAAGGATAAGAAAGAAATGAGCCGGCTCAGGCCTGCCCTTGGCATTTTGGGACTCAAGGTAGGAGTGCAAATGGAGATCTACATGACATAGGTCTTTAAAAGTTATAAATCAGACTTATAAACGTTTAATACATAAAATATGCTCTGTCCTTTTCTTGACAAATACAACTTTATATTATCCTGGAAGGCCAGGTTCAAGTTTAAAATTCTTGGATTTATCATAATCCTGTGCTGATGGTGTAAGTGCCACAGGCCCTAGCCCATTGCTTGATATCTCTTTCCATCTTCAGACAGATACCCCAGCTTGCATATCCAAGCTCCACTTACACCCCTTAAAGTACTGCCCCAGCCAAACATTGTTGGGTGTGCACATTGTTGGTGTAGCTGGTCCTGGGGAGGTTGGATCCAGGGCTCAAGACCATTTGGGTACGGAATTATGAAGTCCTGGATAACTAAAACATGGTCTAGAAGAGAGAACATGGGCTTTTGGTGGTCAGGTCCTCTTGGCATGTGGAGTGAGACTTGGCTGGATAAGGGTCGTACTTGTGTCTAAAAACAGTAGTGAATTTGTCTCAACTATAAAGTTGCTTAATTCATATCTCTGCTTTAGCTTTTATTCTTCTGTATTGGTGTATGCTGAGTCTGTTCATATTCTGTTGGTTGATTAGCTCTTAGCCGCCTGGAACTTTATTCAGCATCCTTGGATTTTCTCACAACTACAGAATATGGCACTCCTCATATGCTCATGAAACAGGGCAGATAGTACTTTAAAAGCAGAAGCTTAGGCTCATGCGCTCTCATTTACAAGCTATGTGACATCAGGCTATTTAGTTAACCTCTTAGAATCTTATAAAGGGAGTACTAACCCTTGGTTCATAAGGAGAAAGTGAGAAAAGATACAACATAGTGAATGCCATGTAACAGACATGCAATAATAGTTAATAGTAATATTAGTTGTTACTGTTGTTTTGTTATTTTAGTTACTTGTTAGGAATGAGGACTAAGGCACTAGACGGTCTGAACTTGAATCTTTGCTTTTTTTGTGACACTGTGCAACCAAAGGCACATTATTGAACCTATATGTGCCTGTGTTTCTTCATTCATAAATTGGAGATAATAATTGATTTTACTTTATAAGATTATTGTATTAGAGCTCTCCAGAGAAACAGAACTAATAGGATATATATATGTATATATATAAATATATATATAAAAGAGGAGATTTATTATAGCAATTGGCTTGCATGGTTATGGAGACCAAGAAGTCCCATGCTCTGAGATCTGCCATTTGCAAGCTGGAGCGCCAGGAAAGCCAGTGGTGTAATTCAGTCCAAGTCCGAAGTCCTGAAAACTGGGGAGTTGATGGTGTAAGTAAGTCCCAGTCTGAGTCCAAAAGCCCAAGAACCAGGTGTGCCAATGTCTAAGGGCAAGAGAAAATCAATGTCTTAGCTCAGTCAGAGAGGGGGATTTGCTCTTCCTCCATCTTTTTGCTCTCTTTAGATTGAATGATGCCCACATTGGTGAAAGTGATCTTCTTTACTCAGTCTGTGATTCAAGGGCTAATCCCTTCTGGAGAAACTTTCACAGACACACCTAGAAATAATGTTTCACCAGCCATCTGGGAACCCCTCAGCCAATCAAGTTGACACATAAAATTAACCTTCACAGTTGTTAAGATTAAATGACGTAATACATGAAAAGTGGTTAGGTATATGCATGCAATATTACTCAGTATTAATTATCATGTCCTTCCTCTCAAGCTTTGAAGCTGACCTTAAGTTTTGGGTTTGGTGGGAGCAATGTTGCTATGGAATGAGCAGCTCTCTTATAGGTCTTCTGACTCTCTTATGAGTCAGAACACTTCAAGCATCTTTCCTACTCAAGCCTTATTGTTTGTTTTTTTAAAATCAAATCTTGCTAAGTCCGAAGTTTTTTCCCCTATGCCTATGAAGAAGCATAGCAGAGTTTAGGGTAAAGACAAAAACTAGTGAGCATTTTGTGGAGATGGAGCAGTTATATAGCAGCTACAACATCTATTTTGATGAACTTGCTGTCACTTCATTTTATTCAAACGTCTATTTACTTTTAGCTGAGGATGAATTTGTTTTTACCTTAGGCATTCAGCAACATTTTTCCAAAGATACAAAAGCAGGAGTGTGTGAATTCCCCTCCTTGATAACCGTATCTGAAATGTTAAATTATGCTAAATGCATAGGTTGTCCTGTATAAGAAAATTTGTTTTTACCGTAGTAGTGGGTGAAGATATAGATTAATTTGTTCATCTCAGCACTCTTACTCAGGACGTCCTTGAGAATAAGGGCACAGGGTGTTTTGCTTGGCCTGAGCAGATCGGTCTGAATCCACTGAAGAGAACCCAGCTATATATAGCCCAGCCAGAGTGGAAAGCACCAATAAGCACAGCCTTCTTCATCTAAAACTATAACCCAACAGGGCTTCCCTGGTGGCGCAGTGGTTGAGAGTCTGCCTGCCAGTGCAGGGGACACGGGTTCGAGCCCTGGTCTGGGAAGATCCCACATGCCGTGGAGCAACTAAGCCCGTGAGCCACAACTACTGAGCCTGCGCGTCTGGAGCCTGTGCTCCGCAACAAGAGGGGCCGCGATGGTGAGAGGCCCGCGCACCGCGATGAAGAGTGGTCCCCACTTGCCGCAACTGGAGAAGGCCCTCCCACAGAAACGAAGACTCAACACAGTCATAAATAAATAAATAAATAAAAGAACGTGAATTTCTAAAAAAAAAAAAAAAACGTGAATTTCTAAAAAAAAAAAAAAAAAACTATAACCCAACAACATAAGCCAAATAACAATAAACTAATTTGGAACACAGTGGAAGATTTTTTTTCTTGACTTTTTGTTTTTAATGTTTCAAATGTTTCTTCTGTATCTTGAGTCAATGGAAGAACACAGGAGTTAAGTGAATGAGTGGACCATAGCAAATATTTTCAGAATGGAGATATAATTGTGGTACTTATTTTTAAAAAGCACAAGATGTTCTATTTCCTAGTTTGCCTACAGAATACGGAATTCTATAACTTTATTTAAAAATAAGAACTACCTAATAATATTAAGGTGGAAAGACTGAATCCTAGGAGGAGGGCTTGGCTTGTTCAAAAATCACACAACTCATTGATAATAGAAAGGGAGTGAATTTCAAGGTGCTGTGACCTTAATTTTCTTTTAATTTCAATCCAGTGTTTTTAATATTCAAAACCCATTTTGTAAGGCATTAAGTTTAATGTAGGTATTCTCAGTGTAATAAGTATCTTGGAAATGAATAAGCCCTTATTAAATAAACTGATGGGTTAACATTTTGGTAGTGACTCTCACAGATATCCTGTGGGTTAGGGATGGGAATCAGTGGTCAGATTTCAAAGGAAGCATATAGACTTGGTCTGTACTTTGTGCAGAAGGGCCATTTTTGACTTGAGGAAAGCCAACCTACACAAGTAACCTTCGAGGCTTAGAAATAATCTGGGGAACTAATATAGGTCTGATCAGTGGAGCTCTCCACTGTCTTTTTAATTAAAAAAAATTATCTAATAACCGAAGCATTTATAAAAACTCAGTAACGGGGCTAGTCAACCATTCAAAAGCCCTCTGGGGCTTAAAATTAATTAAAAAAATAATGGTATGCAGATAAGCTTCTAATTACCAGTTTAAAATGGCTTCTTTTTAGGCTATTCAAAAAAGCCCTTTAAACTGTGCTCATGATTCAAAATAACACATAGCCTGGAGGCAACCCTACAGGTTTGTGTCTTTCTGACTTTTCTGCTCTGGGGAAATGCTGGGAAATGTTGAGAAGCATCTTACCTCTTGGAAATACCTTTTGGATTAGGGTAGTTTTCAAAAAAATAGATTCATCCCCTGGATAAAAGGCAGGGTATTGTGAAATGGACAAAGATATTTCTCCATTGGAAGGCGTATGATCATATCTAACTTAATGTTATGAAATCATAGTACCATTAGCAGCATAATAAGATATTAAAATACATTCTAACTAAGACATGTGGCCATTGATGACCCAAAACAATCACCATTCAGTGGTCAGTGAGCACAGTTTTGTTCTTTCTGTAATTCCAGTACAAATTCTGAGGCAGCCAGAAAAAGTAAAATAGTCTTCACTATTTTGGATAACATGAAAAGAAGGCAGATGGGTTTTAATCATAGATTCTAAAAAGGATTAGGTTTTTTGGATGATCGGTACAAAAATAAATGGTACAGTTTAAATTATGGCCGTAAATGTCTTCAAATTCTTAAAGGGAACAGCTAATCAAATTTCTAGCTAATTAGTTAATGGTATTCTGTGTGGCCACCATTTCTGTGTCTGGATTACACAACCATATGTAATCATGGCAAGAAATCATAATTATGGAGACCTTAGAAATGACACCTCTTACCACATACTTGTTGCCTAGAATCTTCTTTACAGATTCTCCTACTGATGTTACCATGCTTCTGTCGAATTCCTCCAGGAAAGGGGAACATGAGGCGGCATGAGCCTCACGGTTCCATTTCTGCTCAGACACTGGGTTTTGAACTTCTTTCCTGAAGTTGACCTGAGTACAAGTTCTCTGTAGCATCTCCCATCCCATATGAAAATATATAAGAATAGAGCCACTTTGGTAAGAGGGTATCTAGAGTCCTGCTAATTGAATACCCGCTCTGGAAATCCCTTTGGAAACCACCATTTTAGATTCCAGAGCAACAGTTTTCAATGTGGATCATATTTCCCTCCTGGGGACACTTGGCAAAGTCTGCAGATATTTGGAATTTCTCACCCCTGGCATCTAATGGGTCAGGGATGACGCTAAACATCTTATAATGCATAGGATGACGAAAAACTATCCAGTCCGTAATATCAATATTGCCAAGGTTGAGAAACCCTGCTGTAGAGTAATGCAAGATAAGTCTAAGCCCTCTTCTGCATGAGACACATTTTGATGTGTGAAGACAGTTGTATGTAATCTCTTAGCCTTTTCTTTCTCAGACTACACGTTCGTAATTAGTTTCAATGTAGTAATTAGTTTGTAATTACGCTTGTAATTAGCTCAATTGTTGTTCTCAGGGTGCAGTCCTCGGAGTCCCTCCTTGGGACGCTCTTTAATTTCTCAAAGTCTTGTTCGTAATTACATGTTCAGAATTGCAAAAAAATTCCATAGGTGCTCTTACTGAGTTTAGCATAGGACCTAGTACATAGCGATGCTCAGAAAATAATTATTAAAGGTTACAGTAAATCAAAGAATAAGAGTGGGAAAATGTAGAGCCTTGAAATTCCCTAATGAGGTCATTTTGTTTATGAAGATTATAAAGAAAAATCACTTTCTTCATAAGCATTCCTTTAAATCATGACAGCTATTAAGGATGACTGCAGTACTGTAAAACTCCAATTGGGGGAGCCCAGTCACTAATTCAAAGACTGGAAGGAAATGGATCTTAGATTTAACTACAAATTTCCTGGGGGAAAAGAAACTATTTTCTCTTTTTGATTTGTTTATATGTATGATACATGGACAGTGTATAATAATGCCACTTTGATCTTATGGTCTAAGAAAAACATAAAGTCCAGAATGAGAACCATGTATCACACAGCCTTAGAAAATGTGTAGTTTCTTTTTCAGGGTGTTCCAATGGGAAACTCAACCCCATCCACCTTAATGGTGGCAGAGCCCATTTAATTAGAATGCGCCTATTTAGAAACAGTTTTTAACTTTCTGATTGTGTTCCCTTTGAGTACTAGGACAAACAAAGTCAGATTTTGGAAAGGAGCAGAGAGAGATGGTGGGACAGTAAGAGAGAAAAAGTGCCCCCTTATTTTTTCTGGATCAATTTTCTGAATTCTGTCCTGTGTGAGACAGTCGCACAACGGGTAAATTCACAGAATGCCATGTATGGGGGAGGATGCGTGCAACGTGAGAGCCCTCCCTCCACACAGGCATTCCTGCTCAATCTCTCTGATCGGCCAGCAAATGCAGTTCCTTCACATTCTCAGGATCACTTCCTGTCTTCAGTCGCAAGGTCTGTTTCATATTCCGGTCCATTGTGAGCCAGTCGAGGAGGCAAGCAGGAGGAGTTTACAGGCACATCAGGGCCATGTCTTGCTATGGGCCATCCGCAGGTAGGCAGTGGCTCTGCTTCAGTTCTCCCCACAAACTTCCGTTGCAGTGAATGACCTGCCTTGAAGCTTCCTCTCCAGTCCTTGCCTACTCCTATGCGATGTCTGTTCATCCCTTTTTCCTAGCTGACCTCAGTGCTTTACAAGCCACTTGCCTGTTGCTCTGTTAATGACGGAGATGGTTTAATGTTGGCAACCAGATGTGGCCGCCTTTCCTGTTCCTAATCAAAATTAACAGACCAGCATTATGATTGGGGCTGCTCACTGCCCCAAATTAGAAGCTTGCACGTGAATTTATTCAGCTTCTGTACATTTTCATTCTCCAGAGACACATGGGCCACCGTTAGCAATTTTTCTGAAGAAGGTATGACCTAGTAGGAAGAATATGGAATTTTGAATCAGAGAAACCTGGATTGCAGGCTTGTCTTCTGAGCTCTAGATGCTGTATTTTAAAAATAAAGTAATAAGTATACCTACATATTTCTGAAGAAGTAATGCACACAAAGTCACTTGATAAATTATGAAATGGCATATGCATATATATTTCATGAGACAAGTTGATTATGTTCAAGATATACCAGTTCAATCCTAGTATGCCACTATTAGAAATTAAAGTTGTTAAATCATACTGAATAATTTCCAGGGAAATAGCCTACAGGTTAATTAGAGACAGATGGGGTAATGGAGTGACCTCATATGGAACCATAATAAAAAGCAAATGGGAATTGGAGTTAACAGGAGGTTACTTATGGGATACCAAAGGAAATGTCACTCCAGAAGGGAACAGAGATAGAGATTGTTTTGCAAAAGAAAAGTCTCACCAACTAAGCTCAAAAGAACATGGTACTAGGTTTTATCTTTATGTAGCAAATTAAGGTTAATAGGGTATGCAAAGACTGCAGTTGAACGGTTTATATGGCTGAATTAAGCAAGATGCAAAGAAAAAAAGCTGAGTTTTTGAAATTTAGGTAACAAGTGGCAGGGAGGAGTGGTTTCTTGGATCTGTCTTGCTTTTTCCACTAGACGTCAGGCAAATTGATTAACCTATCCAAGCTTTCATTTCCTAATTTGTAAAGTTGGTGCATGAGATGATGTCTGATAATCCGACCGGTTATGACATAAATTCTCTTAACTTATGAGACCTTTTTATTATTTAGAATATTCCCCCTCTTTGTCCATGGTATTGATTTTCTTTTTCACTTACGTTAAAAAAGAAAAAGAAAGTATTTTTACTGCTCTTACATTACAATTTAATATAAAATGTGATAGAGTTGTAGATCTTCAAGGATTCTAAGTTTCTAGACTTGGCAATGTCCGTATTCAAATAACAGTGTGGTGTGGGGCAGCTTCACCCTGTCCTGGTTCGGAGTGAGGAAGAGTCTCAGACTGGTTCTGATCAGTCCCAGCCAAGTGCAGGTGCTGGATGCTTTGTTGTTCACACTGCTCATTCTAAGAATTCAGAGTTCCTATGTGTGTTTTACGGGCTTAGAATAGCTCAGGCCATGGAAGAGGGCATTGTAAGTATAGATATTTTTGCAGGCTGAACAAAATTTTGCATCTTAGTTGGAGGAGGTCATGGAGAGGATGTAACCTCCTGCTGACCGGCAAGCTGGACCCAGGTGATGGGAGGCTCCTTATCCCCTTCCCTGTCCTTGGAATGTACGTTCTGTCCCCTGTTCCCACCCTAGAGAAGCTGTTTCAAGGATGCAGCCTTGAGAGAGTAATGTGTTGTTGAGACCCTCTGGACTGCGTATGTGACTGAACCCCATTAAGACCTCTACATAAACTTTAAAGATTCTTTTAGGCCAGGGCAGAGATCTACTCGTCTTGCGACTGCCCAAGGCGAGCCTCCTATGTAAATTCCCCTCCTTATTAGATCTGCTGCCTTCCAATCTGAAGCCAATAATAGTTGACCAGCACTTCTGCTGGGCAGTTGCTGTACAGCGTTCAGGCAACTGTTGATGAGAGACTCTTATCCTTTGGCAAAGAAAAGGAACACCACCATGATAGGGAGAACTAACCCAGGCTAAGTGGGCATTCACTGGAACGACAAAGAGTGGCCTGGGGGCGTTGCCTTGGTCATCATAAGGCTCCGCAGCGGATCAGTAGGAGATCCTACACTTGCCCCTCCATGTCATCCCTCCTCTCGTCCTCCTGGCTGTCTTCCTAGGGCTCTCCCTTTCTCTACTCCTGGACAGAGCTGTCTTAATTTTCCCATTTGGGTGGGGTTCTTCAGCTTTTCATCTGTGTTTCTTCTGATCTGTTCCTTGTGAATAAATTTTATGCTCTGCTTCTTTAGAGCTTTCTTTTTGGACACAAAATCGCTTTTCAGCTTTTCTTTTTTTTTTTTTTTTAACATTTCAGTTCTCACTTAAATGCTTTGGCTTTCAAGAGTATTGTCTCTGAAACAGGCTTCAAGTGACTATTTTGGAAGTCAGATACTGAATAGTGACACTTTCTCTCGCTCGGCTTTTCCCCTCTCACAATCCTCATTCTTCCCGAGGCAAAGGATGTCTCTGCTGAATTGCAGGTAGTACAGAAAAAGCACAGCACATCGACAGATCTTAAAGCCTTATTTCACAACTTAGCTACAAGGCCGCTCACACAGACATACAGTTCCCTGATTCTGACAGATAATTTTTAAGGTCCTACTGTGTGTCAGGCAAGTTAAAGAATATTAAGTGAATGAGACACAGGATCTGTTCTCAGGGAAATATATAATAATGATGAAATCCAAGAACTTAGAGAAATTGCTGTTTTTCACTTCCTGTTCTGTTCTTCATGCTCACCTCTGGTGATGGAAGAGTAATTCTGGAAAAGCTGACTCTGAAGCAAATGAATGAACATGTTATATTTAAGTGACCTGGGATTACCTTTTATTTAAATGAACCCTGTAGTAAATCTTAGAAACATAAACGGTCAACCACTAACTTGTTTTATAAATTAATTTTAATTTTTGTCCATACATTAGCTTTGCTTAAGGCAAATATATTTGTATGTCTAGTGTGCTCTCTCTCTCTGTAAATATAAAATATAAATATTTATAGGATATATTAAATCATATTTTATCATAGTTTTTCCTTAGAAAGTTAGAATTGTGTTATCATTTTAATTTCTGGGAACAGAAATTAAGCTCATGCATTTATTTAAAAATAATTTAGTGACTGTATTATTACTTTTGCTCACAGTGATGGCAAATTGTTTCACTGAAGGTATACATTAGCCATATAATCTTTGAAATTTTATAAAAAATAAGTTTATCCAAATTTATCTTTAGCTTTGAAAGTCTCACTACCTCCATGAATACTATATTTTTATATGGTTGGATTGGTAAATCAGTTCAATCCTGGATGGGGACATAGTCCCAGAATATAGTCTCAGTTTCTTCCCAGATAATTTAATCATTTAACAGATTCAGGAGTTTCTTAAGTGCCATTAGACGAACAGATGTGTATTTTTGCCTGGAGAAATAAGAAGTATACAAAGGCGTGACTAGTAAAATATTTCAAATTAAATCATTATCATGAATGCAGTGATGTTCCATGTTAGAAATTAACGTAAAAGTGGAGATACACAAAACAAAATATTTATTATTTAAGAAATATTTGTTGAATACAAATGTTGTACCATGGGCTATGATAGACAGAGGGGATTCAGTGATGGATGAAAGAATGCACATTATTCTCATCTGAAATAAATATTTGTTGAACATATGTTGAAAAGTATAATCAAAAGAATATTTTTGCAACATTATCCATTTTAAGTCTTGACTTCTCTCTTTGCAGTTCAGTTTCTTCTAGCCACCAAATTAGCAAGTGACTACTTTCAGATTCATATTGCTTTGCTTACTGAGACTTACAATGTGAGTGAGCTGAACTGGAGTCTGAATGAATAAGAATTTATTGAGCTTATATTAGTGTCCGTTCTGTGTTATGCACATTGAGAAAAGAGGACGTTTAGTCTTTAGTTAGAAGTTTTTAGATGGTTTTTTAATATTTATTCTTCAGATTGAGATATAATTGACATATAACATTGTATTAGTTTTAGGTGTACAACATAATGATTTGATATATGTACATATTGGGAAATGAGTACCACAATGAGTTAACATCCATCACCACACATAGTTACAATTTTTTTCTTGTGTTGAGAACTTTTAAGATCTACTCTCTTATCGACATTTAACTATACAATACAGTATTGTTAACTATAGTCACCATACTGTACATTACATCCCTAGGATTTATTTATCTTATAACTGGAAGTCTATACTTTTTGACCACCTTCACCAATTTCACCTACCACTTACCCCCTGCCTCTGGTAAAAACCAGTCTATTCTGTGTAACCTATGAGTTTGGTTTTTTTAAGATTCAACATATAAGTCAGATAATACAGTATTTGTCTTTCTCTGTCTGACTTACTTCAGTTAGCATAATATCCTCAAGGTCCACCCGTGTTGTTGCAAATAGCAGGATTTCCTTCATATTTATGCGGAATAATATTTCATTATGTATATATATGTATGTGATAGATCATATATGTGAGATATATATAAAAATAAATATATACGTATCACATTTTATTTATCCATTCATTTGTCGGTGGACACTTAGATTGTTTCCATGTCTTCACTATTGTAAATAATGCTGCAATAGACACGGGGGTGCAGATATCTTTTCGAGAAAGTGGTTTTGTTTCCTTTAGATGAATACCCAAAAGTGGAGCTGCTGGATCATATGGTAGTTCTATGTTTAATTTTTTGAAGGACCTCCATACTGTGTCCCATAGTGGCTGCACCAGTTTACATTCTCACCAACAGTGCACAGTTGTTACCTTCTGTCCACATCCTCACCAACACGAATCTCTTATCTTTTTGTTAATAGCCATCTTAACAGGTATGAGGTGATATCATGGTTTTGATTTCTGTTTCCCTGATGATTAGTGATGTTGAGCACCTTTTCATGCACCTGTTTACCATTTGTATGCTGTCTTTGGAAAAATGTCTATTCAGTTCCTTTGCTCATTTTAAAAATTGGATTGTTTGATTTTTGTTATTGAGTTGTATGACTTCTTTATATATATTTTGGATATTAATCCCTTAGATATATGATTAACAAATATTTTCTCCCTTTCTGTTTTGTTTTCCCATTGCCTTTTCATTTTGTTGATGGCTTCTTATGCTTTCAGAAACTTTTTGTAATTTGATATATAGCTCCACTTGTAGATTTTCTCTTTTGTTGCCTTTGCTCTTGGTGTCAAATTCAGCAAATTATTGCCAAGACTGACATGAAGGAACTTACTCCCTATGTTTTCTTTTAGGAGTTCTGTGGTTTGAGGTCTTATATTTCAGTTCATAATCTATTTTGAGTTGATTTTTCCATATGGTGTTAGAAGGGGTTCAATTTCATTCTTTTGCATGTGGCTGTCCAGTTTTTCCAGCCTCATTTATTGAAGACACTATTCTTTCCCCATTGTATATTCTTGGCTCCTTTGTCATAAATTAATTGACCATATATGCATGGGTTCATTTCTGGTCTTTCTATTCTGTTCCATTGATCTATGTGTCTGTTTTTTATGCCAATACCATGCTGTTTTGATTACTATAACATTGCGATATAATTTGAAAGCAGGATGTGTGATGCCTCCAGCTTTGTTTTTCTTTCTCAAGATTGCTTTGGCTACTTGGGGTCTTTTGTGGTTCTGTACAAACTTAAGTTCTTTTTTTTCTAATTCTGTGAAAAATGCCCTTGGAAAATTATTTCATGTCATTTGCAAATAGAGACAGTAGAATTTTTAAAAATAAGGATATATTTTCCCCTGCCTTCTTGTAGATAGTAATAGAAAATAATGCATTCTACCTGCCTTTGAGAAATTAAGGGTTTAGTAGGGAAGAAATGTGCTGCTTGAGCATGACAATAAATTAAATATTTTCACATTCTTGAAAGTAAATTTTCTGTTGAAGTATAATATACATAAGGGAAAATGTATAAACTCTAAGGATATTTTAATAAGGTTGTTTATTATATATTTTTATTTTCTTTGGCTTGTGTAGATCTGAAGCAATGACCTTCTTTTCATACCTGATATTAATAATTTATGTTTTTTATTAGTCTTGTTAACGGTTAATCATTTTTACTAGGTTTTACATAGAACCATAGTTGGCTTTGTTAATTTTCTCTATTATATATTCTTTTATTTCTCTCAATTTTCATTTATATATTTTGAATCTGTTATTCTGCTATTTGTTGCATATACTTTTTGCCGTTATATCTTCGTGGTGGCTTGATTCTTTTGCCATTGTGAACATCCTTTCCCACCCTCCACCCCATTGCCTTTATCTCTAGAAATGATTCTTGCCTTATAATCCACTTTGTTTGGTATTAGTTTTGCTGCATGAGCTATCTTCTGAGTGGAGATGTCTGGCGTATCTTCTTCTACCCTAATTCTTTTCTGTGTTCTTATATTTAGGGTGTGATTTTGCAAACAATTTTTTTAATGCAGTCTGCCAATCTTTGCCTTTTAACTAGAGAATTTTGTTTTCTTATGTGTAATGCAATCATTAACATATTTGGGTTTTTATGTTAATATTTAACATCTGTTTTCTATTTGTCTCACCCACTTTAAGTTTTTTCTTTCCATTCTTGTCTCCTTGTGGACTAATCAGATGTTTTAAATTCCATATTTTCCCTTTATTAACTTACTAGTTGTAAAGTCTTTAACATATTTAGTGGCTACCTTAGAACATGCATCCTGACTTATATAGTCAAATATAAATTAGTAATTTTTCCTTTTCCCAGCAATGCTGGAATATCAGTTCCATTTAATCACATTTACTCCCTCATGCTTTTGGTGTTATTAACTGTAATTGAGTTTTCAGTAATTGGTGTGCTAAGTTACATCTCTCCCACACCATACTTACAAGTACAAGTGATTCATTAGTCCCAAGCTTGAAATATGACATTTATTCCTGATAAACTTTATCTTGTTAGAGCCCTCATAATGCTGATTCTACTTAGGTTCTTTACTATTCCCACAGATTTTAATGGTGTAATAGTGGTGTAATACTTTTGAGAATGTCTTTATTTGAATTTGTTAGAAGAGTTATTCTAAACATGTCTTCCTTGCATGTATTTGGACAATCCTAACTTCAAATTGATGACCAGAATGTTGCTCTTAATTTTAAAGAAAATCAACTTGGAAGAGCAGCAGTTGTTAAAAGTAACTTTATCATTCTGATAGGAATAATAAGCTCTTTTTCTCTTCTTATACACTCATCATGGAAATTTGGAAGTGGTCAAAATATTATGGATAGTAACCATTAGAAAGGTTTTACCATAGATTAATTACAATCTATGACTGAGGTGTTTCTTTTGTAGAAAATTTAATTAGAAAGAAAGAAGGAAAATTCATAGCTATTTATTGCCTTTTTCAATATACTCTGACTTCTTTTCAGAAGTGAAAATAATTCTACTAATGAAGATATTTGTTGCTGTATCAGTCATCTATTGCCTCAATAATAGTGTGTTTTGCATGATCACCCCAAACCGTTTATTTTGCTCACAAGTCTGGACGTTGGCAATTTAGTCTGGCATTGGCTTGGCCATTCTTTGAATCTGGGCCGGGATTACTTGCCCAGCTGGTATCAACTGGCTATTGCCTGATCTAGGATAGTTTTGGCTGTGATGATTGGAGCTATTCATGACTGGAGCAAGCTAGCTCAAGTCTGTGTTCATGGCAATCACAGAGAAGCAATGGAACAAACTAAAACACTCAAGCATTTTTCCAAGCCCCTGTTGATTCACATTTGCTTGTTGACATGGCTGAGCCAGAGTCAAAGGGTGGGGCAGAACATCTCACTCAAAGTAGGAGAGCATTGCAAAGTTATATGGCAAAGTGTATGAATAAAAGATGGGTGAAAAATGGGGGCTATTAATCTAGTTAATGGCCAGAATGATAAATACTATAGTCAATAAGGAAAGAAAGTTGGGGGTCATAAACTGTATCTTTGCACATTTGGGTAGAATAAAATATAGAAAATTATTGAGAGCCTTATTATTTTGGTTCCCAAGTGTTCAGTTTTTAGGGGTTTATGATTTGATTGAGAATGGTTTGATTGGCCTGGTTTAATTTATTTAAGTTAGAGTTATAGACTATTCATGCTCATTAATTTTCCTTTGCTTTAAAGATTGTGACATTTGTTTTGAATTACAAACCAGTCTTGATTAGGTAAGTGAATAAGCACATCATAATCAGCTTAGGTACTACATCCCATAAATATATTTGGTTCATATATTTTACTAGGGGCATTGGCAGCTTATGTTTAATTATTTATAGTAAGACTTCATAATACTCTAATAGGTGTCTGGCCATATATTTGAGAGGAGGAACAACATTTTTCCTTGGTTTTATTTTATTTATTTTAACTTTTAATTTTATATTGGAGTATAGCTGATTAACAATGTTGTGATAGTTTCAGGTGCACAGCAAAGCAACTCAGCCATACATATACATGTATCCATTCTCCCCCAGACTCCCCTCCCATTCAGGCTGCCACATAACACTGAGCAGAGTTCCCTGTGCTATACAGTCCTTGTTGATTATCCTTTTTAAATATAACAGTGTGTACATGTCAATCCCAAACTCCCTAACTATCCCTTCCCTCCACCCTTCCCCCCCGGTAACCATAAGTTCATTCTCTAAGTCTTTGAGTCCGTTTCTGTTTTGTAAATACAGAATGTTCATTTGTATCATTACTTTTTAGATTGTGCATATAAGTGATATCATATGATATTTCTCTCTCTGTCTGACTTACTTCGCTCAGTATGACAATCTCTAGGTCCATCTATGTTACTGCAAATGGCATTATTTCATTCTTTTTTATGGCTGAGTAATATTCCATTGTATATATGTACCACATCTTCTTTATCCATTCCTCTGTTGATGGACATTTAGGTTGCTTCCATGTCTTGGCTATTGTGAACAGTGCTTCAGTGAACATTAGGGTGTGTGTATCCTTTTGGATGCTGTTTTTCTCCAGATATATGCCCAGGAGTGGGATTGCAGGGTCATATGGTAGCTCATTTTTAGTTTTCTAAGGAACCTCCATACTGTTCTCCATAGTGGCTGCACCAATTTACATTCCCACCAACAGTGTAGGAGGGTTCCCTTCTCTGCACACCCTCTCCAGAATTTATTGTTTGTGGATTTTTCGATGATAGCCATTTTGACTGGTGTGAAGTGATATCTCATTGTAGTTTTGACTTGCATTTCTCTAATCATTAGTGATGTTGAACATCTTTTCATGTGCCTGTTGCCAAGACATGTGCCATATGTCTTCCTTGGAAAAATGTCTGTTTAGGTCTTCTGTACATTTTTTGATTGGGTTATTTGTTTTGATGATATTAAGCCGTATGAGCTGTTTGTAAATTTTGGAGACTAATCCCTTGTCGGTTGCATGATTTGCAAATATTTTCTCCCAGTCTGTGGGTTATCTTTTCGTTTTGTTTATGGTTTCCTTTGCTGTGCAAAAGCTTTTGAGTTTAATTAGGTCCCATTTGTTTATTTTTGTTTTTATTTCCATTACTCTGGGAGGTGGATCGGAAAAGATATTGCTGCGATTTATGTCAGAGAGTGTTCTGCCTATGTTTTCTTCTAGGAGTTTTATGGTGTCCTGTCTCACAATTAGTTCTTTAATCCATCTTGAGCTTATTTTTTGTATGGTGTTAAAGAATGATCTAATTTCAATTTTTTTTACATGTAGCTGTCCAGTTTTCCCAGCAGTATTTGTTGAAGAGACTGTCTTTTCACCATTGTATAATCTTGCTTCCTTTGTCATAGATTAATTGACCATAGGTGTGTGGGTTTATTTCTGGGCTTTCTATTCTGTTCCATTGATCTATAGTTCTATTTTTGTGTCAGTACCATACTGTTTTGATGACTGTAGCTTTGTAGTATAGTCTGAAGTCAGGGAGCCTGATTCCTCCAGCTCCATTTTTCTTTCTTAATACTGCTTTGGCTATTCGGGGTCTTTTATGTCTCCATACAAATTTTAAGATTTTTTTGTTCTAGTTCTATGAAAAATGCCATTGGTAATTTGATAGGGATTGCATTGAATCTGTAGATTGCCTAGGGTAGTATAGTCATTTCAATAATATTTATTCTTCCAATTCAAGAACATGGTATTTCTTTCCATCTGTTTGGGTCTTCTTCGATTTCTTTCATCAGCATCTTATAGTTTTCAGAGTACAGGTCTTTTGTCTCCTTAGGTAGGTTTATTCCTAGGTATTTTATTCTTTTTGATGCAGTGGTAAATGGGATTGTCTCTTGAATTTCTCTTTCTGGTCTTTCATTGTTAGTGTATAGAAATGCAACAGATTTGTGTGTATTAATTTTGTAGCCTGGAACTTTACCAAATTCATTGTTGAGCTCTAGTAGTTTTCTGGTAGCGTCTTTAGGATTCTCTATGTGTAGTATCATGTCATCTGCAAACAGTGACAGTTTTACTTCTTCTTTTCCAATTTGGATTCCTTTTATTTCTTTTTCTTCTCTGATTGCTGTAGCTAGGACTTCCAAAACTATGTTGAATAAAAGTGGTGAGAGTGGGCATCCTTGTCTTGTTCCTGATCTTAGAAGAAATGCTTTCAGCTTTTCACTGTTGAGTATGATGCTACCTGTAGGTTTGTCATATATGGCTTTTATTATGTTGCGGTAGGTTCCCTCTATGCCCACTTTCTAGAGAGTTTCTATCATAAATGGGTGTTGAATTTTGTGAAAAGCTTTTTCTGCATCTATTGAGATGATCATATGGTTTTTCTCCTTCAATTTGTTGATGTGGTGTATCACACTGATTTGCGGATATTGAAAAATCCTTGCATCCCTGGGGTAAATCCCACTTGATCATGGTGTATGATCCTTTTAATGTATTGTTGGATTCGAATTGCTAGTATTTTGTTGAGGATTTTTGCATCTATGTTCATCAGTGATATTGGCCTATAATTTTCTTTTTTACTGGTATCTTTGGTTTTGGTATCAGGGTGATGGTGGCCTCATAGAATGAGTTTGAGAGTTTTCCTTCCTCTGCAATTTTTTGGAACAGTTTCAGAAAGACAGGTGTTAGCTCTTCTCTAAATGTTTAATAGGATACGCCTGTGAAGTCATCAGGTCCTGGACTTTTGTTTGTTGGGAATTTTTAAATTACAGCTTCAATTTCAGTGCTTGTGATTCGTTTGTTCATATTTTCTATTTTTTCCTGGTTCAGTCTTGGGAGTCTGTACCTTTCTAAGAATTTGTCCATTTCTTCTAGGTTGTCCATTTTATTGGCATATGGTTACATATAGTAGTCTCTTATACTCCTTTTTCATTTCTAATTTTATTGATTTGAGTCCTCTCCCTTTTTTTCTTGATGAGTCTGGCTAAAGGTTTATCAAGTTTGTCTATCTTCTCAAAGAACCAGCTTTTAGTTTCATTGATCTTTGCTATTGTCCTCTTCGTTTCATTTATTTCTGCTCTGACCTTTATGATTTCTTTACTTCTACTAACTTTCAGTTTTGTTTAGGTGCAAGGTTAGGTTGTTTATTTGAGATTTTTCTTGTTTCCTCAGGTAAGGTTGTATTGCTATAAACTTCCCTCTTAGAACTGCTTTTGCTGCATCCCATAGGTTTTGGATTGTTGTGCTTTCATTTTCATTTGTCTCTAGGTATTTTTTGATTTTCTCTTTGATTTCTTCAGTGATCCGTTGGTTGTTTAGAAGCATATTGTTTAGCCTCCACGTGTTTGTGTTTTTTATAGTTTTTTTCTTGTAGTTTATTTCTAATCTCATAGCATTGTGGTCAGAAAAGATGCTTGATATGATTTTAGTTATCTTAAATTTACCAAGGCTTGCTTTGTGGCCCAGGATGTGGTCAGTCCTGGAGAATGTTCTGTGTGCACTTGAGAAGAATGTGTATTTTTCTGTTTTCCGATGAAGTGCTCTACAAATATCAATTAAGTCCATCGGGTCTAATGTGTCATTTAAGGCCTGTGTTTCCTTATTGATTTTCTGTCTGGATGATCTGTCGATTGACGAAAGTGGGGTGTTAAAGTCCCCCCCTATTATTGTGTTACTGTCGATTTCTCCCTTTATGGCTGTTAGTATTTGCCTTATATATTGAGGTGCTTCCTTGGTTTTCAATCAGAGACTTCCTGTGATACTACTGGTTTTGTGGGAATGTGGTGAAAACTACTGATTTTACTTTCTAAATTTTAGGGGAGAGTTTGGTACTTAAAAACAGATTCTAAAATTTCTTTATTTATGTTTCTAGAAAAATGAAAGTTAGTTACTTTCAGAGTCTTGGTTCTACTATTCTTTTAAAGGTACCTATAAGAACATAAGAATTGTTATACTTAGTTCTTTTTGTTGAAGAAGTATATGCAAGTAGAAAAAAATGTATGTATACAAATAGAAAAAAATCAAGGTAGGTAAACTAAGATATTAATGGTACTTATCTTTGGAAAATAATATCAGGGATAATCTTAAGTTCCTTTTAGTGATACTTTTCAAATTTTCTAAAAATAAATATTGATTATTTCATCAGAATTAAAAATTGATTAAAATTCCATGTAAGGTGTTATGTGTCATTGCCTTCAAAATTTGGAACCATTGCTGAATTTTTCATTCTACATCAATATAGATGTGTTTAGCTGATGAATATACTTTCTATAAAATTATTTACATTCATACTGGCAATCTGTCTGTCTCACATACATACTTGGTGCCCCAGAAGAACTGAATTGCTTGGATTTCTCTGAACTTCCCTTTCTCCCTTGTCCCTTTAGGGCTCTGCTCAGTCTAACTCCTTTTTATTGTTCAGGTCTTAGCGTAAATATTGCTCACCTATGTAAGCCTCTTCTGATCCCCTAGACAAATTGCCCTCCCTAGCACTTATCAAAATTACAATTAATTGTTTATGTAATTAAGTAACTATTCATACTAGTTGGTCTTCCTTCTAGATTGTAAGCTACATAATGGTAGGACCCTGTTTAATCGTATTCACTATTGTATATGATACAATATTTCTCTGCAACTAGCACAGTGCCTGAAACATAGAAGTGCTAAAGAAATGTATTTTGAGTAAATGGATCAATGTTGGAAAGATGGATAAAAAGACGGTTGGCTAGATAGAAGGGTGGATTGAATCTACTCTTTCTAGAGAACCTAGCCAAATACCTTCAACCTAGAGTGCTCCCTTCACTGTCTTCCCTGGCACACTTGGCTGCTCCTTTAGGTGTGTGTTGCATCTTCATTCACTTGTTCAATAGTTATTTATTGAACACTTACTAAGTTTCAGGCATTGTATTATTGCTGTAGTTTAAATGGTAAAGAAGATGTATTAGTTGCTCTCCTGGGGCTTATATTCTGACAGAGATGATTAAAAAAGTAAATAAACATGTCCATAAGGTAATTTCAAATAATAATAAGTGCTAAAAAGAAAACTAAATGGAAACAGGAGTGCAAATATCTTTTCAAGATCCTGATTTCAATACTTTTGTATAAATACCTAGAAGTGGGATTGCTGGATCATGTGGTAGTTCTAGTTTTAATTTTTTTGAGATGCTCTACAATGTTTTCCTTAGTGGCTGTTTACTGTAGTGTTATTCACATTAGTCAAGAGGTAGAAATAACCCAAATTCCATTGATGAATGAATGGATAAGAAAATGTGATATAGACAATGGAATATTACTCAGCTTTAAAAAAGGAAATCCTGTCATGTGCTACAACATGGATGAACCTTCAGGATATTATGCTAAGTGAAATAAGCCAGTCACAGAAAGACAAATATTACATGATTCCACTTATGTGAGGTAAATAAGTTAGTCAAATTCATAGAAGCACAGAGTTGAATGTTGGTTGCCAAGGTTTGGGGGTAGGGAGAAATGGGGAATTGTTGAATGGATATAGAGTTTCAGTCATGCAAGATAAAAAGGTTCTGGAGATTTACTGTACAATAATCTGCATATAGTAACAACATGGTACTGTATGCTTAAAACTTTGTTAGGGTAGATCTCACGTTATATATTTTTTACTATAATAAAAAAAAAGGTTAAATGGGGTAATGTCAGAGTGACCGAGTGGGTGAGGGTGGTGTGTCTTCTTTAGAATGATGGTCAGAAAAAAACCTCTTTGAGGCGAAGACAATGAGCTGATGCCAGAATGCCAAGAAGAAAACATGAACACGTCAGAATGTTCTAGACCAGAGCTGTCCTATAGAAATATAGTGTGAGCCACATAAGTAATTTTAATTTTTCTAGTAGCCACATTAAAAAAGAAACAGATAAAATTAATTTTAATAGTGTATTTTATAGAACCCAATATTTCCAAAGTATTATTTCATCCCATAACTATCTTAAATTATTCGTGGTGCATTTTACATTATTCTTTTGTACAAAGTCTTCAAAATCGAGTGTTTATTTCACACTTAAAACACATCTCAATTTAGAGTAGCCACATTTCAAGTACTCAATAACCACGTGTGGCTAGGGACTACCCTACTGGATAGTGCAGGTATAGACAGAGAAGACAGCAGGGGCAAATGGCTTCTACTAGGGTCGGATTTGGAGAGTTGAGAAAAAGAAAACAGTCCAGAATGGCTGGAGGAAAGGGCAGTGGGTAGGGGATGAGATGGGGAGAGAGACAGGGGCAACTTTTCATGCCTGCCTCGAAATACATGTCAATCACGTCGGGCTCTAACAGGTTGCAAGCACCTCCTTGACCACAAGATTCTTTCTTTTCATTCCACAGCTCAAGATATAAAGTAGGTGACACCTAAGTATTTGATGAATAAGTGAATTGAAGAGATGATTAAACACAAGAGAAATGGCTTGTTGAGCAAAAAAAATTTTTTTTCACTTGTGTTTACTCTCTTAAAAGCTTTTGAACATTAGACTCTGGTACTTGCTAGTTTCTTTCAGCCTATCTATTTATGCCAGGTTTTGCAAACTCCTTCTGAATGTATCATCATTGTTAAAGGAATAATTGCCAATTTGGAGTAAACATTTATTGAACAGCCTTAAATAATTATCCTGTGAGGTATGTTTTGGAATTATCACCCATGTTGTGTGCAATGTTTTATGAAATAATTGGTAGCTAGTACAATGCCTCATTGAAATAACTGCCTGTTTAGTGCAATATTGTCACCCAGCAATTGTTTATGCTTTGCAGTTTTCAGGTGCCTGGAATCTTCTTTTGTGTGATATTTCATTAAAGATTTTCTATTCTGCATAATGGGAAGATGAGCTGCTGGAGCTCTTAATTACTAGGTGTAGCTGTATAGCTTATTGAGTAACGGAAACACACAAAGAATTGTATTCTTAAGCACACAAGTTGCCCTCACTCATTGCTCCATTGAAGATGGACAAATACAGGCTTGAGTCTATTAATACTGTTTTGTGCTGTTCATTAACTGTTCATTTCTGGTATTTGTGTCATCAAACTAAAAATATAGAAGCATAGGCTCTTTTCTTTTTATTGTGTTGTAGATCAAATTCTCTGGAAACAGAGAGCTTGGGGTGTAAGATGTTTATTTGAGATCAGTCTCTGTAGAAGAAAGGAAGAGAGAACAGGTCTGGGTAGAATGAAGGAGTTGAACTCTGATGCAGACCAGTAGTACCTCAGCCAACCTGGCAGGGAGCTCTGGGGTGAGCATTGTTTGTCAGAGCTGTCCCCCATCAAGCTGAAATGGGGGGCCTTTATACCCAACCTTGCACAGTTGCCAGATGCAGGCTGCTCCAGGAAAGGCTTGACCTTGGGCCGGGAGGCTGCAGCTGAGGCCGACCTTGAAGAAGGTGACAGCTGGAGCCTACAGTCCTCACAGCTGGTCAGCACGTCCTCCCTTGAAGGGCAATCTGGGTGGCACAGCTCACTGTTTGCCACATGCTACTAAACCCAACAGTACCAATTTTTCACTGTCATTAACATTTTATCCCATTTTTAGTTTTACATTCAATTTATTTAACCTAATGCCTTAATACCTAGCTTCATTTTATGTTTGTGTACATTTATACAACACTGTAATTAACATAATATAGGTCAAGGCTGGAGAAGGAGTCAGTGGCAATTTCTTTTAAAAAGACTCTTTATATTATTTGAGTATGAGTAACACTGATTTTTTTTCTGCCAGAGTAATACATTTGCTTTGTAAAAAAGTTACAGAAATAGGTAAATTGAGATATGAAAGGTTCCCATAGCATTCTTGAGTAAGACAATTCCCCCCCCCACAAAATTTGCTTTGTTACCAAAGAAGTTAAGTTGAATAGGATGCAGGGGAACCAAGAAATACATGTGTTGACTACATTAGTCAAAGTAGTTCGGTAGGTTTTTACATAGACATTTGATGTGTATGAGACACATAGCATATTGATGTGGCTTATTTATCTCCAGGAAGAATTCTTTACTTGGGAAAGGATACAGAAATAATGAATGATAGATTAGATAGGTAGATAGATAGACAGATAAAATAGATCAATGATATATATAGGCAGACAGATGGATTGATGGATGTCACATCCATAAAGGAATTCCCTCAGAGTATGGGGTCTTTTACCCTATGGTAAACTTCAATGAGATAGCACTTGCATCAAATTAAATGGATGGATAGATGATGGATGGATGGATAGGTAGGTAGATAAATAGATAGTAAATTGATAAAAATTATTGGGCACACTTCATTTCAGGCACTGTTCTAAGTGCCGCATGTGTATGAAGACATTTCACCCCCTCAACTATCCTATGAAATGGTTGTTATTATAATCCTCACTTTACAGTTGAGGAAACTGAGGCACATACATTGATGTTAAGATATTTGCCCAAAGAAATGCAGCAAATAAGTATGCAGAGATGAGTTTCAAATCAAGGAAATTTCCTTTGGAAAACTACCTTCTATATATTCTGTGTTTCTAAACGTGCAGGCAATCTGGCTGATTAGAGATTTAACAAGGAGCAGTTTATTTTCATCATTACCTAGGATATGTCCCTGGTGCCATTGAGCCACCTGTAAGGGAATTGCTAAGTGACACATTATCCCATAATTGCACTCTTTTATTAGAGCAAACCTTCCAAGAGTCAGTGGCACTTGGTTGCTTTTGTTAGCTGAAGTTGAGTGGTTATTGGGCTCCTATGGAACAAAGCTAAAGCTTTTCTTTGGCAATATAAAAGGGACAGTGTGACATCCACTCCACAACCAACTGGTTATTTCTAAGTGCCTAAAACTTTGTCACAAATCAGTAAAGGCTTTGTAAGATACCTCCAGTGCTAGATTATTTATCATTTACATTTGCAAGCCTCTTAACTTCTCTGAGAATTGGTGCCTTCTTTGTAAAAACTGAGTTAAGTTATGCTCCACTTGCCTAGCTGAGTTGTTGGATCACGGTTTTAAAGCGCTTTGTAAACTGTGAACATTTTAACTAGGCAATCTAAAAGAATATTTTGTTAACAATGAATATGCTATGGTCTTATTCTTGCTTCCTTGTATACTATTTGTAATTTCCTTTATTAATTCAGTTGGCCCGTCATTTCGTTTTTACCATCTGCCTAATGAGTCCCAGGTACGCAAGGAACATGCAGTGGAAATCAAGGCATGCTCTAGTTCTCAGGTGCATAAACCCTGCAAATACAATACAGTGTGACAAATGCTATGATGACTTAAATTGGAGTTTCTTAATATCGGCCCTACTGACATTTCAGACAGACAATTCTTTGCTGTGGGAGCTCTCCTGCACATTGTAAGATGTTTAGCAGGATCCCTGGCTTCTACCCACTAGATGCCAGTAGCAACCTTCCCCCAGGTTGTGACAACCAAAAATGCCTGTAGGCATTGCCACATGTCCTCTGAGGGGAGGGGCAAAATTGCACCCAGTTGAGAACTATTGGGGTCAACAAAGGGTGCCTTGACTTCCTGCAAGATGTGATGTCTAAGCTGAGATCTTTGCAATAAGCAGGAGTTAGCCAGTTGAAGAGAGTAGGTAAAGGGGAGAGTGTATACATTAATCCCAGAGGCAATATCCTAAAAGCCAAAACATTAGGAAATAACTTGTTTTTCTTTTGTACCTGACAGCTAGTGAATCTGAATAGTCATTAAACTGTTTTCCTGCATTCAAAAATTTACCTAGTCTTTTTGTGCTAAGAAGATTGGAGCTTGATGTAGATTGTAATACTATCAAATACGGTCTTTTTCTACTTCGTATATTTACGAAAGAAGAGTTTAAAGAACTGAGGAGGACAAAATAAGTAGAGGGAATCACTATGATTTCCCAACAATTAGAACAATTGGCGTTACCTCATATGCTAGAATAAGTGAGGATTCTATAAGAATGAATAAAATTCATGCTTATTATGATGACACAAGTGTAAAAAAATTTTAAAGCATAAGAATTCTTATGAAATTTCTCCTTCTGTGCTAAAGTAGGGCAGAATTCTCCAGAATGAAGTAACCTAGAAACTTAGGACTGTTCATTTTATAATTATATATGTTCTTTTCATGAACTGACAGCTCAGATATAGATTTCTGGAACTAGATTATAGCACAGGACTGGTCTGAAGCTGTACTTTGAAGCACAGAACACTAAAGCTTGCACAGAAGCTGGAGATTGTATTGTCTAAATCCCAAGAGGTCAGATGTTTGTGTAAGCTCAAATAACTACACAGTGGCAGTGTTTGGACTTTATGTTTGACTTCCAGTGCATTTCTGCCATGCATCTTGGTATCTTTTCCATTTTCCAGGAACTCAGGTTTTACTCTATCCAATGAGAAGTGTTTGTATGGGACAAATCAAACCCTGGACAGAGTGTTTAGGGGATGTTTGTGGCATCATACAAAACCCAGTGCTTCATACAAAACTATTCTTTAAAGTAGATGTTTGCTGGTTCTTTAATTATTTTTTCTTTTCTTCTTTTTATTTTTAACATCTTTATTGGAGTATAATTGCTTTACAATGGTGTGTTAGTTTCTGCTTTATAACAAAGTGAATCAGCTATAGGTATACATATATCCCCATATCTCTTCCCTCTTGTGTCTTCCTCCCTCCCACCCTCCCTATCCCACCCCTCTAGGTGGTCACAAAGCACCGAGCTGATCTCCCTGTACTATGCGGCTGCTTCCCACTAGCTAGCTATTTTACATGTGGTAGTGTATATATGTCCATGCCACTCTGTCACTTTCTACCATCTTACCCTTCCCCCTTCCCGTGTCCTCAAGTCCATTTTCTAGTAGGTCTACGTCTTTATTCCCGTTTTGCTGCTAGGTCCTTCATGAGCATTTTTTTTTTTTTTTTTTTTTTTAGATTCCATATATCTGTGTTAGCATATGGTATTTGTTTTTCTCTTTCTGACTTACTTCACTCTGTATGACAGACTCTAGGTCCATCCAGCTCACTACAAATAACTCAGTTTCATTTCTTTTTATGGCTGAGTAATATCCCATTGTATATATGTGCCACATCTTCTTTATCCATTCATCTGTTGATGGACTATAGGTTGCTTCCATGTCCTAGCTATTGTACATAGAGCTGCAATGAGCATTGTGGTACATGACTCTTCTTGAATTATGGTTTTCTCAGGGTATATGCCCAGTAGTGGGATTGCTGGGTCGTATGGTAGTTCCATTTTTAGTTTTTTAAGGAACCTCCATACTGTTCTCCATAGTGGTTGTATCAATTTACATTCCCACCAACAGTGCAGGGGGGTTCCATTTTCTCCGCACCCTCTCCAGCATTTATTGTTTGTAGAATTTTTGATGATGGCCATTCTGACCAGTGTGAGGTGATACCTCATTGTAGTTTTGATTTGCATTTCTCTAATGATTAGTGATGTTGAGCATCCTTTCATGTGTTTGTTGGCAATCTGTATATCTTCTTTGGAGAAATCTCTATTTAGGTCTTCCCATTTTTGGATTGGGTTCTTTGTCTTTTTGATATTGAGCTGCATGAGCTGCTTGTATATTTTGGAGATTAATCCTTTGTCAGTTGTGTCGTTTGCAAATATTTTCTCCCATTCTGAGGGTTGTCTTTTTGTCTTGTTTATGGTTTCCTTTCCTGTGTAAAAGCTTTTAAGTTTCATTAGGTCTCACTTGTTTATTTTTGTTTTTATTTCCATTTCTCTAGGAGGTACGTCAGAAAGGATCTTGCTGTGATTTATGTCACAGAGTGTTCTGCCTATGTTTTCCTGTAAGAGTTTGATAGTGTCTGGCCTTACATTTAGGTCTTTAATCCATTTTGAGTTTATTTTTGTGTATGGTGTTAGGGAGTGTTCTAATTTCATTCTTTTACATGTAGCTGTCCAGTTTTCCCAGCACCACTTATTGAAGAGGCTGTCTTTTCTCCATTGTATACTCTTGCCTCCTTTATCAAAGATAAGGTGACCATATGTGCATGGGTTTATCTCTGGGCTTTCTATCTTGTTCCATTGATCTGTATTTCTGTTTTTGTGCCAGTACCATACTGTCTTGATTACTGTAGCTTTGTAGTATAGTCTGAAGTCAGGGAGCCTGATTCCTCCAGCTCTGTTTTTCTTTCTCCAGATTGCTTTGGCTATTCAGGGTCTTTTGATTTACATACAAATTGTGAAATTTTTTGTTATAGTTCTGTGAAAAATGCCAGTGGTAGTTTGATAGGGATTGCACTGAATCTGTAGATTGCTTTGGGTAGTAGAGTCATTTTCACAATGTTGATTCTTCCAATCCAAGAACATGGTATATTTCTCCATCTGTTTTTATCATCTTTAACTTCTTTCATCAGTGTCTTATAATTTTCTGCATACAGATCTTTTGTCCCCTTAGGTAGGTTATTCCTAGGTATTTTATTCTTTTTGTTGCAATGATAAATGGGAGTGTTTTCATAATTGCACTTTCAGAGTTTTCATCATTAGTGTATAGGAATGCAAGAGATTTCTCTGCATTAATTTTGTATCCTGCTACTTTACCAAATTCATTGATTAGCTCTAGTAGTTTTCTTGTAGCATCTTTAGGATTCTCTTTGTATAGTAACATGTCACCTGCAAACAGTGACAGCTTTATTTCTTCTTTTCCAGTTTGGATTTCTTTTATTTCTTTTTCTTCTCTGATTGCTGTGACTAAAACTTCCAAAACTATGTTGAATAATAGTGGTGAGAGTGGGCAACCTTGTCTTGCTCCTGATCTTAGTGGAAATGGTTTCAGTTTTTCACCATTGAGAATGATGTTGGCTGTGGTTTTGTCATATATGGCCTTTATTATGTTGAGGTAAGTTCCCTCTATGCCTACTTTCTGGAGGGTTTTTATTATGAATGGGTGTTGAATTTTGTCAAAAGCTTTCTCCGCATCTTTTAAAATGATCATATCGTTTTTCTCCTTCAGTTTGTTAATATGGTGTATCACATTGATTGATTTGCATATATTGAAGAATCCTTGCATTCCTGGAATAAACCCCACTTGATCATGGTGTATGATCCTTTTAATGTGCTGTTGGATTCTGTTTGCTAGTATTTTGTTGAGGATTTTTGCATCTGTGTTCATCAGTGATATTGGCCTGTAGTTTTCTTTCTTTGTGACATCTTTGTCTGGTTTTGGTATCAGGGTGATGGTGGCCTCATAGAATGAGTTTGGGAGTGTTCCTCCCTCTGCAATATTTTGGAAGAGTTTGAGAAGGATAGGTGTTAAGCTTCTCTAAATGTTTGATAGAATTCGCCTGTGAAGCCATCTGGTCCTGGGCTTTTTTTTACTGGAAGATTTTTAATCACAGTTTCAATTTCAGTGCTTGTGATTGGTGTGTTCATGTTTTCTATTTCTTCCTGGTTCATTCTCAGAAGGTTGTGCGTTTCTAAGAAGTTGTCCATTTCTTCCAGGTTGTCCATTTTATTGGCATATACTTGCTTGTAGTAGTCTCTCATGATCCTTTGTATTTCTGCAGTGTCAGTTGTTACTTCTCCTTTTTCATTTCTAATTCTACTGATTTGAGTCTTCTCCCTTTTGTTCTTGATGAGTCTGGCTAATGGTTTATCAATCTTGTTTATCTTCTCAAAGAACCAGCTTTTAGTTTTATTGATCTTTGCTATCGTTTCCTTCATTTCTTTTTCATTTATTTCTGATCTGATCTTTATGACTTCTTTCCTTTGGCTAACTTTGGGGTTCTTTTGTTATTCTTTCTCTAATTGCTTTAGGTGTAAGGTTAGGTTGTTTATTTGAGATGTTTCTTGTTTCTTGAGGTAGTATTGTATTGCTGTAAACTTCCTTCTTAGAACTGCTTTTGCTGCATAACATAGGTTTTGGGTCGTCTTGTTTTCATTGTCATTTGTTTCTAGGTATTTTTTGATTTCCTCTTTGATTCCTTCAGTGATCTCTTGGTTATTAAGTAGTGTATTGTTTAGCCTCCATGTGTTTGTATTTTTTACAGATTTTTT
This sequence comes from Balaenoptera physalus, assembly GCF_965194825.1. Classification (NCBI taxonomy): domain Eukaryota; kingdom Metazoa; phylum Chordata; class Mammalia; order Artiodactyla; family Balaenopteridae; genus Balaenoptera; species Balaenoptera physalus. The sequence goes on from NC_138889.1 coordinate 91,484,636, forward strand.
CCTGTAATTGATATCTAGTCTCATAGCATTGTGGTCAGAAAAGATGCTTGATATGATTTCAATTTTCTTAAATTTACCAAGGCTTCATTTGTGACCCAAGATATGATCTATCCTGGAGAATGTTCCATGAGCACTTGAGAAGAAAGTGTATTCTGTTGTTTTTGGATGGAATGTCCTATAAATACAAATTAAGTTCATCTTGTGTAGTGTATCATTTTAAGCTTGTGTTTCCTTATCTATTTTCATTTTGGATGATCTGTCCATTGGTGAATGTGGGGTGTTAAAGTCCCCTACTATGATTGTGTTACTGTCAATTTCCCCTTTTTTGGCTGTTAGTATTTGCCTTATGTACTGAGGTGCTCCTATGTTGGGTGCATAAATATTTACAATTGTTATATCTTCTTCTTGGATTGATACCTTGATCATTATGTAGTGTCCTTCTTCATCTCTTGTAATAGTCTTAGTTTTAAAGTTCATTTTGTCTGATATGAGAATTGCTACTCCAGCTTTCTTTTGATTTCCATTTGCATGGAATATCCTTTTCCATCCCCTCACTTTCAGTGTGTATGTGTCCCTAGGTCTGAAGTGGGTCTCTTGTAGCATATGTATGGGTCTTATTTTGTTTCCATTCGGCCAGTCTGTGTCTTTTGGTTGGAGCATTCAATCCATTTACTTTTAAGGTAATTATCAATATATATGTTCCTATTACCATTTTCTTAATTGTTTTGGGTTTGTTATTGTAGGTCTTTTCCTTCTCTTGTGTTTCCTGCCTAGAGAAGTTCCTTTAGCATTTTTTGTAGAGCTGGTTTGGTGGTGCTGCATTCTCTTAGCTTTTGCTTGTCTGTAAAGGTTTTAATTTCTCTGTCAAATGTGAATGAGATCCTTGCTGGGTAGAGTAATGTTGGTTGTAGGTTTTTCCCTTTCATCACTTTGAATATGTCCTGCCACTCCCTTCTGGCTTGTAGAGTTTCTGCTGAAAAATCAGCTATTAATGTTATGGGGATTCCCTTGTATGTTATTTGTTGTTTTTCCCTTGCTGCTTTTAATATTTTTTCTTTGTATTTAATTTTTCATTGTTTGGTTAATATGTGTCCTGGCGTGTTTCTCCTGGATTTATCCTGTATGGGACTCTGTTCTTCCTGGACTTGATTAACTATTTCCTTTCCCATATTAGGGAAGTTTTCAACTATAATCTCTTCAAATATTTTCTCAGTCCCTTTCTTTTTCTCTTCTTCTTCTTGGACCCCTATAATTCGAATGTTAGTGTGTTTAATGTGGTCCCAGAGGTCTCTGAGACTGTCCTCAGTTCTTTTCATTCTTTTTTCTTTATTCTGATCTGCAGTAGTTTTTCCCACTATTTTATCTTCCAGGTCACTTATCCGTTCTTCTACCTCAGTTATTCTGCTACTGATGCCTTCTAGAGAAGTTTTAATTTTATTTATTGTGTTGTTCATCGTTGTTTGTTTGCTCTTTAGTTCTTCTAGGTCCTTGTTAGACGTTTCTTGTATTTTCTCCATTTTATTTCCAAGATTTTGGATCCTCTTTACTATCATTATTCTGCCTATTTCCTCTTCATTTGTTAGGTCTAGTGGGTTTTACCTTGCTCTTTCATCTCCTGTGTGTTTCTCTGTCTTCTCATTTTTCTTAACTCACTGTGTTTGGGTTCTCCTTTTTGCAGGCTACAGGTTTGTAGTTCCTGTTGTTTTTGGTGTCTGCCCCAAGTGGCTAAGGTTGGTTCGGTGGGTTGTGTAGGCTTCCTGGATGTAGGGGACGAGTGTCTGTATTCTGGTGGATGAGGCTGGATCTTGTCTTTCTGGTGGGCAGGTCTATGTCTGGTGGTGTGTTTTGGGGTGTCTGTGACCTTATTATGATTTTAGGCAACCTCTCTGCTAATGGGTGGTGTTGTGTTCCTGTCTTGCTAGTTGTTTGGCATAGGGTGTCCAGCACTGTAGCCTGCTGGTCCTTGAGTGGAGCTGGGTCTTAGCATTGAGATGGAGATCTCTGGGAGATTTTTGCCATTTGATATTACATGGAGCTGGGAGGTCTCTGGTGGACCAATGTCCTGAACTTGGCTCTGCCACCTCAGAGGCACAGCCCTGATGCCTGACTGGAGCCCCAAGAGCCTGTTATCCACACGGCTCAGAATAAAAGGGAGTAAAAAAGAAAGAAAGAAAGAAAGAAAGAAAGAAAGAGAGAAGAAAGAAAGAAAGAAAGAAAGATAAAATAAGTAAAATAAAATAAAATAAAGTTATTAAAATAAATAATAATTTGTAAAAAAAAATTTTAAAGTAATAAAAAAAAGAAAGAAGAGAACAACCAAACCAAATAACAAATCCACCAATGATAACAAGTGCTAAAAACTATACTAAAAAAAACAAAAACAAAAAAAAACCAGACAGACAGAACCCTAGGACAAATGGTAAAAGCAAAGCTGTACAGACAAAATCACACACAGAAGCAGACATATACACACTCACAAAAAAGAGAAAAAGGGAAAAAAAAAATATATTGTTGCTCCCAAAGTCCACCTCCTCAATTTGGGATGATTCGTTGTCTATTCAGGTGTTCCACAGATGTAGGGTACATCAAGTTGATTGTGGAGATTTAATCCACTGCTCCTGAGGCTGCTGGGAGAAATTTCCCTTTCTCTTCTGTGTTCGGACAGCTCCTGGGTTTCAGCTTTGGATTTGGCCCCACCTCTACATGTATGTCATCCTCCGTCATCTGTTCTTTGCCCAGACAGAACGAGGTTAAAGGAGCAGCTGCTTCGGGGGCTCTGGCTCACTCAGGCCGGAGGTGGGGAGGGGTCCGGATGCGGGGCGAGCCTGCGGCGGCAGAGGCCGGCATGACGTTGCAGCAGCCCGAGGCGCGCCATGCGTTCTCCTAGGGAAGTTGTCCCTGGATCACGGGAGCCTGGCCGTGGCGGGCTGCACAGGCTCCCGGGAGGGGAGGTGTGGAGAGTGACCTGTCCTGCACACAGGCTTCTTGGTGGCTGCAACAGCAGCCTTAGCGTCCCATGCCTGTCTCTGGGGTCCGCGCTGATAGCCGCGCCTCGCGCCCAGCTCTGGAGCTCCTTTAAGCGCCACTCTGAATCCCTCTCTACGCGCACCAGGAAACAAAGAGGCAAGAAAAAGTCTCTTGCCTCTTCAGCAGCTCCAGACTTTTTCCCGGACTCCCTCCCGGCTAGCTGTGGCGCACTAACCCCTTCGGGCTGTGTTCACGCCGCCAACCCCAGTCCTCTCCCTGCGATCCGACCTCCGAAGCCCGAGCCTCAGCTCCCAGCCCCCGCCCACCCCGGCGGGTGAGCAGACAAGCCTCTCGGGCTGGTGAGTACAGGTCGGCACTGATCCTCTGTGCGGGGATCTCTCCGCTTTGCCCGCCGCACCCGTGTGGCTGCGCTCTCCTCCGTGGCTCCGAAGCTCCCCCCTCCGCCACCTGCAGTCTCCGCCCGCAAAGGGGTTCCTAGTGTGTGGAAACCTTTCCTCCTTCACAGCTCCCTCCCACTGGTGCAGGTCCCATCCCTATTCTTTTGTCTCTGTTTTTTCTTTGTTGTTTTGCCCTACCCAGGTACGTGGGGAGTTCCTTGCCTTTTGGGAGGTCTGAGGTCTTCCTCCAGCGTTCAGCAGGTGTTCTGTAGGAGTTGTTCCACGTGTAGATGTATTTCTGATGTGTTTGTGAGGAGGAGGGTGATCTCCGCATCTTACTCTTCTGCCATCTTGAATCCCCTCCCCCCTAATATTTTTTTTAAGGTTAGTTATCTTATACCTTATAAACCTTATTTACTTGGTTATCTTATGTAATGTCTTATTACACTTATTTATCCTGAGATGGCAAGGTTTCTGGGTTGGTAACAGAAGGACACCCGAGTCAGAAGTTTAACAAGCTTAAATCGCTTTTTCCGTAACTCCATTTTCTGATCAGTTCCTCTTGTTTTCATTTGTTTTTTTTCTGGTTTGGGGGAAACCAGGCCTCAGATAGAAATGTCACATTTACTTTGCTTACATCTATCTAACTAGCTTTTTCTGGTTTTGCACATGAAGTTAAACGAAGTAGTAATTCTTAAAATCTTGGACTCATGGGTTAGAAGTCCTTTAAGGGGGTTTCCTCCCAATGATTTCTCCTGAGACATACTAATATAAGGCGATAAAGAATTCATATCCTCTTATGTCAATTTACTTCAAGGTTTATAAAGCTTTTTGACTTTTAGAAAGGACTTACTGCTTATTGCGCTGAAGCTTGTTTTCCTGTATCTTTGACTTTGGTTTAATTCTTCCCCTTGGGCAATAAGCAGAACAGTTCTAATCCCCTTCCATATGACAATGTATAGTAAAGTTATAGAAGCATAATAATGAAAGTCATAGAGGCAAGCAGGAACACTTCTGAATTTTTCCCCAACTTCACTTCATTGCTAGGAATTTAAGTGTATTGAGGATAATATTTTGAAAACATTTAACTGAAGTATCTCTCATTCCTCATTCCTCCTGCCCAGCTTTATCCATGAATGGGTTATTACTGCAACCACATCCTGATAAATGCATAGTAATCAGGGCCTCCTACCCCTCAGGGATGAATGTCAGGGTTATTCCACTAGTCAGACAACCTAGACCAGCACAAGGGTTAGCCAGAAATGGAAAGAATCCCACATGGATGTAGAAGAGGGAGATGTTGGATATAAATTAAGGCCTCAGAATTAAATGCAGCAGAGGAGACTGTAGTTCATATCACTAACTCTCCTACTATCAGTTTTTCTCTAGAAACTATGGCCAACTACCATCTTGAAGAAACCAGGAGAGGATAAGATGTGAGCCCATTTGAGTGTTGGAAGAGGTGGATTGTAGTGGTTTCTGTTGGTTCTCTACTCAGATCTCTCAGATTGTTTCCTCCAATTTGCAGACCCCTCCCTCAGCATGGCTGAGCTTTTGTCTCCAATGACTCATGTCTGCAATATTTCTTTGAAATACTGTCATTGAAAAACAGAAGCTGTTTATCACAATGCTTGGAGCAGAATTATTATTCAGTAAATGTTAACTGTCATTCCTACTATTCTCCTTCCCAAATAGTTTTGGAAGCCTTGACACAAAGAAAATAATTTGAAAGGACTGCGTGCTTCCATATTTTCTTTCATGGAAAAACGAAGATCTCTTTATAGGGTAGTGTTCCCTTCTGTAGAAGAGGCTGGACCAGCAGAGAACATTTAAATAGGAATTGGAGACCTAGATCCCTGTCCTTGCTCCCACCTACTATGGGCCACGTATTCCATACATGTAAAACAAGACGTAGACTAAAACAGACTCAAGGTCCCAGCTGAAATATTACCTCCTCAAAGACCTCTATCCAAGTATCCCACCTACCATGAAGTAACTTTTCAGCTGTTTATTTCCTTAATTGCACTTATCCAGCCTATAATTATCTTGTTTGCATCTGTCTCCCCTCAGTCAGCATGTAATCTTGATGACAGCACGGATCACATCTGCCTTTTTGAGCTCCTTCATCTCCAGTGTCTAGCACCATACCTGGTCCATGGTAGTTTTTCAGTACATATTTATAAAAGGAGTAAATGAAAGAGTGAGATTAAGATTGAAGTTATTCTAGTTATCAATTGCTGAATTGAAAAAAAACCACCCCCAGTTTAGCAGGGGAACCAGCCATTTTGTTATGCCCACAGATTCTATGGGTCAGGAATTTAAATAGGGTACAGTGATGACAGATTGTCTTTCTTCTGTGAAGTCTTGGGATCCAGTTGGGATGACTCAAGAGACTGGGAGTGGCTCAAAGGCTGGGGTCTGGAATCATTCAGAGACATCTTTACTCACATATCTGGCAGGTGGTATGGGCTATTGGCTGAGACCTAAGAGGCAGCTGCAAAAGTGTGCTTAGTTTCAAGGGGAGGGGCTCTAGACCCTGCCACTAGATGTTGAGTGTCAAGGTCACATTGTAAGAAGAGGCTGTGGGATGGGAGATGTTATTGGAGCCATTTTTGGTAAATACAGTCTTCCACAGATACGTATATAACTTGATTCAATTGTTCCAGACTCTAATCTCTTATGAGAGATTAAGAAATAAACATCTGAGTTAGAGTCCTTATTTCTTTTCTTTTTTTTAAATATTTATTTATTTGGTTGCTCTGGGTCTTAGTTGTGGCAGGCAGGCTCCTTAGTTGTGGCTCGCCTGGCTCCTTAGTTGCGGCACGCGGGCTCCTTAGTTATGGTATGAGAACTGTTAGTTGTGGCATGCGAACTCTTAGTTGCGGCTTGCATGTGGGATCTAGTTCCCTGACCAGGGATCGAACCCAGGCCCCCTGCATTGGGAGTGTGGAGTCTTAACCACTGCACCACCAGGGAAGTCCCAGGAGAGTCCTTATTTCTTCCCCAGCATCCTGTGAACCTCAGATCCATACACATAATTTAGAAAAGTCTTATTTGAAGGAGAAAATTAACTTTCCCATATAAACATTCCAGAATGGATGACTCTGTGTTATTGCAGTTACCTGCATTCCTAAGTGGTTTAAGACTATATTAAAAAAAAAGAAAATTTCTGTTTAAATATTAGTGAACATTACCATCTAGATGAATGGTTATATTTCCTTCTGAAAGGAAGTCCTAGAGAGTTCCTGTTCACTTTTAGTTGTGCTTTTTGTGGGAGCCACACTGGACGGACACTGATGTTTACCTGGTGAGTTGCAGGACCCATCATGTTCCCCTCCTACCTTTCTCTTAATGCAGTTCAGTCTCAAGTACCTGAAAATTAATCCAACCCAAACCCTCAAAATATGGGTTTGGCTCTAAATGATGTCATGGATTTAGTGGTTGTTTGTAGTTTTAAGCACACAGTTTTGTTATCCCCTTGCCTCCCTCCAAATCAGGGAGACTCTGTAAGCTTCCATCTCTTTATTTTCTAAATATGTATAATTATGGAGAATGGTAGTTATTCTTCAGAACACCATCCCCCAATATACTAATAAAATCCCAACTCATCAACCAAAATAAAAAGGTTATTCTATTTTCTTTAGAAAATAAAAAATGGTACTCATTCAATGAATGAGTTATTCAGTGTTTTATATACTAATGAAGTTTACAGTACTTTTCATAATGATTGAAAAGAAAGGAGACTTTGATTGCCCTGAGTGAAACAATAATCAGAAGATGTTATTACTCAAAATCCTCCATTTTCTCAGTACTTGCATTAATGTTTTACTGAAATACATCATTCATTAATAGGTAGCTATCAAGTGATACATAGATCATGTGTCCAAGGCTTTGCAAATTATAAGATGGAGTTGTTTGAGAAAATAGTTGCTTTTCCAGTGGTGGGGATAGATTTGTCCTATTCTGATTCATCCATGATCTTTTGTGATTGGCCTCTTTTTTGGGGCAAATATTTGATTTTCCATTTCTCTTATTTGTCTTTGAGAGTTTCACTAACCCTGAGGGAAAGAAAAAACATCTCATGTTGCCAAACTTTGAAAGGTCAGAGATGTACAGGCTGTCTGAGGGAGAGTGTAAAAGCCATTAGCAGCCTGATATCTCATTTGGTGGCTAACAATCCGAGAGGAATCCCGAATAGCCTCTGTCCACATTAATCCCCTAGAAGTAAAGAATCTTAACGAGAGCAGAATAATGTTATCAGTTTCTTCTGTTCTCATTAAATTCCAAAGGCTGTAATTTGGAGGCCTCCTTGGTTTTTATGCCAACCGGTATGCAAGAGATATAGCATGTAGAAAGGAACAAAGTAGTAAACTTAAACCAAAATAGAGTATAGAGTGGCTTATTCATATATATGTATATATATATATGTATATATAATTTTCAATTTACAAAGGCTTAATATACAAAACCGCACTTTAATTTATCTTCCCATTTATGTGCCACCAGTGTCCCACAGGAAGCCCGCAGGTAGAAGGCCCCCACCTTTTCTCTTACTCTTTCTCTTCTATCTGAGTTTTCTTCCCAGTTCTCTCCCTATATATGAATTAACTACTTACTTTTCAGGCCCTAGTTCAAGTCGTATATCCTTTATGTAACCCAGAGCCTCCTCCCCTTCATCTGAAACCCTCCCCGTCTTACTGGCCATACTGCCTATTTGATATTTAATATGTAGGACAAGTACAACACACTGAAGACAATATCTTTATATGTCTCATTGTCACAACATGTATTCACTTATTCACTCATTTATCCATGCATTAATTAAAGAAACATTCCAAGGGTACACATTCCATATCTGGTACTGTGCCAGACGCTGGAGATGCAAGTATGAATGAAATCCTATTTACAATTGACTAGGGCATGGGAATAAGCACAGCCAGATATAGATGTTATGATAGAAATGTCAACAGGACACATTGGGTATACAAAGCAGGACCTAATCAATACTACCTGGGAAGAAGAGAGACCTAAAAGGTGAGCCTCGAAGGAGACACAAGAAGATGTTTATTAGGTGGTAGAGAATGGAGAGAAGTAAGGAGGAAAGGGAGTGATAACAGGGAGAGGAATTCCAAGAGGGCTTAAACATAAGAAAGGCTCTGGTGCAGACATGTGTTCATGGAAGGACAAGTAGTTTTGAATAGAGAAATCTGTGGATTGTGAAATGGGATAGGAGTCAGGTGAACTAAGAATAAGGTCGGACGGGGGGGTAAATTGTGGAAGGCTTTGTTCAATATGGAGAGAAACTTGGACATAATCTGTGGTCAGTAGGAGGCTATTGTGGTTTTCTATGTCAGATTTGTGTTTTCTAAGATCACTCTGGCAGCAGTGCGGAGGACGGATTGGAAAAAGTTAGGCCTGGAGGCAGAAAGAACAGTTAGGGGAATCTCGTCATCGTCCAATGAAAGACAGCCAGACTATGAACTAAAGGAGATAGAGATAGAAGAACAGCTATGATAAATTATGAGAAAATAAAATCTTTGAGACTTTTAACTTTTTAGGGGTAGGTATTGCATCATCTTCTACACAGCCTTAAGCACTTATTAAGCTGTATTGTTAATACTGTACTTGCTAAATAGACTGAACTTTATACTGGTATAAGAAAAGCCGTTAAGAGAGTTGAATAATTTCTGATGTCCCCTAGTAAATTAAAGGCAGATTTTGTTCTACAGCTGAGATTATGTGTTTTATGAATTTTGGGCCTGGGAAACAGAGAAATTAGCGAATTTTTATGTGGACACCATACTTCAGGAGTCAAAGTTTACGCTACTAAATTTTCATAACAAATTTATTTCAAGTTTTGGATTGATATTTAACAGGGTTATTTTATGTTGAGGACCCCAAATAATCCTAAACCAATAGATTTGTATTAATTGTTCCTAGAAATCATAGGTCAATAACATTTTGATTCTTCCTGGACCGGGTGACTGTGTAATTGAATGAGAATGAAACTCCCAGATTAATGGAAAGATTGATCTTCTCGCTTCAGGGGAAAATTCCTTGATACTGGTAGAATTTAAAAAGGCCCGAAGCCATTATGACCTCCTCCCATTCTCCCTATTTTAAAGGTGATCCTTGCAGTGATTTTTGGTACTCACTAGTTTTTCTGGTACTAACTATCGAAGTATACCTTGATATTTCTTTTGGAAGAGCAAATACCTTTGAGATAAGAGTATAAAAAAATCCATTGCATATATGATTTTGAAATTCATGATTGAAAATATTTCCAGTGTCTTCTACCAAGCCATAATAGATTCACTGCCTTCTCTTCCCATTTGGGGAAAAAGGTCTGGCCACTGAACTGATAACCCCAAGCATTGATGGAGCAGTGTAATAGATTTCATAAGTGGCACCATTTCTGTAATGTCTTTTGCAATGTGACTTGACAGATACCCTCATCAAAGGGTAGAACCTAGTTGCTCACTCCCCAAAATTGGTCTGGTCTTATGAATTATTTGGTCAATAGAATGTCGGTGAAATTATATTTCAGGTCTGAACCTAGATCTCAAGAGGCTTATTGGGCTTCTGTTTTCTTTTGGATCCCTGGCTCTGCATGAAGTCAAGCCTGGGCTCCCCTTTTAATGACTGGAGTCCATCTGGAGGAGAGACATCCCAGGTAAAGCCATTCTAGATTAGCCAGACCCCAGACAATATGCCAGCCAACCAGACTCATGGGTAATCCAGACAGATTTGGCCCACAACAGCAGAAAGATGCAGCCAACTCATAGCCTTGTGAGCATAAAAAATGTTTATGATTGTAGACTGAGCTTTTGTGGTTGTGTTACACAGCACTGTGATGGCGAGAGATAACTGATACACATAGGACGTACATATAGGGCAGAGATGAGATCAAACCATTTATGGGTCAGTGGCCAAGACTTGTATCAAAGTCCTCTAGATAAATAGAAATAGCAAGTCAGTCCCAAAGATAGAGGTGTCTGGTCCACTAAGTTGAAGAGATTCAGATCAAACCAATGCAACAAGTGGTATATTTCCCTGTAGAGAAGTTATTCTGACAGAGTCTGAAACCATAGTGAAGGAGACTAATAGCCAAGACAGCTGATTTGGGCATCAGTTAGTGTTTCAATTTTGCCATTTACTGGCAGTTACAGCTGCAGCTAATATTTATCAAGAGTTTTCTATGTGCCAAGATAATCTTACTTAATTCAATGGTCACAAAATTCCTTTTCAGTAGGAACCATTATTATCTTCTCCTTACTAATGAGGGACTAAGGTGTAGAGAGGTTAAGAAATATCATGTCATGTATTGTATCATATATCATATCATATCATATCATGTAGCTAGTAACTGGGAGAGTCAGGACACAAACCCAGGTCTCTGCCCCCAAACCACTCTTATCTTAGGGTCTATCTAAGCTTCATTTTACTCGAGTATAGAATGGGGATGATAATGCTTATTCTCAAGGTTTGGGGCAAATGTTAAATAAGATAATGAATAGAGGCATTCAGTCTTTAGTGTTATTATAAATTTAATTATGATGTTATCCTCTGAGCTCCAGACATATTTGGCAGGCTGCATCTCTGTTTTGGAAACTTTGCAACTGGCTTAATCGTCATGGAGTCTGGAAATCATTCTTTTTATTGCAAAGAGCTTTTGGTCATCTTTTTCTTTGCAGAGAGAGCCCCTTTCCATCCTGACCTATAATCTGGCAGAGTGGTCAGAGGTGATTCTTCCTTTTTCTCATGCATCCTGTAGGAAGGCCTGGATGGAGACAAGGATTCTCTGTTAAAAGCGAGATTAGCGATCTCCTCTGGTGATGGGAATTGCCAGGATTTAAAAGGAAGTGTTAAGGAAAAATTAACACATGATAAAATGGGAAGCCTGTTATACTGAAAGCAAGTTTTCTCCTGCGTATATTGGAACATATTCCTACAGATTTCTTTACTTATGATTATTATCTCTACTGTAAGTCTCTTGTGATTGAAAAAATTAAGCTGTACATTCTTGTAGGAGACATTCAATTCCACAAGACTGGGAGTTAGGGATATTCATAGTTTGATCAGGCAGAGTGGATATATATTCATAGAACGTTAGAGTGGGAGGGGCAATACTAGTCATCGGATGGGCACATATGGGGACACCTCCGTTAGGTGATCTTTCAACCAGTGCTTGAATGCTGCAGTGACTGAAAACTCAGCATCTCCTGAGGAAGTCTATTGTATTTGTGGGGAACTCTAGTGAGTCACAGTCTCCCTTTCTGTAACTTTCACTCACTGAGCTCTAGCTTTCTGGATTAGGAAATACACCAGACTAGTCTCAAGATTGAATTTTCTGGGTCTTTATAATGGATACACTTGAGTAATTTAATTCCTCTCCTATTTGTCTGAAAACTGCTTGCCCATTAGTTCCCCAGGAGGAGTGATAGCCATTTATTAAGAGACAATACCCATTGGTCATAATCAAAAGACCAGGGCTGGATGCCTGATGCTAGGTGGGCTATCAGAGTCACTTTGGAATCGGGACTTTAAGTGTTATGTTACAGCATAAATCCCATGAGACATTTTAAAAATTCTTTGTCAACATTTAAGTGTCAGGATTTTTACATAATATAGACTTCCAGAATTTTAGCTGCTCTTGAAAAATGAGAAGATCTGACAACACCGGGCAAGCATTTCCACATCCTGACAATTGGCTGTAGCTGAGTAAGTGCTACCCCTCTGCGTGGGTCTTACACTCCCCAGCTTTCTGTAGAGCCCCCAAACCATATCTGCATTACTCATTAATGTCACTTGCTTGAGCGCTTTGAGAATCCAAGTTTGCATCAATTTCCTGCTTTGAGTGCATTTCTGTACGTGCAACCAAGAGAGCCTTAAGCAAACTTTACATAATTCAGTGGTTATAACTCTGGCTGGATATTAGCAATCATCTGGCCAACTTTCAAAAACAGATCTTGGACCAGACTCCATAATTATGAAATAAGAACCTTTATACTCTCATTCTCATCTGGCATCTCTGGATTCTCTTATGGCTGGAATATTGTCATCTTAAAATGAAACAAAACAAAGCAAAACAAAACAAAACAAAAGAAACAACCAAACCTCTCCAGATAATAGCCATGGTTAATAACTACTGATATAACTGAAGATAGAAAACATGGAATGTATCACCCATTTTTTTTTCTGATGCACAAAATTCATGCCAATAGGCCAGCTTTCTCCAAGCTAAGCATCTCTGGCTGCTCCCTGGAAGGGAGTGTTTTAAGATGCTTTCAGGTAAGAGCCGCCAAATGCTGGATGCTGCGCACTTGCACGTGATTTTGCTCACTTGGTCTATACTGAGCACTTGGAAGATAGAAAGATGGGAGGACAAGGGAGGAGATTCAAGTAGCCCACAATCCTAAGGTGCATTCTCCTGGGATTCACCTGAGGAAAAGTGATGAGAAATCCTAGGACATATTCAAGGATCAGCCAGCATTGTAATGGCTTAACTCAGCCTGACTGAGAATTAGGTCTAGACTTAGAGCCACATTCTTGCTGAGCCACCTCTTACTGACTTACGGGTTGTAGTTTCCAAGACAGTAATTAAACTCTTCTCACAAAGCCAGCTTTAAGTACTCTCCTCATTCTGCTAATTAAACAGTGCCTACTGTGCCAGTTTCCGTAGTAAATAATTTCTGGTCCTATGTCTTGCTCTCAAGAATTCGTGGCCTGAGAAATTTCTGCTCATCCTACGAGACCTTTTGTTTCTCTAAATAATGCTTATTTTCTTGGCATTCACACTACTGTCTTAATGCCCCTGCTTTCTCCAGACTCACCAAGTTGCTTGGCCATATAATTTATTCAGCATTTCATTTAGTTTGAACCCCATCCACAGCTTTATCTGAGATTTTAAAATGATCCAAATGTAAGCAGTTATCATGATGATAATATGTAACACTTATTAAATGCTTACTCTGTGCCAGACATTGCTCCACTGTAATCCTTACAAAGAGTCTACGATGATGATGGTATGATTATAGATAAAGTAGCTGAGTCACAGAGAAGTTGCCAGGCTTCAAGCCTTTCTATGATTTTCTATTGCCTTTAGGTTAATGTTCAATATTCTTAACACAGCCTCTCAGACCTTTGATATGACCTATTCATTCTCCTCTGTCCCTCACTTATTATTCAGACTTCTTATTTGGGGCATTATGATGATTTTCCCCTCTTCCTCTTTTAGGTCTTCACATAGTTTTCCTCTGCCAGAAACTCCTAGTTCATTCCTTATCCTCACTAGCTTGGCTAAATCATACTCACTATTCAAATCTCAAGTTAAAATTACTTTTCTCAGCAAGGAAACCCTGGTCCCCATATTAGTGTTCTTTCAAGTGTGTTTTTCACATCACCTGTATTGATATCACTTGGAGGTGTGTATTAAAATTTAGCTTTCAGGGCTTCTCTCCAGACCTATTGAGTAAGAAGGTAGGGGCTAGGCATCTACATTTTGAGCAAATGCCCCTGGCAGTTGTTATGAGCTGTGAAGTTGGAGAATCACTTCCATAGACTAAGTTAACTTCCTTGGTTAGTTGTTGCCATAGAAAAACTGTGGCATAGTACCCTGTCCCTCCCCTTTCCAGATAACCATCACATTCAGTTTATGTTTATTATTTATGTTCTCTATGAGATTAAGGGGCCTATATCTGCATTGTTCATTTCTGTATATCTAAATGTAGTCCATTACTTGGCCTATAATTGTGTTTATTAAATAGAAATTTTTTTTCTCCTTTCAATAAATTTCACGTAGCACCTATCTTCCATTTTGTGGATAAATAGTAAATCCTTAGAATTCAAGGTTGAATAATGTATAGTCTTTGGGCTCAACGAACTCACAGTCTCATAGGAGAGACAAGGAAAAAATATAATATTTGATTTTGTTGTAATGTTTGATTTTGTTTGTTGTAAGAGCTCTCTCCTCTCTCTCTCTCCTCCTTCTCTCTCTCTCTCTCTCTCCTCTCTCTCTCTTTCTCCTTCTCTCTGTCTCTATCTCTCTCTCCCTCTCTCCCTTTCCCATTGTAGTTAGCAAATATAATGAAAGAGGTAAGGACTCTATAGGTACAGGAAAGAAGAGACCTAATCCAGGCTAGAAGGAGCAATCTGAGAAGGCTTCCTAGAGGAGGTGACACACAAGTTTAGTCTTTAAAAAGTAGATAATTGAAGAATAGGTGTGCAGAAGGTATTTTAAGCAGAGAAACATGAGACAGCATAGTATGCATTTCGGTATCTGGGAGTAGTTGGGTGCAGCTCAGTGCAGGGTCTCAGGGACAATAAGAACCAGGTGTAAGGATTTTGAGTTTTACTGTGATAGCCAATGAGACATTATGAAGAGAGAAATATGTGGTTAGCTCTGGTCTGTAGAAGTTTGCAATTAAGGTCATATTTCTATTTTACCTCTCTATTATTATGAAATAAAATTTTGGTTCTGAGTGATTAAATTGAGATAAATCATTTATTTGTGTATGCATACATTTATTCATTCATTCAACACATCTATTGAACACATGCTATACAGTAGGCACATCCCCATATTTTATTTAACACTCACAACGTTCCTGTTAATTAGATGGCATTTTTTTCCATTTTGATATTAGAGCTCAGTGAGGTTTAATTACTTGCTTAAGACACAGAAATATTTAGTAAAAAATGGGTTTTCTAATCCTGACCTCCTTGCAAATTTTGTTCTGCTTTTGCTTGGTTCAGCAGTACTTAGAATTCACTTATTCAGTCATTGAATATTCATTGACTCCTATTATGTGCTAGGGGCTCTGAGTATAGCATTGGGTGCAAAAGAAAAAAAATTCTGCTCTTTTGACATTTAGAGTCTACTCGGTATCTAGAAACTCTTGAGAAGTGATTCCTATTGACCCAGCTATCGCTTCTCAACTGTAGGGCTGAAGGAGTCTTGAGGGTGGTAAGTGGTAACAGGGAGATCCAGTCTCTCTCCTGTATCCAACATGTTTTTCCAAGGACATTCATGAAAGGTAAATACTAGCCCTGGCAGAAAAAGGTTGGAAGGATGCCTGAGGCTTCACTTTGATACAAAGAGAATAGAGGGGAGAAGATTATGTGATGATAATAAAATCTGTTAACTACTAAGTGTTTATTGTTAAAGCCAGGTCTCTTGATATTTGGTAGAAGAATATTTAAAGGGCCCAAAGAAACATAAATCTTTGCTAAGCGTTGCTGGCAGATCACCAATAATTTCAGGAAGAGTTAAGCCTGGTTCTTCCTAAGAATAGCCAACATCCTGTTTGCAGATTGTCCGTAGTGAATTTTTAGCCAGATTCCTGCTTCCCCTCTGTGAAAGGGGTACCTCTGCAACCTCAGTTTACTCATCTATATAATCTGTATAACCCATCCAATGTTCCAACCTCCTTGACTTGTTTTAAGGATCAATTAAGATAATGTATATGAAAATGTTTTTAGTCCTTGTCTCATGTTTTTGAAGATAGGTGAAGGATAGATAGGAAGGATTAGGGATTGTTTCACTTAGATTAAATACGTGTAGGGAAAAATTGACCCAGCATCTCAGAAAGGACCAAAACCAGATTGGATCTCTAACCTTGATAGTATGAATCTGTGGGCCTTTTTCCTAGATTGTTTCAGCTAGTTTGTTTAAAGTGACTCAGCTACTAACATCTATCAGTCTCTGACTCTCCTCTATTTAGAATTTCTAAATTCAGGGGAGCCAGAATCTGATTAGTTTAGCTTGAAACTGAATATCACCCTGGTTCCATCCACCAAGTTCAGAGAGTCACAGGGTGTTGGAGTTTAGCATGGTTGCTAGTAGCTGACATCTTTGAATAGAGGAAGTCATTTGAAACCAGATAAAATCCCAAGGATATTCACTGTAATAGAAAGAAAGCAGGAAACAGGAATTATGACAGAGGCTTCGGGAAGGGAGCCAAGCTACAAAGAACACCTCTTCCATCAGCAGTTTTACCTGATGATGGGAGATCCTTTGCTTTGCCAGCTGAGATTCTTAACATGCAGTCTTTTACAGAATTAATGGTCAGCATATAGATGCATTTTTAATCCAACTTCTCTCTATAAAATGCTTGCCAAGGGTGAGATAAAAAGAGAAAGTGCAACAATTGCCTGCTCAGCATAACAGACTGCCTCAAATATGCTGAGAAGAATTGAATCGTCACAGTATAAAAACCATGATGGGTTTAAAATACAGATTTTGTTTATCTTTGATATTGCAATTTCATGGAGGTCTTTAAAAATAACTTAGAAGCTTATATGAAAATGTCCTGCTGTCAAGAAGGGAAATGCACTCCTAGGATGGTATGTTAGTTACCAGTGCAGGTTCTGGAACCAGGACTATGTTTAAGTTCTGTCTCTTTAAGGTATGAAGTGTGTGACCTTTGTCAAGTGTCCTACCACTGCAAGATTTGTATTGTCATCTGTGAAATGAGGTTGATAATACTGTGTAGGAGGGTCCTGAGGATAAAATGTAATGGCATAGAGTGTTTAGCATAATGCCAGGCATGTAGTGAAGGCTTAATAAATGGCAGCCATTATTGCTGTTTTATTATCATCATTATTGTTTTCTAATTCTACGATTTTAAATGTACAGAATGTCAAATCCTCTAATAGAAGTCAGAATTTGTTGTAATAGCTTTATGGAATACCATCAACAATGAAAATAAATGAGCTACATTTCTTTTTTTAATAATAAGTTTATTTATTTATTTATTTATTTTTGGCTGCGTTGGGGTCTTTGTTGCTGTGCGCGGGCTTCTCATTGCGGTGGCTTCTCTTGTTGTGGAGCACGGGCTCTAGGCGCGTGGGCTCAGTAGTTGTGGCTCGCGGGCTCTAGAGCGCAGGCTCAGTAGTTGTGCCGCACCGGCTTAGTTGCTTCTTGGCATGTGGGATATTCCCGGACCAGGGCTCAAACCCATGTGCCCTGCATTAGCAGGCGGATTCTTAACCACTGTGCCACCAGGGAGGTCCCTAAATGAGCTACATTTTCATATATAAACATAGATAAATCTTAAAAACATAACGTTGAGTGGAAAAGCATGTTTCAAAAGATAGATTCAGAATGATATAATTTATATACAATTTTAAACATACAAATTTATAATTTTTATGAACACATTTTGCATCAGACATTGTTATTTGCCTACCCAATATTTTTTTTTCTCCTTCTTGGTTACTAAGGTGTTCTATTTTGCTCAGAGGGGTGGTGCGGCCATTTTTTCACTTTGTTTTCACAATCACAGACAGCTCTGTAATTATCTTCTCTGTATGTGTCTCCCTCTGAAAATGCGTGAATGTTTCTTTAGGGTAAAAGAAGGAGAAGTGCTGAGTCACACATTATATTCTTCTTCAAGTTTACTGTCAATTTCCAAATTACTTTCTATAATTATACTGCCATTTATACAAGAACACATTATAGGTGTTCTTGCTTTCCATCATCTTTGTCAACATTGGTGTCAACAGACTTTTTTTCTTTTCCAATGTAATGGGTAGTATTAGTGAATAGTATCACCATGGTTTTTTTTTTTAATATTTAACGTTTTCTTCAAAAATATTAAGCACATATCAAGTTACAGGTTTTAAAGATCCACTATTAGGAATATATCTAATAATGACATATATTTAGACATTAGGACATGTTTCCAGCATTTTATAATAAAATTTAGTATCTTTGCCT
Organism: Balaenoptera physalus; assembly: GCF_965194825.1. NCBI lineage: Eukaryota > Metazoa > Chordata > Mammalia > Artiodactyla > Balaenopteridae > Balaenoptera > Balaenoptera physalus. Next base: position 91,502,720 of record NC_138889.1, read on the forward strand.
CCTAGTTTGGAACTGTAATGATTTTCAATCTTTGACTTTTTTTAAGACTGTTTTCTTTAGAACAGGTTCCGGTTCACAGTAAAATTGAGAGAAAGATATTTCCCATAAGCTCCTCCCCTCATACATGCATAGCCTCCTCCATTATCAACATCCCCCTCCGTAATGAACCTACATTGCCACATCACTATCACCGAAATTCCATGGTTTACATCAAGGGTTCACTCTTGGAGTTGTACATTCTTTGGGTTTGGGCAAGTGTAGATGACATTTATCCATCATTACAGTATCATACAGAGTATTTTCACTGCCCTAAAAATCCTCTTTGATCTGCCTATTCGTCCCTTCTGCCACCCCATCCCTTGGAACCACTGATTTTTGTACTTTCTCCATAATTTTTCCTTTTCTGGGTGGTACCTGTCGGTACTCCCAGCTACGTGAGAGGTTGAGACAGGAGGATTTCTTGAGCCCAGGAGTTCTGGGCTATAGTGCACGATGCTGATTGGGTATGCACACTAAGTTCTGTATCAACATGTGACCTCCCAGACTGGAGGACTACCATGTTGCCTAAGAAAAGATTAACTGGCCCAGGTCAGAAATACAGCAGGTCAAAACTCACTTGCTAATTGCCATCTTTTAAAAAAATTTGAGTTTTCCTATTTATGAGTCAGATGGGGTACCTTTTTATAATTTGGCAATTTTAGCTTTCCTTTTTGTTAACTTACCCAATCATATCCTTTATCCATCTTTCTATTATTTTTTACAGATTTAAAAAATTTTTAGTATATTCCAGAGACTCTTTGCTTTTGATTATTAGTAAGTATTGTAAACATCTTCTCCCCATCCACTTCAGTTTAATGGTCTTATTATGTTTTTATACAGATATTTTTGAATTCCTAAGTAGTAAATTTATTGTTTTTCTTTCTTAAGGATTGCAGTTTTTTTTGTGTCTTTATTAAAGAGGTCCTTTTCTACTCTAGATCTAAATACTTCCTTCTAAAAGTCGCATTTCAAATTTGAGTTCTTAACTAATGTGGAATTTACTTTTGTATATGGCAAAAGGTAGGAAACATGATGCTATTTTCGTACATTTGAATAATCACTTGCTCAGCACCAGCGATTCTGTGTTCCCTCTTCTGTTCCATTGTTCTGTTTACCTGTCCCTGGCCCAGCAGTACACTGACCTTAATTACTATGGCTCCATAATGACTCTTGATTGCTGAGAAGGCAAGCTACCTATATTGATCTTCTCTAGGAGTGTTTTGTCTATAATCATTTTCTTTTCCATGAGAATTTTAGAAACCCTTTGTCATTTCCATGAGGAATTGTGCAGGCATTTTGATTTTATTTCCTTTGAATTTATAGATTAATTTGTCAAGAATCAATATATCTTCATGATTTTGCGTTTTTCAGTCTTTCTGTGTGGCATATCTCTCTAGTTATTTAGGTCTTATTTTATGTCTTTTAATAGAGCTTATACATATATTTCTGCAAAGGTCTTAACATATCTTTTGTTAGATGCTAGGTATTTTATAGTTTTCTTTGTTACAATAAATGACATTTTAAAGTTATACATTTCTAGTTATTGGTGTGTAAGAATGCTATTGACTTTTGTGCACTGAATTTATATTCAGCAATCTTAATTCTTTTGGATTTTCTATGTAGACAATTGTGACCTGGGATAAATGTCAGTTTCATTTCTTCCTTTCCAAACATATGTTTCCTTCATTTTTTCTTGTGGTGCTATATTGGTCAGTACCTCAAGTACTAACACAGTAGACATCTTTTTATGGCTCCTGATACAAAAGTGAAGACTTCTCAAGATGTTACCCATTCCTTGCTAGATTGCTTTGCTGTACTTGTCGACTACATGTCGTACTATTCCCTCTTGGTGGATCCCATCTCCCAGGATGAAGGCAGGGGCACATTAAACACCAAGCCTCCTGGATTTCTCGGAACCCCTACTTAGAGCATCAGGAGAGAACATCTTTTTCCCCAGTCCAGCATTCCTGACTTCAAGATTTCTTCTCCAGCAGTAATGATAAGGAAGACGAGACAAATCAGATGGATAGATACCTACGTGATATAGCACTAAATACCAGCTCTGCAAAAGCTGGTGGAGGAGCAGCCCCTGCAAGCCCCTCAGTAATCACAAGCTCGTATTATACACAGTTACCCTTCTTAGAATCATTCCTTGCTTTCAGCACAAACTGTGATGCTGTCATTGGCACAGCCTAGTCATATCTTCATCCCTGAAGGCTTGGGGTGAAGTTAGCACCACATGAGTTGAAAAGGAGAGAGATGTGGGGAGCTGTTCCAGAACAGAGGTAAGTAGGCAGGTATGAAGAGGTCCACTTGATGCTGTGATTTCAGCTCCCACCCCTATCCTGACACACTCTTGTGTTAAGGCTGCCCTGTTGCCTCTGTCAGGAAACTACAGAGAATATTTCTCCTCTGCCTTCTCATCTATCCTGGCTTCAGTTTGACATAACTGGCAATATAAAATGACAGTTTAGATCTGCATGGTCTTACACAGTCTAGGATTGTAATACTACAAACGTTACCCCCCATTTTGTTTGACTTTTATGCACATCGTTTTTCATGAAAGATATCAAATATTTGATTTTTGTTCCATATTCCCTCCTCACTTTCTAAAACCTAGCAACAATGGAAAGAAACTTTCAGGGCCTACTTTGTACCTAATCTAAATTCATCCCTGATAACAGCAGAAGGATTGGACTCAAGGTTAGCTTTAGGTCATTTGATGTAAAACACTCTCTGATAAAGTTCCTAATTTCTTTGTTTATGCCACTTATTGTATTATTATCTTTATCAATTCCAGGGGCTCATATAGTCAACCTTTAACCAATTGGAAGCCAGCTAACCAGAACTTTTAATTACTAAGTTCTACTTTGGAAAATAACAAGAAAATAGACTGATATAAGAAGTTTGGTTTACAAAAGATATCTACAGGAATACCTTGAATATTGGAAAAAGATCACTATTCTATGGTTAATATATCAAAAATTATATATCTGAATCACAAAAAGTAAAGATGGTATGATGTGTCTCTATCTAAGGATAATTAGCCTCACCATCATCATCACTAGTATTTTTATATTCTTCTACTAAGGCTGGAAAAGAAGCTAATTTTTAAAAATTTGCAGTGTTTAATGTAAAAAAATAAAACTCAGACGCCTTAGTCAGTGAGTCCTACATTAGCCATGGAATTCAATTAACTAGTACCAATGTCCTCATATATGCCAATTTGTAGCAGTTTTATGCTATTCTGAAAATCGTGCTTGTAATAAAATGTGTGAAATTAAACCAAGAGTGACGGTGCATTATGTTCACTCACTGAAATTTAAATAGGGGCCTCAGCTGTCCCAGTGATCACTTTATTCTCACAGAGATTTTTATAGCTTTATAAGTTCAGAACCATTATTATTTTGGAGGAAAATCAATAATATTTCTAAAAGCTTACATTCAGTCTATTTCAGTGCTAATGCGTCCAACTCCTTTACCATCTTAAACCTCTGTCAGAGTGCCTAGTTTGATTGCTCACTCATTTAAATCTTAATCCTTGGGATTTGATCTGTCTCTCTGATCACAGGAAGGATTTTTATTTTATTATATTAGCAAAAAAAAAAAAAAAAATCAGGATTAAAGCAGTGCTTTGGGTGAGTCTGTATAAAATCCCCACCAGTGAATTTAAATCTTTGAAGGCCTTTTCTTTAACTGATGGGGCACTTCTCAAACGTAGGGTATTTTGAGTCTGCCTTTAAGTACCATTTATTAATCAAAATCTATCAAATAGAATATAATGGCCCCAAAGCCATAACTCTGTGTTCTTTAGGCAAATCTGTACTTTAGATTTAACCAAAAGGAATATCTAATAAGCAACTTTCTGTATTTAAAGGGTCTTTTTTTCCCCTCCAATGTATAATTGGCTCTTTTTTTCTTTTTAATTCTCACATTTCTCATTACCATATTAAATTAAATTATGCCACGAACTTTAAAGTCTTCAGCATCTTCTGTGTTACCTTGCTACAAAACTGGATTTTCATTTCCCGCTACTGAGCCTGACTTTTGTGAAGCAATCAGAGTTTGCTCACTAAGATCTTCTGGAGCCTGTTTTTCTAGGTCCCCACTTCCAGCCACCCACAGAAACTTCCAATAACAGAGTTGTTTGCAGGGATGAAAACTAAGAGTTGAAAGGGGCATTTGTAACACTTAGGTCACCTTAACCTGATTAACAGAAACAGATGAAATCCAAACTTAGAAATTTCTTCCTTGCAAAAGACTACATTCATTCTGGCATGGGAAGGAAAGGTCAACTGAGATTTTGGAGTTGTTGTTTCATGTACATTTCAAGTCAGGGGACTATCTTGAACTGCAAAGGCTTCTTCCGTACAAAGAATTATGGTTTTTGTACCCCCATATGTTTAGAACGTATTTTATCTGGAAGAAATTTTATAGTTAAATAATTCTGCTTTGTCATATCTTCAACATATCTGTGAACAAATCCTAATGGGAAGATGTGTGGAGAGAAAGAGAAGCACCTTATTCTTCATGGCTTCTAAAAGGGGCTTCGAGAGCCCGTGCCAGACCCTTGGATAAATTCTTCATGGAATCTGTATGGTAGGTAGGTGGTAGATTATAAATACAATTCCTTGGAAACAACCAAGTCTGAGCACTGTCAGTACTTCCCATTTCAGCAAAATGACAGATTCATGCAGCCTATATCAGCCTTTCTCCCCTCCCCCACTACATATTTATATCTAGACAGATATAGATAGATATAGATATATATATAATGCTGCAATCTAGATACTTACATTAAAATCTATTTTTAGCATAGATAAATAAGGTGTTAAAAATCTATTCAGAATTTTCATTCCTGCTGAAACTCCCTGTAGCAACCACAACACATTTTTCGAGTTTTGCATGCAATAGCTCTCAGGGGTTCCAGTGGATACTCTTCAGCTCCTGATGTTTGTATCGGTAGATTCCATTAGAGGGTTTTGATAAGAATAACTTGGGCTTAGTTTGCTGTCTGTTACATAAAATTTTCTCTGTGTAATTTCTCTGAAATAAAAAATACTGATAGTTCTCACACTTGCTTATTTCAAGAGGGGGGGAAACTGTCCTGTAAAGTTAGTGTGTGTGCTGCTGCAGTGGTGGCCTCAGAGGTCTACTTCCGTCTCTGAAGAGTGCAGACTCTAGCTAACATCTGTCACTCATGGCACTTGTTCCCGAGGAGCAGTGCAGGAGTGCCCAGGTGACCCTAAATTATAATCAGTGATGCTTTCAGCTGTAGGACAAGGAGCAGCAGTAGGAGTCGTATTTGGATTCACGTGGGTGAATGGAAGCTGGGGAATCTGCAGCGTTGTCAATTGCAGCAGGAGAGAGTAAAGGCCGATGTGTTGCCTGTTGAATTTCAGAGTATGTGTGACTCAGGTATTATTGGGTGACAGTCAGTGTTAACAAGTCACCCCTACTCACCCTGGGCACCTCTTTTTCTCTTTTGATTTCCTCGCTTTTGTCATGTGTCTCCAAGTGTTTGTTAGGCATTTATTTCACCCAGCTGAGAATAATCAGGATAAAGATGTTTCTGACGATTGTTTTAAACTGTAGGACCCTTAAATTAAGTAGTTCACACTGTTTTAAGCTTTAAAACAGAACTATCTGGCTTTATAATGCTTCCCTTTTATGAGGAGGCTTGGAAGATATAAGGTTAGTGAGATACAGATCTAGCATCAAAACACATAAAAGAAAACTGATAGAAGAGATACAAAAATACCTTGAACCAGGTAGGATCTTAAAAGTGCTGTAAGACAGGTAAGAAAAATTTTTTATGGAAGTTCAGAAAATAACTTATTTCCAGCTAGGAAAAAAAACAATGAAAGCTCCAAGGGTGAGGTGTTATGTAGTCTGAATCTTGAAGGGTGAGTCATATCTCTACAATTGAAGATAATAGGGTGACTCTAAAGATATTCCAATTATAGAGAACAGTCTAAGCAAATTATAAAAGCAGGAAAACATGGGGTATGCTTTGAAAAAATAGTATCATCTGAGTATAACACAGAGCAAAACTGTAAATAATCTATAATTATTCTATATACCGTATATTATGGTGTGGTGAAGAGATCACTAAATCTGGAGTCACGAGAAATTGTTCAAGACGTGGTATTTCCACTTATTAGTTAAGAGTCAAGAAGGTTAATTTTGGTGAGTTCTACTTTTTCCAGAAAGACATTAGAATCTATATTTAAAATTACCCTATTTTTTAGTTAAAATATTCTGTGATTAGAAAATTGTAGCAATAATTAATGGGGTACTAGTGAACTAGGAATAAAGTAGAGAAGGAGTATTTGGAAAATTATGAAGGTAGAATAAATATATTATCCCTGATAACATCTGTGGAAAGTGTTGAAAGAAATAACAGAAAAGATTGTAGCTTAGAGATTGACAAATTTTAGTGAATGATGTGATATTAATAGCAACAGAAGAAAAGGTAGGAGGAAAATTGAATGAGAATTGTTAGACTTGTTTTTTTCAGAGTAGAGACTATGTCTTCAGCTTTTTATCTTTAGATCCTAGTAGCGCCTAAATCCATGCTATGCTCTCATTATGTGTTTTATTCTACCATTTCTAGTGTCAAAGAATATTCTTCTTCTATAGGTTTGCACAGTTCAGTGCATGGTTAGGGTAAGCACTTTCTTGTTTTAATAACATATGTGTGACTACAAGGGTAATGTTGAATCACTTGAATCACTGACAAACTTAAAACATACAGAGGAGTATTAAGGAGAAAATAATAAACACAATTTCACAAGCCAGCAGTAACAGCAGCTAAAATTGTAGTGTATAACTTTACCTTTGCATTTATAAGCTCATATGCTTGCTTCGAAGACCTCTGGCAAGGCCATTATCTAGAAATATATTTTGTGAGGGAGGATGTTCCTTAAGTCAAGCCTAAGTAGTGTCAATACTGTTTTCATGAGAGAATAAACGCTGACAATATTCTCCTTCTAGGATTTTAACTTTAGAAGGATTCTTTAGTTCACGTGCAAAGGAAAATCAGAAAGCTGTGTTTTCCAAGATGTTATTAGACATCAGCTATTTTCTCCACGTTACTTTAGTTGCCATTCTTATTTATAAGATGTGGTAATAGGCCAGTGATACTGCCTGCATTAACTAGAGTTGGGTCCAAGACCCAGCAGGGCTCATGGGATAATACCCAATACCTAAATGAACTAGGCAGATTGAATTTGCAAGTTACTTTTGCAATGTTTGTTGTCTGTTCCATGTTTTGAAAAGCCAGGGAAGATAAGTCAGAGTTGAAGCAGCGAGTAATAGAACCAGACAGTGATACTACTGTCCATATCCTGTCCAGTACATGTGCAGTGATTACACTAGGCCACACTTAAGCTCCGGAGACTCAGTGTTTCAGTTAATCAGTGACTTATTTGATGGGAGATTTGGGAGGGATTGTCACAGCAGCTTAAAATTATGTAGGGTTTAAGAGTACAGTTTCTAGATGTTGGTGAAAGAATACAAACTTGGGATGAATAAGTTCTGGGGATCCAATGTACAGCATAGTGATTAAGTTAATAATACCATATTATATACTTGAAAGTTGCTAAGAAAGTAGATCTTAAATGTGCTCACCACAAAAAAAAAAAAGAAATGGTAATTATGTGATGTGATGCAGGTGTTAGCTAAAGCTATGGTGGTAATCATTTTGCAATATATAAGTTTATCAAACATGTTGTATACCTTAAGCTTACACAATGTAATATGTCAATTATATCTCAATAAACCTGGGGGAAAAAAAGTTTTTCGCACAGTTTCTAGGGTAAGACTGCCTGAGTTGAAATCCCTGCTCTGACATTTAATTGTGTAATTTTGTGCAAATTACCCTCTATTTTCTTGGCGGCAGGGGTAAAATTAGGATAATAATGGTACCTTTTTCATATGACTGTGTGAGGATAAACTCAGATAAGGCAGGTAAAAGGCCTAACCGCATCAGACACATACACATTCTCAACAAGTTTGCAACTCTTTTAATTATTCAGAACACCATGTCCCTGGAAGGTATATAACCACATGAGAAAATTTATTAATAATCAGTGCAAATGAGATGAAAGATCTAAAAAGTATTATTCTTTCTACTTTCCATAGTTGGCTAATTATGCTCTTTAAGATAGCTGTGGGAAGGATTTAAAACCAGGACCCTTGGGAAAGGGCTGATAAAATTGGAATTATTTTACCTGATAAAGAAGAAGTTGAATATCTTTTAAACCATAGGTTGGAATCCTGCTTCTGCTGTTTACCTGATGTAACATTGACAAAATACTCAATAGTCTGATCTCAGCTGCCCCACTTTCAATGCCTTAGAGAGCTAATGTGGGGATAAAGTAGGATATACATGTAAAAGAGCTTGGTTAACTCTAAAAACATTATACAAAAATACAGAGTAGCCACTGAACTTAATTACTAAAGACTATTTGCCTAAATAAACACAATCATGGAATCTTTTAGTCAGAGGGACTTGGAAGTTTATCAGTCTAACCATCCTTCCAAAGCTTGAATCCACTCTGCAACTTTGCTTCCCTTCCCCAAGTGGTCATTTGTCTATTAATTGAATTGGGCCAACCAATGTAATTTTTAGCACCCACCATGTTCTAGGCAATGTACTAGTCATTAGGTAAAATTATATTTATTTATTAGTACTTGGCCTTACTTTTTCAGGAAGGATTTAAAGTATCAATAACTTAAAACCCAATTAAACATATAATTATTTGCTTTGACTTTAATACCTCTTATGATAAGGCATTCATTAAATCTAGAGATAACCTATTCCATCTTTGAACTTCTGTGATGACTAAGATGGTCTTCTTCACCTCTTCCTGTAACTTCTAAGTATTGATACTGTTGCTACCACTTGGGGTCATACTAAGTGTGTTGAAGCTCTCTTGTGCATCTCAATCTTTCAGTCCTTTAATACTTGAAGACAGCTCTTCTGTTACTTGAGTTTCTCTTCTCTAGACTAAACTATCTCTGTTCCTTAAATATTTTCATAAAATGAGGTCAGGTCTTTTCACAATCCTGGTGGCCATTTTCTAAACTGGTCATTTGCCTTCATAGAGCATCTCAGTTCTGTAAAGCCATCAACCCCCTCCTGAATACCGTGCCATGTAATCTAGCCCACTCCTTCTCTAAACCTTTTACAGTTTATTTTTCTCTAGTTCCATATAAACATCTATCTGCAAAGCCTTCTGCATCCTGAATTTAAAACATGGTAAGCATACAACAACTTTCCTATAAAATTCCCACGACTTCTGTTTTCCAGTTAAGTCATCATTGTTGATCAGAATTTAGTCCGGAATACAGTTTCCCTAGTAACTATTTTCTGGAACAGAAATTGTCTCTAAGGAAAATCAGGAAATTAGCAGATACGCAGATTTTTCATCAGCAATGAAGAGAAAATAAATATCCCAAAAATGGATTGTTGGCGGAGGGGCATATTCATAACTTTGAGGATAATTTAAGAGAGACTAGTATTATGGTTTCCAATAAAATGAATCTAACTCCCTCTATCAGCCAAAGAACATGTTAAGCCATGAGAATACGAGAGATTTAATGCAATGAGTGGTTTACATGTATTTTCTTCATAGAAGATATGAAAATTATTTAATGGCTTTGTGGATTCCAGACGATTTAGATGCTGCCCTCCTTGGAAGCTTCATTTATTTGTGATAGATTTGAGTGTTATCAGTATTTCAAACAATAGCTAAATGGAACAAGAATAAAAAATCATTTTTTCTTCTATTAATCACTATTTCCATTGCAAAAAGTTCAGTTGAATAAAATAAAAAGCTATTTAAAAAATTTAAATGAAGGGCTTTGGTTTTAGTTCCAACATGTAAGGTACTAGAAGTCATTGCTCTCGTCCTTCCTACCAGAAAAAGGTGGACAAACTGAAAATCAACCACTTTTGTGGACTCATTAGAGAATGGAGGTTGCAGAGCACTCCACCACTCAAACACCTAAAGAAACCCATGAATCCAGAGAGTCATAGCTGAGATCTGATTCCCTGGGGCAGAAGCTGCCAACCAGAAACTGATAGAAACATATAGATAATATTTTTGAGGAGTTGCTGGAGGCTGAGTGTGGGCTCACAGGACAGGGAGAAACTCCTGGGGCGTCGGTGTTGGAAGGGGGCCCACGTTCATGGGCTTTCTCGAGGGACCCCACGAGGATCTCATGGTGAATCTGAGAAAGATCCCTCAGTCGCTCTGGCAGGGGAAGGGGGAGATGAATCACTTTGAAATAATCCCAGAGCTTTTTCCACAACAAAGACCTAGTCCTCAAGGGAAACACTTGACCAGAGTATTATGGCATTTAGGGTAAGAGCGGTGTTCCTCCTCCGTCTCCTCTAGCCTCCTTGTCTCACCTAAGAGTGTCAGGGGGAAGCCTTGTTGTTTCAAGTTATAAAAGTGTTCTAAAACATTTCAATCACATGCTGAAACTTAGAACATAAAACTCAGTCACATAAATAAAAATTATATTTAAGGTAGATTTTTGTTCTATTTTATGGTCAGTTTAAGGAACAAGAAAGAGGGAAATGTAAAAGGGAAGGAGAAGTTACGAGGTGTTATAAAGAGATAAATGTTCAGGAAAAAAGCACATAAGGATAGAACAAGAGGCAGAGCAACACAGAGATAGAAGCAAGGAGAAGAGCACTGTGGCTAGTTACGTGGGCTCTTATTGTCGACAAACAAATAATCAATCAATCTAAGAAAGAAATGGAGAATTTTATTCCAGCCCAATTTGAAGATTATAACCTGGGAAGAGCATCTCAGAAAGCTCAGAACTATTCAGCCCGCTAGAAATTGACACAGCTTATATAAGTTTCTTGAGACAGAGGGCTGTACATTGAATGACATATTATTGACAGTTCACATAATCCAGATCTAAGAGTCATCATGGTGGGTCATGTGACCCCTTACAAGATCAGGAAGGCACTTTATCTTTTAAGGAGTTGTCTTGGTGCTAGGAGAATGTTGCTGTTTATGGTTGAGCAGGTGTTCCCGCTGAAGGGGGAGGTCTGGTGGCTGCATAAGGCAGATACACAATGCACCGTGGGGAAGAGAGGAGGCCAAAGGGCAGGGAAGAATTTTTATGTTTAAATTTTTCTTGTCATAAAATATGAATTTTATTTCACAAAATGTAATATGGGGACAGGTTAAATTCTTAGTCTAAATTTTTGGATCTGTAGAATGGGTAAAATAATGCCCACTTCAAGGTGTTATTAGGAAAATTAATTATCTAATGTTTTTAAGGTGCTGATCATGGCGCTAGACATATAGAAAGTTTTAACTAAGTAGTAGCTATTACTATTAAACAATCACATACAGAGAAAAATAAAGATAAGTCATTTGGAAAGAGAGCAAAACCTTCATTGCCTAACACCTGCAGTTTTGTAGCTGTTTTGAATTTTGTGTCAAAAGTCTTTTAAACTTGGGTTACCTTTCTTTCAATGCCAGGCATAAATTAGGTTATCAGCTCTTAAGAGTTATCCTGAAAGTGAGGATAAAAGAGCATGCATGTCTCATTGCCAGGAGATCAGAACAACTTTTCCCATGTTTAACTCATGGATACTACCTGGCAATTTAGTATAAAAACCAATCTGTATGTTTTCAAACCAGTAATTCACATTTTTATTGTATTAGCTAATTTGATCAATGATTTTTGGCAGCGTTAAGAGAAATTTAATTGTGTGTTCAGTTTTTACTACATACTTCTGTAAGAAAGTTAAATTAAGCAAAAGTACCAAAATACAATATTGAATTTGCACTTCAGATTGAACTTGTAGTTGCAGAATTAATAGGATAGAACCCAAGGGTAACAAAGAAGAAGAAAGAAATGCCACTGAGCTCTCTCCTCCCTGCCCAGGCACACAGATGCAGCAGCCTCGGGCACTGGGTATGTCAGCAGTATTTCTGCAGAAGCTTCAGTTAACAGCTACCCCAAGAGTCTGACTCTGTTATAAATATGACCCCTGAGTCAAAAAGTAAAGGTCACAAATCACTTACTTCTCCTGGCATAGAAAGACCTGGCAGAAGGGAGATAAGGCCCCGAGAAGCATATATTCTTAACGTGTAAAGCAACCTGTACCTTTGCAATTATCAGGAATTTTCGGATGGCAGGTGGAAATTTACTAAAGGAAATGTGGACATTTTTTTATTGAAAACAGGCTCTATAGTTTTAAAGTAAAGCTTTTTTTCGGGAGGAGAAGGGGGCACCTTCTCCCTTGGTTCATTTGTCAATTAAATCCATATTCTCACGCTGTGAGACTGGGAGAATCCATCTATTAAATTAACTGGACAATTTGGCAACTCCCTAGTTTAGTCCATCATAGTCAAGAAGGTTGCCTCTCTCTGTTGAATAGCTTGAGTGGAGCCCTTTAAAAATTCTTTTTAAAAAAATGGAAATAATCCAAACCTTCAACCATAATGCAGTGGATGAGCATTCTGTTTTACTCAGTTGATGAAATACAATGTATCCTTTTAAAAGTATAAAATTTCCACATTCATGCTCATTATAAGTCTAAGGATCAGGGTACAAAAGTGTGTATATGTATGATTTTACTTAATAAAAAGCCTTTTTTAAACAAACATTCAAAAATTTGCATGGAAAAACAACTGGAAGGGTAGATACCAAAATGCTGACCTTTTTGATAATGGGGATATGGGTTTTTCACCCTTTCCTCCACTTTTTTGAATTTTGCCAACTTTTTATTATGTACCTATAAAGTTTCTAAAAGAAAAAAAATGCTTCTTAAAAATTGTGGTTTGACAAATATTAATTGAACGCACAGGGGTGCCAGCAGGCCCTGTGCTGAGGTCCAGGGAGGAATGGGACACAGGTCCTATCCTGGAGGGGCTCACGGTCTGAGGAGAAAGCAGACAGTTAAACAAATAATAACAACATTGTGAATGGAATGCATTAATAAAACATATGCCATTTCATCTCTGGACAGAGATGGTCCAGAGAAAGGAGTGATCAACTGGGAGAGGAGAGATCAGGAAAGCTGTTTCCTTATTGTCTTAATCAGTTTAATTGAGCAACACACACTGAGTACTTGGTATGTGCCAGGTCTCTTTTCTGAAGAATGTCCATCAAGTAAGAGGGAACGAGGGACTGTGTCAAGTGCTGCTGACCCACGTGGAGGCCACTGGGGATTTGACTCAGCACTTTTAGTGCAGCGATGGGGTGACAGCTGAAATAAACTGGGCTGAAGAGTGAATGGGAGAGTAATCATTGGAAGAGCAAGTATAGGCATTTCCCTTCAAATATCAGAGAGATATTTCCTTCAGTGCTTCCTGAAGTGTTGCTAAGAAATGGTGCAGTAGCTTGTGAGGTACAGAGAAACTTAAGGCAGGAGCCATTACAGTGCCATGTTTGTATACAGATGGGAATAATCCAGTAGACTGTGAAAATCTGATGATAAAGGAGAGACCAGGAGAACTGCTGGAGAGATGTCCTTGAGTGAGTGAGTGAGTGAGTGAGTGAGTGGGAGCTTGTACATAAGTGGAGGCATCAACTTTAAATAGGAACATGGATGGTTCATCTGTGGGGTTGGGTCGGGGGATAAGCTGTGGGAGTCCTGATGCTGGCAGGTGCTTAGATGTAGTGGTGGGAGTATGTGAAAGTGTTGTTCTGATGGATTCCATTTTTTCAGTCTAGTGGGAAGCAAGGGTATCAGCTGAGAATGATGCTGAGAGAGGAGTTGAGGGTTTGAAGAGGGAGGAGAATGTATTAAATAGGAGAGTGAGAGAGTGATTGGACTATGTAAAAATTGTGTACAGTTGTCCCTGGGTATCTGTGGGGGATTGGTTCCAGGACTCCCGTGGATGCCAAAATCCATGGATGCTCAAGCTCAAGTCCCTTATGTATTTGCACATAACCTACACATCCTTCTGTATACTTTAAATCATCTCTAGATTACTTATAATACCTACTACAATATAAACACTGTGCAAATAGTTGTAAATACAATGTATAGTATGTTATGTAAATAGTTGCCAGTGCCCAGCAGTAATTCAAGTTTTGCTTTTTGGAACTTTCTGGATGAATGGACCTAGAGATGATCATACTAAGTGAAGGAAGTCAAAAAGAGAAAGACAAAAATGCCATATGATATCACTTATATGTGGAATCTAAAATATGATACAAATAAACCTATCTATGAAACAGAAACAGACTCACAGACATAGAGAACAGACTTGTGGTTGTCAAGGGGGAGGTGGGGGGGGCAGGAGGGAAGGATTGGGAGTTTGTGATTAGCAGATGCAAATTATTTTATGGAAGATGGATAAACAACAAGGTCCTATTTATAGCACAGAGAACTATACTCAATATCCTGTGATAAACCATAATGGAAAAGAATATGAAAAAGAATGTATATATGTATAACTGAATAACTTTGCTGTATGTACATCAGAAATTAACAACTTTGTAAATCAACTATACTTCAATAAAATTTTTGAAAAATTATTAATGTGGAACTTTCTGGAATTAAAAACATTTTTTTTTTTTTGTCTGCAGTTGGTTGCGAAACCCGTAGACACGGAGGGCCAACTGTAATTACCTGGCAGCATCAGGTGCCCTGCTGGAGTTCACTGTCATTAAGGTAAAGCAAAACCAACGTGTGTGGTGGAGTGCTTCACCAGCCTCATTTCAACAGGCTCGTTCAACTGCATGGCTGTGGTTAGGGAGTAGGCAGGGATTAACCGAGGTTGTTGCTTTGCCAAGAATTTGTGCTGAAATGAGAGGGGCAAAGGGGTTGAAGGTGCATGCCAAGAGAATGATTAGTCGTCAGATTGAAACTGACGAGGAGCGAGAGGACATCAACTTGGCAGTTCATGCTACCTCGCAGGCTAGTGAGGAAGGTCGACAGGTACATTCACGCATCCCGTGTGCGTGTGTGTGTGTGTATGCACGTCCATGCGAGGGTGTAGATGTCCTCATGTGCAGATGAGCAGGAGAGAAAGCGAGAAAGTGGCAGATTTCTTACTCTATGGTTACCAACCTTACCAGTCTTCAAACCAGCCTCATCTTCTGAGCTCTACTCTTTGGAGACTGTGATGGCATTGCTGGTGCTTCAGCTGCGTCCCTCTGTGTCATTTCAGGCAGGGAGGAAGCAGACCCAGGGCTCCTTTAGGAAACATGGGTGGTTATCGCTCAGCTGGCTTAGCTGATAACCATACGCTGGTCAAAGTAGAATATAAATCACCCTTTCAGCTCAATAAAATTTTTCTGGGGCCATCTAAGATTAGTTTATTTTTCCTAATTGTGTTGAATAGGCAGTTTCGTTTTGCAAGAAGTCTAATTTCAAATAAAAAAAATATACAATTCTTATAAGACATCAAAGTCTAAAGCCTTAGAGAAAATTCAGGACATCTTATCTTTTCTCCAAATTATTTCAAGGCCTTTCATACCTTAAATTATCTGTACTTGAATTAACACCTAATTCTAAAGAAGAAAAAACAAGCGCACAGACAGTGTAAGCATGCGCACGCACACACACATGCACACGCACACACACACATACACACACACACACGCACGATTTGCCTTTATCTTGGACTCCTGTATAATTCTGCTCCAGGCCCTGGATGGGTTTGTTATGTTGAAACATTGTATTAAGCTGGGTGATAACAAAGTTCACAGAACTATTTTTACTTGTGAATAAATACAGAATTTCTATTGCTGAGATACTAGTTTGTTTGTTTGTTTTTTTAGTAAAAAAGAAAATTATTTTAGAGGCATTCTACAACATACCTGATAATTGATGTTTGATGTAGTAGTACCCAAGAATTTCTGTAGTTTTAAGATAGGTAATGTAATTACTAAAAGTAATAGTTCTGTTGAGTAATTATTAACAATTTCAAGTGAGTGCTATTTCTCTATTAGAAATACATATAGGCCATTTAGCACTTTACAGGATATCAAGTATAAATCACCTCGGCTTTTCCTGGCTCCCAGGCTTCCACTGGAGTCCAGAAGGAGTCCCCAGGTTCTGTGTATTCATGATAAGATCATCCCTCCCTCTACTTGACCATTAGCAGAAGTGGCATCTCAGATCTCAACCTCTCTCATCTCAACCTACTACCAATGCCCTAACATTCAGAGCCTTGATGAGACCACCTATCATGAGTCCATTAGAACTAATCCCATCACATCTTTAACATTAGCTCTTACAAGATCACCAAATAGCATTTACATTTTTAAATTCAATGTCCAAACGTCATTCCTCGTTTCATCTGAACAGTCTGCAGTTTTGAATGCATTTAACCATTTATTCCTTCTTAGAATATTTTCTTCACTTGGACTCCAGGATGCTACATTTTCCTTCATTTGCTTCAACTGTTTTTTCTTCCTTAGTCTTCTTTGTAGGTTCATCATTCATGTCTCAAACCTGTGAGCAATAAGTGCCCCAGGGCTCATCCCTCAGTGATCTCATCCAGTCTCATGGTTTTAAATAGCTGATGGCTCTCAAATGTATTTCTTCAGCTCCTTCAAATCAAGACATATATATCCAACTACCTACTTGATATATTCACTTGGGTTTCTAATAGGCTTCTCAAACTTAGCATGTCTAGAAACCAATCTCTGAACTTTTTATCTATTCAGTTCCTCCCTCAATTTTGCTAAAGCCCCCCATTATTCAGTCAAATATAAATACTAATCTAGTGTTGCTGTGAAGGTATTTTGTAGATGTGATTAAAGTCCATAATCAAAGATAAGTAAGGAAGGCTGTCCTAGATGAACTGAGTGGGCCCGATCCAATCAGTTGGATAACTTTAAAAGTATTGAGGCTTCCTTGATAAAGAAATTCCATCTGTGGATAGCATTCCCTGCCTGACAGTTCCATTGGCCAAGTGAAAGTGGGAGTGGAGATTTCATTTAGAGAGTGTGGAATAGAACTTGTGGCCCATCTATAGAATGCCTGGAATGGCCTTTGGAGTTTAGATTTTATCCTGTAAGAAATAGGAAATTAGTGATAATTTGTAAGCTGTGAACTACTGGATCAAAATAAAATTTTAGAGCATATTGCTTACAGGATAGATTGGGGAAGAAATCATTTTCAAGTACAGAAATCAGGTACTCTGTTATTATACTATTTCAGATGTAAGGGAATGAGTCCTGATATCCTAGTGAGAATACGAGATGGAATTAAAAGGATATATTTAACAGTGATTTCAAAGGAAGAACTGAAAGGACTTTAAAATAGATTGCATAGTATGCATGTTTTGTGGTGTGTGTGTGTGTGCCTGTGTGTAGTGTGGGAGTGATGAAGGTAAATTTTGTATAATGTGTGTGTGTAGTTATAGAGTTGAGAAGATAAAAGAGAAAGGAAAGATGACACTATAATTTTTTATGTTGCATAACAGAGAAGATAGTATTTCCAATAACAGAAACAAAGGAGAGAAAAAATTATATCTCATTTCAGATTAATATCTAACACTCATTATGAAAACATACTATGTGTCAGGTGCTCTTCTAAGCATATGTTATGTAGTACCTTATTTAATTTGTACATAAATCTGATGGTAGGAGCCATTCTTCTTCCTATTTTAATAGATAAAAAGATGAAAAAGAAACTGAGGCACAGAGAGACTAAGAAACATATATAGTTGTGGTCAATGGAAACATTTGAGGGGAAATAGTTTAAGTATGGGATGAATTTTTTAGAAGGAA
Organism: Balaenoptera physalus; assembly: GCF_965194825.1. Taxonomy (NCBI): domain Eukaryota; kingdom Metazoa; phylum Chordata; class Mammalia; order Artiodactyla; family Balaenopteridae; genus Balaenoptera; species Balaenoptera physalus. Next base: position 91,520,492 of record NC_138889.1, read on the forward strand.
GAGACATGAAGAAGGTATACATATTCAAGTTATGTTTTTAGTTATTCGTATGGATTTCTGAAGTTGGCATCCTGGATTGAGGCCCTGGGTATGAAAATAAAGCCATTGAGCTAATTCCTTTTTAAGCACTAGGGTCCAGACGAAAATAAAGAAAGGGGCATGGCTCTGGCCAACTTCAATTGATGTTTTTAATTATAATATTATTGATCTTTTGTAAGAAAGCCTTGGGGAAGAAGCAAAATTAAAATTAATCATCTTGAACATTAAAATCAATGAGCAAAAACGTGAAAACTTGTAGTGATAACACAGAAATCACCTTCCTTTTGCCTAATTCACTATGTACTGACAGGTTAAAAAAAAAACCTTTTAGACATAGGTCCAATTATTTATACGTTTTAAACTTACAGGTCATTTTATATGTGTACCATAAAAATATTTGTAGCAATGCTCAGTTATGAGCCTTAAATTATTGACCTTCCTGTGAGTGGATGATTTGGAATTTTAGAGTTGTGAGGTTTCCCCAAGTGTGTTCTATGAAACCTAATTTAGTAAGTGTTCCATATACCTCTTAACAGTGCTGTGGTCAAATAAGTAGGGAAATGATGGCTTACACAGACTTAAGTTGCTTTCTTTACTGCAGCATGTCTCGGAACTCTTAATACACTAGTGTAAATTGTGAATCAGTGAATCGGAGATCAAGTATGCAGTATTTCCAAAACTGATTTCTCCACCGGGATCTTTCTATGAATGTCATCCTAATGAACTTGTGTTAAACTAATAATATTCTGGGAAAAACTGATAAAAGTTTCCTAAAATGTTAAGAATATAAGTATAATTAATTACATGTATATAATATATATCTTATAATAACATACCTTATACACTAGTATGTTGTATAATATTCACTCTTTAATATATAATGTATAATTCTCTCTTCTAATATATAATAATAATGAGACATTGTTTATGTGTATAATTAATCTTATTATGTTATGATTATAAAGTATAGAAAATATAGAAGATTATAAAGATAGTAAAATATGTCTCTAATCTTCCCATCTAAAGGTGATTACTATTATCATTTTACATATTTCTTTTCTTGTTGAGATTATACTGTGTATGCATACTTTTTTTTCCATTCTTTCTTGCACTTAACATTAGAATGACTTTCTTATTCCATCAAAACAGATCTCAAATATATGGATAAACTTTGACTTATTCTCATCTTTGGAGGTTTGCCAGCAGGTACAATGGAGAGGAGACTGGGTGCTATTATTAGGAGACCCAAGTTCAATTTCAATCTTTGCTGCTAATTAACTGCATGACCATGACCTAGTCACTTAACATATTTGGGTCATAGTTTTTTCTCATTTGTTCCTTGAGGTAATTGTCCCAGATGACTGCTAAGGTCACAACCAGCTGCTAAATACTATCATTCTATGAATGAGTTCCCATATTATTTCAGACTACAGGGGTTCTGAATTACCTGGTATTAGAAGGTTATTAGCTTTTTATGACCTCTTTGCATAGTACTGTGGCTGTATGTTATAACTTGTAATCAACTACCCACCTATATTAATTAGAAGAAAGGTACTATTGCCTATGAACTTTTGTGTATTCCACCATGAATTGAAAAAAGCAGGAAATTTTCCATTAACTGAAGAATATCAGTTTATGCATTCAGCTTAAAAAAATCTTAATCTCAGAATTAAGAGAAGGTTTCTTATTAATAAAATAATCTCTTTTTCTTATAGTATAAAGGGTAATTGGTTACACATATAAATTTTCCCTGAAAAGATGGGCAAGATGTAGATGAGTTTGAAATGATTTAGAACATGCTGTTTTCTGCCAGACTTTTGACTGATGCTATTTAGCAAACGAAGAGACTGGTATTTAAGAAAATTAAAAACACTGTTATCTTTGTCCAGGCCCTCCTTCCCCTGTGATTCTGACCCCTAAAAAAAGACTTGGTTTTATTTATGGTTAGAGGGCATGTCAAACAGAAATTTTTTTTTTTTTTTTTGGCAGTGAATCATGCTGCCTTAAATCATTATTTCTCTTTAAGCGAACAAAAAAAAAAAGTTGTTTTTTTCAGGATGCTTTTTTATTTGCTTATATAATCTTCCTGTTGTTCAAACTGGATCATTAGGCCATTTCATTAATTAAATTAACTGTCCTGTAGGACTAATCATTATTTTCTTATTTTGCAATATCTTCTAGATATCCCCTGTGAGAATTGGGTTGGCCCAAAAGTTCATTAGGGTTTTTCCATAAGATGTAACAGAAAAACCCAAACGAACTTTTAGGCCAACCCAATATATACATAAAGTAAGATGCTGGGTGATGGTCAGATGGGAACCTGGTGAGTCTTTTTCAACTTCATTGACTTAGGATCCTGGCCCTCCCCTTGCCCCATCTTGGGAGGCTTTCACTTTAAAAAGATTGGCAGCTTGGGTTAGAGGGTGTAGAAAATTACGTATATTTAAGTACAGTTTCTGTGACCTTGATTTTTATTTTTTAATTAATTTATTATTTATTTATGGCTGCATTGGGTTTTCGTTGCTGTGCACGGGCTTTCTCTAGTTGCGGCGAGCGGGGGCTACTCTTCATCGCGGTGCGCAGGCTTCTCACTGCGGTGGCTTTTCATTGCAGAGCATGGACTCTAGATGCGTGGGCTTCCGTAGTTGTGGTGCACAGGCTCAGTAGTTGTGACCCATGTGCTCTAGAACACAGGCTCAATAGTTTTGGTGCACGGGCTTAGTTGTTCCATGGCATGTGGGATCTTCCTGGACCAGGGCTCAAACCCGTGTCCCCTGCATTGCCAGGCAGATTCTTAACCACTGCGCCACCAGGGAAGCCCTGTGAGCTTGATTTTTAGTCAGAGTTAAACGTTTGGAATTTATTTAACAATTTCTGAACATTCCTGAAAGGCAAAGATGCAAGGTTAAGAGAGGAGTTAGTACAGAGGTCAGTATGGTCTGCTGTGAACAGTGGATGTGCTGCAATGAAGGTGCTCTTTTATGAATAGAAAGGGCACCCCACCTACACTCTCCTCAAACAACTCTTTCTATTTAAACGAGTACTTCTTTGCTTCCTGGCCATGTTCATGATGTATAATGTTTTCTTTATGCTGCTTTTTCTGAATGTCAATAAGGGACCGAGCAAGGGAGGAGGTTTAAAAAGGAGTGATTTTAAAACAATTCTATTACGTTTCATTTATTCAAAGAATTATGTTTCCACTATAGATAAATCACTATCTTTTGAATTACATGCCACATCCTATTACCTAAAGTGATTACCTAAAAGTGATAACCTGAAACAAATATGATAGATAAATCATCACTCACATATAAAGTCTTATACAAAATAAAGTGCTACTATCCCCATAGAAAAATAGATAAATTACATGAGTAGATAGTTCAAAGAGAATGAAATCCACATGGCCAATATACATATAAAAATGTTTAATGTTAATATCATTCAAATAAATTCAATTTAAAACAAAAAAATGCCATTTTCATTAATCAGTTGATGATCATAGATAGGCAGTGTTGGTGAAGTTGACCCCCAGGTGGGAGTCAAATGGTTATAGATTTTCTGGATTTGGCAATGCGTATTAACTGTCTTAAAATTTCATACTATTTAACCCTGTAATTTCAATTCTAGGAATTTTAAATTTAAAAGATCAGAGGAAAAGCTTATAAATAAGTGCATTTATATTTATATTTCTAAAGTATTGAAAACATCTTGTGTGCCCAACATAGGGATATGATTAAATAAATTATACTACTTCCATCATTAAAAATTTTATATACTCACTAAAGAATCATGTTCTAAAGAACACTTAAATTTGTGTAGAAATGTTCATGATATAATGCTGAATAAGAAATACAAAACTGTATATTCACTATTTTCTTAAATAAATAAATAAATATATATATATATATATCCCCCGCCCCCGGCTCTAACCATATGCATTCTAGGGCACAGTTCAGGGTGGGTAAGAATGGGTTTAGTGGGAAGTGGGGCAAGTAGAAAATAACCTGCACATGGATTTATAAACTCCAACATTCTAGATAGTAAGCTCCTATTAATACAGTCTTAGGACTTAAGCTTCATGAGAGTAGGGATCAGGACCAGTTACGTAATTAGTGCGACCCAGTGCAAAATTAAAATGCAAGGCCCCTTGATCAACAATTGTTAAGCATTTCTGGAGGGTGGCAGCAGGACATTACATCAAGTATAGGGCCTTTCTGGGCTTCCAAATGCCAGCCCTGTGTGACTGCCCTGATCGCATGCCCTAGAACCTGTCCCTGGTAGGGAACACATTATATCCCCCCTTCTAGTATAATGCAAGGAACTCTAAAAGTTGACACATATTTGACTTGATGTTCCTGAAATGTATGTCTTTTTTTTTTTTTAAATCTGCCGATAGTTTTTTTTTTTTTAATATTTATTTGTTTATTTATTTATTTTTGGCTGTGTTGGGTCTTCGTTTCTGTGCGAGGGCTTTCTCTAGTTGCGGCAAACGGGGGCCACTCTTCATCGCGGTGCACGGGCCTCTCACTATCGCAGCCTCTCTTTGTTGCGGAGCACAGGCTCCAGACGCGCAGGCTCAGTAGTTGTGGCTCACGGGCCTAGTTGCTCCGCGGCATGTGGGCTCTTCCCAGACCAGGGCTCGAACCGGTGTCCCCTGCATTGGTAGGCACACTCTCAACCACTGCGCCGCCAGGAAAGCCCTGTATGTCTTTTTTTAAACTAAGGACCACTATTAAAGTATGTGCTTTCTACCTGACCTGTATGATTGATTATTTAGAGCTAAATGCATATTTCCACACATATCTTTAATAAATGCAATTGTGTTAGCTGGCATCTACCACCAACCTATCAAATTCCTTTTAGCATTCAATTTTGTCATCTAAGATCTCCTTTTTTCATTGTCCCCAATGTACTATTACAGTTGGAAAGAAACTACAGAAACTGTCATAAAGTCTTGTGTTTAAAGTTTCAATTTAGTCATTAAAACATATCAGACAACCTTCTTCTTAATATTTTAGGCAGCTGGAGGCATTTATTCTTAGTCATTGTTCTAAATAGCTGAGAATAGGGGATTTGCCTGAAGGCTCATTAGCCTGGTCTGTTTCTAGATATTTAAAGTTCTGAGTTAAATGTACCTGTAGGTGGGTTCATTAAGATTTGGGGGCACCATGTCTGAAAGTTATAAATATACCTTCAGTTATGGCCTTGATTTGATTTGATACAGCAAACCAGGGATGTTTCAGTTGTATCAGATCACTAGCTAGATGATTTCAGGGGTAGAGTTTAGAATTAAAGATAGAGTATTTTATTTCTCTTGAGATGGCCATGAAAACTGTTACCATTCTATGCAATGCGGTTAATTCTAGGACTCCCCTGTGTTGTCTGCATTTGTGCCTTCACATTCTCTTAAACTGGGATCAAGAGAGAGAAGCAAAAAAAAATATTTTCAACCAACTACTGCCTTTTAGAGATGAGGAAACTGACCTGGAGAGGCAATTTGAATTTCGTATAATTTTCATGTATCACAAAATGTTATTTTACTTTTGCTTTTGTTTCAACTATAGAAATTTTAAAACCATTCTCAGCTAGCAAGCCATACAGAACCAGATAGTGTGCTGGGTTTGGTCCTTGGGCTATAGTTTGCTGACCTCTGTCATGAAGCATTCTTAAAAATAAGTAGTTGAATGAAAGAGTAAGTGAGAAATGGATGGCTAAATGAAAAAGTGAATGAAATGAATGTAATTAATATATAACCTGGATAGTAAATGGATCATTATTCAAAAATTAAACTTTAATCATGGCAGACCTAGTTAAGTTTTACTTAATTAATATCTTAATTCTAAAATCATTAAAGGTGCAGATAGTATTTTAAGTAAAGTTCATTTTGCATCATAAAAATAATGTCTAATTATTATAGAAAATTAGGAACATTTAGGAGAGTAGAAAGATTGAAACACTAGCCCTATTCAGAGATAGCACATTAATTTCCAATATATTCTCTTTTATTCTTCATATATATGTATACATATAATAATTTTATATAACTGTGATCATACTGTGCCTATCTTACATCTACTTTATTTTTTTAATATAACAATCTCCATTTTATTATAAGATTTTTTTAAACATCATTTTACATGATGGCTTTATTTATTTTTTTTTTTTGGACTACATTTATTTATTTATTTATTTTGGCTGTGTTGGGTCTTCGTTTCTGTGCGAGGGCTTTTCTCTAGTTGCAGCGAGTGGGGGCCACTCTTCATCGCGGTGCACAGGCCTCTCACTATCGCGGCCTCTCTTTGTTGCGGAGCACAGGCTCCAGACGCGCAGGCTCAGTAGTTGTGGCTCACGGGCCCAGTTGCTCCGCGGCATGTGGGATCTTCCCAGACCAGGGCTCGAACCCGTGTCCCCTGCATCAGCAGGCAGATTCTCAACCACTGCGCCACCAGGGAAGCCCGATGGCTTTAATTTTAATAATATTCTATTATGTGATGACTTCCGTAGGCATGAATTGTTTCTCTTATTTATATTAAGTATGTAATTATTTTAAAAATTAAAATTTAGCTCCATTTTCCTGCTTGTTGATCAGAGCACAGGTATACATCAAAATCTTTATGGTTCTAAATTGCTTTAGAATCTCATTCCCTTGAGTCTCTCCTGTTTCCTTTTTTTCCCTTTTGGTCCTGTTCTTCTGTTCCACCCTTATTCTGGGCTAATTTACTCCCACATGCATGGGATCTAAGAAGCATCAAGCCCTGCTCTGACTGCTCAATTACTGCACTGATGTACTGGCCTGTGTGGACCATAAATGCAGCAGTGGCCCCTGTTCCAAAATCAGCCCTCTCTACGTTTTGCCTCCAGGCCACTTAGAAATGTGTTCCATTGATAACTTGACTTAAGCCCGTTGATAGGAGAAAACCCTTTGATGGAACAAGCGTTTTTATGAGTGTGTTCCAAGGTGCTCCAAGGAAACAGCACTCTCATGATTCTTCCCTAAGCCGCTGGCCCCCAAACCGCAAGGCTGCTCACGTGAAAGTTCTACATAAAGGCTCAGCTGCGAGCTCGGGATCCCTCTCCAGGATCGCTATCCATGGTGTGTCCCGCTGTGCTTGCCTAAGCGCAATTCTCCACGCAATACTGAAGAAGATGGGGAGAGCACTTGTTTCCTGCAGCTGCCAAATAGCTGTTAGTTCCAGTTTGCAGCAAGTGATGTCTTCCCAAGCCCTTCATTGTACAGTGACACCCAGCATGGGTCACTCTCTACTTTGCTTGAGAGTCCTTTTGCCCCAAGGGTAGGGCCAACTGCTCTATTAGAAATCTGTTCGTGCAAAATGTCCTCTGACTTGTCCTTCGTCCTGCCTAGCCCTGAGTGTTCCAGTCAAGGCAGACCAATGTTTCCTCCTGTCTTCTTGGCCCTTTTGGGTTCCATGCTCCCTCTTCCCCCTCTAGGCTGGGTTTGGCTGATGCCATTTTGTTGCTCTGGGACAGAGAACTCTCTTAGGCTGCCTTAGCACCTCTCTGCACAGATAGACTTACTATGCAAACTATACATTTTGTCTACAGGGATTGCGCCTTCCAGGGTGAGGCTTAGAGTCCCTCTTTCCAGAAACCACCAATGTCTGTACTGTCACCAATTTATTTTTCTTTTTTTCCCCTCTCTTTCCCCCAGTCCAGAAAATCATGTTTTTTGAGTGGGTGGAGGGAAGGTTTTAGGCACTGCTTTTGCTACTGTTATTTCCCCCAAATCATTTGTCTCTGCCTCCAGTCCTGTCTTTCCCCTAAGGACTTAGACTTTTGGAAACCAACTGTAGGATGGCAGCTATTTTCTCTGCTTTCCTCATCCCACCCTAAGGCACTGCACACAGAAAAGAACAGCGGCTTTAATTGGAGCAGTGCAGGAATGGGCAGAAGAAAGCCAAGCGTATGGAGAAAAAGATACTGGTTCATATCTCCAAAATATTATCTTCCTACATTTGTTTAACATTAACTTTGTTTCCCTAACTTATTACTATCCTTAACCTATTAAAAATAAATGAAAACCTTCCACCACCTGTGAAACACATTATAAGCTGTGCTACTTTAGAGCATTATGCTTTTCAAAGCGCTCATATTTGTAATCTCATTTCAGGTTTTTTCCTGTAACAGAAATCTAATAGGTGTTATCTGTTTCCTTAATTTCTTCCCAGTACCAGTACCCGGGGAAGGTAAATAACAAAAGGATCAGAAACGGCAAAGGTTGAAGGTTTATTAGTCATCACAGCTTAGGAAGCTCTGACACAACAACTATTAATTAATCAATGCATATTGATCGAGCATTACTGCGTACCAGGTGCTGTAATAGCCACATACCCATTTATACCAGAGATTTCATCACAGTTAAGAAATCTTGGAAAAGAAAGATCCTATTCTCACAAGCCAATTTTTATTTTTCTCTGAGGATTTCTTGATTCTACTTCTCATTTTCCATCATGGATCATGAGTATTTTAGAACAGCACTATCCAGTATAACTTTCTGTGATGATGGGAATGTTCTGTCTGTGCTATCCAATATGTGAGCCGCTAGTTACATATGGCTATTGAGCACTTAAAATGTATCCAGGGCAACTGAGGGGCTGGATTTTTGTTTGTATGTCACTTTAATTGAATTCAATTTAAATTTTCCCTAGCTTTATTGAAATACAATTGACAAAAGTTATTCAAAGTGTACAACATGTTGTTTTGATACACATATACACTGTGAAATGATTACATCAAGCTAATTAACGTATTTGTCACATCACATAGCTACCACTTGTGTGTGTGTGTGTGTGTGTATGTGTGTGTATCAATATTTAAGATCTACTCTCTTAGCAAATTTCAAGTTACAGTACAGTATTACTAACTATAGGCACCACGTTGACCATTATATCTCCAGAACTTATTCATCCTGCATAACTGAAACTTTGCGTGCTTTGACCAACATCTCTCCATTCCCCTCCCCAGCCCCACGGCACCCATTATTCTCCTCTCGGCTTCTATGAATTCTACTTTTTTTAGATTCCATATGTAAGTGGAATCATGCAGTATTTATCTTTCTGTGACTGGCTTATTTCACTTAGCATAATGTCCTCCAGGTTCATCCATGTTGTTACAGATTTACAGATGACAAAATGTCCTTGTTTTTTAAGACTGAATAATATTCCTCTGTATATATAGATATCTATATCTATATCACATTTTATTTAGATATAGATATCTATATCTCAATCACATTTTCTTTATTCATTCATCCATAGACTGACACTTATGTTATTTCCATATCCTGGCTATTGTGAATAATGCTGTAATGAATATGGGAGTTCAGATATCTCTTCAATATATTGATTTCATTTCCTTTGGTTGTATACCCAGAAGTGGGGTTGCTGGATCATATGGTAGTTCTCTTTTCAATCTTTTGAGGAAGCTTTATTCTGTTTTTCATAATGGCAGTACCAATTTACATAGCTACTAACAGTATAAAAAAGTTCTCTTTTCTCCACACCCTCACCAACCTTGTTTCTTGTCTGTTTGATAATAGCAATTCTAATAGATGTGAGTGATATCTCATTGTGGTTTTGCTTTGCATTTCCCTGATGATTTGTGATGTTGAGTACCTTTTCATGTATCTCTTAGCCATTTTCATGTCTTTGGAAAAATGTCTATTCATGTATTCTGCCTATTTTTAAATTCAGTTGTCGGGTTTTTTTCCTGTTGAGTTCTATGAGCTCTTTATATATTTTGAATATCAACTCCTTATCAGATATATGATTTTCAGATAGTTTCTTCAATTACATAGTTTGCCTTTCCATTTTGTTGATGGTTTCTTTGCTATACAGAGATTTTTAGTTTGATGTAGTCCCACTGTTTAATTTTGCTTTTATTGCCTTTGCCTTTAGTGTTGTATCCAAAAGAATCATTGCCAACACTACCATCAAGGACCTTAACTCTTATATTTTCTTCTAGGAGTTTTATGGCTTCAAGTCTTACAATCAAATTGTTAATCCATTTTTAGCTGATTTTTGTGTATGGTGTGAGATAGTGGTCCAGTTCAGTTCTTTTGCATGTGCCTGTCCATGTTTCCCAACCCCCTTTATTGAAGAGATTATCCTTTTCACATTGTATATTCTTAGCTACTATGATATAAATTAATTGACTGTATATGCATGGGTTTATTTCTGTCCCATTGATCTACGTGTCTATTTTTATCCCAATACAATACTATTTGGTTACTATAGATCTGCAATATAGTTTGAAATCAGGAAGTGTAATGCCTCCAGCTGTGTTTGCTTTGATTATTTGAGATGTTTTGTGGTTCCGTATGAAATTTAAGATTGTTTGTACTATATCTGTGAAAAATACCATTGGAATTTTGATAGGGATTGCACTGAATCTGTAGATTGCTTTGGGTAGTATGGACAATATTAATTCTTCCAATCCATGAGCACAGAATATCTTTCCATTTATTTGTATCTTCTTCAATTTCTTTTATCAGTGTCTTATAGTTTTCAGTGTGCAAGTCTTTCATTTTCTTTGTTAAATTTATTCATAAATTTTTTTTGATACAGTTGTACATTGGATTATTTTCTTAATTTCTCTTTCTGATAGTTTGTTATTAGTATATAGAAACACAACTTGAAATTTGTATATTGATTTTATAATCTGCCATTTTACTCTATTCATTTATTAGTTCTAATAGTTTTTCTGTGGAGTGTTTAGGGTTTTCTATATATAATATAATGTCATCTGCAATAGAGATAGTTTCTCTTCTTCCTTTCTGATTTGGATGTCTTTTATTTATTTTTTGCCTATTTCCCTGGCTAGGACTTCCACTACTATGTTGAATTAAAGTGGAGAGAGTGAGCATTCTCTCTTGTTCCTGATCTTAGAGGAAAAGTTTTCAGCTTCTAACCACTGAATGTTATGTTGGCCATGGGCTTGTCATATATACCATTTTGTTATGTTGAGATACATTCTCTCTATACCCAGACTGTTGAGAGTTTTTATCATGAAGGGATGTTGGAGTTTTGTCAGCTGCTTTTTCTGCATCTATTTAGATGATTGTATGATTTGTACCTTCATTTTGTTAATATGGTATATCATGTTAATTGATTGTGGATGTTGAACCATCCTTGCATCCCTGGAATAAACCTCATTTGATCATGGTGTATGATCCTTTTAATGTATTGTTGACTTAAATTTGCTAATACTTTGATAATGATTTTTGCAACTATGTTCATCAGGAATATTTGCCTATAATTTTCTTATGTTGTCCTTGTCTGGTTTTGGTATCAGGGTAATGCTAGCTTTGTAAAGTGAATTTGGACGTGTTCCCTCCTCTTCTATTTTTTGGAAGAGTTTGAGAAAGATTATATTAATTCTTTGAATGTTTGGTAGAATTTGTCAGTGAAGTCCTAACTTTTGTTTGTTGGGAGGCTTTGATTACTGATTCAATCTCCTTACTAGTAATTGTTCTGTTCAAAATTTCCATTTCTTCATGAATAAGTCTTGGTATGTTATATGTTTCTATGTGAACCATTTCTTAGTTCATTCTAGCCTTGTGGGTCTCATGGGTGCAAGCCTCATTGGCTTTCAGAGCTAGATGTTTTGGGGGTCCCATCTCTCAGGTGGAAGTCTTAAAAGTCAAAGTTAATATATGGGGTCCAAACCCTTCACTCTTCAAGGAGAAGCTGGGTGTTATGGGTTCCCTCGTGGTTGTGTGATGCTGGGGTGCTGGGGGGCGTTTATGGCAAGATTGTGTCTCAGCCTCTCCTGTTTCAGTATGTTTTTCTCATTTGCTTGATGTGTACGAGTTGCTCAGCTAGTTTCTGGATGTCTTTCAGAGGGAATTGTTCTGTATGTAACTGTAGACTTGGTGTGTCTCTGGGAGGGGGGAGTTCAGGAATTTCCTAGGTAGCCATCTTGAACTGGTACTGCCTGATTTTTGTATGTGGTGTGAGAGCACAGTCCAATTTAACTCTTCCGCATGTGTATATCCGGTTTTCTCACAATTTATAGAAGATATTAACGTTTCCCTACTGTGTATTCTTGGCATCTTTGTTGAAAAATCAGTTGATCTTATATGCATGTATTTATTTCTTGACTCTATATTCTGTTTCATTGGTCTATATGTGTGTTTTTATGCTGGTGTCATACTGTTTTGATCACTATGTACTGTATTAGTATATTTTAAGATCAGGCAATGCGTTGCCTCCAGTTTTGTTCTTCTTTCTCAAGATTGCCTTGGCTATTAGATGTCTTGGACAGTTCTATATAAATTTTAGGATTGTTTTCTATTTCTGTGAAAAATTCCGTTGGGGTTTTGATAGGGCTTGCATTGAACCTATAGAAAGCTTTTCCTCTAACATCAGGAACAAGACAAGTATGCCACTTCTAGTCAGTGTAATAGTGGAAATCCCATCCAGAACAATTAGGCAAGAAAAATAATTAAAAGGAATTCAAATCAGAAAGGAAGAAGTAAAATTGTCTCTGCAGATGACATGATCATATCTATATATATGATATATTTATCTATATATGTAAAACCCTAAAGACTCCATCAAAAGGTAGAACTAATAAACAGATTTAGTAAAGTTGAAAGAAGAAAATCAACATACCCAAATCAGTAACGTTTCTATATACTAACTACAAAGTATCTGAAAGAGAAATTAAGAGATCCTACTCACAATAGCATCAATAACAATAAAATGGGAATAAATTTAACCAAGGAGGTGAAAGACCTATACATGGAAACTATAAAATATTTATAACAAAATTGAAGAAGATACAAAGAAATGGAAAGATAGCCTATGTTCATGGATTGGAAGAATTAATATTGTTAAAATGCCCATCCTACCCTAAACAATAAATTTGAATTTAAATTTAAATAATCACATGTGGTTCATGGATACCATATTGTACACATACTTTAGCATCCTTTCCTGAAACTTACCAAAGTAACAGATTAACTCATCTTTCATCAAATTTCTGCTGCTTTTAGAATTTCTTGGTTTTGAGAAGTGGAAACAAACACTGGATAATTTAAGCAACAAAAAATATGCCAGAAAGAAACAGTGGGATAATTACATTGAAAAGGGGTAGTGCTTGGGCTTGTAAAATGGTGAAAGGTCAGAATAATTCCAGAAAGCTAGAGAGCAGTTCTCTCAGCAGCATCTCATAGCTACAACAGTCTGCTGCAGATAAATACTACATGTTTCTTTTTTTCTTGCTTTATTTACCTGAGGCTCAAAGTTACAGAATAGCATGCTTCACTGACTAAGTGAATGTGCTTTTCCTTTGCGGTGAGGAGAAAAATCAGGCTTTTCTCACTACTGCAAGGAAAACAAGGCACCTGTATCAGGCACCTGCATTTCCCATTCTACCTAGTCTGTACCCAATGAGGTAGAGAGAGTTTCTCATAGGGAAATTTTGGTATTACTAGAAAGATGAACAAATGTTTGGTACCTCTCAGACTGACAAATGTCTCTAGATCTTGAAGGTTATTAAGACAGTTTCATCAAGATGAATAAAAGTATCTAATTGAGGAAATCAATTTTATAGCCACTTGCCGTCTGTGTGCTCCTTACACATCCATTGTACTTCCACATTCCGTGAAGTATTGAGCACTTCTCATTCTTTCCTGAGTTCATGAAGACTGTTTCATATCGGTTTCCCCTCTTTCTTCTTGCTTTTCATTACTAGCTCTATTGTTGATCTTCTCTTCTTTTTTTTTTTTTTAGAAATTTCATGTAATGTCTGAAACATTTATATTAACATATTTCCATACATATTTCCATACAAATACAAATATAAGATTTTTAGAAATTTCAAGTAATGATTGAAACATTTATATTAACATATTTCCATACATATTTCCATACAAATACAAGATTTTTAGAAATTTCATGTAATGTCTGAAACATTTATATTAACATATTTCCATACAAATAACCCAATGAAAGTTTAGTATTAGTTGTTTTGTTTGTTTTTTTATACTGCAGGTTCTTATTAGGCATCAATTTTATACACATCAGTGTATACATGTCAATCCCAATCGCCCAATTCAGCACACCACCATCCCCACCTCACCGCAGTTTTCCCCCCTTGGTGTCCATATGTCCATTCTCTACATCTGTGTCTCAACTTCTGCCCTGCAAACGGGCTCATCTGTACCCTTTTTCTAGGTTCCACATACATGCATTAATATATGATATTTGTTTTTCTCTTTCTGACTTACCTCACTCTGTATGACAGTCCCTAGATCCATCCACGTCTCAACAAATGACTCAATTTCGTTCCTTTTTATGGCTGAGTAATATTCCATTGTATATATGTACCACATCTTCTTTAGCCATTCGTCTGTTGATGGGCATTTAGGTTGCTTCCATGACCTGGCTATTGTAAATAGTGCTGCAATGAACATTCGGGTGCATGTGTCTTTTTGAATTACGGTTTTCTCTGGGTATATGCCCAGTAGTGGGATTGCTGGGTCATATGGTAATTCTATTTTTAGTTTTTTAAGGAACCTCCATATTGTTCTCCATAGTGGCTGTATCAATTTACATTCCCACCAACAGTGCAAGAGGGTTCCCTTTTCTCCACACCCTCTCCAGCATTTGTTGTTTGTAGATTTTCTGATGATGCCCATTCTAACAGGAGTGAGGTGATACCTCATTGTAGTTTTGATTTGCATTTCTCTAATAATTAGTGATGTTGAGCAGCTTTTCATGTGCTTCGTGGCCGTCTGTATGTCTTCTTTGGAGAAATGTCTATTTAGGTCTTCTGCCCATTTTTGGATTGCGGTGTTTGTTTCTTTGATATTGAGCTGAATGAGCTGTTTATATATTTTGGAGATTAATCCTTTGTCCGTTGATTCGTTTGCAAATATTTTCTCCCATTCTGAGGGTTGTCTTTTCGTCTTGTTTATGGTTTCTTTTGCTGTGCAAAAGCTTTGAAGTTTCATTAGTTCCCACTTGTTTATTTTTGTTTTTATTTCCATTACTCTAGGAGGTGGATCAAAAAAGATCTTGCTGTGATTTATGTCAAAGAGTGTTCTTCCTATGCTTTCCTCTAAGAGTTTTATATTGTCCAGTCTTATATTTAGGTCTCTAATCCATTTTGAGTTTATTTTTGTGTATGGTGTTAGGGAGTGTTCTAATTTCATTCTGTTACATGTAGCTGTCCAGTTTTCCCAGCACCACTTATTGAAGAGACTGTCTTTTCTCCATTGTATATCTTTGCCTCCTTTGTCAGAGATTAGTTGACCATAGGTGCGTGGGTTAATCTCTGGGCTTTCTATCTTGTTCCATTGATCTATGTTTCTGTTTTTGTGCCAGTACCATATTGTCTTGATTACTGTAGCTTTGTAGTGTAGTCTGAAGTCAGGGAGTCTGATTCCTCCAGCTCCATTTTTTTGCCTCAAGACTGCTTTGGCTATTCGGGGTCTTTTGTGTCTCCATACAAATTTTAAGATGATTTGTTCTAGCTCCGTAAAAAATGCCATTGGTAATTTGATAGGGATTGCATTGAATCTGTAGATTGCTTTGGGTAGTATACTCATTTTCACAATGTTGATTCTTCCAATCCAAGAACATGGTATATCTCTCCATCTGTTGGTATCATCTTTAATTTCTTTCATCAGTGTCTTATAGTTTTCTGCATACAGGTCTTTTGTCTCCCTAGGTAGGTTTATTCCTAGGTATTTTATTCTTTTTGTTGCAATGGTAAATGGGAGTGTTTCCATAATTTCTCTTTCAGATTTTTCATCATTAGTGTATAGGAATGCAAGAGATTTCTGTGCATTCATTTTGTATCCTGCAACTTTACCATATTCATTAATTAGCTCTAGCAGTTTTCTGGTGGCAGTTTTAGGATTCTCTATGTATAGTATCATGTCATCCGCAAACAGTGACAGTTTTACTTCTTCTTTTCCAATTTGTATTCCTTTTATTTCTTTTTCTTCTCTGATTGCCGTGGCTAGGACTTCCAGAACTATGTTGAATAATAGTGGTGAGAGTGGACATCCTTGTCTCGTTCCTGATCTTAGAGGAAATGCTTTCAGTTTTTCACCATTGAGAATGATGTTTGCTGTGGGTTTGTCATATATGGCCTTTATTATGTTGAGGTAGGTTCCCTCTATGCCCACTTTCTGGAGAGTTTTTATCAGGAATGGGTGTTGAATTTTGTCAAAAGCTTTTTCTGCATCTATTGAGATGATCATATGGTTTTTATTCTTCAATTTGTTAATATGATGTATCACATTGATTGATTTGCGTATATTGAAGAATCCTTGCATCCCTGGGATAAATCTCACTTGATCGTGGTGTATGATCCTTTTAATGTGTTGTTGGATTCTGTTTGCTAGTATTTTGTTGAGGATTTTTGCATCTATATTCATCAGTGATATTGGTCTGTAATTTTCTTTTTTTGTAGTGTCTTTGTCTGGTATTGGTATCAGGGTGATGGTGGCCTCATAGAATGAGTTTGGGAGTGTTCCTTCCTCTGCAATTTTTTGGAAGAGTTTGAGAAGGATGGGTGTTAGCTCTTCTCTAAATGTTTGATAGAATTCACCTGTGAAGCCATCTGGTCCTGGACTTTTGTTTGTTGGAAGATTTTTAATCACAGTTTCAATTTCATTACTTGTGATTGGTCTGTTCATATTTTCTGTTTCTTCCTGATTCAGTCTTGGAAGGTTATACCTTTCTAAGAATTTGTCCATTTCTTCCAGGTTGTCCATTTTATTGGCATAAAGTTGCTTATAGTAGTCTCTTAGGATGTTTTGTATTTCTGCAGTGTCTGTTGTAACTTCTCCTTTTTCATTTCTGATTTTATTGATTTGAGTCCTCTCCCTCTTTTTCTTGATGAGTCTGGCTAATGGCTTATCAATTTTGTTTATCTTCTCAAAGAACCAACTTTTAGTTTTATTGATCTTTGCTATTGTTTCCTTTGTTTCTATTTCATTTATTTCTGCTCTGATCTTTATGATTTCTTTCCTTCTGCTAACTTTGGGTTTTGTTTGTTCTTCTTTCTCTAGTTTCTTTAGGTGTAAGGTTAGATTGTTTACTTGAGATTTTTCTTGTTTCTTTAGGTAGGCTTGTATAGCTATAAACTTCCCTCTTAGAACCGCTTTTGCTGCATCCCATAGGTTTTGGGTCGTCGTGTTTTCATTGTCATTTGTCTCTAGGTATTTTTTAATTTCCTCTTTGATTTCTTCAGTGATCTCTTGGTTATTTAGTAACGTATTGTTTAGCCTCCATGTGTTTGTCTTTATTACGTTTTTTTCCCTGTAATTCATTTCTAATCTCATAGCGTTGTGGTCAGAAAAGATGCTTGGTATGATTTCAATTTTCTTAAATTTACTGAGGCTTGATTTGTGACCCAAGATGTGATCTATCCTGGAGAATGTTCCGTGCGCACTTGAGAAGAACGTGTAATCTGCTGTTTTTGGATGGAATGTCCTATAAATATCAATTAAATCTATCTGGTCTATTGTGTCATTTAAAGCTTCTGTTTCCTTATTTATTTTCATTTTGGATGATCTGTCCATTGGTGTAAGTGAAGTGTTAAAGTCCCCCACTATTATTGTGTTACTGTCGATTTCCTCTTTTATAGCTGTTAGCAGTTGCCTTATGTATTGAGGTGCTCCTATGTTGGGTGCATATATATTTATAATTGTTATATCTTCTTCTTGGATTGATCCCTTGATCATTATGTAGTGTCCTTCCTTGTCTCTTGTAACATTCTTTATTTTAAAGTCTATTTTATCTGATATGAGTATAGCTACTCCAGCTTTCTTTTGATTTCCATTTGCATGGAATATCTTTTTCCATCCCCTCACTTTCAGTCTGTATGTGTCCCTAGGTCTGAAGTGGGTCTCTTGTAGACAGCATATATATGGGTCTTGTTTTTGTATCCATTCAGCCAGTCTATGTCTTTTGGTTGGGGTGTTTAATCCATTCACGTTTAAGGTAATTATCGATATGTATGTTCCTATGACCATTTTCTTAATTGTTTTGGGTTTGTTTTTGTAGGTCCTTTTCTTCTCTTGTGTTTCCCATTTAGAGAAGTTCCTTTAGCATTTGTTATAGAGCTGGTTTGGTGGTGCTGAATTCTCTTAGCTTTTGCTTGTCTGTAAAGCTTTTGATTTCTCCATCAAATCTAAATGAGATCCTTGCTGGGTAGAGTAATCTTGGTTGTAGGTTCTTCCCTTTCATCACTTTAAGTATATCATGCCACTCCCTTCTGGCTTGCAGAGTTTCTGCTGAGAAATCAGCTGTTAACCTTACGGGAGTCCCCTTGTATGTTATTTGTCGTTTTTCCCTTGCTGCTTTCAATAATTTTTCTTTGTCTTTAATTTTTGCCACTTTGATTACTATGTGTCTCGGCATGTGTCTCCTTGGGTTTATTCTGTATGGGACTCTCTGCGCTTCCTGGACTTGGGTGGCTATTTCCTTTCCCATGTTAGGGAAGTTTTCGACTATAATCTCTTCAAACATTTTCTCTGGTCCTTTCTCTCTCTCTTCTCCTTCTGGGACCCCTATAATGCGAATGTTGTTGCGTTTAATGTTGTCCCAGAGGTCTCTTAGGCTGTCTTCATTTCTTTTCATTCTTTTTTCTTTAGACTGTTCCGCAGCAGTGAATTCCACCATTCTGTCTTCCAGGTCACTTATCCGTTCTTCTGCCTCAGTTATCCTGCTATTGATTCCTTCTAGTGTAGTTTTCATTTCAGTTATTGTATTGGTCATCTCTGTTTGTTTGTTCTTTAATTCTTCTAGGTCTTTGTTAATCATTTCTTGCATCTTCTCAATCTTTGCCTCCACTCTTATTCCGAGGTCCTGGATCATCTTCACTATCATTATTCTGAATTCTTTCTCTGGAAGGTTGCCTATCTCCACTTCATTTAGTTGTTTTTCTGGGGTTTTTTCCTGTTCCTTCATCTGGTACATAGCCCTCTGCCTTTTCATCTTCTCTATCTTTCTGTAACTGTGGTTTTTGGTCCACAGGCTGCAGGATTGTAGTTTTTCTTGCTTCTGTTGTCTGCCCTCTGGTGGTTGAGGCTATCTAAGAGGCTTGATGGGAGGCTCTGGTGGTGGGTAGAGCTGACTGTTGCTGTGGCGGTCAGAGCTCAGTAAAACCTTAATCCACTTGATTGTTGATGGGTGGGGCTGGGTTCCCTCCCTGTTGCTGTGGCGGTCAGAGCTCAGTAAAACCTTAATCCACTTGACTGTTGATGGGTGGGGCTGGGTTCCCTCCCTGTTGGTTGTTTTGCCTGAGGCAACCCAACACTGGAGCCTACCCGTGCTCTTTGGTGGGGTTAATGGCAGACTCTGGGAGGGCTCACGCCAAGGAGAACTTCCCAGAACCTCGGCTGCCAGTGTCCTTATCCCCACGGTGAAACAGAGCCACCACTTGCCTCTGCAGGAGACCCCCCAACACCAGCAGGTAGGTCTGGTTCAGTCTCCCCTAGGGTCACTGCTCCTTCCCCTGGGTCCCGATGCACACATTACTTTGTGTGTGCCCTCCAAGTGTGGGGTCTCTGTTTCCCCCAGTCCTGTCAAAGTCCTGCAATCAATTCCCACTAGGCTTCAAGGTCTGATTCTCTAGGAATTCCTCCTCCCGTAGCCAAACCCCCAGGTTGGGAAGCCTGACATGGGGCTCAGAACCTTCACTCCAGTGGGTGGACTTCTGTGGTGTAAGTGTTCGCCAGTCTGTGAGTCACCCACCCAGCAGTTATGGGATTTGATTTTACTCTGATTGCGCCCCTCCTACCGTCTCACTGTGGCTTCTCCTCTGTCCTTGGACGTGGGGTATCCTCCTTGGTGAAGTCCAGGGTTTTCCTGTCAATGATTGTCCAGCAGCCAGTTTTGATTCTGGTGCTCTCGCAAGAGGGAGTGAGAGCACGTCCTTCTACTCCGCCATCTTGGTTAATCTCCTGATCTTCTCTTCTTTTTTCTCTTTTCTTCTGACCAGTCTTGCAATATTCTTTGCCACTAAGGCATTGATAAACGCTGCAATGATCCAGTTTTTAAATAAAATTTATAAGAGTATGGCATTAGAAATCCTCAAAATGAACATAAATGGTGAAATGCAGCTCCAAATAAAAAAAAAAGCAAGTGTTAGGTCAAGGTCTGAAAACAAGGTAGAAACTCTGCCACTTTTTTACTTCTTGACTGTAAGCAACCCTCCTGGTGTCTTTGTGTTTCTGTTCTTTCTCTGTAAAACATGCGTAGAGGGCATACAGTTGTGTGTGGCAGAAGGATGTATGTAAAGATGCTTATTATTATTCCTATTATAAAAAATTGGAAATAAATTTCATAAATAAGGATATTGTTAATTAAAGATGGCATGCCCACATCATGTAGGCATAGAAAGTTCTATATAGAATGTCATGGGAAAACAGACATAAAGTAATCAAGTGAAAAGAAAATCTGGTTTACTTATTAACTTCATTGTTTATTCATTCATATATTGAATGTAGCTGGGAGGCACTAAAGCTACAGTAGTGAAAAAAACAATTCTGTTCTTATAGCTTATGCCCTCCTGAAGGAAACAAAATAAAATAAATTAAAACAAAACTATAATATATTAAATAGTGAAACATGCTAAGGAGAAATAAAATGAAGTGTGGAATACGCTGTGACACATAGCAGATGTTGAGATTTTGGATATGGTAGCCAGAGAAAGCTTCCTTGTGATAGTGACTAGTGAATAGAGAGGTATTCTTGGAGGGGGGAACAAGGACAAAGGCTCTCAGGTGGGCTTGTGCCTCATGTGTTGGTGGGACATAAAGGAGGCTTTGAGACTAGAGTGGAGTGAGGGAAGAGCAGCAGATGAGGGCATAGAAGTAATGGGGAGAGCACTGTGTCATATAGGGTCTTGTAGCTCCTGATTAGGACTTTTTGGCTTTTACTTTGAGATGTGAAGCCACTTGGGAATTTTGAGCAAAAAGAGTGGCAGGCTCTACTTTACATTATAATAGAATCTCTTATATTGCTTTACTGAAAACTGTCTGAAGGCAGTAAGGGATGTAGCTGAACAGGATTTGAGAGTCTACTGAAATAATTCAGGTAAGATACAATGGTAGCTTACACCAACCAGAGTGGTGGCATGGGGATGACTTCTGAGCATATATTCAAAGTAGAATCAATATGATTTGATGATAGACCAGTGTGGGTGTGAGAAGAGTCAAGCATGACCTAAAAAGTTTTTTTTGATCTAAGCACAGAAAAGGTAGGGTTCCCTTATATGAAAATAAGGATGCCTGAAGGAAGAAGTCGCTGAGAAGTAAGTATAGTACAGTCTTATTTTTAAATAATGTACATGTGCATACACACATATGTTATGAAAATTCATAGCAAAATGACATATGCCACCCTGATTGAAGTAGTTACTTTTAGGGGGTATATTATGGAGAGGTGAGGATGGACTGTCATTATTTTATTCCGTATCCTAACATTTTGATAGAATTGTTTACCACCCACTTGTGTTTATCCATTTCTTCGCAATCAGTAGAAGAACACCCCACTTACTTCGAGTTCTTGGGTAAATCAATTTTGAACAGGATATGCAAAGCCTTCAGAGTTATGTGATTGTAGATTGTAGGCATTTCTGTGATTTATAAAATACACTATGGGCATAGCTTTCAGCCCACTTCTTGGTTGTGGAAACTGAACAAAATATGAACTAATATTTGTGCTAGTCACTTATTGTATTTAAAAACATGCTATCTTCCTGATTCTTCCTAAGATGTTGCTGTGAACTGAAGGACAAACCATAAGCCAAGGTTTAATTCACTGGTGAGCTACCCGCATTGGGCTTGGCGATGTTGAAGGCTCAGTCAGTCCTCTGCAGGTCAGTGGGTCTCGCTCTGAGAACATTTCAGCAACAAATATCTGACTTCTATCTTCTCTGTGGTCAGAGAGTGAGCAGAGCTTCCTAGCAATGCCCAATACATCCTGCTCGACTAGAATTAATAGACTCAGGTTCTCGCCACTGACTTGCTCTGTGACCTTAGGCAAGTCATCTGAACTCACTTGCTCTTTCTTAATTGGGAAAGAAAATGAAGAAATGAATATCAGTTGCCTGCCTCACGGATAACTTATGGGGATATCAGAGGTACAGTAATCCCTTAATTAACAGATTACTTGGAAAGAGGCACTTTGATACATACATTTAAAAACATCAAACTTGAAAATCAGAGTTATCTGCTTTTACAGCATGACAACGACCATACACTTGCATAATTCTCTTTGTCCTTGCAAGGGGTAAATAGGGTTTACTTTTGGCATCAAAGTAATGCTTAAATAAGGGCATGAAACCAACATTTAGAAGGCACTAAAGAATAAAATAATGATATAAAGAGGAGTGTCATTCATTACTTTCACAGTTCAAAGATTTTTAACTTGTTAAGATCAGGTTCCTCTTCCCAAATGCCAGGGCTTTCCTGCTATTACTCTGCAAGGTGTATAGGTGCCAAATCATTTTCTTGGGATGCCAGGTGTGAAGGGGAAATCAGAACAAAATCTGGTACAAACATACCTCACTCTGGCTGGGTTATCAACAAGTGAGATGCTGAAAGCTGATGGGGAGATATCTGTAACAGGCTCTAGACTCATGTGGTTGGAAGTTTGTCCTTGAGTAACAATGGAGGGAGGGGCTCAGTAAGCAGTGACTGAGCACAGAGAGGGAGCAGGAACTAAAGTAATGCTGCTCACAGTGATCTTCACTGGGTCTTTGTTAGTGGGTCTTCTACCTCTCGGGTCCAACTTCTGGTAAACTCCCATACTCCTCACCAAACCTCTCTGTTAGTGGAGAAGACTGCTCCACATCTCTCCATGTGTCGGAAGTGCCCTCTCACTCCTCTTAAACTCTGTACTCTTCTTGTTCTTTCACAAAAGGCCTCATTTGGTCTGATAAGTGGAAGAGTTTGGGGGAAGTACCCCCACTCTCTATATGGCTGGTGACAGTGGAAGGTGAAGAGGAAATTTAGGATGTTGGCCTTAAGAAGCTGTTTCCTTCCCTTTGATATTCTTTAAGAGATGTAGTAAAGATTTGAACTGATGGCCACTTTGGAAAGCTGGTTGGTATTCTGGTAGGACACTGCTCCTGGCCCAGATCCTTACTCTGGACTGAAAGACTTATTTTCCCAGTTGCTGGAAGGGATGGTGGTGGGTATCCCCCAGCCCTCAGTGCTTTCCAGGATTTGCCATCAGGTGAAGAGAGACTTGTCCCACAATGTCACTCCTCCTTCCTGGGGAAAGCCTGAGCCTAATGGCTGGTCCATGGGGGGTGTACAATGGCTGAGCACCATTTCTCAAGTTTTGCCTTATTTTGCTCAATCTTGCTTCCTTCTTGTCTTCTATGGCTTTTGACTTTGCAAGCCCTCCCTAATCAACTTCCTGCATGTAAATCTCTGTTGTCGCAGAGTCTGTTTTATGGAGAAACTGATGTGCAACATCTACTCAAGTTGAAGAGAAGTATATTTATGTTCCAGCAAATTTAATACTTTAATACTTTGTAATCTTAATGATATTCCTTAGAGAAACTTGTATATATTTGCATAAGGATCATGTATGAAAATGTTCATAGCAGTGTGATTGGTGAGAGCCCCATACTGGAAAAACCTAAATAAATATAAATATCCATCAGTATTATATGTGTGCAATATATGAATAATGCACACATATTATTTGAGTAAGTATGAGTAAATCATGGTAAAATCAGACAATCAAATGCAGACACAAATAATAAAAGTGCAAATGAATGACCTGTAGTTTTACATGCCATACCATGGACGTATCATACATAGCTCTGTATATCTATGCATCTATAGCTGTAGGAAAGAAGCAAAACACTGAAGAATATATGTAATAAAAGATAGCTAGCTAGATAGATATGTACATGTGTGCAATTCATCATAGGCAAAAAATAAACTGTTCTTTTAGGAATGTATACATAGGTTTAAAGCCATAAAGAAAAGTAACTGATTAGCATAAATTTCAGGATAGTGGTTATTTTTAGAGGAAAAAAGTTATAATCAAGTTAGAACACAACAGGGGCTTCTGGAGAGTGAATATTTCTATTTCTATGCTGAGATACTGTTGACTACCTTTGATTGTGGGACTATACTTTTAAAATGTGACTCTGTTTAAGGAAGGACTCTGAGTCCCAAATTTAACGGGGTTGCATGCCTTTAAGAGATTTTCTGAAACCCATCTATTTTGGTGTGTATATCCCTAGGAAAATCAATGGATCAAGACCTCCCCAAGTATAAACCACCCTGAAACT
This sequence comes from Balaenoptera physalus, assembly GCF_965194825.1. NCBI lineage: Eukaryota > Metazoa > Chordata > Mammalia > Artiodactyla > Balaenopteridae > Balaenoptera > Balaenoptera physalus. Next base: position 91,544,831 of record NC_138889.1, read on the forward strand.
AATTTTTCTTTAGTCCTAGACAGTCTCTTCAAGAAATAAAGCCTTGAGTCTTAAATATAAAGCTGGTTCATGCTATCAAATATAAGTGGAAATGTTTTGTTCAAAACATTGGCTTCTGATTGGCTTTTAACTAAGTATATTTTAAGATGTATGTATCACTTAGGCCTAGGGGACCCTGCCCCATGGTGTGTGGCTGTCCTTACTGTCCCCAGGAGGTCCAGGTTCTAAATGTGGCTCTCCCTGATCAGAGTCAGGATTGTGCTCTTACTGGCTTATAGTGGGAGGACAGATGGATGACTCGAACAGCTCAAGGCTACAGAACACATGGCTGGTCTGTGCTTCTTTGGTTGCACCTGTGAGACCCACTGACCGAAGTCTCGTTCCTCCCCAGTTGAACAAAGAAAGACCTTTCAGGCTATTGAAAAATTTCAGTCCTATGACCTCCTTTCCCCGCCCTCAGTGATCATCAAATGTTACCTTGAATCATGACTTTTAACTGCTCTCTTTTCATTCATTCATTCTCTCTTTCATTTATTCATTTAACATATTTATCAAGTGCCTACTTTGTCTTGGGCATTGTTCTTAGAAGTAGGAGTCCATAGATGAGAGGGAAAATACAGATAAAAATTCCTGCTTCCATGGAGTTTATATTGTTGTCAAGGATCCTTCACATTATTCCCCCCGCATCTGAGGAGGACAGAAGGCAGCATTGAAGCTTACTTTCTGCATCTATGTGAAAAGTCAATTTTACATAGAAACAAAGAAATAAAGGGGAAAAAAACTAAAAAGCAAAACCTCTTCCTGTTTCCACACCTAAACTTAGATAATTAGGTTCTAAATGGATAAATAAATGATTCCTGTGTCTTCTATGTTATTTCTAATTTCACTTATAAAGTTTCTGGCAGAAAGCACCATGATCAGGCCATAAAAGCTCACAATTAATAAGTTGGTTAAGTCATAGTATCTGGATATTAACAACCTGTTTTGAGCCTTCTTCTATTCTTAATATCACAGTGAGTTTCAAAATGTTTTTCACCTTCTTTATGCCTTAGAAATTTGGAGTCTCCAACGTTCAGCACATAGGATTGCTCTGACAAATAAAGGAAATCTTGCATTTAAAATGCCTGGTGCCCAAGGGAGATCAGCTCAGTGCTGTGTGACCACCTAGAGAGGTGGGATAGGGAGGGTGGGAGTGAGATGCAAGAGGGAGGGGATATGGGGATATATGTATACATATACCTGATTCACTTTGTTATACAGCAGAAACTAACACAACATTGTAAAGCAATTATACTCCAATAAAGATGTTAAAAAAAAAAAAAAAAAAGAGCCTGGTGCCCAGAGCACACACTATTCATAACCTCACCAGAATCCATTTCAAGCGTTCCCACTCCAAACAAGGCCTCCATGAATTTCCCAGCGATGCTCTTTTGATAAATTTGACACCTATTTCCAGGATCAGAATTTGGCCCTGGATAGTTTAAGCTACTCAGAGCATCTCATTTTTGTAGGTAAAGATATTGATTTAAAGATGGCACTTATCTCAGATTTGGACAATGAGACTCAATGGGACAGTGGGAGAGGAAGAATAGAGTTCAGTCTTTGGAGATGTTATTGAATCATGGGCCAAACACTCTCTCACTTCGTCCCAGCTTACCCTTCCCCCTCCCCAGGTCCTCAGGTGCATTTTCGACGTCTCCGTCTTTATTCCTGTCCTACCCATAGGTTCTTCAGAACATTATTTTTTTTTTTTAGTTTCCATATATATGTGTTAGCATACGGTATTTGTTTTTCTCTTTCTAACTTACTTCACTCTGTATGACAGATTCTAGGTCCATCCAACTCACTACAAATAACTCAGTTTCGTTCCTTTTTATGGCTGAGTAATATTCCATTGTATATATGTGCCATATCTTCTTTATCCATTCATCTGTCGATGGACATCTAGGTTGCTTCCATGTCCTGGCTCTTGTAAATAGTGCTGCAATGAACATTGTGGTACATGACACTTTTTGAATTATGGTTTTCTCAGGGTATATGCCCAGTAGTGGGATTGCTGGGTCATATGGTAGTTCGACTTTTAGTTTTTTAAGGAACCTCCATACTGTTCTCCATAGTGGCTGTATCAATTAACATTCCCACCAACAGTGCAAGAGGGTTCCCTTTTCTCCACACCCTCTCCAGCATTTATTGTTTGTAGATTTTTTGATGATGGCCATTCTGACCGGTGTGAGGTGATACCTCATTGTAGTTTTGACTTGCATTTCTCTAATGATTAGTGATGTTGAGCATCCATTCATGTGTTTGTTGGCAATCTGTATATCTTCTTTGGAGACATGTCTGTTTAGGTCTTCTGCCCATTTTTGTAAGGGGTTCTTTGTCTTTTTGATATTGAGCTGCATGAGCTGCTTGTAAATTTTGGAGATTAATCCTTTGTCAGTTGCTTCATTTGCAAATATTTTCTCCCATTCTGAGGGTTGTCTTTTCATCTTGTTTATGGTTTCCTTTGCTGTGCAAAAGCTTTTAAGTTTCATTAGGTTCCATTTGTTTATTTTTGTTGTTATTTCCATTTGTCTAGGAGGTGGGTCAAAAAGGATCTTGCTGTGTTCTGCAAGAGTTCTGCCTATGTTTTCCTCTAAGAGTTTGATAGTGTCTGGCCTTACATTTAGGTCTTTAATCCATTTTGAGTTTATCTTTGTGTAGGGTGTTAGGGAGTGTTCTAATTGCATTCTTTCACATGTAGCTGTCCAGTTTTCCCAGCACCACTTATTGAAGAGGCTGTCTTTTATCCATTATATATGCTTGCCTCCTTTATCAAAAATAAGGTGAACATATGTGCATGGGTTTATCTCTGGGCTTTCTATCCTGTTCCATTGATCTATATTTCTGTTTTTGTGCCAGTACCATATTGTCTTGATTACTGTAGCTTTGTAGTATAGTCTGAAGTCAGGGAGTCTGTTTCCTCCAGCTCCGTTTTTCTGTCTAAAGATTGCTTTGGCTATTCGGGGTCTTTTGTGTTTCCATACAAATTGTGAAATTTTTTGTTCTAGTTCTGTGAAAAATGCCATTGGTAGTTTGATAGGGATTGCACTGAATCTGTATATTGCTTTGGGTAGTAGAGTCATTTTCACAATGTTGATTTTTCCAATCCAAGAACATGGTATATCTCTCCATCTATTTGTATCATCTTTAATTTCTTTCAACAGTGTCTTATAGTTTTCTGCACACAGGTCTTTTGTCTCCTTAGGTAGGTTTATTCCTAGGTATTTTATTCTTTTTGTTGCAGTGGTAAATGGGAGTGTTTCCTTAATTTCTCTTTCAGAATTTTCATCATTAATGTATAGGAATGCAAGAGATTTCTGTGCATTAATTTTGTATCCTGCAACTTTACCAAATTCATTGATTAGCTCTAGTAGTTTTTTTGTAGCATCTTTAGGATTCACTATGTATAGTATCTAGTCATCTGCAAACAGTGACAACTTTACTTCTTCCTGTCCGATTTGGATTCCTTTTATTTCTTTTTCTTCTCTGATTGCTGTGTCTAAAACTTCCAAACCTATGTTGAATAATAGTGATGAGAGTGGACGACCTTGTCTTCTTCCTGATCTTAGTGGAAATGGTTTCCGTTTTTCACCATTGAGAACGATGTTGGCTGTGGGTTTGTCATATATGGCCTTTATTATGTTGAGGTAAGTTCCCTCTATGCATACTTCCTGGAGGGTTTTTATTATAAATAGGTGTTGAATTTTGTCAAAAGCTTTTTCTGCATCTATTGAGATGATCATATGGTTTTTATCCTTCAATTGGTTAATATGGTGTATCACATTGATAGATTTGTGTATACTGAAGAATCCTTGCATTCCTGGGATAAACCCCACTTGATCATGGTGTATGATCCTTTTAATGTGCTGTTGGATTCTGTTTGCTAGTATTTTGTTGAGGATTTTTGCATGTATGTTCATCAGTGATATTGGCCTTTAGTTTTCTTTCTTTGTGACATCTTTGTCTGGTTTTGATATCAGGGTGATGGTGGCCTCATACAATGAGTTTGGGAGTGTTCCTCCCTCTGCTATATTTTGGAAGAGTTTGAGAAGGATAGGTGTTAGCTCTTCTCTAAATGTTTGATAGAATTTGCCTGTGAAGCTATCTGGTCTTGGGCTTTTGTTTGTTGGAATATTTTTAATCACAGTCTCAATTTCAGTGCTTGTGATTGGTCTGTTCATATTTTCTATTTCTTTCTTGTTCAGTCTTGGAAGGTTGTGCTTTTCTAGGAATTTGTTTATTTCTTCCAGGTGGTCCATTTTATTGGCATATAGTTGCTTGTGTTAATCTCTCATGACCCTTTGTAGTTCTGCAGTGTCAGTTGTTACTTCTCCTTTTTCATTTCTAATTCTATTGATTTGAGTCTTCTCCCTTTTTTCTTGATGAGTCTGGCTAATGGTTTATCAGTTTTCTTTATCTTCTCAAAGAACCATCTTTTAGTTTTATTGATCTTTGCTATCGTTTCCTTCACTTCTTTTTCATTTATTTCTGATTTGATCTTTATGATTTCCTTCCTTCTGTTAACTTTGGGGTTGTTTTGTTCTTCTTTCTCTAATTGCTTTAGGTGTAAGGTTAGGTTGTTTATTTGAGATGTTTCTTGTTTCTTGAGGTAGGATTGTATTGCTGTAAACTTCCCTCTTAGAACTGCTTTTGCTGCATCCCATAGGTTTTGGGTCGTCGTGTTTTCATTGTCATTTGTTTCTAGGTAATTTTTGATTTCCTCTTTGATTTCTTCAGTGATCTCTTGGTTATTAAGTACTGTATTGTTTAGCCTCCATGTGTTTGTATTTTTTACAGATGTTTTCCTGTAATTGATATCTAGTCTCATAGCGTTGTGGTCGGAAAAGATACTTGATACGATTTCAATTTTCTTAAATTTACCAAGGCTTGATTTGTGACCCAAGATATGATCTATCCTGGAAAATGTTCCATGGGCACTTGAGAAAAATGTGTATTCTGTTGTTTTTGGATGGAATGTCCTATAAATATCAATTAAGTCCATCTTGTTTAATGTATCATTTAAAGCTTGTGTTTCCTTATTTATTTTCATTTTGGGTGACGTGTTCATTGGTGAAAGTGGGGTGTTAAAGTCCCCTACTATGATTGTGTTGCTGTCGATTTCCCCTTTTATGGCTCTTAGTATTTGCCTTATGTAATGAGGTGCTCCTATGTTGGGTGCATAAATATTTACAATTGTTATATCTTCTTCTTGGATTGATCCATTGATCATTATGTAGTGTCCTTCTTTGTCTCTTGTAATAGTCTTAGTTTTAAAGTCTATTTTGTCTGATATGAGAATTGCTACTCCAGCTTTCTTTTGATTTCCATTAGCATGGAATATCTTTTTCCATCCCCTCACTTTCAGTCTCTATGTGTCCCTCGGTCTGAAGTAGGTCTCTTGTAGACAGCATATATACAAGTCTTGTTTTTGTATCCATTCAGCCAGTCTGTGTCTTTTGGCTGCAGCATATAATCCATTTTCATTTAAGCTAATTATCGATATGTATGTTCCTATTACTATTTTCTTAATTGTTTTGGGTTTGTTATTGTAGGTCTTTTCCTTCTCTTGTGTTTCCTGCCTAGAGAAGTTCCTTTAGCATTTGTTGTAATGCTGGTTTGGTGGTGTTGAATTCCTTTAGCTTTTGCTTGTCTGTAAAGCTTTTAATTTCTCTGTCAAATCTGAATGAGATCCTTGCTGGGTAGAGTAACCTTGGTTGTAGGTTTTTCCCTTTCATCAGTTTAAATATGTCCTGCCATTCCCTTCTGGCTTGCAGAGTTTCTGCTGAAAGATCAGTTGTTAACCTTATGGGGATTCCCTTGTATGTTATTTGTTGTTTTTCCCTTGCTGCTTTCAATATGTTTTCTTTGTATTTAATTTTTGATAGTTTGATTAATATGCGTGTTTCTCCTTGGATTTATTCTGTATGGGACTCTCTGCACTTCCTGGACTTGATTAACTATTTCCTTTCCCATATTAGGGAAATTTTTAACTATAATCTCTTCAAATATTTTCTCAGTCCCTTTCTTTTTCTCTTCTTCTTCTGGGACCCCTACAGTTCGAATGTTGGTGCCTTTAATGTTGTCCCAGAGGTCTCTGAGACTGTCCTCAAGTCTTTTCATTATTTTTTCTTTATTCTGCTCTGCAGTAGTTATTTCCACTCTTTTATCTTCCAAGTCACTTATCCGTTCTTCTGCCTCAGTTATTCTGCTATTGATTCCTTCTGGAGTATTTTTAATTTCATTTATTGTGTTGTTCATCATTGTTTGTTTGCTCTTTAATTCTTCTAGGTCCTTGTTAAACGTTTCTTGTATTTTCTCCATTCTGTTTCCAAGATTTTGGATCATCTTTACTATCATTATTCTGAATTCTTTTTCAGGTAGACTGCCTATTTTCTCTTCATTTATTTGGTCTGGTGGGTTTTTGCCTTGTTCCTTCATCTGCTGTGTGTTTCTCTGTCTTCTCATTTTGCTTAACTTACTGTGTTTTGGGACTCCTTTTCACCAGCTGCAGGTTTGTAGTTCCCATTGTTTTTGGTGTCTGCCCCCAGTGGCTAAGGTTGGTTCAGTGGGTTGTGTACGCTTCCTGGTAGAGGGGACTGATGCCTGTGTTCTGGTGTATGAGGCTGGTTCTTGTCTTTCTGGTGGGCATGACCACATCCAGTGGTGTGTTTTAGGGTGTCTGTGACCTTATTATCATTTTAGGCAGCCTCTCTGCTAATGGGTGGGGTTGTGTTCCTGTCTTGCTACTTGTTTGGCATAGGGTGTCAGCACTGTAGCTTACTGCTTGTTGAGTGGAACTGGGTATTAGCATTGAGACGGAGATATCTGGGAGAGCTTTCGCTGTTTGATATTATATGGAGCTAGGAGGACTCTGGTGGACCAATGTCCTGAACTCAGCTCTCCCACCTTAGAGGCACAGGCCTGACATCCGGCTGGAGCACCAAGACCCTGTCAGCCACACGGCTCAGAAGAAAAGGGAGAAAAAAAGAAAGAAAGAAAATAATAAAATAAAATAAAGTTATTAAAATAAATAATAATTATTGAAAATTTTAAAAAGTAAAAAGTAATTAAAAAAGAAAGAAGAGAGCAACCAAACCAAAAAACAAATCCACCAATGACAACAAGCGCTAGAAACTATACTAAACAAAGAAAAAGAAAAAACAAACAAAAAACAAAAATGGACAGACAGAACCCTAGGACAAATGTAAAAGCAAAGCTATACAGACAAAATCATACAAAGAAGCATACACATACACACTCACAAAAAGCAAAAAAGGAAAAAGATATGTATATCCTTGCTTCCAAAGTCCACTGCCTCAATTTGTGATGATTTGTTGTCTATTCAGGTATTCCGGAGATGCAGGGTACATCAAGTTGATTGTGGAGATTTAATCCACTGCTCCTGAGGCTGCTGGGAGAGATTTTCCTTTCTCTTCTTTGTTCGCACAGCTCCTGGGGTTCAGCTTTGGATTTGGACCCGCCTCTGCGTGTAGGTCGCCTTAGGGTGTCTGTTCTTTGCTCAGACAGGACGGGGTTAAAGGAGCAGCTGATTAGGGGGCTCTGGCTCACTCAGGCCGGGGGGGAGGGAGGGGTACGGATGCGGGGCGAACCTGTGGCAGCAGAGGCCAGCATGACGTTGCAGCAGCCTGAGGCGCGCCGTGCGTTCTCCCGGGGAAGTTGTCCCTGGATCACGGGACCCTGGCAGTGGCGGGCTGCACAGGCTCCCGGGAGGGGAGGTGTGGATAGTGACCTGTGCTTGCACACAGGCTTCTTGGTGGTGGCAGCAGCAGCCTGAGCGTCTCATGCCCATCTCTGGGGTCCGTGCTGATAGCCGCGGCTCGCGCCCGTCTCGAGCTCCTTTAAGCGGCTCTCTGAATCCCCTCTCCTCGCGCACCAGGAAACAGAGGCAAGGAAAAGTCTCTTGCCTCTTATGCAGCTCCAGACCTTTTCCCAGACTCCCTCCCGGCTAGCTGTGGTGCACTAGCCCCCTTCAGGCCGTGTTCATGCCGCCAACTCCAGTCCTCTCCCTGGGATCCGATCAAAGCCCGAGCCTCAGCTCTCAGCCCCTGCCCGCCCCGGTGGGTGAGCAGACAAGCCTCTCGGGCTGGTGAGTGTGGGTTGGCACCGATCCTCTGTGCGGGAATCTCTCCGCTTTGCCCTCCGCACCCCTGTGGCTGTGTTCTCCTCCGTGGCTCTGAAGCTCCCCCCCTCTGCCACCCACCGTCTCCACCCGCGAAGGGGATTCCTAGTGTGTGGAAACCTTTCCTCCTTCACAGCTCCCTCCCACTGGTGCAGGTCCCATCCCTATTCTTTTGTCTCTGTTATTTCTTTTTTCTTTTGCCCTACCCAGGTACGTGGGGAGTTTCTTGCCTTTTGGGAGGTCTGAGGTCTTCTGCCAGCGTTCAGTAGGTGTTCTGTAGGAGTTGTTCCACATGTAGATGTGTTTCTGATGTATTTGTGGGGAGGAAAGTCTTGTCTTGAAGCTCGGCTATTGCAACTAAATAGTTTTTTAAATGTATGTATCACTTTTGCCTGTGTGACCCTGCCCCATAGTGTGTGGCTGTCCTTAATTTCGGTTTTTGTTATACCCAATTAAAAAAATTCTCAATCTCTAAATACATATTAACTGTTCATTAAGTGTAACAATTAAATTTTTAGTCATATGGCAAAAAGTTTTGAATTTAACTGAGAGAATTATTTAAAATATCAATGAATTTTTAAAATGTGATAGCATATGGCCTATAAAATTTCACTAACAGCTTTAATTTCTCTTCTGGAATGGAATACTAAAAAGAGAACACCTGGAAGGAAATACAGGGATTTACATTCTTTAATTTACCATACAAATTAAAAATTGACATATCTAAGTTTCATTTTAGTGATATTCAACTCCCTTGCCTACACACTTCCCTGCTGCCTTTTATTTCACTACCGCTCGCTCTTTCTTGCCCCTGGAAAATGCCTCTAAGTCCCTGAAACTGTCAGCTTCCACAAGCGTGTAATTTTATTTTAGCTAAATTCTAAACACCAGTAAGAGGTTAGTTTGACATGGGAACCGTGAAAGAGCCTTACCTACGGTGGCACAACTGCTACCACCCTAATATCTATTAAGTAGCACAGGATTATAGTGTAACAGCTCTGAAATTGCTCGTGACACCTGCGTGAATACCAAATTCGTTATGTTCAGACTTATTACAAAAAGCACTTTCTGAATTTGAAATGATTAAGACTCTTAGAAATTAATAGCTACCGAGTGAGTTTACTTTCTGAAGGTAGATATATTATTGAAAGATCACAGTTCAGCTAAATGTAGGCAACAGTGCAAGTAATATGGCCACTTAATAGAAAGTGTCATTTATAGCAATATTCCTAATTCTGAATGCTTTCAAATGGCATTATTTTAAGAAAAATACACCCCCACTTTAAGTGCAACATGTCATTCTCCCCTTCTCCCTGGAGATGAAGAAAAAAAATAAAGAAGGAGGAAAGTGATAAACGTCCATATTATGCAGAATTTGCCTTTTTGAAATCCCATTCCCCACTGCACTAGCTGAGATTTTATAGAGATATAAATCACAAAGAAATAAGAAGCCAGTAATGAGATAGAAGTATATTGAAATATGGATGCAAAGTCTTACCACCTGCTGAGCAAAAGTAGTCTGCAGAGACTGTCCTGGAAACCGCAAGGCCATTAGCATCTTGTAAGCTCTAAATTTGCAGCAGAAAAATAGAGGAATTATGTCTGTGAAATGCCAAAGGCTGCTCTGATTTATCTCTCAGCAGAATGTTTCAGTCACATCTACATAAATATTTTAACAGGAATTTAATTTTCATTTTAATCACACAATAAATCTTTTTATTACACACCATCATTTTGTCCTAAATGAGTTGCCTTTTTCATGCAATTTGTGTTCATTCTCTTTTGTGTGTTTGATAAATACAATCTTAATATACAAAGGAACAATGGTTTTATTTACACAAGAGCCTTGCCATAGACTATTTAATTTTAACCATGAATTCTATTTATTTTAATTTATAATACAGCTATCCATTGGCTTATATATAACTTCAGCATCTGTTCTTAGTCCTTCAGGGCATTAGGAAAATAGGGGCAGTGAGAGGATGTGGAGTTCAAGTAATGATACAAGTGGATAGTCTGATTGGATATGGGTTTAGATGCATTGATGGTAAAGGTACACACATTTCTCTGTTCGCCATCTTATTGTCAGTGGGTTTCGTCAAGTGGAATGTGGCAATTGTGTGCAGTGTGGGTCTAATGGAATCTCATCTTATTTGTTTCATGTGTCACACTGGTTTCTTGACTGTGGTGACATTTTAAACACTACAAGTGATGGTAAATCCTTTTGAACGCTCCCAGAAGGACAAGAAGATATTGCTTTTCATACACTTGTTGAAGAAACTCATAGCACTAAACAGACCCTACGGATGCAGAGTGGATGTTTATCCTGGAACCAATCCCTCAAACCAGTTTGACAGTTGTGGTCAAGATATTAAATTTGCCACTTGCAAATGGGTCAACCAACTGGTGTTTTAGACAGCCATAACTGTAATCTCTGCCTGTATCATCGCCCTTTCAGTTTTGTTTGAAAATATTTTATGCTGTAACTTTTTAATTTAAACATTTAGACAGGTTTGAATTTAATTTTGAGTATAAGGGTGACTAAAAGAGCATAATCCAATTATTAAACCACCAAATCCTTGTGTCTCTATCAAAGCTTGTTGAAGTTGAAACTGAGTGTGGATGAGCAGGATAAAAAATAGATCCATATATTTTGGAACAAGTAATATATGAAGAGTTTAAGACACATGACTTTTTTTCAGCATTCCTATCTCTATATGAAGAAGTAAATTTTTTTTCTGATTAGTCTTTGTTTAAAATGCAAATGGCAGGACTCAGGCTAACCACAGCCAGAGATCTAATTTTTTAGGCCATTTTTTAATTCCTGAGCAAATGATCGTAAATTAAAAATTTTTTTTCATCGAAGACCCCACATAACATTTTCCCAAACATTGGCTCTTTCATGTTTTTGTTTGTTTTAGTAGTTCATTGTATGGTCTGAGATCCAACAAATATCTTTATTCTCATCTGTATAATAAACATGAGTGTCTCCCTGAAAAAACATAGTGACAACAGAGCAATGAAACTGTGCCTAGTTTTTAATGAACGGGCATTGGATGAGGAAAATTGATTAGCTCAGACTTACTGGTACACTTATTACTCACAGATGGGCCCCTGTGACTTTTTCAGTTTCTTCATATCTTACTCTATTGTTTGAAAATCCTGCAAAAAATGTGTATTTTTGTAGACTTTCATTTATACACAGTTGATAATACACTCAGTATTGTTTATATTGTGAATTCCTTTTATTAGCTCTGTCTTAATGTTTTCATCTTTCCATTTTGCACATGAATCCTAGCTGTGTATTGAGGGCCATTTTGAATGCTGCCTTTGATCACTCATCCATTTACACATGTACCATTCATTCATTGCTTATTATGAACCACGCACAGTTCTAGGCAGTAGGGATACTGCACTAAAAGAGGGAGCATCCCTCCCTTCAACTTCCTGAAACATCTCTCTTTTTTTAATATCTCATAAATACACTATAAGTTCTTTGAGACTGTAATCTGTTATTTGATTTATCTTAGTATCTCTGTTTCCTAGACAGTGCCTTGTACATACTAATCACTTGAAAATGTTCACTGAAAGAGTAAATTACCTTGCACTCCTTATGAGGAAGTATTCAGTAGTTTGCTAAGCACAAATAATCTTAGCCCCAACCTTTTTCTTGCTTTGTTCAAATTAATAAAATAAAGATAAATGTGGTTTGATTGCCCACAGGTGTTTTTTTTTAATTATTTTTTTAAACATCTTTATTGGAGTATAATTGCTTTACAATGGTGTGTTAGTTTCTTCACACAGGTTTTAATTGTAAGTGTACAGTATGGTGTACTGACTAATAGATATGGTTTCGAGTCCTGAATCCACCATTTATTAGCACTGTGACATTGTGCCTCAGTTTCCCTATTGTTAAATTACAGATAATGATAGCTTATAAGTAACTGAGCCTGTTACTATTCAAATGGAATGGGGTAAGGTCCGCAAAGCCTGAGCCTAATGCCCAGTACATATTTAATTCTCAAAACTTCTTAGTACTGCTATTATTTTTATTAGTTGCTGTTATTATTGCTGTTAGTATAACTGTCAGAGGTTTTGACTTATATTCAAGCCCCTCTCTTGCCAACTCCCATGAAGAAGCAAGATTATCTGTTTTTGCAAGTTACAATGTTATAAGCTTTCCTTGCCATCCAGGAAATACAATGACAAATACCTTTATATATTTAAGTTATTTGAAGGTACCTGGCATCCTGGTTACAACCCAATTTGTCAGGTTTAATATTCACAGCAGTGTTTGGGCTGCCACATGATTCTGCAGTGAAAATAAGGTAAATAGCTTTCTTTGTGATCCCATTCCCCATGATGTTCTTTTATACTGGAAAATAATCATAGAAAATATTTCATGTTTCACTTTTGTTAAATCTGAGAAAACTGCCTTTTCTGTTCTGATTACCAGATCTCCTGTTTGTTATTTCCTTTCCAGAGAGTTAAAAGGATGTAGCTTTTTATTTTTTTTTTAATTTTTTTCTATTTATTTTTTTATACAGCAGGTTCTTATTAGTCATCCATTTTATACACATCAGTGTATACATGTCAATCCAATCTTCCAATTCATCACACCACCACCACCACCCCCCGCTGCTTTCCCCCCTTGGTGTCCATATATTTTTTCTCTACTTCTGTGTCTCAGCTTCTGCCCTGCAAACTGGTTCATCTGTACCATTTTCTAGGTTTCCCATATATGCGTTAATATATGATATTTGTTTCTCTCTTTCTGACTTACTTTGCTCTGTATGACAGTCTCCAGATTCATCCAGGCCTCTACAAATGACCCAATTTCATTCCTTTTTATGGCTGAGTAATATTCCATACACCAGTACATATATACTGGTGTGAGGTGATACCTCAATGTAGTTTTGATTTGCATTTCTCTAATAATTAGTGATGTTGAGCAGCTTTTAATGTGCTTCTTGGCCATATGTATGTCCTCTTTGGATAAATGCCTATTTAGGTCTTCTGCCCATTTTTTGATTGGGTTGTTTGTTTTTTTAATATTGAGCTGCATGAGCTGTTTATATATTTTGGAGATTAATCCTTTGTCCGTTGATTCGTTTGCAAATATTTTTTCCCATTCTGAGGGTTGTCTTTTCATCTTGTTTGTAGCTTCCTTTGTTTTGCAAAAGCTTTTAAGTTTCATTAGGTCCCATTTGTTTATTTTTGTTTTTATTTCCATTACTCTAGGAAGTGGATTAAAAAAGATCTTGCTGTGATTTATGTCAAAGAGTGTTCTTCCTATGTTTTCCTCTAAGAGTGTTATAGTGTCTGGTCTTACATTTAGGTCTCTAATCCATTTTGAGTTTATTTTTGTGTATGGTGTTAGGGAGTGTTCTAATTTCATTCTGTTACATGTAGCTGTCCAGTTTTCCCAGCACCACTTATTGAAGAGACTGTCTTTTCTCCATTGTATATCCTTGCCTCCTTTGTCATAGATTAGTTGATCATAGGTGTGAGGGTTTATCTCTGAGCTTTCTATTCTGTTTCATTGATCTATATTTCTGTTTTTGTGCCATTACCATATTGTCTTGATTACTGTAGCTTTGTAGTATAGTCTGAAGTCAGGGAGTCTGATTCCTCCAGCTCCATTTTTTTCCTTCAGGACTGCTTTGGCTATTCGGGGTCTTTTGTGTCTCCATACAAATTTTAAGATTTTTTGTTCTAGTTCTGTAAAAAATGCCATTGGTAATTGGATAGGGATTGCATTGAATCTGTGCATTGCTTTGGGTAGTAGAGTCATTTTCAGAATATTGATTCTTCCAATCCAAGAACATGATAGATCTCTCCATCTGTTGGTATCATCTTTAATTTCTTTCAACAGTGTCTTATAGTTTTCTGCATACAGGTCTTTTGTCTCCCTAGGTAAGTTTATTCCTAGGTATTTTATTCTTTTTGTTGCAATGGTAAATGGAAGTGTTTCCTTAATTTCTCTTTCAGAATTTTCATCATTAGTGTATAGGAATGCAAGAGATTTCTTGCATTAATTTTGTATCCTGCAACTTTACCAAATTCATTGATTAGCTCTAGTAGTCTTCTGGTAGCATCTTTAGGAATCCGTATGTATACTATCATGTCATCTGCAAACAATGACAGTTTTACTTCTTCTTTTCCAATTTGGATTCCTTTTATTTCTTTTTCTTCTCTGATTGCTGTGGCTAAAACTTCCAAAACTATGTTGAATAAGAGTGGTGAGAGTGGACAACCTTGTCTCGTTCCTGATCTTAGTGGAAATGGTTTCAGTTTTTCACCATTTAAAATGATGTTTGCTGTGGGTTTGTCATATATGGCCTTTATTATGTTGAGGTAGGTTCCCTGTATGCCCACTTTCTGGAGAGTTTTTATCATAAATGGGTGTTGAATTTTGTCAAAAGCTTTTTCTGCATCTATTGAGATGATCATATGGTTTTTATTCTTCAATTTGTTAATATGGTGTATCACATTGATTGATTTGCATGTATTGAAGAATCCTTGGATCCCTGGGATAAATCCCACTTGATCATGGTGTATGATCCTTTTAATGTGTTGTTGGATTCTGTTTGCTAGTATTTTGTTGAGGATTTTTGCATCTATATTCATCACTGATATTGGTCTGTAATTTTCTTTTTTTGTAGTATCTTTGTCTGGTTTTGGTATCAAGGTGATGGTGGCCTCATAGAATGAGTTTGGGAGTGTTCCTTCCTCTGCAATTTTTTGGAAGAGTTTGAGAAGGATGGGTGTTAGCTCTTCTCTAAATGTTTGATAGAATTCACCTGTGAAGCCATCTGGTCCTGGGCTTTTGTTTGTTGGAAGTTTGTTTTGTTTTTTTTTTAATTTCCCATTGCTTTTATACTTTTTTTTTTTTTTGGCTGTGTTGGGTCTTCGTTTCGGTGCGAGGGCTTTCTCTAGTTGCGGCGAGTGGGGGCCACTCCTCATCGCGGTGCGTGGGCCTCTTACTGTTGCGGCCTCTCCCGTTGCGGAGCACAGGCTCCAGACACGCAGGCTCAATAGTTGTGGCCCACGGGCCCAGCCACTCCGCGGCATATGGGATCTTCCCAGACCAGGGCTAGAACCCGTGTCCCCTGCATTGGCAGGCAGATTCTCAACCACTGCGCCACCAGGGAAGCCCTGTTGGAAGATTTTTAATCACAGTTTCAATTTCAGTGCTTGTGATCGGTCTGTTCATTTTTTCTATTTCTTCCTGGTTCAGTCTTGACAGGTTGTGCATTTCTAAGAATCTGTCCATTTCTTCCAGGTTGTCCATTTTATTGGCATAGAGTTGCTTGTAGTAATCTCTCATGATCCTTTGTAATTCTGCAGTGTCAGTGGTTACTTCTCCTTTTTCATTTCTAATTCTATTGATTTGAGTTTTCTCCCTTTTTCTCTTGATGAGTCTGGCTAATGGTTTATCAATTTTGTTTATCTTCTCAAAGAACCAGCTTTTAGTTTTATTGATCTTTGCTATTGTTTCCTTCATTTCTTTTTCATTTATTTCTGATCTGATCTTTATGATTTCTTTCCTTCTGCTAGCTTTGGGGGTTTTTTGTTCTTCTTTCTCTAATTGCTTTAGGTGCAAGGTTAGGTTGCTTATTCGAGATGTTTCCTGTTTCTTGATGTAGGCTTGTATTGCTATAAACTTCCCTCTTAGAAGTGCTTTTGCTGCATCCCATAGGTTTTGGGCCGTCGTGTCTCCATTGTCATTTGTTTCTAGGTATCTTTTGATTTCCTCTTTGATTTCTTCAGTGATCACTTCGTTATTAAGTATTGTATTGTGTAACCTCCATGTGTTTGTATTTTTTACAGATCTTTTCCTGTAATTGATATCTAGTCTCATAGCGTTGTGGTCGGAAAAGATACTTGATATGATTTCAATTTTCTTAAATTTACCAAGGCTTGATTTGTGACCCAAGATACGATCTATCCTGAAGAATGTTCCATGAGCACTAGAGAAAAATCTGTATTCTGTTGTTTTTGGATGGAATGTCCTATAAATATCAATTAAGTCCATCTTGTTTAATGTATCATTTAAAGCTTGTGTTTCCTTATTTATTTTCGTTTTGGATGATCTGTCCATTGGTGAAAGTGGGGTGTTAAAGTCCCCTACTATGATTGTGTCACTGTTGATTTCCCCTTTTATGGCTGTTAGTATTTGCCTTATGTATTGAGGTGCTCCTATGTTGGATGCATAAATATTTACAATTGTTATCTCTTCTTCTTGGATTCATCTCTTGAACATTATGTAGTGTCCTTCTTTGTCTCTTGTAATAGTCTTTATTTTAAAGTCTATCTTGTCCTATATAAGAATTGCTACTCCAGCTTTCTTTTGATTTCCATTTGCATGGAATATCTTTTTCCATCCCCTCACTTTCAGTCTGTATGTGTCCCTAGGTCTGAAGTGGGTCTGTTGTAGACAGCATATATACGGGTCTTGTTTTTGTGTCCATTCAGCCAGTCTGTGTCTTTTGGTGGGAGTATTTAATCCATTTACATTTAAGGTAATTATCGGTATGTATGTTCCTATTCCCATTTTCTTAATTGTTTTGGGTTTGTTATTGTAGGTGTTTTCCTTCTCTTGTGTTTCTTGCCTAGAGAAGTTCCTTTAGCATTTGTTGTAAAGCTGGTTTGGTGGTGCTGAACTCTCTCAGCTTTTGCTTGTCTGTAAAGGTTTTAATTTCTCCATCGAATCTGAATGATATCCTTGCTGGGTAGAGTAATCTTGGTTGTAGGTTTTTCTTCTTCATCACTTTAAATATGTCCTGCCACTCCCTTCTGGCTTGCAGAGTTTCTGCTGGAAGATCAGCTGTTAACCTTATGGGGATTCCCTTGTGTGTTATTTATTGTTTTTCCCTTGCTGCTTTTAATATGTTTTCTTTTATTTAATTTTTGATAGTTTGATTAATATGTGTGTTGGCGTGTTTTTCCTTGGATTTATCCTGTATGGACTCTCTGTGTTTCCTGGAGTTGACTAACTATTTCCTTTCCCATATTAAGGAAGTTTTCAACTATAATCTCTTCAAATATTTTCTCAGTCCCTTTCTTTTTCTCTTCTTCTTCTGGGACCCCTATAATTTGAATGTTGGTGCATTTAATGTTGTCCCAGAGGTCTCTGAGACTGTCCTCAAGTCTTTTCATTCTTTTTTCTTTATTCTGCTCTGCAGTAGTTATTTCCGATATTTTACCTTCCAGGTCACTTAACTATTCTTCTGCCTCAGTTATTCTGCTATTGATCCCTTCTAGAGTATTTTTAATTTCATTTATTGTAGTGTAGTTTTCATTTCAGTTATTGTGTTGTTTATCTCTGTTTGTTTTTTCTTTAATTCTTCTAGATCTTTGTTAACATTTTCTGCATCTACTCGATCTTTGTCTCCATTCTTTTTCTGAGGTCCTGGATTATCTTCACTATCATTATTGTGAATTCTTTTTCTGCCAGGTTGTGTATCTCCACTTCATTTGGTTGTTTTTCTGGGGTTTTATCTTGTTCCTTCATCTGGTTCATAGCCCTCTGCCTTTTCATCTTGTCTATCTTTCTGTGAATGTGGTGTTCCTTCCACAGGCTGCAGGATTGTAGTTCTTCCTCCTTCTGCTGTCTGCCCTCTGGTGGATGAGGCTATCTAAGAGGCTTGTGCAAGTTTCCTGATGGGAGGGACTTTTGGTGGGTAGAGCTGGCTGTTGCTTTGGTGGGCAGAGCTCATTAAAACTTTAATCCACTTGTCTGCTGATGGGTGGGGCTGGGTTCCCTCCCTGTTGACTGTTTGGCCTGAGGCGACCCAACACTGGAGCCTACCTGGGCTCTTTGGTGGGGCTAATGGCAGACTCTGGGAGTCATCACGCCAAGGAGTACTTCCCAGAACTTCTGTTGCCAGTGTCCTTGTCCTCACAGTGAGACACAGCCACCACCCGCCTCTGCAGAAGACCCTTCAACACTAGCACGTAGGTCTGGTTCAGCCTCCTATGGGGTCACTACTCCTTCCCCTGGGTCCCGATGCACACACTACTTTGTGTGTGCCCTCCAAGAGAGGAGTCTCTGTTTTCCCCAGTCCTGTCGAAGTCCTGCAGTCAAATTCCGCTAGCCTTCAAAGTCTTATTTTCTAGGAATTCCTCCTCCCGTTGCCAGACCCCCAGATTGGGAATCCTGACGTGGGGCTCAGAACCTTCACTCCAGTGGGTGGACTTCTGTGGTATAAGTGTTCTCAAGTTTGTGAGTCATTCACCCAGCAGTTATGGGATTTGATTTTATTGTGTTTGCGCACCTCCTACCATCTCATTGTGGCTTCTCCTTTGTCTTTGGGTGTGAGGTATCTTTTTTGGTGACTTCCAGTGTCTTCCTGTTGATGATTGTTTAGCAGTTAGTTGTGATTCTGGTGTTCTTGCAATTGGGAGTGAGAGCACGCCCTTCTAATCTGCCATCTTGAACCAATTATCAAGGATGTAGCTTTTTAACAAGGAGAAAACTGAATTGAGCTCCAAACAGATATTCCTGAAGAAAGGTAGCTGGAGAAGGTAATAACAGTGTTAAGAGTTTCTTAAATGAAAAGTATGATGGAAGTATCAAAGTGTTGGCCAACCTCTACCTTCAGCTCTCTGGTGCGGTTAAGTGAGATTGAAAACAAACATTTCCCGCCCTTAATTTAAGGAAATGTTAGTATGTGTAGTTTTCATTCATTCTCTTTGGGTTGTGGTCTGAGATCAGGTAAAGCCAGGGGAAGAAGACATATGTGACAGAGCAATATTGACTGTTAAGACCTTGGTTTCCAGCGACGGTGTTTTTAGCTTTTGGCTTCCATTCTTTACATCACTTTTAATATGTAAAGATAAACTTTTGGTTCATTGATATTTGAAAGGATTGGACTTTATTAAATCTGTTTTGCTCCACTATGAATTTCAATTTACCTGTGTTCCAGGATCCAGATGACAAAAATGGATCTCATCATTTAGAACACAGTGTCTCAATCTTGGCACTACAGAAATTTGGGGCTGTATAATCATTTGATCTGGGGGACTGAGCTGTGCATTGTTGGATGTATAGCATCATCCATGGTCTCTATCCAACCAGGTGCCGGTAGCACCTCCTCAAAGTTGTGACAGCCAAAAATGTCTCTAGACCCTGTCACATATCCCCTGGGGGGGGGGGAAGGGGAGCATAATCATATTCTAAACACTGGGCTTGGAGCTTTACATTCAGTCCTTAAAATAACCCTAAGAAGTAGGCATTACTGCTTTCAGTTTTACAGATGAAGAAATGGAGATCCAGAGAGCTTAAGTGATTTCCCTACAATTATGTGGATAGTAAATGATCAACTTTTTCTTCTTTACTATGTTGTCCATTCTGATCCTTCTTTTGACATAGAGAGAGAGCTTCCGCATCTTACATTTGCAGTTGTAAAAGTGGACAAATTATGGAAGGAAAAGGGACAAGTAAGTTTCAGATAGTCCTAGTTCAGAATATAGAAAGAAAAAAAAGAAATAATGGCCATTATGAAGTATAAGATGGAAATGAGTATGAAGACTCCAAGATATTATCACTAATTGATGTTTTGGTTATCTTGGGGCACTACGTTTGGTAATCATTCCTTGCAAGATATCAGATTTCCTTTACTAAGTAGTTCTGGCATCACACAGATTGAAAAGACCTAGCTCGAGAGGCAATATAGGCAATATTTCATAATGATTTTAAAAAGAGTATAATCTATGAAAATATTCAATCACTATGCTGTATACCTGAAACTAAGATAATATTGTAAATCAACTATATTTTAATAAAAATATCTATACAAAACATATTTATATATCAAATAAAATATCAATCAAACATCGAAAAGAAAAAAGACATAGAAGTGAAAACCAAATACAGTGTGGAATCTTGGTTAGGTTCAGGAGCAGAAAAAGACATTAGTGGAAAGCTGGTGATAAGTGTAGTTTATTTCATAGAATTGCTCCAATGCTAATTCTTAGTTTTGATAATTGTGTGATGGTTATGCAAGATGTTAACATTATCAAAAGCTTGGTGAAGGGTATATGTGAACTCTCTGTACTATTTTTGCAACTTTTCTGTACATATAACATTTAAAATTTTTTTTATGTTTAAAATACAGAAAATAAAATGTATTAGTAATGAAAACAAATTGTGTGAAACTGTATCAAGAAGCAGGAGATCTGGGTTCCTACTGCTCTTCTGCAGCTCTCTACTAGCATTACTACCTTGAGCGAACAGTTAAAATCTATAAATTTTAGGTGTTTCAACTTTGAAAACAGGTGATAATATCTAACCAATTCAAAGTCATGGTGCTGGGTCAGATAACCTTGTAAGGTTGCTCCGATAAATAATTGCATGCCTATGTGCGTATGTTTGCATGTATGTATCTATCAATCAATCATATATATCTAACTATCTGTCTCTATATATCCATCGAAAACACACGCACATACACTCACAGAGCTTTCTGTTAACATTCAAATCAAACTTTAACTTTGGTTTTTAACTGTAGAGTGTAAAACGAATATTTAAGAGCCACGAGAATGAGTTTCACTGGCCAAAAGGATGTAGCATTACGTTATTCAGCCATCACACTAGTGTGGGTTTCTTAGGCAGATAAAAGATTATAGGATGTTGTGCTCATAATGAGGATGAGACTTCCTACCTAATGTTCTAGAACTGCTATTAGGAAATGCAGGTGTATCACTGCTCAGTTCTGCCAATATATTTTCCCTGTAACTTCCCTTGTAAGAAACTTAGAGTAAAATGAACTTTATTTGAAAAGTTTAGGATTCCTGTCTCAGCACATCATTTATCCCAAGACTTCCCAGCATCTACTCCCAAAGTCCACATAAGAGGTGCTGACATTTAGTCAACACTTACTATGAGGTCAGTCCAACAATGGATGTATTGTATAGATCAATGCATTTAATGTCTGAAGGAGGTTTTAATCATAAAAAGACAGGTTTTAGGTATCTGTATAAAAGTGGATGTTGGTTTTAAATAGTAGTGAGCCCATCCAGATCTTCTAACAAAGTTCCTTGGGGATGCTGTCACTAAGAATTTACCAAGTATTGCATGTCACCATATTGCAAAATCATTTAAAAGCTGTATATTTTTGGATTGTGGCCAATATACTTATTTTAATTTGATTGACTGCAAGGAGATAGCCCAGATACAGATGGAAAATAAACAGGGCTTCTTTTTCAACAGCAGAGGAGTAGATTTCCATGCAAATTGGCAGTTGGTGATGCCAAGTGCAGCTGTAGCCTTGATAGTGTAGGCAGTAAGGATTTTTACATTCCATAAAAATATTCTTTTTGGCTGTGGCTTTTGAGATTCTGAGCAGTTTCATATCGATGAGGTAAGCTGTTTCTCCACTCTGTCCTACAAGGCAAATATAAGAAATGATGCCTGTGTTGGAATAGTCATATTTTACTCCTTAATTTACCATTAGAGTTCCTGAGTTTATATATTATTTATCTTCCTTGGCCCTGGCATTACCTTTTTTCCCCTTAGCTTTGAAAAGACTTAATTTTTTCTTATGGTCCTTATGCTTCTTCCATCCTTCTGTAAATTTCTTCATGGTGTGATTTTAATGTTGTTCCTTTTGTTGAAGTCAGAATTGATATTTTACTGTTTAGAAGGTATCAGAGAAAAATAATATCAAACTAACTTACTTAGTATTACTTTAAGAGGAGAGGACCCCGAAAGAGCTTATAATTAAAAAAACAAACAAACTGAATCTGTAATCCTCTTCCCCAACCCTAAACCAATTTCCAGTCATTTCCTCTTTGAAGTATAAATTGAGAATGCAGAGCTTTCTATGAATCTTTACAGGAGCCCTCCATCTACCCCATATCTGTTTCTGGCTTTCAGTACTACTAATAGAACTTCAATCTTCTTCGACAGTAATGAGACCAAGTTGCTATCCTGTATTTCCCAAACAGTCGTCTGGGTGAGAAAGGTTTCTTAGAGAACACATTAAGTAATTGTCTTTTAGAGCATTTGGAGATAATCCAAAACAAGGGCAGGAATCTCCAAAAAGAAGTAGCTACAAAGAACAAAGAGGATCTCAAAATCATTCTTGCAATCATTGAGATGCACAGTAAAATGACATCTTACAGCTTTCTGATGTGGTTGCTATGGTAAAAACCAGGTCTGGGCCACATCCCTGTGGATAGGGGGAAGCCTTGCCAGAGAGCAGGAGGTATTTCTGATGTCAGTCATCTTGGGAAGAGGCAGATCCTACAACAGAAAATACAGATTTGGAAGGAAAGTCTCAAACAGGAAAGAGAAGGAGTACTTTGAGAGCAATCCTTTCTTGGATTTGGACTCTAAGGATTTATTGTATGTTCAAGAGTGGGCTCTGGTGGTGGGGGAAAGATGGTCTCTGTCGTATAGAATTTGCTCTCAGCTGGACCTCATGAGAGTGGGCTGGGCTGAGTGGGCTCCTGGGAGAAGGACCATCTTGTTGTCAGATCAGTTAGGTATATTTGTCTTTCTGGAATTGTCTCCATTAGCCTAAATCATTAGTAAAGTCTGGTTTAAATGCAAAAGCTCAGCCAACTATGACATTGGGATTTAGGTAAAGAATCAGTTAATGCAGGGGAAGGTGAACACCAGAGATAACAATCTTGTCCCTAGGTGAGAGTAGGGACTGTAAGATCTAACTGCCCCTTGCCATCTGAAGATCTTCTCTAAATTGCCATCCTTGGAGGATAAGGATTTGATTCTGTCCAAGGTAGCTATAGGTTTTTTCAAGAATTATAAACTCTTAGTACTAAAAATGAAATAGTTTAAACAGCAGTTTGTACCATCTGAGTTCCTTCTCAATATACCCTAAGAGGACTCTTTTTTTCTCTGTGTGATGAATTAGGACCCAACTTCATCAGCTCCTCTCAATTATTTATATTTCATTCTCTCTTCTAGTTCTTTAATTTCTTGTTAGGATAGGTGATGCATTAGGTTCTTGGATCATAGTTAGAGATTAGCCTAATAAGGGTAATTAAAGTTGTTCTTTCATTCTCAAGTTTTATTCAGAGACCTAATCTGGTATCTTGTCTCTGCTCTCTCCTTTTCAGTTTATATTGGAAAACGCTAAGCCAAAAATAAAATAAAGATGGATTTAATAGTTCACTAATATTTTTCTCATTTTTATTCTTTGTATTCTGATATCCAAAAAGCAACTGAGAGAGACCAATCTTAGTACCATTAATAATTACATATAATTTAACATTTTGCAGTGGTGTGTTAGAACTGACTGGCCCATAAGGGCTGGCTGATAAATATTCAGGAATTTCATGAGCTGGCTGTTAAACTATTAATAAGTTGAAATTGACCATGGGAGAAGTATTTCCATCAGCATGGAAACTGGAAATTACTGTAAATCAGAGATCCTCCTCCTCCGTTTTTCCAGTGAGCTGGTCTACCAACATAACGCCAGATTGGATTATTGGCATCATAAATGTGAGAAAAAATTACCTTATTATACTTTTAAGTGGATTGATTTTCAAGAGTAGGTGATTGTTAGAGGGAAATCTCAACTTTTTAATGTAAGGAATGTAAGGAAAAGATGTTTATTTGTTTTTAATTTTTCCGTGTTTTTTTTGAAATGCATCTCTGAGAGGAAAGGGGTTACCTCCAAAAACAATGAAAAAGGAGCAAGAGTAGGGCATAATAGGGCTAAATTCTGAAAAAAATTCTGTATTTGTCCCTAAAAATGAATTCCTGCATGATGTTTATTATATGAGCAGATGTCCTATTCAGGCACCGAAGTTTAAAACTAACCCCAGGGAATGAGCCTTATAGGACTAATTAGCTTGCATCCTACCTTCCTGGAGGTAACAGCCCAGAAATTCTCTGGCATTGGCTCTATTGGTTACCCCTACTAATAAAAACTACTGTCCCCTGTTTCAGAAAGCTGGTCAATTAACTGAGTTCTTTTGTATTAACAAACTATTTGATTTAACAAACTCTGAGGCTTATTGGATTCCTAAAAATATATATATATTTTTACATTTCTTCTCTCAAGTCTTCATTTTGAGCCAAGAGAATAGAAAGAGGTGGGTGGTGAGGTGGGCTGGTAGAGAAAGAGCTGACCGTGTGACTGGGATTGGTGAGTAGTCTTTCATATTTGCAGTTCACCTATTACCAGCAGTGGGCTCTGTACTTGTTTCCTATTGATGCTATAGGAAATTATCACAAACTTGGTAGCATTAAATAACCAACATTGATTCTCTTAATCTGCAGGTCAGAAGTTCAAGATGAGTTTCAATGGGTCACAGTCAAGGTGTCAGCAATACTGTGCTCCCTTCAGAGGCTCTAGGGGAGAATCAATTTCCTTGCCTTTTCTAGCATCTAGAGCTGCAAGTTGGCTCATGGTCCTTTCCTCTATCTTCAAATCCATCCACGTAACATCTTGCTTCACTTATCACATGCGTTCTATCTTTCTGGTCAATCTCCCTCTGCCTCGCTCTTAAAAGGACACATGTGATTACATTTAGAACCCACCCGGATAATCCAGGAAAATTTCCCCATCTCAAGATTCTCAACTTAATCACATTTGCAAAGTCTCTTTTCATATATAAGGTAGCATTTGAAGGTTCCAGGGCTTAGGACCTAGATAGATTTGGAAATCAATATTCAGCCTGCCACAGGCCTTTTAGAAGATGAACAGATAGCATGATATGCCCCCTTGGGGAACTTTGGGGTGGGTAGGAATTGCCCGTGAAACTGCCTCATTTGGGAAGTCTAGTTTGCCTTAAAATTTTATCTTTGGTTTCTTCAAACCTCATCTGCCTACCTTTCCTACCTGCAGAGTACAGGAGCCAAGAACATTTCCTATACTAAGCCATGTGTTAAACCACAGTGAGTCCAGACATACTTTCTCTTCCCCACGTGAAACAATACTGGGACCAGGCAGGAAAAAAAAATCTCAGCTGCTTCCTGCAGGAAGTACTTGCGCCTGGAAGATGAGAACTTGAATGAAGTAGAATAATTTACTTAACAGCACTCACTCAGAGACCTCACCTGGATGTGCTCATCAGTCCCAAGTATTAAGTCGTCGACTCTACCCAAGCCCAGCACTTTCCTCCCTGAACAATTCACCTAAAATCATCTGGCCCATGACCTGAAACCATATAAATACCACTTACTAATTTCTTCTTTTTGAGAATCTTCTAAGATCCTGTCCAGTGTTCTTCTTTTACAATAAGGCTAATAAACTTTGCTTCATGAACAGGTTTCTCTGGTGGTCTTTTGAGGCATCCCACCAACATTGAACTCTTGAAACTTCATAGATACCTTTCATGTATTACTGTGGACAGTTTCCTCAGGCACTATCTTCATCCTCAAATGTACCTTTCACTCTGAGGGTTATAAACACAGTAGAGCTTAATTCTATAAGCTATTTCTTTTCACACAAAGGATAGCTCATCAAACAAGTAGCAACTGAGAGAGAACTTTGCTTGGTTTAGAAGATGGCAGGGGCAATAAATGAAGTTTTTTTTGTTGTTGTTGTTGTTGTTTTTTACTCCTCCCTTAAATCAGTAAGTGAAACAAAACAAACCGTTTTTTTTTTTTTCTACTGGGTATTTACTTCAGGTTAAGTAGTCTCTATCTATGACTTAAAATTTGTTAATAGGGTACATCTTCAGCATTCTGAAGAGATGACTCCAGATGGCTGAAAATACTAGCAATTGAGATGTCATCGTCAGGCCATAGGCTTGTTGATTAGTTACAGAATTCACTGGAACACAGCATTCTCTCAATTTGCAGTGCAAATTCTTGCCTGATGTTTTATAAATATCACCTGATTTCACTCTTCTTACAACCCTATTGGGTAGCTGTTGGAGGTTTGAGGGTCCAGTAAATCATACCATTCTTACCCAAGAGTTCTGAGTCTATTGATACCTATACAGTTAACAGATTGAAGGACAATGAAATAATTTTTATTGTCAATAGAGCTGAATCAGGCCTCCTGACATCGACCTGTGGTCAAATGAGTTTCCTAATACCGCTATTAAATAATTAGATTTACCAAACAGGCATGGAGAAAGAAACTTAATAACCTTATACCCAAGGAGCAGGCACTGACCATATGGGGAAGGAGGAGACTGATGAGACTCTGAGGGGTCTTGGATCAAGTTTTCCCCAAGCTCAGGAATCAGTGAGTCACTCCTCTTTGATGAGGAGAGTAAGGTATGGAGAGGAAATCTGGAAGTGTTATATTAATAGTTTCCTTATGGAAGTGTAAGCTTCCCCTAGAAACAAGAAGACTGGAAAAATTAGTTCTGTCTAATATAGGTGTTATTATCTCTGTTCCATATTGTGGATCTTTGGAATAACTCTGGAATATTTAACACTTTAAAAATCTGAAAATGCCAGAAATGGTGTCATGAGCCTTGCAATGATTTCTTTGTTCCTTCCTCCCACCCTTCCTTTCTTCTGCTGTTGTATTCAAATTACAAAATTGTTCACATTATAAAACATGAAGTATTTTATAAACGTCAGTTAGATCAACTTGATCGATGGTGCTGTTCATTCAACTATATCCTTACTGATTTTCTGTTTGCTGCATCTATTAATTACTAAAAAATGTGGTGTTAAAATCTCCAACTATAGTAGTGGATTTGTCTCTTTCTCCTTGAAGTTCTATAAGTATTTGCCTCATGCATTTTGACGCTCTGTTGTTAGGTGCATACACGTTAAAGTTTGTTAAGTCTTCTGGGAGAATTGACAACTTTATTGTTATGTAATGCCTCTCTTTAACCCTGAAAACTTTTCTTGTCTGAAGTCTACTTTGAAATTAATACAGCTGCTCAAACTTTCTTTTGATCAGTTTCAGCAAGCTACACCTTTCTCCATTCCTTTACTTCTTTTTCCAAATATGTCTTTTTAAAAATTGAAGTGAAATTCACATAACATACAGTTAACCATTTTAATGTGAACAATTCAGTGGCATTTAGTACATTCACAATATTGTGCAACCACCACCACCTAGTTCCAGAATGTTTTCATCACCACAAAGGAAACCCCATCTGTTAATCAGTTACTCCATCATTATCCCTATATCCCTGTCCTCTGGCAACCACCAATCTGTTTTCTGTATTTACAGATTTACCTATTTTGGATAAATGGAATTATAAAATGCATTTGTCTCCAGCTTCTTTCACATTGCACATTTTTTGAGATCCTTCCACATTGTAGCACATATGAGTTCTTCATTCCTTTCTATGGCTGAATGATATTCTACTTCATGTATATATCACAGTTTATCCATGAAGAATTTGGGTTGTTTCTACCTTTTGACTATTGTGAATAGCCCTGCTGTGAGCATGCATGTACATGTATTTGCTTGAGAACCTGTTTTCAGTTCTTTGGGGTGTATAATTAGGAGTGTTTTATAGACTGAATATTTATGTCCTCCCAAAATTCATGTTGAGATCCAATCTCTAATGTGATGGTATTTGGAGATGGGGCTTTGGGGAGGTAATTAGATCATGATGGCAGAGTCCTCATGAATGGGATTAGTGCCCTTAGAAAAGAGGCCCCAGAGAGGTCCCTTGTTCCTTCAACCATGTGAGGACGTAAACTTCTAAATGTATGGGAATCTGTAATACTAGTCCCTAAGAGTTCTCGTTCTCAAAGTAATCTACACTCAACTTCCAGCAATTTGTCAAAATTACCATTCCTGTCAGTGTATAGCTCTGGCTTAAAGTTTATGAACACTGTATGTTTATAGAATACTATGTTTCTCTGTACTTGCCTGTCTCTCCAGATATTGGGGTTCAGTTTTCCCTATGACCTCAATTCTCTGATGAGTCCAAGAAAATTTGTTGAATTTTGGTTTGTGCAATCATTTCTTGTGTTAAGGCTGAGAGTGACAACTTCCGGGTTCTTTACATGTTAGAGCTAAAACCCCTTGTAATTTTATTTCAACAGTAACTTACAGGTGTATGTTTAGGTTATTTATAATTCTTCACTTTCAAAAGACATTGACCATCCTATTATATTTCTCTATTCCTTCATTTGCCAATTCTTTACAATGAAAATTTTGTATCCTTTCTTGCCTGCTCAAACTTTCAACATTTTGTATCTTACCCTTATTTTCAGCTAATGACCTTTGCTTCAATTTCACTGAGAAAACTGAAGCAACTGAAGAGAACTTTCATAAGTTTTCATCATCACTTTGAATCAACTGCCTGTATTGGAACATATTTTGTTCTTACTATCATAGATAAAATCCTCATCCTTTCTTCTATGACTAACCTATCTGTTTCCTGCCAGTCCTTTTACTTTCTTGCTTAGTCAAGAACATCACACAGGCAATTCCTTCATCATCTCTCCTAAGTAATCAGTTTTCTCTGTCCTTAAGATCATTTCCATCAGTACAGAAGCAGCTGATTTTTTTTCCACTTTATAAAACAATAAGACACTCCTCCAAACAAAACTACTACCTGTTCCTGCTCCTACCCTCATTCTTTGCTGTCTTTTAGGACAAACTCCTTGAAAACATTTTCTACTTTCTCTCCTCCCATTCTTTCTAAAACACACTCAAATCTGGCATTTGCTTCCACCATTCCACTAAAACAGCTCTTGTTCCTGCACAAGTGATGGGGTGAATTATTTGCTCACAATTCTTTCTTTTTTCTTGTCCATTTTCATGGTTCAGTTCACCCCACTGATGTTTGTCTTGGCTAGGGGCTTACTTTGGTCAATGGAATGTGGAAGGAGAGAGTGAGTGTACCAGTTTTGAGCCAAGGCAAGCTTCCACCAGACCTTTTGAACTTACCTGCATCATGAGGAAGGCATACCCTTGGTAGCTATAGCTTCTTGTACATGGCTTATGAGAATGATTTTGTTCCTTAATCTTCTCCATATGTGCTAGCAGTAGTCCCATACCCACTCTCTCAAGAGTGGAGTATCCTCTACCTACTCAAACCTAAAGACTGAGGTTTAACCGTACCCACTGTCTAGTCACAGGGATTTGAATCCTGTAATAGTTTACTTGGTATCTATAGATAACAATAGACTTGTCTCTATGATATAACCATCTAATTTCATACGTTAGATTTTCTTAGAGCTTATTTAGAATCACATTTTGAATATGAGGTGAAGATATGTAAAACTAATTTTTACCTTTAATTTTAAAAGTTTCCTTTTCCTTTTAAGAAAGAAAAAAGTGACCTTTTTGATTACATATATTTCTTTTCATATTGGTTTAATAAAAATTCAAATTATTTGGTTCATCTGACAAATTTCCTGTGATTTGTTAGGTAATAAATTAACCAAAAACTATTCCTCATTAAGCAATGTAAGAGGTAATATCAGAGACATTGAAGTTTCTCTTGGATAGAATAGTAAATTCTGGGCAGAGTTTTGGGTGACAAGTGGTCAAGTCCTAATTCTTTCATTGATAAGCTATGTGACTTTAGGGTGATCAGCTAAACACCTTGCTTTGGTTTCCTTAAATATAAAAAAGTGATTTAACTAGAGGATTAACCAAGATGGCGGAGTAGAAGGACGTGCTCTCACTCCCTCTTGCGAGAGCACCAGAATCAAAACTGGCTGCTGGACAATCATTGACAGGAGGACCCTGGACTTCACCAAGGAGGATACCCCACGTCCAAGGACAGTGGAGAAGCCACAGTGAGACGGTAGGAGGGGCGCAATCAGAGTAAAGTCAAATCCCATAACTGCTGGGTGGGTGACTCACAGGCTGGCGAACACTTATACCACAGAAGTCCACCCACTGGAGTGAAGGTTCTGAGCCCCACGTCAGGCTTCCCAACCTGGGGGTCCGGCTACGGGAGGAGGAATTCCTAGAGAATCAGACTTTGAAGCCTAGTGGGAATTGATTGCAGGACTTTGACAGGACTGGGGGAAACAGAGACGCCACTCTTGGAGGGCACACACAAAGTAATGTGTGCATCGGGACCCAGGGGAAGGAGCAGTCACCCTGGGGGAGACTGAACCAGACCTACCTGCTGGTGTTGGGGGGTCTCCTGCAGAGGCGAGTGGTGGCTCTGTTTCACCGTGGGGATAAGGACACTGGCAGCCGAGGTTCTGGGAAGTTCTCCTTGGCGTGAGCCCTCCCAGAGTCTGCCATTAACCCCACCAAAGAGAACGGGTAGGCTCCAGTGTTGGGTTGCCTCAGGCAAAACAACCAACAGGGAGGGAACCCAGCCCCACCCATCAACAGTCAAGTGGATTAAGGTTTTACTGAGCTCTGACGCCACAGCAACAGGGAGGGAACCCAGCCCCACCCATCAACAGTCAAGTGGATTAAGGTTTTACTGAGCTCTGACCGCCACAGCAACAGTCAGATCTACCCACCACCAGAGCCTCCCATCAAGCCTCTTAGATAGCCTCAACCACCAGAGGGCAGACAACAGAAGCAAGAAAAACTACAATCCTGCAGCCTGTGGACCAAAAACCACAGTTACAGAAAGATAGAGAAGATGAAAAGGCAGAGGGCTATGTACCAGATGAAGGAACAAGAAAAAACCCCAGAAAAACAACTAAATGAAGTGGAGATAGGCAACCTTCCAGAGAAAGAATTCAGAATAATGATAGTGAAGATGATCCAGGACCTCGGAATAAGAGTGGAGGCAAAGATTGAGAAGATGCAAGAAATGATTAACAAAGACCTAGAAGAATTAAAGAACAAACAAACAGAGATGACCAATACAATAACTGAAATGAAAACTACACTAGAAGGAATCAATAGCAGAATAACTGAGGCAGAAGAACGGATAAGTGACCTGGAAGACAGAATGGTGGAATTCACTGCTGCGGAACAGACTAAAGAAAAAAGAATGAAAAGAAATGAAGACAGCCTAAGAGACCTCTGGGACAACATTAAACACAACAACATTCGCATTATAGGGGTCCCAGAAGGAGAAGAGAGAGAGAAAGGACCAGAGAAAATATTTGAAGAGATTATAGTCGAAAACTTCCCTAACATGGGAAAGGAAATAGCCACCCAAGTCCAGGAAGCGCAGAGAGTCCCATACAGAATAAACCCAAGGAGAAACACGCCGAGACACATAGTAATCAAAGTGGCAAAAATTAAAGACAAAGAAAAATTATTGAAAGCAGCAAGGGAAAAACGACAAATAACATACAAGGGAACTCCCATAAGGTTAACAGCTGATTTCTCAGCAGAAACTCTACAAGCCAGAAGGGAGTGGCATGATATACTTAAAGTGATGAAAGGGAAGAACCTACAACCAAGATTACTCTACCCGGCAAGGATCTCATTTAGATTTGATGGAGAAATCAAAAGCTTTACAGACAAGCAAAAGCTAAGAGAATTCAGCACCACCAAACCAGCTCTACAACAAATGCTAAAGGAACTTCTCTAAGTGGGAAACACAAGAGAAGAAAAGGACCTACAAAAACAAACCCAAAACAATTAAGAAAATGGTCATAGGAACATACATATCGATAATTACCTTAAACGTGAATGGATTAAACGCCCCAACCAAAAGACACAGACTGGCTGAAGGGATACAAAAACAAGACCCATATATATGCTGTCTACAAGAGACCGACTTTAGACCTAGGGACACATACAGACTGAAAGTGAGGGGATGGAAAAAGATATTCCATGCAAATGGAAATCAAAAGAAAGCTGGAGTAGCTATACTCATATCAGATAAAATAGACTTTAAAATAAAGAATGTTACAAGAGACAAGGAAGGACACTACATAATGATCCAGGGATCAATCCAAGAAGAAGATATAACAATTATAAATATATATGCACCCAACATAGGAGCACGTCAATACATAAGGCAACTGCTAACAGCTATAAAAGAGGAAATCGACAGTAACACAATAATAGTGGGGGACTTTAACACTTCACTTACACCAATGGACAGATCATCCAAAATGAAAATAAATAAGGAAACAGAAGCTTTAAATGACACAATAGACCAGATAGATTTAATTGATATATATAGGACATTCCATCCAAAAACAGCAGATTACACGTTCTTCTCAAGTGCGCACGGAACATTCTCCAGGATAGATCACATCTTGGGTCACAAATCAAGCCTCAGTAAATTTAAGAAAACTGAAATCATACCAAGCATCTTTTCTGACCACAACGCTATGAGATTAGAAATGAATTACAGGGGAAAAAACGTAAAAAAGACAAACACATGGAGGCTAAACAATACGTTACTAAATAACCAAGAGATCACTGAAGAAATCAAAGAGGAAATAAAAAAATACCTAGAGACAAATGACAATGAAAACACGACGACCCAAAACCTATGGGATGCAGCAAAAGCAGTTCTAAGAGGGAAGTTTATAGCTATACAAGCCTACCTAAAGAAACAAGAAAAATCTCAAGTAAACAATCTAACCTTACACCTAAAGAAACTAGAGAAAGAAGAACAAACAAAACCCAAAGTTAGCAGAAGGAAAGAAATCATAAAGATCAGAGCAGAAATAAATGAAATAGAAACAAAGAAAACAATAGCAAAGATCAATAAAACTAAAAGTTGGTTCTTTGAGAAGATAAACAAAATTGATAAGCCATTAGCCAGACTCATCAAGAAAAAGAGGGAGAGGACTCAAATCAATAAAATCAGAAATGAAAAAGGAGAAGTTACAACAGACACTGCAGAAATACAAAACATCCTAAGAGACTACTATAAGCAACTTTATGCCAATAAAATGGACAACCTGGAAGAAATGGACAAATTCTTAGAAAGGTATAACCTTCCAAGACTGAATCAGGAAGAAACAGAAAATATGAACAGACCAATCACAAGTAATGAAATTGAAACTGTGATTAAAAATCTTCCAACAAACAAAAGTCCAGGACCAGATGGCTTCACAGGTGAATTCTATCAAACATTTAGAGAAGAGCTAACACCCATCCTTCTCAAACTCTTCCAAAAAATTGCAGAGGAAGGAACACTCCCAAACTCATTCTATGAGGCCACCATCACCCTGATACCAAAACCAGACAAAGACACTACAAAAAAAGAAAATTACAGACCAATATCACTGATGAACATAGATGCAAAAATCCTCAACAAAATACTAGCAAACAGAATCCAACAACACATTAAAAGGATCATACACCACGATCAAGTGGGATTTATCCCAGGGATGCAAGGATTCTTCAATATATGCAAATCAATCAGTGTGATACACCATATTAACAAATTGAAGAATAAAAACCATATGATCATCTCAATAGATGCAGAAAAAGCTTTTGACAAAATTCAGCACCCATTTCTGATAAAAACTCTCCAGAAAGTGGGCATAGAGGGAACCTACCTCAACATAATAAAGGCCATATATGACAAACCCACAGCAAACATCATTCTCAATGGTGAAAAACTGAAAGCATTTCCTCTAAGATCAGGAACGAGACAAGGATGTCCACTCTCACCACTATTATTCAACATAGTTCTGGAAGTCCTAGCCATGGCAATCAGAGAAGAAAAAGAAATAAAAGGAATACAAATTGGAAAAGAGGAAGTAAAACTGTCACTGTTTGCGGATGACATGATACTATACATAGAGAATCCTAAAACTGCCACCAGAAAACTGCTAGAGCTAATTAATGAATATGGTAAAGTTGCAGGATACAAAATGAATGCACAGAAATCTCTTGCATTCCTATACACTAATGATGAAAAATCTGAAAGAGAAATTATGGAAACACTCCCATTTACCATTGCAACAAAAAGAATAAAATACCTAGGAATAAACCTACCTAGGGAGACAAAAGACCTGTATGCAGAAAACTATAAGACACTGATGAAAGAAATTAAAGATGATACCAACAGATGGAGAGATATACCATGTTCTTGGATTGGAAGAATCAACATTGTGAAAATGAGTATACTACCCAAAGCAATCTACAGATTCAATGCAATCTCTATCAAATTACCAATGGCATTTTTTACGGAGCTAGAACAAATCATCTTAAAATTTGTATGGAGACACAAAAGACCCCGAATAGCCAAAGCAGTCTTGAGGCAAAAAAATGGAGCTGGAGGAATCAGACTCCCTGACTTCAGACTATACTACAAAGCTACAGTAATCAAGACAATATGGTACTGGCACAAAAACAGAAACATAGATCAATGGAACAAGATAGAAAGCCCAGAGATTAACCCACGCACCTATGGTCAACTAATCTCTGACAAAGGAGGCAAAGATATACAATGGAGAAAAGACAGTCTCTTCAATAAGTGGTGCTGGGAAAACTGGACAGCTACATGTAAAAGAATGAAATTAGAATACTCCCTAACACCATACACAAAAATAAACTCAAAATGGATTAGAGACCTAAATATAAGACTGGACACTATAAAACTCTTAGAGGAAAACATAGGAAGAACACTCTTTGACATAAATCACAGCAAGATCTTTTTTGATCCACCTCCTAGAGTAATGGAAATAAAAACAAAAATAAACAAGTGGGACCTAATGAAACTTCAAAGCTTTTGCACAGCAAAGGAGACCATAAACAAGACGAAAAGACAACCCTCAGAATGGGAGAAAATATTTGCAAATGAATCAACGGACAAAGGATTAATCTCCAAAATATATAAACAGCTCATTCAGCTCAATATCAAAGAAACAAACACCCCAATCCAAAAATGGGCAGAAGACCTAAATAGACATTTCTCCAAAGAAGACATACAGACGGCCATGAAGCACATGAAAAGATGCTCAACATCACTAATTATTAGAGAAATGCAAATCAAAACTACAATGAGGTATCACCTCACTCCTGTTAGAATGGGCATCATCAGAAAATCTACAAACAACAAATGCTGGAGAGGGTGTGGAGAAAAGGGAACCCTCTTGCACTGTTGATGGGAATGTAAATTGATACAGCCACTATGGAGAACAATATGGAGGTTCCTTAAAAAACTAAAAATAGAATTACCATATGACCCAGCAATCCCACTACTGGGCATATACCCAGAGAAAACCGTAATTCAAAAAGACACATGCACCCGAATGTTCATTGCAGCACTATTTACAATAGCCAGGTCATGGAAGCAACCTAAATGCCCCTCAACAGACGAATGGCTAAAGAAGATGTGGTACATATATACAATGGAATATTACTCAGCCATAAAAAGGAACGAAATTGAGTCATTTGTTGAGACGTGGATGGATCTAGAGACTGTCATACAGAGTGAAGTAAGTCAGAAAGAGAAAAACAAATATCATATATTAATGCATGTATATGGAACCTAGAAAAATGGTACAGATGAGCCAGTTTGCAGGGCAGAAGTTGAGACACAGATGTAGAGAATGGACATATGGACACCAAGGGGGGAAAACTGCGGTGAGGTGGGGATGGTGGTGTGCTGAATTGGGCGATTGGGATTGACATGTATACACTGATGTGTACAAAATTGATGCCTAATAAGAACCTGCAGTATAAAAAAACAAAACAAAAAAAAACAAACAAACAAAAAAAAAAGTGATTTAACTCTAGATTCTCTTAAACCCTGAAGTTTTATCAATAGGAAAAGAACTTTGCCTTAAAACAGATAAGGACACATAACTGAACTGCCCAGAATGCAAAGGATATTAGGAAGTTTATGGAGTGAGAAAAATTAACACTTCACAACGTGAAGAGAGGAAAGAAATGGCGTCAAATGAGATAGTTACTGTAAAAAGAGTCCATTGAAACAAGAACATATGGAGGGTAATGTCTGCCATATTCAAATTAGTGCCAGGATTTGTGGTTTGTTGGATGCTTTTCCGTGGACTTTAGAAGGAAAAGGAATACAGCTGTGCAAACTCCCCTCTTCACCTTGGCTGAGGAACTCTCCAAGAGGGCAGATGGTCCTGAGTTTCAAGCCATGAATCATTGTCAGGGGATCTCCTCAAGCTGCCACAAGCAAGAAGAGTTGACAAACCTCAATGGATAATATTTTTATTACTATAGATGTCAGTCACATCCATGCCCTTGCTGCTGGGATCAGGTTTATTATTTAATAAAGCTACAACTTTGAAACAAAATAGCAAGAGCCAGCAAATTACATCTATCTAATGTATAATGGTTGTTTCAAGACCTTAGCATTCCTCCCTTTAATATTCATCATGAATAAAGAGATGAGGCATTTCTTTCTCTTTATTTTTTTGTCTGATTTCAAAGTAGACTGATGGATAAATATTTTATATGTTTTGGTGCCTTAACTAGCTAATTTTTGAAAGCCATTGTTACTAATATTATTTCATTGGTTGCAGTGTGTGATTTAAATTTGTTACTTTCTTATAATGTAGGTAGATAAGTGAGAGTTTCATTTTGACCTGGATGATAATATATTTAATTCTAATGCTGTGGTTCTTATTGGTTATATACTATTTGGAGGAACCATGGTGAGTTAATTTGACTCCATTAGGAAATCTTGGATCAGTGGATTCTTCATCTAAGGTAGAACTAAATCAAATTGGCTCTTTCTGTTAAAACTCTGATATACTTTTGTTGTGTTGATTAGACTATATTTCAGTTACATTAGTTACTTTAGCTAAAGTTACATTCAGTAGCTGTAGCTGAAATTTTACCTAGAATATCTTGGCTACTTTCTATAGAATGTAATGATTAGAATATGCTTCAATGATCATTTTTAACATTTTCCATTGCAAAATATCTTGGACCATTAAGTTTCAAAACCAGAAATCTAGTAGAGGACAAAAGTGGTCCAATGTAGAGGGTTTTTCATAATGTGGAAAAGTTAATATTTGATGGATTCCAAGTATCTGCAGTGAAAGAGAGAAGGGCTGTTTCAGAAAGCACGCCCACTTTTTACTTCTGCAGAATTTAGTTGGAAATAGCTTCATGATGAGCGCTTTGAGGAGCATTACTTTTTCTGACATGAACGGTGGAGTGGTCAGGTGCAAAAAGCAGGCGATTTGAGTGAGCCAGACCTTTAAGCTATGTGAACAGTTACAGATGTCTCTGAAGCACTTTCCTCAACTATAAAATGGAGAGAGTAATATGTACATCAGTAGTTTGCAGTGTTATTGTGAGAAAGAAAGCCAGGAAGCTAGAATCCTGAGATTTTATCTGGCATGTGGTGGGCACTCAATTATAGTAGCCATTGTTAGTGTTTTCTCATTGTACTGATGGCTAACTCAACCCTCATCATTTTAATGCCTACATAATTTACCCAAGAAAAAAATAATGCAAATGTTAAACATGAAAGATGAAAGCAAAGCAAAGAGAATCAGAGTTGAAGTAGTTAGAAAACAGGTTCCTTGAGCTGGCGCTGTCACTATTGAATTTTATGACCCTGAGACCCTAATTTTATGACTTACCCTTGCCATACCTCAGTGTTATGTGTAAAGTGAGGAAATGAAATTAAATTAGGTATCTGAACTGTGCTCTGGAGAACACTGATATTGATAATTATTCCTAGAATTAAAAGTTCCATGTTAAAACAAATTTAGAAAAAAAATCTCTGGCTATATTAGAATCCTCTTGGAAATTTACCTTCCTAATTAGCATATTAAAACATAGTTTAACATGGTTTTGGTAAAGAAATATGTTGTTCTTGGTATAACCCAATTTCCCAAACATTTGACAAGAGTATCCCTCATTCATGGAAAAAAAATCTTTCTGAGCCCTTTCATGTAACTTAATTTGGAAATGGTATGCAGGATGTTTCCTGTGGTCCCTTATAATTCTAATATTTTGTGACTCTGTAAGTAATTTCCCTGAAGGAGCATGGTGGAGGTGGTTTAGAAAGAGTATAACTTTTAAAAATTCATTTTATATGGAAAAATAATTTCTTACTAGACCATCAGAGGAACATGTTTGTGAATTAAGGCTAGGTTTATGAGTGAAATTTTAACAGGTTTACATAAATGACATGGATTTACAGAGGCAAGTGTTCTCACTATCCATTCGTGTTTTAATTTTCCTTCAGCCTGTGAATTCAATTGACCTCAGTAGCGTTTGCCAATTGATTGCACATTCTCAACTCTTACAAAAATTATTTCTTAAAAAATAATGCAGACATAGAAGCCCGCACAGTACCATAGTATATATGGACATAAAACATATGGAATGTACGTGCTCCTGCTAGAGGGTTTAAATTTATTCACTGTGATGACACCATTGCTTCTCCCTAATTTATACCACATGTTCCTTCTTTATTTAGCTTTTAATTCTGTAAAGAGTGTGGGGATATAAATTGTATGAAGGATGTGAAATATAAGCCATTCCAATCATGGGTCTGTGGCATCCTCAATTTGCTAGAATAATTTTTACCTGTCAGTTTTTCAAATAATGGTAGGAATCTCTCGTTGGGCCTACAGATTCAGTGCCTTTGTGGAAGAATTTTTATGTGATCTCTCTTTTTTTTTTTTTTTAATTAATTTATTTATTTATTTTTGGCCATGTTGGGTCTTTGTTTCTGTGCTAGGGCTTTCTCTAGTTGCGGTGAGCAGGGGCCATTCTTCATAGCGGTGCGCGGGCCTCTCACTATCGTGGCCTGTCTTGTTGCGGAGCACAGGCTCCAGACGTGCAGGCTCAGTAGTTATGGCTCACGGGCCTAGTTGCTCTGCAGCATGTGGGATCCTCCCAGACCAGGGCTCGAACCCGTGTCCCCTGCACTGGCAGGCAGACTCTCAACCACTGCGCCACCAGGGAAGCCCTATGTGATCTCTTGCTGCTTCCTCCAGAATGAGGATATTTCTGTAAGGAAGACAGGAGTTATCGCTGCCGAGACAGGCACAGGTTTCCCACAGCTTCTGTGACTCTTGGAAATTCACCACCTGGGTGTAGCCGTTATTCCTTCCTGATCATATAAGGTATCTGGTATAGGGAAGTCATAACTACTGTCAGGTTGTGGGTTGCCTTTGCATGTATACTAATGGCTACCCTCCCCCACAAGCCCCAGTATTCTTGGTATCAATACAGTAGGGAAAAGGGAAGTGACCAGTTGTGGACTGCTCTCTGTGGCCCCTCCTTCTCATCACCTGCATCTAATTGGTTATTCATCTCCTTCAATTATGCCTCATAACAATCTCTCAAATGTTTCCCTGGGCTTGACTCTTGGCTCTACCAGTTACAAGCTGTGAGACTTTGTTCAGTTTTCTTAACCTCCTTAGACTGCATTTCCTCATCTATAAAATGCACACATTGAAGATGTAAACTTTAGGGGAAGAGGAGTATGGTTGACGAAGAAAAATCAGTGAGATCATTTATTTGAATGCTTTGTGTGGAGTTTGGCATATAAGGAATACTAAGGAGATACTAGCTGTTTTATTATTTTTGTTCTTAGTTTAGGTTTGCATTGTATTTTGGCTCTTAACTCATCTCTCTGACTCACAATCTCTTCTTCATATCTCCAGTCCCATCATCCATTAAACTTCCAGAATGATCTTTTGAAATTGCAGATCAAACTATAAAAGAAATCTGCTATTTGAAACCCTATAATGGTTCCCAATTCCCTGTAGGATGGAGTCTAAACTATGGTATGACGGAGTGTGTCCTCTTGGACCCCTTGTTCAACACCAAGCTCCAGCTAACCTCTTTACAGTTACACTTTGGTACTTCCATATTTTTACACATGCTTTTTCCTCTAACTTGAATGTGTAACTATATTCTACATCTGCCCTTCATACTTCCACATGCTGTCCTTCAAGACCCAGCTGTTGGATCACTTAGTAGCATTCATCCTTCCTCTGTGCCAGGACTAACCTCTTTTATCATAGTGCTTCCTGCACTGTATTACAGTTATGTGGGTTCATCTCCTTCCCTCTCTCCTGTGCTCTTAGAGGAAAGGCAGTGATTCTTATTCTCCCCTCTGTTCCAGTGTCAGAGATGATTCCTGATAGATGTTTGTTGAATGACTGTCTGAATGGGAGTTATTATGGAACGCAGTGTGCTTTCCCTCCTAATCTCCAAAACAATATTAATGCACCCAAGGCACTTCACATTTGGCAGACAGTAGGTACTCAGAAAATAACTTTGAATTAACTAATTTGTTTATACACTTACTTATGATCTGCAAAGTAGAAAGAAATTAGAATCACTTAACCAAAAGTACCAGACGTGGTAATATTACTGAGTTAAATACAAAAGGCTTGAAAATAGAATAAAGTCACTTTTTATTATCATTTGAGTTCTACTAGTTTCCCACATTTTCTCTGACTTTTTTTTAGATATCATAATTTAGGGGTCATAATTCATAATTACTTAAATATATGAAGTGTACTTGCCATTCTTTGAAATGTTAGTGCTATCATAAAATGTGTAAATCTTCCTTTATGAAAAAGATGACAGCAAAATTATGATCCAAGTCAAGGTTTTATAAAACATTGACTTGAATATGCTTTTGTTTTTTTTAAAGTAATTTTAGTTTAATCCCTCATTCGAGACTCAGTCCTTATTTATGTACGATGATAAGCTGATGATATGTTTGAGTCATTGATGAATGGACAGATGGAAATAAGGTCAAATATAGAACTTTCTTCCCTTTAGAATTACTGAATATTTTACACTCCATATTACTGTTTTATAGACTTTCAGTGACTAGATAAATAGGGCCCTAGGTTTTACATTTATGAAGATATTAATAAATGAGCAGAGATGTGTCCAAATTGCCTAGAGAAAAAGGATATAAATGGAGACATAACCATAGGAAATATAGAAACAAAGAAACCTGCCCAATCCCAGTGAGCACTGGTGGCAAAAGAACGATATCAGCATTGATCAAGTCTCAGGTTTTGGCTTGATCTGAATGGAACCAAAACCTAAGCTTAAAAGCAGAAAAAAATCTTTTTCTCTGGGTATTTTGCCATAATATTCCCAAGTATGTTGTATTTTCCAAAATTCAGCTCTGCAGTTTACGCACCCAACTTCTAAGACTGGACTTTTCTCCCTGTGCCACTCTTTTCCATATAATCTTTCTAGGCTCTTTAAGCCTGAGACTGTCAGTAACGGCAACACTTTGTGGAGCCAACTGGAGCCTCTGGGCTCTTCTGGTTAATGTAACACTGTGTTCTTGAAGCACTGGATGGCAGAAACTGCTGGTCTCAGCAAAGGTTGGCACAGGCAAAGCTAGAAGATTATCAGGATGGTTTTGTGGAATCCATCAGTATGACATTTTCTACCCTTTGCTACCATTTACAGAGAGTGGCAGAGAATGCCTGAGTAACAGAACACAGGAATGGCAAACAACTCAGGTGAAGGAACAATTAAATGAGAGTATAGAGTGTTGGAGGAAGCTTGGGCTTTGCAGTCAAATACCCTCTGGATCAAGCTCCCAGGCTTTGGCCAAAGGTACTAAGCTTCCTGAGTTTCCATTTACTCTCTCCTCTATGAAATAAGGGTAAGATGCTATAGCAGATACTTTCAGGGCTTCCCCTAGATATCCTATATCCCTGTAATTGTGACTAATGGGTGCAAGAATGTGGAAGGCCAGCTCCTTTGTTCTCAGGGGCATACACCTGAAGTGTAACTTTTTCTCCTGAGTTCCCCTATGGGTCTGAGGGACTTGGCCTGAGATCGTGCCTATGGTTGGTTTCTTCATATCCATGTCCTGCTTTTTCTCCTCCCTTCCTGGTTTCTGAGCAATTCCTTACTAAATTATTTGCATGCAAATTGTCATCTCAACGTCTGCTTCTGGGAACCCAGCTTAAGCAGATGTCTACTTTGAAAGTTCCTGGTGTGGATTAGAGATAACAGGTGTAGGTTGCCTGCTAGAATATAAAGGGAAAAATAAATACTAATGATTATTACTCTCTATTTAGTCTTACTGATTTTTTAATTTCTTCTTGTGTTTTCATTCCGCCTATCTCTATGCATATTCACCTTTTAGAGATTAAAGTCCTAAAATCCTCAAGTGTATATACTTTTTAGGCTAGAAAAGTGATTTCCAT
Organism: Balaenoptera physalus; assembly: GCF_965194825.1. NCBI lineage: Eukaryota > Metazoa > Chordata > Mammalia > Artiodactyla > Balaenopteridae > Balaenoptera > Balaenoptera physalus. The sequence goes on from NC_138889.1 coordinate 91,586,908, forward strand.
AGCAAACCCTATGAGTGATCGTGTTTTCCTGGGCTGATGACTCTCTAGTAGTGTGAGTCTTCTTGCTGATCAACATGCAGTTGATTCAGTTGAGGTTGTTAAATTATTGCTTCAACTCAGTGGCTATGTTCCACGGTGGCCAGTGGTTAAGAACGTAGGCTTTCAAGTCAGATGGAGCTGACTGTGAATTTGGACACTTTCCTTAAAATGTGAGATATCTCTCAAAGTTTTCAGATTTTAATCAAATGAGACCTTGGGCAATGCCTGAACAGTTTTGTTGTTGTTGTGTTGTTTACTTTTACTGCTACTGTATTTTAGTTCCATTCTAATATCCCAATAGCTTATTGCATTCTCATTTTGATGAAATTCTTACAAATAGGCTGCTATTCCACTATGGAAATTCATTTTCTGTCCAATGTGCTTAGTGACCTTCTACCAAAGGAAAGATTTTTTGTAGCTAATAGATACTTTTTGGGGTCCCTCTGGTCTTGTTTATTGAGTGACTATATTATAGGGGAGGAAAAATAATTTTCTCTCTGCCCTTTGGACTTCTTGTCTGAGAACCTTGAAATAAAAGACAGATTTATAAGAGAAAAACAAACAGGTTTATTAAGATGTATACCTCATGTATACATGGGAGATATCCCGGTTAAAATGAGTAACTCAAAGTGGTAGCTTAGAACTGCAGCTTATATAGCATTTTAACAAAGAAGAATAAGTTTGTGGAAAACTGACAGGACAGAGGAAAGCAGTTTTAGGCTTCCGAGGGTGGAGATAAAGGCAAGTCAGTAAAGTTTGTTATGTAGATTCCTCTTCTGCCATCTCCAGGCTGATGGGATCTAAAGTTGTCACCATTGGTTAACTTTTGTTCTTCCTGAAGGAGAGGGGAAGAGGGATACCGTTGTTAACTTATGTTCTGCTTTTAGGCAAATGGGGGAGGCAGGGAGATTTTCTTGTATCTGCTTCTTCTCAATTGCTTTTAGCTCAAAATAATCCTATGCCAAATTGGAAAATTTGGGGATGGCGTATTCGCTACTGTTCAGGGTTTTTGGTTTTTTAAAAAATTTTTATTGGCGTATAGTTGATTTACAGTGTTGTGTTAGTTTCAGGTGTACAGCAAAGTGAATCAATTATACATATATCTATCCACTCTTTTCTTAGATTCTTTTCCCATATAGGCCATTACAGAGTACTGAGTAGAGTTCCCTGTGCTATACTGTAGGTTCTTATTAGTTACCTATTTTATATGTAGTAGTGTATATATATCAATCCCAATCTCCCAATTCATCCCTCCCTCCCGCCCACCCCTTATCCCCTGGTAACCATAAGTTTGTTTTCTACATCTGTGACTCCACTTCTGTTTTGTAAATCAGTTCATTTGTACCCTTTTTTTTTTTTTTTAGATTCCACATATAAGTGATATCATATGATATTTGTCTTTCTGTGTCTGACTTACTTCACTCAGTATGAGAATCTCTAGGTCCATCTATGTTGCTGCAAATGACATTATTTTGTTCTTTTTTATGGCTGAGTAGTATTCCACTGTATATATGTACCACATCTTCTTTATCCATTCCTCTGTTTTTGGACATTTAGGTTGCTTCCTTGCCCTGGCTATTGTAAATAGTGCTGCAGTGAACATTGGGGTGCATGTATCTTTTCAAATTATGGTTTTCTGCGGGTATATGCAATACCTAGAGACAAATGATAATGAAAACACAATGATCCAAAACCTATGGCACGCAGCAAAAGCAGTTCTGAGAGGGAAGTTTATAGCAATACAATCTTACCTCAAGAAACAAGACAAATCTCAAATAAACAACCTAACCTTACTCCTAAAGCAACTAGAGAAAGAAGAACAAACAAAACCTAAAGTTAGCGGAAGGAAAGAAATCATAACTATCAGAGCAGAAATAAATGAAATAGAGATGAAGAAAACAACAGCAAAGAACGATGAAACTAAAAGCTTGTTCTTTGAGAAGATAAATAAAATTGGATAAACCTTTAGCCGGACTCATCAAGAAAAAAAGGGAGAGGACTCAAATTAATAAAATTAGAAATGAAAAAGAAGTTACAACTGACACCACAGAAATACAAAGGATCGTAAGAGACTACTACGAGCAACTATATGTCAATAAAATGGACAACCTGGAAGAAATGGACAAATTCTTAGAAAGGTACAAACTTCCAAGATTCAACCAGGAAGAAAGAGAAAATATGAACAGACCAATCCCAAGTAATGAAATTGAAACTGTGATTAAAAATCTTCCAACAAACAAAAGTCCAGGACCAGATGGCTTCACAGGTGAATTCTATCAAACATTTAGAGAAGAGCTAACACCCATCCTTCTCAAACTCTTCAGAAAATTGCAGAGGAAGGAACACTCCCAAATTCATTCTACGAGGCCACCATCACCCTGATACCAAAACCAGACAAAGATATCACACACACACACACACAAAAATTACAAGCCAATATCACTGATGAACATAGACGCAAAAATCGTCAACAAAATACTAGCAAACAGAATCCAACAACACATTAAAAGGATCATACACCGTGAACAAGTGGGATTTATCCCAGGGATGCAAGGATTCTTTAATAGACATAAAACAATCAATGTGATACACCATATTAACAAACTGAAGAATAAAAACCGTATGATCATCTCAATAGATACAGAAAAAGTGTTTGACAAAATTCAACACCCATATATGATAAAAACTCTCCAGAAAGTGGGCATAGAGGGAACCTACCTCAACATAGTAAAGGCCATATACAACAAACATCATACACAATGGTGAAAAATTGAAAGCATTTCCTCTAAGATCAGGAACAAAATAAGGGTGTCCATTCTCGCCACTGTTATTCAACATAGTTTTGGAAGTCCTAGCCATGGTAATCAGGGAAGAAAAAGAAACAAAAGGAATCCAAATTGGAAAAGAAGAAGTAAAACTGTCATTTTTTGCAGATGACATGGTACTACACATAGAAAATCCTAAGGATGCTGACAGAAAACTACTAGAGCTCATCAATGAATTTGGTAAAGTTGCAGGATACAAAATTAATACACAGAAATCTCTTGCATTCCTATACACTAACAACAAAAATCAGAAAGAGAAATTAAGGAAACAATCCCATTTACTATCGCAACAAGAAGAATAAAATACCTAGGAATAATGCTACCCTTCACTTTTAAGGGACACAATGCCAGTGAATGTTGATAATATTCTCTGGAAAATGTTAAGACCATGATAAATGATTTTCTTTACAGAACAGTTTAGATTAAGTCCTCCTTAAAGGCAGAAAGTTTACCTAAAATAACTTGTATAACTTTTTCTTGTTCTGTTATTCTAAATTTATCGTAGTGACCTTTCCAGTAAGCCCAAGGTAGGGACACTCAATTTTTCTTTATATTTTTATTATTTTAATATTGCCTCTAATTACCTCTCTTAATTTAAAAACAGACCAATTAAAAATAATAAAGATGGAATAGCTGCCATTTTCCTAAAAATATGAGCTTATAATTCAATTCACACATTTCCTTGGGAAAATCTGTTGCATATATGATTTCTATCTGACTCTGGGCATTCAGCTTTTTCTCTTTTCCCCCCACAATGAGGGAAAGTGCTCCTTGGGCTAGATTCCTGGGTATAACAGGACCACAGGTTAGAATGCTTTTAAATATGTATCCCCCTGGACCTCTGGTTGAGTACACCCACTGAACTATCAGCAGGGACCTGATTGGCTGAGATTTCTTGAGGCTTTTCTAGAGTATTTCTTTCTTACATGTTTCTTCTGCAGGGGACTAAGAAATGGATCAGAGACAGACAGTCGTTAACTCTTGTGAATTTCTTTTGGCACTTGACATTTCAATGTGTCTTCCTTTCCTATGAATTATGCTTGCCTTATGGTGAAGATCTTTGGAGGCAATAGATTGTCTGGAAATATATATGTGTGTGTGTGTGTGTGTGTGTGTGCATGTTTATATATGTGTATATGTTTATATATGTATATACAACATTTATGCATATATGATTCTTTCTTGTTTTGCTATTCTAAATTTATCTAAATTTATATATACATATATTTATAATTTGCTTGATGATTACGTAAATGCAGTACAACCTCCCAAAGTTTGTTTACTACACTGAATTTTAGGAAGAGGGAGGAGGAAACCAGTCAACTTAGAAATTACTTAGTATTGTTGGGCAACTATGCCTATTTAACATGGTTGTTTTGAGGATTCAATTCTTAGATATTGGTGGCATCTTTACTGGGCAAATTTTTATGTGTTAGATGACTGAACAATGCAGATGAAGGTTCATGCTTTTGTGAAAATTAGATTCTAGTGATGAGGGGGAAAAATAAATAATAAAATTGCTTTTGTAAAATATTGCTGTGGCTGAAAAATGACATTCAATAAGATAAGTGATGGTGTAGATATAGAGAAACTTACACACTCATATGTCACTAGTGGGAATGTAAAATGAGGCTGTCACTTTGGAAAACAGTTTAGAAGTTTCTTAAAAAGTTAAACATAAATTATCACACAGTGCAGCAGTTCCACTTGTAGGTATCTACCCGAGGGAAGTGAAAACACATGTCCACAGAGAAGACTTGGATATGAATGTTCAGAGCAACATTAGTCATAATAGCCAAAAAGGGGAAATAATCCAAATGTCCATGAACTGCTGAAAGTATAAATGAAATGTGGTGTATCTATACAATGGAATGTTACTCAGCATTGAAAAGGAATGAAGAGCTGATGCATGCTAAAATATAGATGAATTTCAAAAGCATTAATCTAAATAAAGAAGCTAAATGCAAAACCATCCCTTGGCTTACATATTCAGGCAAGTAGAAATATGTTAATAAGGATGGGTCACCTTCTAGTAAAATATTACTTACCCCCAAGCACTGTACTCTATCTTAAACCCTGCAGTCTTCCTCATCCACTGAGCTTTTGACTAATTTAACTGGACTCTAAGCAAGCTCAGAAAATATTAAATTCCTAGGCAGAGATATGACTAGTGACAGACGGGACCACTGGTGATGGTCATGTCCTTATGTTTTTATCTTTGTGCCCATCTATTAATCATCCATGATAAAAGTGTCATGATATCTTTAGCCAGATAAAGAAAGATCATTGGATGGAGCTACTGATATTGAGAAATTGAATCAATTAGAAATCTGGAATTACTATCATGAGAGACTCAGTACAGTAATGATTAATGCAACTGTCTACTAACAAGAGGCCATGCTAGATTCCATCAGATCATCTGAATCAATAGGGAAAGATGACAAGTATCTTATGTAGTTGTTATCAAGTGGCTTTCATGTACAGTCACATCCTTAGAAATGTTAATTCTTCTTTAGTATGGTAAATCTAATTATTTTTTAGAAAGAATATAGGTTTGGTGCCATACCACTCTGTTTACAAACATTCCAGATGCATGTTTTGTGGTGTGAAAAGTTAGAAATAATGATAATTATTTATCTCTTCAAGTAAAACATTTTAAAATAAAACATTTATTTTGATTTTGAATTTTATATATATTTCAAATATGCAGAAAAATTCAGAAAATATGATAACAGATACCCATGTACCCAACATCCAAAAATTTTTAAATGTTAACATTTTACTGTATTGCTTCAGATATTTTTTATTTTATAAATAAGTAAACTATTTTGGATACTTTTAAGGTCCCACCTACCTTATCATTTTCCCTCCTGTCCAGAGGAAACCTTTCCCGAATTTGGTGTGTATCTTTTCCATGCATATCTTTGAACTCAAAACAAATGTAGATATTCATAATCAATACTGCTTTTCATGTCTTCAAATTTTACACTAATGATATCACATTGTATACCACAGGAAAGTAATATAATAGTAATTTGATTAAAAAATGATAGAAGGCTAGATAAAGCTTCATTTGAGCTAAAGAATGTTAGAAATACCCACTGGTTAAATGCTGATATTGAGGGAAAGCTACATGACTAAATTTGGATAAAATAGTCATTATCCTGGTACTGTAAAAATGGCATGATGGCACAGGACTCACTTTCAAGCAGAACTTCATTACAAATGAAAAATATCTGAAGCATCTAAATCCAAAATCTAGAATTTCAGATATTGATATTCATCTCTATTAATCCAGCCAGTAAGTTCTGCCACTGTGGGACTATTCCATCAACTACATACTCAAGAATGATATAACACACCCTTCTCTCTTTGGACCAGAGACTGAGTAGGCCTTTACAGAATACAAAATAAATTAAAACTAAAATATATATGTGATTGCTTTAAAAGAAGGTATACTGTGAATGTTATTGTGTGTTAAAATCAGAGTTAAAAATTCTTACCATTCTGCTAGAAAATGTAAGATTTGCTAGGGAGTAGTGGTTTAGTCATTCATATAGTATAAGTCATAGAGAGGTGCTGGAACATAGCAGGTATTTGGTAATTCTTGAACATGTACATTTGCAACTTGCCTTACATGCTCAGCATTATGTTCTTTTAAGTTTCTGTTTTAACATGTAGATCAGCTTCATTGTTTTTAACCATAATATAAGACAAACACACACATACACACACACACATATATACATACCCACAGTTTTTCTATTTCTCTGAGACAAGTTGTTTTCAGTTTTTTCTTATTACTAACCATGCTGCAGTAACATCTAAGGACATGACACTTTGTACACATGGGCACAGTTTCTCTGGGACAGAAATCTAGCAGAACTGTTGACCTGTAAGCACATACATCTTCATTTTTACCAAGTATTGCCAAAATGTTTTCTAAAGAGAGGTACCAATTCCCACCAGCCATATATCTTTATAAATTTTTGGTATCTTTAGACCAATAGATCAATCACTTTGGTCAATTTGATAGTTATGAAAGATGTTTCATCTTTAATTTGCATTTCCTGAATCAATAATGCATTTAAACATGTTGTCAAGTTTATTGGTTGTGTTTTCTTATATATTTTTGCATTTTTCTATTGTGCCTTTGTCTTTATTTTACTAAAGACAAGGTAGTAGCAGTAGTAGTAGTAGTTTTGTGGAAGTATTTTCTATATTCTTACTTCTAAGATTTACGTGCAATATACATTTTAGCTATTTTCTCAAAGTCTTTGGCTTGTCTTTTTATTTTTCAGTGAGATCTTTTGTTATACAGAGGTTTTAAATTTTGATACAGTCAGTATTATCAGTTTTTTCCATTATGATTTGCATTTTCTCCTTTATTCTAAAGATTTTATAGTTTTGCTCTTGTATTTAGGTCTTTATCTGCAATTTAGTTTTGTTAATAATATGAGAGAATGTTTATTTCTGTAAACATATGAATAGCTGTTTGTTGCAGCTTCATTTATTATAGGGGCTGTTCTTTACCATTTTTTTTGTGTGTGTGGTGTGATCGCATTAACCGAGTCTCCATATAGATGGGCCTCTATTTTATTCCATTTGTTAGATGATCTTTCCCTATGTTGACACAATTTTATTTGTATCACTGAATATTTATAGTCAATCTATTATCCTGTTTGTTATTATTATTGTTGTTAAAAATTGCCTTGGTTAATTTTCACTCTACTTCCATGTGAATTGCCTTTATGCTATGCTATGTCAAGCTATTTTACTGAGAATTTTATTATGATTTTTGTTAAAATCGTATTGCATATACAATAATTTTAAGAGAATTAGCATTCATCTCTGAATCTGATGTAGCTCTCCATATACTTAGACAATCTTTTCTGACATTAAATAACAAATTTTACTCCATAGAGGTATTGCACATTTATAAGATTTATTCTTAGATACTTTATGTATTTTTTGATGCTATAATGTGCTTCTTTTTAAAGTTACATTTTCTAATTGTTGCACATCTTTGAGTTGGTCAGTTAACTGGTTAATGGCTGATTAAGAATTAGAGCCTAGACCTCCTTTCTCATATTACTTTCTCTAACACATTAGGAATCTCCTTCCAAGGAAGAGTTCTTGGCCCTTTGACATTATGGAGGGATTGTGTCTTATGTGCTTATAAGAGGACATAATGGATGGTGAGGCGGATGCTGAATGTATTGTAGGTATTTTAAGGGAAAACGGAGGAAGCACAATCAATTGGTTAGGTATTGAGAAGACTCCATGGCTGACAACTTCTTCCAAGCAGCCAACTGAAATAAATTTTGTGGCGCAGGCTAGTCATAGCATGTATAAGTGGGTTTTGAATCCTCTCCATCAATCAACAAAGAGTTGTTAGTAAAAGACAGCAATTTTATTGTCTACTGTGGGTTTGTGGGAAGTATTTGAAGCCCATCTAAAAGAATACTAACAGTTGCCAGGATGCTTGAACATGATCTTCCATGGTAAGAAGTATCAGTGAAAATAATACATACTTCGCTCATTCACTAGGTCTGCTTAGGGTCAGAATATAGCCTACACTTCTTGAAGGTCAATCTCAGTTACTAAGTTCTCTATGAGACTTCCTGAGTTTTCACTACGTTGAACTTGTTCTCTTTTTTCGCTGAGCTCCTAAGGTACTGTCTTGGTTCCTTTATTACAATTTTTACTTTGTCTGTGTCCCTTCACTTGATTTTAAATTCAATGGTAATAGATTTACTTTTGCTGCTCAGATCAGTACTTTAGACAGATGTGGCACTCACTAATGCTTGAATTAAAGTGAAAGGAATGGAATATTTATTTCTTTAGAAAAGATATTGGGGTCACATCAGAGTAAACTTAGGTTTCTATAATGGTTAGTTAGCTTTAAAGGGCTCTGGAAAAGGGAAGTTGAACTGAACAACTCTATGCTCATGAAATATTTTGTGTCTCTGTGGGGGGCAGGGAATATGTTCAATCAAAAATTAAATTGGGATGCTAAGTAATCAAATGCTGCTGATTCAGAAACTGAGAACCAGGCATTTTTACAATATTTCTAGTTGTAGAATATATCAAGGGGTCCTTATCTGCTTTCTGAGTTTTCAAAGCTTGGTTCTATGCACCAGTAGCAATTCTCTGATAATGTTAATTCAGTTCACTAGATAGTTCATCCATTTTTTAAGTGAATTAGCTAGCCACTTTGTACTTGCTGAAGCCCAGGCTGAGATGCTCATTATTGTCTGTCATGCCAGGTAATGAAATTCATGGAACCCCAAAATAACTCAATCATTTGGAATTCTAAACTGCCTACCTTCCTAAACAGATTATTACACACACACAGATGTCTCCCTAGCACTGCTCTCTAGGTTTGAAAGTAAAATCTCTTTGGGTGGGAAGAGGTGGAGCTGATCTGTGAATTTTTCCTAGGAATTAGCTACTGGCCTAGTTTAAAACTTATGTTAAGGCATCACACACACACACACACACACACACACACACACACACACACACACACACGATGGACATAATTATAGATACATTCAAATTAATGTAATGCAGTATGATGCATCTCTGGAAAGAGGTTTTTCACCATTGAGTATAAAGTTAATACGATGTGACTGTAAACTTCAGTGGTTGGGTTTGCAAAATTCCTTCTATGTGGAATTCTACAGTATATTTCCAGCATGCAGTAGGCTCATGCAAGGTGTTTATTGGTGTCTGCTCATTCTCTGAAGCTCTCTACAGTCCACAATTTACCTTTCCTTTCATTAAGATCCTCTGACCATTTTGTAGATAATTACCAATCCCATAAATATCCAGAGCAATATACCTATGACAACAAATAGAATTCATTACATAGTTTGTAGATGCAGACAAATTTAATTGACTTCTAAAAACTTCTCTAAAAATCACTGATGATGGGCTCCACATTATGCTGAACATTGTGGAGACACAAAGATGAAAAAAAGACTCTTGGCTTATGCCCTCATAGAGCTCATTAATTCCATACATACTGTGTTGTTCCAGCAGGATCAGTCTATTTTGTGGGATTGGTTAAATCAACTTAATTATTTCCTTCCCGAGCTTATGACCAACTCCAAGCCAGCCCAGGAAGTCTTGATATTTCTATTGAAGTGACTGTTGGTGAACTTATTGAGTATTTCAGAGAGATTATCCAGGAATGAACCAGAAGATGGGCTCAGAACCCAGTTACTCCCAGGTGAAAGCTGTAGCCATTTTAATAAAAGTCATGAGAGCATTAGTTCCATTTGAACCTCCTTGTCCTTCCTGCGTGAACCTGCCAGTAGCATTGTCTTGAAAGGATGTTCCTTAGTGCTGGAGCAGTTAGTCAGGCTATATCAGGCTACTGGGGAAAGCAATCACGCACCAGTGCTGCGTTCATTGGTTTCCCTTTATGTTTCATATTAAAAGGCCAGTGACTAAAAAACTGGATTTTTTTTTCTTTTTCTTATTGCTGTGAGGCTGAACAACTAGAAGCTGTATAACTGCCATCCATGGAAACCCAAGTTTTTTTTCAAGCCAGAGAAATGCCAGAAAATATCTGTTGTATTGAAAGGCACTGATCATGTATTTTCAGTTCATCAGGTTATAGCTTGACCGAAGAGCGAAAGAAATTAGAAAAGCCTAATTACTAAAATGTAAATTATTTCTTTTTTCTAATTCTGCATACTGTTCAGGCAAGACAAATGACCCTTCAGTATTTTAAACATTTCTGATGTTATCATTAAAATTATTTATTATAGTTACCCAGCATTAGAAGTGAGGCAAGCTTTAAATTAGACATCTTGATTGTAAATGGAGTTCTTTCACTAATGCATAAAATTCAGCATAGAATACAAGGCATAAAGATGTAAATGCTGAGTTATTTTACAGCTACAATTAAAACGTAAATAAGGCACAGTGAAATAACAAAATCATTAAGTTAAATTCACTCATGACTTCAAAACCTGTGTTATAACATTAGGAAAAGATTTGTACTGTAGCCATGATTACATATTATTGAATAGGTTATCCTCTTCTCCTAAATGTCATTACCATAATTTTCTTTGACATGATATTCAGCACTCAAGCTACATCAATTTTTTTCACACCCAGCCTTGAGAGAATATTTGATCATTTCTGGCCGATTAGACTGAGTAAAAAGGGGATAAATTCTTCAGAAATCTTGCTTGTTTATATTTCCTTGAATGTACTGTTGAATTGAGGTATTAGCACCTTTATGTAATATTAGCTCCTTGATCTAAGCAGTAGATGCTGTGGTCTGAATATCTGTGTTCCCCCAGAATTCACACCCAAATCTTAATGGCATTTGGGAGGCCTCGTGACTGGGATTAACACTCTTACAAAAGAGATGCCACAGAGCTCCCTAGCCCCTTCCACCATGTGAGGATACGATGAGAAGTCTGCAACCTGGAAGAAGGCCCTAATCCTATCATGTTTGCACCCTCAACTCAGATATCCAGCCTCCAGAACTGTGACAAATACATTTCTGTTGTTTATAAGCTAACCAGTCTGTGGTATCTTGTTACAGCTGCTCAAATAGATTGATACCTGGTAACCATGTATTAATAATCTATTAGTATATACCATACCTTGCTCCAAAATATACTTGTTTCCTAGCAATAGTGAAGTATTAAAAACACGTAAAGCAAATGGAAACTTAAAAGTTAAAGGAAGATTAGGGATCTATAAACAAGAATTCCTGTACAACATGAAGTCTTTGCCAACAAATTAATAGGAGCTGGAGAAATGTGAATTAGTGAATATTTTCTATGAGCCTTCTATAAAAACTAAGTTCATAAATCTAGTCTTTAACTCAACAAAGTCTTTAAAAATGCTTTTGGGTAAAAATTCAAGATAGTAAAGGCAACAAAAGTTATTATCTCATGAGCCAGTCTAACATAGGGATGGGACATGAAGAACCTAGGTGAGTGAGCAGCTATTATGTTCCTTAGAATATGTCAGACGAGCTCTGTGCAAATGCTGGGCTGTCGTAAATTCTTGGCTGGCTCCTCTCAGGAATGCCACAGTATTGATAATCTGTGTTGTCAGTTAAGGTACCATCCATATGCTTCATATGTGTGGCATGCGGGCAAAAGCCTGGCATTATCAGAAAATTCAGAACCTGGCTCATGCTCTGATCTTGGCAGAGGACCATTCAACTCCTACTTGGAGGAAGGACTGCCAGGGTGTCAGTGGGTAGAATTTTTTTTTCCAAAAAACAATTTTGAATTTACTCAGGCATTTGGCTAAGGACTCTGAGATCCTCGATACCTATGTCATTTGCTTGGAGGAAGAAGTTTTCACCTGAATAAAATATTAAGGGTAGTCCTTAACTAATTGGTTCCCAAGACTCTAAAAGAGCCTCAGGTATACCATATATGTTATCTTCTTTTGATGAGGACTTCAGCCTGGTGCCTATGCCAGGATGTGTTAGCTGCAAATCATAGCCTCAAAGAACTGAATAATTAGATTTCTTGGATAAAGGCATTTAGAACTCAATATTTCTGCATTTGAAGAAGACTGATGAACCTTCTTATTTTAACTTTGATTTTTACATATACTTTTTTTCTTTCTTGGGAGCATATGGTATAATTAACTTAATAAATCATTAAAATATACTTGCTAAATCATTTCCACTGAAGCAGTGCGCTGCCCCAGTTAAAAGGGCTGGCTCTGGAACCAGACTTCCTGGTTTTGATTCCTACTCTGTCACACACTTGCTTTGTGAGCCTGGGTGGGTTAATTTGACTTATTTGTGCCTTTATTTTCTTCCCTGTAAAATGTTAATAATAATACTTGTTCTATTTGGGGAATTAAATAAGTTAATGCATGCAGAGTCTTGTATTTTGCACATACTAAGCGTTCTATAATTATGAACTATTAAATACTAGCTAGTTGATGCTGTTTTTCTTTCAGATCACAGATCCTGTTATAAGTTCTCTTATTAATTCAGGCCCCTCCCAGTTTGTTATAATAAAGCCATGTCAGCAGAGTAGCAAAAGATGGTTCCCTTTGCAATAAGAGCAAAATCCTCATCAATAGTGGTGAAGAGCTACACCAAGTTAAACTGCAATTCTCCTGTAGTGGCTCTTGAGACAATGTCTGGGTGTAAAAGAGTGTGAACAGCAGCTCTGTGCTAATCTTCTGTATGGTTGACCAAATAGTCTGTACTCCTCCTTCCAAGCACGTGGCTACATTGTGCCTCCTCACTACCTGGAACTTAGGCGTGGCCATGAGATGTGCCCCTATACAGTGCATAGGTCATTTAGGTCTTGTTTTCCTCCTCCACCATGTTCCTGCAATGTTTGCAGTGAGAAAACCTCCATCAGCCTGTTTCAGAGAGTAAGGGAGACACCGAACAAAGCTAGGACTTTGTCCTTAAGAAAAACTAGGGTTCCATTAAAAGATCTAAAATAATTAGCAGTGCTTCAGGGTGTAAAATGGATTTCCCCACCCCCACCCCCACAATGGGGAAAGACAGGAGAATGTTTAGCAAAAGGCAATCCTTATATTTTGGGAATGCTGAAAAAGATATAATAATGATAGGAGTGGAATGAAATAGAAGAAAAAGAATCCAGAAGATACCATAGAGACAGAATTGAAAATGATATGATGTCTCCACCAATAAAAATGGAGAACATAGAAGAAAGAGCTGGCTGTGGGGAAAAGAAGGGTTCAGTATGAGAAATACTCAGTTTTTAGATACTATTGAAACATCCAAATCAAGATGTCCTGTAGTCATTTGGAAATAGCAGAAAATGATCAAAGTGACAGAATGAAAAATAGAAATGTAGCATGTAATGATGTTTGTGGAGGATATTCAAGAAGGGTGTGATCGAATGTTAAAAAAAAAAAAAGAGGGAGAGAGAGAAAGAGAGGGAGAGAGAGGAGCAATGATGAGATTTAAAATTAAGGGCTATTTAATTTGGTTGTCCAGTCTCATAGTTTTATATGGTTCAGGAGACTTAACATACATTCATCTCAATTCTAAATTAAAAGCTCTGCTGCCATCCAAATTTTTAATGCAAATGTCTCCAGGTGTTTTGGGTGGTTCTTCTGAACAATTAATTCTGAAAAATACTGGTTGAGAGTGCTACTTTTATTTCAGATTTTTGAGCTTCTGCTATATTGCTAGTATTATCTGTATTTTTTTTTTTTTTTGCCTCTGCTACCAGCTTACTGGTAATATCTGCAATATTTTACGTTGTGTAGTGTTTTTTGTAACTTTTATGTATTTCCATTTCCTATATGCACAGTGCATTTGGGGGCAGCCAGTGTATCTCAAAAATAGTCATTCTGTTGAAAGCTGGGTCTGAGAATAACTCTATCTTCCTTCAGAGATAATTTCAATTTAGATGAAATATCTTCCCTTGGGAGAAAGCTGGCAGATGCATTGTCTGCTTAGTTTGTATTGGTTGGTATGTGTAAAGGAACAACACTGCCAGCTGACCGCTCACATTCAGAAACACTTTTGGAGTTTTAGTGGACACTTCTTGATGCTATTTTAATCTGGTCTTTCAGGTGACATTGGGTTCAGAGTTATTTGGGAATGATTAAGCACTTAGAGAAGATCATAGATTTTTTTTTTTATATCAAGATTTTACAACCTAAACCAGTTTTTAAAAATCACATTCCAAGGGATAATTAAAATTATGTTATATCATATCTTATCCTGAGATTTAAGTTTGTTGAATAGATTCAGTTAATTTTATTACTAATATTATTTTCTCCACTAACACAAAGTCTCAAAGAACTACAACATATGTAATCACCATCAGAAACAAACCAAAATTAGTTGGTGAACTTGAAGAAAAATCACTTAAAAATAAAACAAGGAAGGAAAAGAATAGAAGAGAGGGTAGTGAGTTATTTTTATAAAAGGATTATTGTTTGAAGGAGATGGGTGAGTAGATAACTGGGTAGCCAATACCAGTAGGTTTCTTTGTTTTGTTTGTTTGTCTATTTATTTGGTTTGTTTTGTTTTTGACAGATATTGATAATCTAAGTTCTTTCCATATAGGAACATTTATTTTAACAGAGGAAATGTGAATGGAAATGAGTCAGGTGATACTTCATAGGAAATACAGTTTACAAGAAGAAGGCTAAGAAAAATTTAAGACGGTCATATCAACTCAATATAATTCAGTGGCATTTTTTTTTCCTTGGGCTACAGAACTATAGAGCTAGTGAAGAAATTGTATTGATATAGGAATGCTTGAGAGTTATTCACTTATTTACTGCCTTGTCCATGAAAACACTTCTTTCTAAAAGAGATTTCAGACACTGCAGACCAAGGCTCTTCATTTCAGCCTTTTAAAAATGATGAGGAGATTTAATTAAGAAACATTAGCATGATCATTTAAAAATCCAACACTGCAATCCTCACAGTAAACAATCTGATAAAGTTAAACCACATGGTAGTTCCTGAACCTTGTGATTTTTCTAACCTTTGGGAGTTTTTAGGAAAGAAAAGGTTAATGAAATTGTGGATAATAATTTTTTAACATAATTTTAACATAATTTTCTTTCTCCTTTCTTATCATTTTGTTCAACTCTTGATGAGGTCTCCCATAAATGAGTTAGTATGGAAATAAATAACAGTGAAAAAGCAACATCTTGTCAAAGATTATCAAACACCCATTAATCTCCCAGAAAGGAGTGTGCTCTGTTTGAATGGAGGAAGGATAATGGAAAGATGCATCTGGAAGCCCTGATGTATTTATTAATAACTTTAAAGAAGAAGATGCTGGGGCTTCCCTGGTGGCGCAGTGGTTAAGAATCCGCCTGCCAATGTAGGGGACACGGGTTCAAGCCCTGGTCTGGGAAGATCCCACATGCCGTGGAGCAACTAAGCCCATGCGCCACAACTACTGAGCCTGTGCTTTAGAGCCTGCGAGCCACAACTACTGAAGCCTGCGCACCTAGAGCCCGTGCTCCGCAACAAGAGAAGCCACCGCAATGAGAAGCCTGTGCACCTCAACAAAGAGTAGCCCGTACTCGTCGCAACTAGAGAAAAGCCTGCGTGCAGCAACGAAGACCCAATGCAGCCACAAATAAGTAAAAAAAAAAAAAAAAAAAAAAAAAAGATTCTGGACTCTAACAGCCTCTGTAAAGAACTGAGACCTGGGCTTTTGGAAATTCAATCCATGATTTTCTGTATGAACTTGCCAGCTCATCCATATTTTCCTCTTCTTAGAAAGAAAACTTTCTTATTCATATCTGGTTGTCTTGATTTTAATTGCTACACCATTATTGCTTCTAGAGGATTGCTGTCCACTTCTTTTTGATATAAAGGGGCTTAGACATCATGTAAAACATTATATCTGTTATTAGGTGCCAGACTTTTGAGTGACCGCTTTCCTGTGATAGGATTTTTGCAAGAGCTCTGTAAACAAAACATATTTTGAGGGGGGAAAAAAGTGGGCAGGGATGAAGTGTAAGGTTCTTTTTCATTAATCTAACACACATGCACACACAATTCTTTAATATGCTTTTGTTGTCATGGGAATAGGTTGGTGTAACTAAACTAGAAATAAGAATATCATAGAAGAACTTCTTTCAATTATGGAACAGTCGAATGGAAACGAACACACCATAACCTCATCCAGGTGATGTTTGATTTCACTGAGTGTTTCAAATGTTGCTCTAGGTCATCAGGAAAGATCAATTAAGAACTTATGTCACTAGGGTTCTGTCTACAATGTTGCCATCAAGATTAATTGTGTGAATCTTTCAGCAACCAGTTGTAGCCATCATTTTATTGGAGCAAGCTGATGCATGTCGGTGTGTGTGTATGTTTGTGAGGGAGGTGGTGGAGAAAGGCAAGAGCAGGTGTGGAAAGTTTTAGGCCTGAGTTGATAGGAGAGTGGGCAGGCTGAACCCGAAAAGTCATAAGGTTGTGTTTGTGAAGCTACAAATCGGAGTCCAAAGGGGCTCTTCAAAGAGAAAGGAGCCCATAGCTGGTGGGCCCATTTCCTAGCCTGCTATGAGCTAGAGCTGAAAACAGGAGCTGAATGGCTAGGTGGTAGAAAGTCCTGGCCAGCTTCTGGAGATGCTGGAAAGACAGCTCTGATTAAGGGCCACAGAGACTGGACAGTCAAGAAAGGCATAGGTGCCATATGAGTATATTGAATGTGTATGGAACATCTGAAATACTGATTTCACCCTTGCAATGAGGACTTTAGCAATACTTTCATATATTAACTTACATATTTTAAAATACTAGCCCAGCAGATACTAGAGCTCTGTGTTTCATGATGGTCTGGTACCTGGTAAATCTCTCCCTTATTTCCTGCCTCTCTTATTTCCCTTCGGTCCACTCCAGGGCAAATTGTACTCCTTTCTGTCTCTCAGTCTCCTCAGCGTATTGCTCACAGGCCTTTGCAATGGCTGCTTCCCTTGCTTATGGTCTCTTGCTCAAGTATCTTTCCTGATGATTCCTTCAAAATAGCATGTCCCTCTTTATTTCAGGTATCCACCTAGTTTTGACCATAATATGAACTCTATGAGAGTAGAGTTTTGTTCTCTACTGAATCCCCAGCAGCTCAAACGGCACTTGGCTCCTAACTAAGCACTCAGAAATGTGTGACAAAACGAAAATTGTTACATATTATTACTCTCTTTGGATTAAAGATAAGAAGGCTTCATCAGTATATATCCAGTGAGATGTGGCTATTTCTTTAGTGACCCCCAAGGAAGTAACAAAGAAAGAGACACATGTCCATGCACAAAGCAGCATTTATTCACAGCCCTGCTAATTTCACTCTCTCAAACCTACTTAAGCAACTTCTAGCAGTGGCACAATTTCAACAAATCCTGGAATACGCTTTCTTCTTCTGCACTTTTGGTATTTGCCTGTCATCTCTCCTTCAGCATTCTGCCAGTCCGTGACCTTGACATCATTATTGCCCTAACTTTGGCAGACGCCAGCTCATTACCATCTCTCTGCTCCACAGGCCACCTGACTTTGTGAAGTTTTAAATGAGGAAGTTTGTAAGGAACATAATTTAAATTACATGGCCCCTAATTTGGTACAGTATGTAGCAGAAAATGAAAGTCCTTTCTAAATTTTGTAGGGCTGACCACAGCTGAAAATGTTTGGCCTCCTTCAAAGAATACCCAGTTCCTGTCATTTGATGGCACTAGCATAATTGAGTTTCTAGAGCACTTGCAGTGCTGTTTGGAAGCCCAGGGGTAAGAAACAGATGGGGGAGTCATTAGGGTAAGAGCAGGAGAGTGGGGAAAGAGCAGTCACCACCTACCAACTTGACTGTAGCCGGTATCTGCCACTGAGCACTTGAACACGTTCCCTACCCTGTGTAGCGTGGCTACTTCAAAAACAAATTCCTCTGTCAGCTTTCTGATCAGACTTACAATCTGTAGGGCTGGGGAACTGCCATAGAGCCATTTATTTTCTCAACTGTGTTTATGGACTCAAAAGAGGATTTGATTCCCAAGGCATACCTTCTTATGAGAATTATATCTACTTTACAGACCTGCAGTGAAAGCAGACTGCTTAGTCTTGAATAATTATTGGAAATGGTCTCTTCTTATTAGAGTGGGCAAATAACTTATTGTCCAAAGTAGGAAGCTTCTGAAAATAAAGGGGGAATACTAAAAATAATATAATTACATATGTATATGTATATATACATACATATATGTATGTAGAATGTTGCATATTACTCATTTTTTCCCAGTTTAATTGAGAAATAATTGACATACATCACTGCATTAATTTAAGGCATACAACATGGTGATTTGATTTACATATATTGTGAAATGATTATCATAGTACCTTCAGCTAACATCCTTTTCATATATTTAGATACAATTTTAAAAAAGAAGAAAAGAATAAAGGAAAAAATTTTCTTTTTGTGGTGAGAACTCTTAGGATTTATTCTCTTAACAATTTTCTTATATATCTTACGGCAGTGCTAGCTATAGTCATCGTGTCGTACATTACATTCCTAGTACTTATTTATCTTATAACTGGAACTTTGTCCCTTTTGACCACCTTCCTCTAATTCCTCCTCCCCCCAACCTCCACCTCTGATAATCACAATTCTGAAAGACAACAAAAATACTAACTCAAAAAGATATCTGCATCCCCATATTCATAGCAGCATTATTTATAGTAGCCAAGAAATGGAAACACCTAAGTGTCTATCAATGAATGAGTGGATAAAGAAGTTGTAGTCTATATTTACAATGGAATATTATTTAACCATAAAAAACAAGGAAATCCTACCATTTGTGACAACATGAATGGACCTTGAAGGCATTATGCTAAGTGAAAAAAGTCAGACAGAGATATCTACTCACTAACAAATTGGTATTTTTATATTAGTAGATGTAAAAATAAAATATAAAGCAAAATATTGACATATACTGAAGCAAAATAAAGTTTCCTTATTAATGATCTGAACATAAATATAAATAATAATTTTTTATAGTATGTGCTCATGCACTTCAATCACAGTTTCAGTAATGTATGTTTCTAATATATATTAGTATTTTTCTAAAGAATAAATTTCTTTTAATACAATCATTTTAAAAATTAAGTTGACTTCAATCATCTTCCAGTTGCATTTTTATCATTAATATATTTGATGTTGACATGTTTAATTGATTTGTCATCTAATATACCTGGTAAAATAAGATCAAATTCTGCTAAATGGAAAATAGTCTCACTAAACTTTTGTTTTATTTTGAAACGTGGAAATGTAGCTTCACAAATATTTTATAGATGCTGTCTTTCTTTACTCCATTTCAAGTATCTTGCTTGGAAAAATATTTTTAAAGTAAAATATAGAATTGTCAATTTCAATTCCATGCTGATTCAGAATGTAAATTCTTTCAACCAAAGTAGAATCTCTATGCAAATATTTCCCTCAAATTTAAAATATTCTGAAGTTTAATTATAGAATTAAAAAATTAAATTTGTACACTATTTCCAAAGTTATTAATATTAAGATTCATCTTTTTGCTTTGAGATAAATTTAAATATCCTCCTGTTTGGAAGCAACCTTGATTTTCAATATTTACGATTTGTTAAAGCTTCAAAAGCTATTGTGTGTGTGTGTGTGTTTCACTTCTTAAATGCTTTGATTAAAGATATACAACTGATTTTCAACAAAAGACAACCTAAATTTAGAGAACTCTTTTATAAAAAATTTCACCCTACATATGACATTTAGACCAATTTCAAAAGTAGTTATAAGAGGATCATACACCATGACCAAGTGGGGTTTATCCCTGGACAGCTCAACGTACACAAATCAAGTAATATAATAGAACACATTAACAAGATAAAGGATAAAAATCACATGATCATCTCAATAGATGCAGAAAAAGCATTTGACAAAATTCAATACCCTTTCATGATAAAAACTCAAAACATAATAGGCCATGTATGAGAAGCCCACAGCTAATATTATACTCAACACTGAAAAACTGAAAGCTTTTCCACTAAGATCAGGAAAAAGGCAAGGAAGTTTATTCTCACCACTTTTGTTTACCAAGAACTAGAAGTCCTGGCCAGAGCAATTAGGCAATAAGAAGAAATAACAAGCAAATCAGAAAGGAGGATGTAAAATTATCTTGTTTGCAGATGAAATTATGTAAACAATTTCATTTACACTAGCATCAAATAGGATAAAATACATAGGAATGAATTTAACCAAGGAGGTGAAAGACTTGTACATTGAAAGCTACATAGCATTGATAAAAGAAATTAAAGAAGACATAAATAAATGGAAAGACATCCTGTGTTCATAGATTGGAAGGTTGTCTTCTAATTTAATATTGTAAAAATGTCCATAGTACCCAAAGCTTTCTACAGATTCAATGTAATCCCTATAAAAATTCCAGTGGTATTTTACAGAAATAGCAAGAGCAATCCTAAAATTCATATGGAACCACAATAAACCCTGAATAGCCCAAGCAATCCTGACAAAGAACAAAACTGGAAACATCACACTTCCAAAGTTCAAAATATATTACAAAGCTATAGTAATCAAAACGGGAACAGAATAGAGAACCCAAAAATAAATCCATGCATGTAAAATCAACTGATCTTTGATAAGGGTGACAAAAATATACAACAGGGAGAGCTAGTCTCTTCAACAAATGGTTTTGGGAAAACTGGATATTCACATGTAAAAAAATGAATTTGGACCCTTTTATCATCCACAAAAATTGACTCAAAATGTATTAAAGAAATAAAAGTAAGGCTTGAAACTAAAAATTCTAGAAAAAAACGGGAAAAATGGCTTTATAACATTGATCTAGGCAATTATTTCTTGGATATGACACCAAAAGCACAAGCAGCAAAAGTGAAAGTAGATAAGTCGAACTACATTAAACTAAATGCTTCTATACAGCAGAATAAAAAAGAAGCATACAGAATGGGAGAAAATATCTGGAAATCATATATCTGATAAGGGCTTAATATCCAAACTATATAAGGCACTCCTAAAATCCAATAGCAATAATAATAATTTGATTTTTTAAATGGGCAAAAGACTTGAAGAGACATTTCTCCAAAGAAGGCATACAAATGGCCAATTGTTGCATGAAAAGATGCTTAATATCACTAATTATCAGGGAAATGCAAATCAAAGCCACAATCAGATATCACATCACATCTGTTAGAATGGCTATTATCAAAAAACAAAAAAACCCAAAGATAAGAAGTGCTGGCTCAGATGTGGAGAAATTGAAACCCTTATACACTGTTGGTAGACATGTATAATGGTACCTCCACTATAGAAAACAGTATGGACATTCCTTTAAAAATTAAAAATAAATCCCCTCAGAAAATTTAAACTAGAACTACCATGTGATCCAGCAATTCCATCTTGGAATATATATCCAAAAGAATTTAAGTCAATATCTTGAAGAGGTAGTAGCCCTTCCATGTTCATTCGTGGTATTCAGTATTCACAATAGCTAAGATTTGGAGACAACCTAAGTGTCCATCAATGGATGAATGGATAAAAAAATAATAAGGAATGTTATTCAGCTCTAGAAAAGAAGGAAATCCTGCTTAATATGACAACACGAGTGAACCTGGAGGACATTATTCTTATGAAATTAGACAGTCACAGAGGGACAAACACCAAATGATTCTATTTATTGAGGTATCTAAACGAGTCAAACTCATAGAAGCAGAGAGTAGAAGAGTAGTTGCCTGGGGCTGGAGGGAGGAAGGAATGGACAGTTGCTGTTCAATGGGTGTAACATTTCAGTAGTGCAAAATGATTAAGTTCTAGAGGTCTGCTGTATAACATTGTGCCTATAGTTAAGAATACTTAACTTAAAAATTTGTACACTTATAAATTTGTTAAGAGGGTAGATCTCATGTTAAAGATCTCTGTTCTTACCGAAAGAAAAAAAATCAATTGAAAAGTGGTGCTGAGCAGTCAGGAGATTTCTGCTCCCTCACAAAATTTTATATTTCATCTACTCTAAAAGCTTATGCATAAAATATTTATAAATTTTGGACAACTATAGCTTCTATTTAAATTTGTACAATATCACAGCTTGTGCAAAAACTGTCTTGAATTAGACGTGTATCATAATCAATTCCAAATACATTTCTTTTTTGTAGATTTCCTAAGGTATTGGATAGCTGCTACTGCATAGCAAATCACCCAAACACTTCACAGCATAAAGCAACAACATTATTATGCTTATGATTCTCTATGTCAAGAATTAGGACAGGGCATGGCAGGAATGGCTTGTCTCTGTTCCAAAATGTCCACAGTCTCTGCCAGGAGACCTGAAAGTTTGAGGTAACTCAACAGCTGGGGGTTGGAATTATCTGGAAGAGTCTTCATTCACATATCTAGTGGATGAAGCTGACTGTCAACTATGACCTCAGTAGAGCTGTTGCTTAGAACATCTACATGTCATTAAATGGTCTTCTTGAATGAGCTTATTTGGATTTCCTTGCTGTATGGCAGCTAGATGACAAGAGCAGCGTCGAGAGAGAGCTAAGCAGGAATGCATGGCATTTTGATCATCAGGATTTGGAAGTCACATAATGACACCTGCCATACTCTAATGGAGCATTAACAAATGTTTGCCCAAATTTAAGGCAGGGGACATAGACGCCAGCCACTTCGTATAAGGAGTGTCAAGTGCACATAAGAAGAGTACGTATGGGATGAAGATATTTTTTCAGTTGTTGTTCTGTAGGAACTATAATTGGTCACACTTAAATTTGTTAAAACACTGTTTTTGTCTAGACACTGCTCCAGCAGAATTTGTGTTTATATTACAAAAATAGTTTTATCTTCAATGTTAAACTTTTTAACTACATTTTAAAAATCATCAACAACAAGAGCAGATCTTTCACCTTCAACAGAATGGATTTTAAAATGTTTGGTGTTGGATTCATAAGTTGGATTTAAAAATCTATTATCAGAATTGACTGATTTCTTTCTGAAGCATCTGAGACACTGAAATAAAATTTACATAATTGAACTATTTACAAAGTGAATTTACTGCTAATGGAGCTAACTATTAACAGCAATCGATCCACTTTTCATCTGTGTATAAAAAATCTTGGAATTGAAAATTAGCAAAATGAATTTAAGCAAAGACTTATTTGATTTAAATGAAAAGCCACGCATCACAAGGTGACATGTAGCACCTTCTGAGGCTGCCTAATTTAAATTGTTGCCTTGAGAACATTTTTCTTAAAATTACTATTAACTTTTAAGATAGATGCTGATGTTTCTTCTGTAGATTCGTGTCTTCATGTTTAGATGGAGTCAATGAAATCACTGTTCTTCCTGTGATGGAGAGTAAATGTTGATGAACATTTTGTGCAAGCTAAGCAAGTCATCAAATTTCTCAAAGAATGAAATTTAGTCTTTAATTTTTCACTTGAAAAGTATCTTTTTAGCTCATTGCTTCTTTTTTATTTTATTTTATAATATGTTTTATTTTATAATATGAAGTTTGTACCCCTTAATATCCCTTTAGCTATTTCAACCAACCAGCCACCCTCTCCCCTCTGGGGACCACCAGCTTGTTCTTTGAATCTTTGAGTCTGTTTCTGTTTTGTTTGCTCATTTGTTTTGTTTTTTAGATTCTGCATATGAATGTGATTAAATGGTATTTGTCTTCCTTCATCTGACTTATTTCACTTAGCATAACACCGTCAAGGTCCCTCCATGTTGCAAATGGTAGGATTTCATTTCTTTTTATGGATAAATAGTATTCCATTGTTTATATATACCACTTCTTTATCCATTCATTTCTCAATGGACATTTAGGTTGCTTCCATATCTTGGCAGTTGTAAATAATTTTGGGGAGAACATAGGAGTACATATATATACATTAGAATTCGGTTTTTTTGTTTGTTTTTCTTGGACAAATACCAAGAAGTGGAATTTCTGGATTGTGTGGTAGTCCTATTTTTAATTTTTTGAGGAAGCTTCATAATGTTTTCCATAGTGGCTACACCAAAACCACAATGAGGTATCACCTCACATTTGTCAGAATGGCTATTATCAACAGCTTATTGCTTCTTGAAAGAGCTTACTGTAAACTCAGAAAACATTGTCAAACAAAATAGTTTTTGATTTATAATGTTTAATGCTACATGACAGAACAACTGTAAAAAGGGTATCTATAGTTGGACTGGTCATCCTGTATTTCCAGCACATACTCCATGTATATCTAACCTATAATTTCTCATGTTTCCCACTTACCCCACTGGCTTGTCCAAGCAAGACCCATAGAATGACTGTCTGGTGTACCACATTCCTAGCAGGGATGTCTAATACTTCTTCCACCACCACCTGACTCTTACTGCTTGTATCTGAACACGCTTTATCAGTGAGTGCTTAGTATGCTTTCCTTGAAAGGAATGTTAAATTCTATCAGGAAAGGGTTTGGGAAAGAGAGATATGTTATCTTGTCTCTTTTCACATTTAACCATATGTTAAAGTGAAAACTATGTTCGCCGTACATGTGATTCACACATTACTAGGTGGCTGCAAGTACAAAATTAAGGTTTACTGTAGTCATCCTCGTTTATTTTAATGCAATTATTTTAATAATAATTCAATAAATTGAAAAATGCTACTACACAAAAGTTAATCTGGATGGGATGCTATGACAATATGAATATATCCGGAATGAACCATGACAAAATTTATGGTCATCATACTTTTTATCCAGATTGGACTTCTATGGGGCATTTTTTAAATTCTACTGCTCTCCAAATATTGTTGGGTTGAGCAATAGTAAACTTGAGATTTTTTACAATTTATTAGCTATGCTATCACAGGAAACTTACTTGTGCTCTAAATCTGTGTCCTCCTATTTAAAATGAAGTTAATAATATCTAACTCTCAGGAACATTATGAGGATTAAACTGAGAAAGCCTTAAAAGAGCCTGACACAAAATAAATCACTCAAATAATGATATTTTCTTAGCTAGTATATTATTAATATCAACAATATTGATTATAATATATAATGTGTACAATTATAGTTTTCATACCTTTGAAGAAGTTGGTATCATTATTTTACTACCAAGAACTATATCATGGAGGAAATATTGAAATAAACACTGTTACATGTTTTTTGAGGGTGAAGTTGAATTTTTAGAGGACAAGTTGGCAATACAAATCAAAATCCTTAGACCTCTTCATAGTATTTGATTCTATAATTGTCACATTTCTTGGTATTTATTCAAAAGTAACAAGTCTGGATATGACAGAAAACATAGCTGCAAAGTTGTTCATTGTACTGCTGTTTAGACCGCAAGAAATTGGAAGCAACCTAAGAGTCCAAATATAAAGTCTTGATTTAATAAATTATGGCACAAACATATAGTGTAGTAGTGTGAAGTCATTAAAAGAACTGTGATTGAAATTTAATGACATGCCAATATATTCACATCATCTTCATTAAAATAACAGCCTATAAAACTGTATGTATTGTTAATTCCCAACTTTGTTTTATGATATTTTAACTCAGACACACACACACAAGATTGGATTTCTTAACCAACTTGCTAACAGTGATTCTCTCTAAATAATAAAATTACAAATTGTCTCATTTCAGGTGTTTTCACTTGCACATAACCACAAAACCCATTCAAAGTAGCTTGAAAATAAAAGTAGTGTATTGTCTCCTGAAATAGAAAACCTCAGAGGAGAGTGGCTTTCTGGCATTTTTGCATCAGGGGGCCAAGTTCCACTCCTCTGAGATTCTCTCACCTCTGCCTCTCCTTCTGTGTGTATCCTCATCTTTAGTATGGTTTATTTCACGAAGCACAATGGCACCGGTGGTTCTAGGCCACACATCTGCACAACAAGCAAGCCATTTTAGCTTAGCCTTGAACATAAAAAGTAGTTTTTTCATCTGATTTGACAAACCAGAGACCAACACTGTGGTCACAGGAGCACTCAGAACCGAATGGGTTGAGTTGATTGGCTATTGCTGCCCATTCCTGGACCAGTCAAGATGGCAAAAGAAGCATCATGCTGCTCTGTTTACTTCAGAGACAACTGTGGAGGAGGAATGAGGTCAATCCCATGCAAACTCTGTGGTTGCTACACACTGGGGAAGAGATGGGATAGGTACTAATGGAGGCAACACAACATCTCTTTCCATTAAGTACATTTTCTAGAAATGAATATGCATTCAATTAGTTATAGTAAAAAGATTGTAAATGGTAACTGTGAAATCTTCATTATATAGACCTAAATTAACAGAACCTTCAATGACTGAATTAGTCTTATTATCACTATTGTTAATATTTAAGTTTTAGGAGAAAGTGACATATAATAAGACAACCACCAAAAAGCACAATTTTCAGGTTACAGCTCTGGGATAAGAACTGATCATGCATAATCTTCTGTACCTTTTTCATCTCTGGTCACAAATAATAACTTGGGGTTCCAAATGAGAACCATTTCATTCAAGTGAGTGCAACTGCATTTTTTCTTCAAATTATTTACCCAGGCCAAAAATGAGTATTAGTCTTTTTAAGAAACAGTCTCACTTGTGAGTGTTGAAACTGAATGTGTGTTTTCAATAAAAGCAACTGAAAATCAATCACCTGGAAAAACTCATTCTAAAAGTCTTCGGGTTAGTTGAGATGTAATTTTATATGGATCTCTGAATGTTTTGTCACCATGGTTCTCCCCTAAGTCTGATATACTCCTCAAGTGGGCAATGATCTCAGTAGAACAAATAAAGGAACCTCATGGACTAGGGGCAGAAAATGGGGTTCTAGGTGCAGTTACCCTACTACTACCCATCTACAGTATATCTTAGGCAAGTCATTTAAGAACTGTGGCCCACTATTTCTGTGGTTTTAAATTCAGATGATTGAGCTAAATGACACCTGCGTTCCCTTCCAGTTCTAAATGGGGGAATTTTATATAGGCTTGCTCTGGACAAGTGACAGAATCATGTTTCTCTTCACATTGTGACCCTGCCCCAGAGATCAAAGTAGGAGTAAAATAAAGCTTTATCTTTATAACATGGCATTTTATTCACAGTGCCTCATTCATTTTTCACTGCTGTATCTTGGAGCCTATTTGCAAAGGGATGTTAGAAAATGAAACAAAACACAGTGCCTTGTGCATCTGATGTTCATAAGGCTGTTACACTTTTCACTTCTGTGATCTTACCCTCTCCATTAGTGGGGATTTTTTTCCCCCTTTTTTCCTTCTTTTGTGAACATCAGGTGGAGAGCATTGAATTAGTCACACACCTCAGTTCGAGACCCAAAGTCATCAGTGGTCCATACAAAGCCCGTTTCTTGTTTTCTTTTCCCAATTATTCATATTTAACACCTTATGTCAGTCCTGTTCTCCTCCCCTCATTCTTTTATGTTTACTAGATATTTTATTTTTATGTGCCCTGACAAAATGCATTATTGTTGTATTGCATATAATTTACAGAAAGGAATTGTGTTAATTGATCTCATTTTGTTTCTTGTTTTTTAAATTCAGCATTATGTTTTTAGTATTTGTTCATTTTGCTGTGTGTGCTCTGATCTATTGTACTTTGTGACTGCATAGACATCCACTATATTTTACCTACCACTTTCCTAGAGGAAACCCAGGTGCCTCCTCTTCCTTGCCACCACGTGTGATGTTGCAGTGAATATCCTCATACTTACTTCTTTATGCACCTGTGAGAATTTTAGTGGGAGAGATCATCAGGGGCAGAATTGCTGGGTCCTACGATATATAGAGATTTAATTTGCCTAAGTCATTCTGGATTGCTGTTCACTATGGCTGTGCAAAAGCATGCACTCTGGATTTTTGTTGTTGTTCCGCATTATGTCTGTGAGATTTATTCATTATGCCGTGTAGCAGGAATGAGTTCCTTTTCATTGATGTATAATATTCTAATATTCGAAAGTCATATATCTATTCTAGAGATGACAACATTTGAGTTGTTGCCAAACTGGGCTGTTATGATTAACACTGCTATAAATATTTTTTAAATATATTTTAATTTCTTTTGATTATATCAGCAGAAGTAAAATTGCTAGGTCCTTAATTACATATACAATTAGCTTTAGTGGATACTACAAACAGCTTTCCAAAATTTTGTACCAATTTACACTCACATAAGAAAGGGAGGAGAGTTCCAGGTGTTCCAGATCCTTGGGAATCCTTTCAATTTTAGACATTCTGATAGTTGTGTAGATGTTTCTCATCATGGCTTTTATTTGTCCTTCCTTGATGAGTAACGATGCCAAGCACCTTTTCATTAGCCATGTGGTTAATAAGTACATATTAAGTACATGGATACCCTCTTTTTTATGAAGTGCCTTCTCCAGTCTCTTTTCCAGTTTTGTTTTTAAATTAATTCGTAGGATTCAGTATGTGTTCTGATTACAGGTCCTTTATCAGAAATGTGTTCCAAGCATAGTCTTTTAAATATGTGGCTTGCATTTTTCATGATGTTAGTAGTGTCTTTTGATTAACAGAAATTATTTTCACTAAAGCCAATTTATCAACTCTTTAATAGTGGTTGTTATGTTCTGTTCAAGAAATCCTTGCCTATCCCAAGGCCACAATGATATTCTACTATTGTTTTCCTGGACCTGTTATTGCTTTAGTTTTCACATTTAGGTATCAGTTTTATGACGTGTTTTCTTTTGTGTTATGGTTCCTACTCATATGGTGTGAAACTCAAAGGACTTAAGCTATGTTTAGTACTTCAAGATGGAGTCACAGCAGCCAATGTGAACTTCCATACTAGTTATTTTCAAACATCAGGTACAGGACTACAAGTGTTTTAGTGTGATAAAATAAGTGTTACTTTAGATAAGGAATTTGTTTGGTAATGTCCACAGAAAGACTTCACTGGAACAGAAGGAACAACAAGATCCCCTGGGCAAAACCCTTACACCCTACTGGCAGATTCCTTAAAATGAGACCACTGAGCCCAGCGACTCAGAGCCTCTTCACTGGAGGACCTGACCCAACTCCAGGCTGCTGAGAGCTGTTTCAGATGGATGCTGCCTGAGGCTCTGTTGGAGCAGAAGGTGACTGACTTCCTACTTATAGTTGTTGGGAGAACCGTTGCTGGACGGGAGACCGCCATTCAATGCCGTTCAGTGCCTCCTTCCCACTCCCAGAAGTGGTTTGTTACCCCTTTTTCTATTTTCACTACTTAAATTAACCTGTGTTGTGTGCTAATTATGTGCAATAAACAGAGTGATTCATGAATCAAATATTGGCTACACTTTGTATATATATCTGCAATCCCGTGATCCTTACCTGGCCTCAGCACTGGGCCCTGCAATAGTCCTGTTCATCTTAACTAATTTTGGGGTGTGTGTGAGGCAAGATCAAGGTTTTTTATTTGTACAAATATTCAATTGATAACATTCAGATGATTTTTGTAAAGTAGGAAACCATGTAAAGAAAAATTGTGTTCAAAAGGAACTGAGCTCCCACTTTATCATTTTCTAGCTGTTGAATTTTAGTTACTCCCTTCTCTGTTATCACCTTTCTCTATAAATCAAGGACATAGGACTAGATAACCTTTGTGGAATTTCTGACCTCTAAAATCCTATAGCTATGCTACAGTATTGGGAACTAGAAAATTAAAACCATGTGCTACAGTTTTTACCTTCTCCTAATCCCACTCATCACTCCCCAAATATGTTTTCTCTCCTCTATAATATCCCTCAACCTTGCCAAATATATGTAAGGTAAGGAAAAACAATTTTCCCTTTGCCCTTCTAAGTTCTTGGCTGAGATTCCTGTAATAAAAGACAGATTGATATGAGAAAAACAGACAAGTTTATTAATATGTATACCTCGTGTATACATGGGAGACATCCAGGGAAAAGTGATAACTCAACATAGTGCCTCAGAATTCTGGCTTATATAGCACCTTTAACAAAGAACAATAAATTTGTGGAGAATGACAGGGCAAAGGAAAGCAATTTAGGGCTTCCAAACACAGATAAAGACTAGTTAGTAGTTTGTTATGTAGATTGCTTTGGTGATTTCTCCAGGCTAATAGGATCTAAAGTTGTCTCCAAAGATTAACGATTGTTCTTCCTGGTAGAGCGGGGAGGAGGGATACCATGTAAATTTATGTTCTGCTTTTAGTCAAATAGGGGGTGACAGAGAGCTTGCCCTGTACTTGCTTCTTCTCAGCTGCCTTTAGCTCAAAATAACCCTTATGATGAAGTGGCATATTTTAGAGTGGTATAATCTGCTACCCTTCATTTGTTTCAAGAATTTTTATTTATTTCTTTGTAAATCAAAAGGCAACTATGATTACTATTCCAAATCTTCTGATAAATACTCAAGATCTGTGGTTTTTTTAAAAAATTGCTTTATTTTCCCTGGCTTTTATATCTAAATGCCTTTAAGTTTTCCTCTTTATCACTAGTTTTCAACAATTTGATTTTGCTCTTCCTTGGCATGGTCTTCGTCATGTTTTTCTTTTTAGGTTTTGTTGATGCTCTTCAAAATATTTGGTTTCTGTTTTTTCAGTTTTTTTTTTAATGTCTTTCCTCTCTTCTCTTTCTGACACTCCAATTGCCTGTGTGTTGGAAAGCTTGATATTGTCCATTAGGTCACTGATGCTCTTTTAGTCTATTTTCTCCCCATGTTTTATTTTGGAAAAGGTTTCTATTGCAGTGTCTTCAAGTATACACTGATTTTTCTCTTTTGCCATGTCTAATCTGTTGTCCAGTTGCCTGTGTGTTGGAAAGCTTGATATTGTCCATTAGGTCACTGATGCTCTTTTAGTCTATTTTCTCCCCATGTTTTATTTTGGAAAAGGTTTCTATTGCAGTGTCTTCAAGTATACACTGATTTTTCTCTTTTGCCATGTCTAATCTGTTGTTAATCTCATCCATTATACTTTTCATTTCATATATTGTATTTTTTGTCTCTAGATGTTGCAAGTGGGTCTTTTAAAAGTATTTCCCATTTCTCTCATCATACTTCTGTTTCTCACTATCTTCTAAAACATATGGAGCACATTTATAAAAGCAGTTTGAACATCCTTATCTAATAATTTCATTTTCTCTGTCTCTGTGTCTATTGACTCATATTTCTCCTGGTATGGGTTATAATAACCTGCTTTTCTGTATGCATCCCAATTTTTTCACTCGATGCTAGACACTGAATTTTCCATTGTTGAATGTTTGAATTGTGTTTTTTCTTTTCAATAGTATTTGACTTCTGTCCTGGCAGAAATTAAGTTACTTGAGCTCGGTTTGATCTTTCTGAGACTTTAAAGTTCTTTTAGGATAGGTCCAGACTAGTTTTCAGTCTAAGACTAATTGTGAACTCCAAAAATAAGGCACTACCTTCTGAGGACTCTACCTGATGCCACCTGTAATAGTAACCCTTTGCCCTCTGGCTTGGGAGAAGTAACAATTATTTACACAGTGAGCTCTGAAAATTGTTCTGAATATTTCTTTCCAGTGGTTCATTTCCTAGCCTCAGCTGGTTTCATCTCACATATGTACAGATCAGTACTCAGCTGAAGACTTGTGGAGACTCTCTGTATAGCTGTAAAGTTCTCTGGGAAGTTCTCTCTTTTCTGGTACACTGCCTGTTCATTCTAGTTCCAGCAACAACCATAAACACTCAGCTCTGTCTCTTCTATACCGTGAGACTTCTGGGTTTTGTTTGGGTTCTGTCTCTCTGCATTACAGCCTGGAAACTGCCTTCAGGCCATACAATAACCTGAAACAATTGTAGAACTCATTTTTCTTCTCCCAGGTATCATAGTCACTTATGCCCATTGTCCAATGTCTGAGAGCAGTTGATGAGTACTTTTTGTCCAGTTTTCTATTTGTTTAAGGATGTAGGGTAAATACATTTTCTGTAACATGACCATGTTACAACTATATATATATATATATATATATATATATATATATATATAGTTTCCTCTTTCCTGTTTTCTCTTTCAGAATTGTTTTGGTATCATTTTTAAGATTATGCTAAATTTTTACAGTCACATTTTCTCCAGAATTGCCCTTTTTAATATGCTCACCATGGTGGTAAGGACATTCACTTCTTATTGACAAAGTAGATTTGGTTAACTCTGTGAAATGTGCTAATCTTGGGAACCCAAAAGCTAAGATCAATATTACTAGATTTCTTTTTACTTGTGTCAGAGAAGTGTAGCATTGGTTTTATAGCTAAAAGGGGGGAAAATGTAATGATATTACATACATAATGAAAGCAAAGCTTGAGGAAATATAAGCTATTTTATAGATTTTGCAGTAAATCTCACAGGCTAAAAAGAATCACAAGACAGAAAGCATCCCCCCATTTCTTGTCTTTACAAGTATAACAAGTATTTAAACTTAGATTTGGGCACTATCAACTATAAACCTACTATTTTCTTTACCTGTTTACAAGAAAAAACAAACCCAATCCCTATCTGTAGAGTATCAGTTTTCAAATTAACAAAAATAACAGCACTCTCTGAACTATTCTATTCAGTAATTTATAGAGGAGAAAATATTTTGGGTGTTAAATTTTTCATACCACACTGAACAAGGAAACAATTAGCTAATACCTGTAGTGGTTTATTTTATATTCAGAAAAAGTATCCAAGACATTTAAGGTAGATGGAAATATTTTGCTGAAGTTAATTGCCATTTGAAAAACTTATAATCTATGGAATTAAGTTCAAAGGGAAGCTGCTGTGTGGGATTTTGGCAATTTTGAGTTTAAAAAAAGACATCACATTGGATTATTTACTTTTGTTCCTTCCCTTTGGTTTCCTGAGCATTCAGGTTTGCTGCCAGGGTACTGAAAAAATTAACAGTAATGTTATTTTAAAGAAGATGTTCATAATACCAAAATAACATGAATTTAGAAGAGCATTTAACTCAGACATATACATTTGTCTAATCATTCTGCCAAATATCTGCATATTTACTCATAACCCATGTCTTTTTTTTAAATTGAAGTATAGTTGATTTACAATGTTGTGTTAATTTCTGCTGTACAGCAAAGTGATTCAGTTATACACATATATATATTTTTTAAATATTCTTTTCCATTATGGTTTATCTCAGGATATTGAATATAGTTCCCTGTGCTATACAGTAGGACCTTGTTTATCCATCCTATATATAATAGTTTGCACTGGCTAACACCAAACTCCCACTCCATCCCTCCCCCACCCCCTTGGTAACTACAAATCTGTTCTCTATGTCTGTGAGTCTGTTTCTTCTTCACAGATAGGTTCATTTGTGTTATATTTTAGATTCCACATGTAAGTGATATATGGTATTTGTCTTTCTCTTTCTGACTTACTTCACTTAGTATGATGATCTCTAGTTCCATCCACGTTGCTACAAATGGTGTTATTTCATTCTTTTTTTATAGCTGAGTAGTATTCCATTGTATATATGTACCACATCTTCTTTATCCATTCATTTGTTGATGGACATTTAGGTTGTTTCCATGTCTTGGCTATTGTGAATAGTGCTTCTATGAACATAGGGGTGCATGTATCTTTTTGAATTATAGTTTTGTCCGGATATATCCCCAGGAGTGGGATTGCTGGATCATATGGTAATTTTATTTTTAGTTTTTTGAGGAGCCTCCATACTGTTTTTCAGAGTGGCTGTACCAGCTTGCATTCCCACCAACAGTGTAGGAGGTTTCCCTTTTCTCCACATCCTCTCCAGCATTTATTATTTATAGAGTTTTAAATGATGGCCATTCTGATCAGTGTGAGGTGGTACTTCACTGTAGTTTTGATTTGCATTTCTCTAAGAATTAGTGATGTTGAGCATCTTTTCACAGTCTATTGGCCATCTGTATGTCTTCTTTGGAGAAATGTCTGTTTAGGTTTTCTGCCCATTTTTCAATTGTGTTGTTTGTTTTTTTTTGTAGTTGAGTTGGTAACCCATGTCTTTATAACACATATAGTTATTTTAAAAGGACTGAGTGGAGGGAGGGAGTATTGGTGATTCCAAGAAATGTGAAAAGATTTAATTTTTGCCTTGGTTTGAAAACAACAGCAACGATAACAAATTTCAGAGTAGACAATTTTGACAATTTAAGACACTACCTTTAAATTTAATATTTTCTCCACATCTAGATTTACTTCTTTTATTATGAGACTTGATAATCACTAAAGTAGTTTAGCAGATGTTTCAGGAAAGTCTTTGTACTGGGAATTAGGAGTAAATAAGTGTAGTTTGAATTAAGCACTAAGCATAAATGATTAGGCATAAATTTTTCAAGTTTATCCTTAAGTTACTCGGAGCCCAAGGAAATGGAGCCTTGAGAGCCAGCATTTCTTAAAGTGTTCTACAAAACAAAACAAAAACAAAAAGGATTAGCCTTGGATGATTAAATTCCCATTGAGTCAATTTGGGGCAGGGTGGTGTGGGGGGAGGGGCATTCAAGAGCCTTCGCCCTGTATATTTGAGTAAGTAGATTTTTATAAAATACTAGAGGCTAACGAATATTTATCAAGCATCTCCTATGAGAACAGTGGTGAACAAAATAGAATTTCTGTCATCATGAGGTTATATTCTAGGGGAGAAAAATAGACAATACAATTCAAGAAAATAAAGATTTCAGTTATTTTCACTGCTAAAAGGAAAAACATAAGAATGTAATATGGTAGAGTAATTGGCTGGTGGGAGGGTTCTGCTTAGTGTGGTTAGGTTTGATCTCTCTGAGGTTCCATCTGAGTTGGGACCAAAATGATGAGAAGACAGTCATGCAGAAATGTGGACAGAGAGAATTTTCAGTGGAAGGAGCAGCAAGTGTAAGGGCCTGGAGGCAGCATCATAAGGGACAGTAGATATGAAGTTGAAGATGTAGATAGGATCCAGGTTAGATCAAACCATTTAGGCTGTAGTAAGTAAGGGGTTTAAAATTTTTTAATCTAAATAAAATGAGCTACTACTGGTGAGGTTTAGGCAAGGCAGTGACATGGTCTGCTAAATTTTCTTAAGAGGTTATTCTGGCTGCTCTTGGGGGATAGCCTGTAAGAATCAGGGAAAAAGTAGGAGACTTGTGGGAGGTAATGGAAAATGGTCATTGGACTAAGCAGGGTATTAGTAAACTGTGGTCAGATTTGAGGTGTATTTTAGAAGTAAATAGACACTAAAAATTTTGATGGACAAATATGAAGAATTTAGGAAATAGGTTTTACCTGAACATTGGGTGATTAATCTGGATGAAAAAAGCTTGAAAATTTTTTATTTTATCATTTATTTATTTATGTACAAAGAATCAATTTTACAGATTAGTTTAGAACATGGTAAGTTTGAGTTAGTAATGGAAATGTGGAGAAGGCAGTCACTTATAAATCTGGTTTTAGAGGAAAGCTCTGGGTTGGCAAATTAAATCTGACAGCCATCAGTGTATTTGTGATATTTAAGGTGACAGGACTGATGACATCTAGTTTGAAAATATAGAGAGA
Source organism: Balaenoptera physalus (assembly GCF_965194825.1). Classification (NCBI taxonomy): domain Eukaryota; kingdom Metazoa; phylum Chordata; class Mammalia; order Artiodactyla; family Balaenopteridae; genus Balaenoptera; species Balaenoptera physalus. The sequence goes on from NC_138889.1 coordinate 91,622,749, forward strand.
AAGGAGAAAAATTCCAAGGACAGAATTCTGTGGCAACCCAACATTTATTTGTAGGGCTGGTGGAGGATGAGAAACCAGCAAAGGAGACTGAAAAGCGTTCTGCAAAGATGTAGGAAGACGTCTCAGGTATTTTTACTTCCCTTAATAATGTCTCAATTTGTTAATTTTAATTTCCATTCACAATCACTAATACTGCTAAATTCTTTTATCAAAAATGATTTTCTTCCCTCTCCCTCCCTCCCAGAGTGTACATTTAAGGACATATAACCTATTGTCAGAAGACTTAAGTTGCTATAAACTAAAAGCACTGACTTCAACTTTCCAATCCAGTTATTTCTTATATTGTAAATACAGAAAGAATATTGAAGAAAGTCCCTTCTCTCTGCGGTAGATTGTTTGCAAAAAGGCCCTGGTTTTCCCCTTCCTCAATTCATGTTCTTAATATCTGACCTGCAACTCCTCTCATCAAGGTATGGAATCTATTATCCCTCCTTTGAATATGGGCCAAGCTTATGACTTGCTTTGGTCAATAAAATGTGGTGAAAATCATATTATCCTAATTATGTGTATAGGCCATGAGAGGTCTTTGAATGCTCCTCTCTTTCTCTTTGAATTATGCCCAGTCACCATGTTATCAAATCCTGTCTAGGCTGGTGAAGGACAAAAGACCATGTGGAACAGAGATGAGCCATCTGAGTTGAAGACATCTTAGACCAACCAGGCTCCAGCTGACCCTATACCAGATCATAGATACATGAATGAGTACAGCTGGGATTGGGAGAATCCCAATGGGGATTCACCTACCTGAACCCCATCCAAGTTGCTAACTCACAAAATGATGAGCTAAATATAAGTTGTTGTTTTAGCTATGAATATTGGGTTGGTGTGTTACACAGTGATAGCAAACTGATACATTTTGCATTCATTCTTATAGTACCTGATAAAGATAGAGGAGTGCAACGGCACTGGTTTCAACTGAACCTTTGGAATGTGACTTGGCAAAACTCTTGGGATCTGACTAGATTATGTTCTAATATTCACACAAAATTGCCAGAGTCAGTATGGTATCCTATCAGGAGTCTTGTGGGCTGTGAGAAAGAAACTTGGGTTCTAGCCTTGTCTTGGACATTCATTTCACTAAAAGGTACTTTGAATAGATCACCTCATTTCACTGGTTCTCTTTTTCCACATATTTAAAATGAGGGGTTAGGATGAGATTCTACATATTTCCATTCAACTTTACTATGGAACTCTCCTTGGGATTGACACAAACTCAAGAATTTGCTAGATTTGATACAATGGAAGAATAGACATTATTCTATTGATTAAGCCTTGGTGGTCTTTCATGACCCTGACATGATCACATATTTTACTTCCAAATTTTTAGCTCAATTTAACCAATCACTCAATTTATTCATGTCTGTATCATTGGCCACCTACACAGAAAGCCATTTGACTATATGACAAGTTATATATAGACAAGCTATGGTTCTTAAAAGAAGCCTCTCTCCTAAATTAACAAGACCAATGTTTGATTTGAATATTGCTAAAATCTAAACTGACCCCCCCCCCAAAACTCCTCTGCTCAGCTATCAGAGACATCCTCTGGGGCTACAATTTTATTTCCCCAAATTCTCTGTTTTATTAAAGTTTGTCCCTTGAAAACAGAAACACACAAGTTAGTGGCAACCTTAGATTGTTGAGCATATCCTGAGCTTTCACACAGGCTTTCCCTGATGTGAGGTTTCAGATTTGCTGAGAGTATTTATCCCTGCTGTCCTTAGGGCAGGCAGGCTGAGCCTGAGTAGCTGGGACCTGCAGGATGATCACCTCCCACCATTTATATCCTCATCTTTACCAACTGTGCTGTACAAGAACTATCTCCTATGTGTTCCATGAAATAGAAACTTTGGAGAAACCCTACCTTAGCGTATTAGAGTCATTGGAATATATTTCATCATATGACCTGCTCCTCCCTAACAGAGTATCTTAAATCTATGAAGATGGTCTTTTTTTGATGGCTTTCCTTATGTTTTTCTTTGACCAAACATGGTCCTCCCTTTCTTCCTTCAAATTTCACTTATCTTTCAGAACTTATATCAAGTCCCAGTCCTTCAGTGAAATTTTCCCAATTAATTTCGCCTACACTTCATTGTCCGGTCTCTTAAGCTGAACTCTTCTTGTTTGCCTAACACAGTGGCAGTTTTTTTAATAATAGAAACCACCATATCTCCAACTCACACAGAACTATGCTAATTTAGTATTTTCTCATAGTGTACATCACAGGGCTGGTCACATAGTAACATCTTAATTAAATACATATTTACTGGCTAATAAAGCATAGAATCCATCTCTGATGAAAATAGACAATTGTATTCAAAAGGTTAAAATGGGTAAAGGGAGGAAAGAAGTTTCTCAAGCAAGGTGTGATTCTTTAGAAGGCAGATGTGAATGAGGGACATAGAGATGAATACCAAGAAGTAAATTGAATATACCAGGAAATCAGTGACCGAAACATAGAAGATTAAGCACATCAAAGAAACCAACTCGTTATGAAATTTCAAGTGTGCATAAGCATTCTCTGTAAGGATTTATAGTTCTTTGAAGTATCTGTGGTCTTTGCACCAAGTATGTCACAGTTAGTTCTTTGACTGTTGTCTCAAGAATATGTATTATTTCCACAATTCAATAAGACTATATACTGTATTGTATTTATTGGGTATCTACTCTGAGCCAGACTATAATAGTCAAAGTACAATCATAAGAAGATATAATTATTGATATCCATAAAAGTCTATCTACCAGAATGTTCATGGAGCATTATTTTACATAATAAAAATAATATAAGTACCCAGTTCCGAGGGAAATAAAAATAATATAATGTTTAATAATAATAAAAACCACATTTGGTATAAATTATATTATACTACTTATTAATTAATATATAAATATAAATGTATTAGTATGCTATATTAAATAATATAAATAGCAATATATGAATATTCAGAAAAGAAAAATATTTTGTAGAATATTTAATCATACTCCTCATTATTAAATCCTCTTCATACTCTTATTATTAAATTGAAAATTTTAATGTATTAGTTTGACTCTCGTTTATTCTAAAGGCAAAGGCAAGATATTATTTCAACTCTGTTTTATGACAAAGATTTTTCATAGATTGGACAACCAGAGAAAACCAAAAAAACAGAAGTGAGATAAATTTTGGCATCTTGAAAGAGAACATTTTTCCTCCTTCAGAATATTTTTTTCCTTTTTAAAAATCCACTACAAGGCAAAGCATTGCTCAAGATTAACACATTGTCAGACGTGAATCTGCTTTTTTGTGTGTGTGAGAGAAAGAAAAAGTGATATCTGGGGTTACATTTCTATAAGGAAATGATGCCCCGTCATAAAATGACAAGCAGTATTAACAGAGCATCATACTTCCTCATCTATAGACGACCTTTAAAGAGAATAATAGTTATTATCTCACAATATTCCTTCATTTATTATCTGTCCCTTTCCTGAGTTCCCTTGCTATTATATAGCAGAAATATAGATGCATGGCATAAAAAAATAGAGAAATACGATTTAACCATTATAATGGTTCAAGGCTCTCAAGTTTAATTCAGTTTTTTTCCCATTATATGAAGGGGGTTGAAGCTGATGTTAACTGCTAGATCAGGCAGTTTAGGAGAGAAATCCAGACACCTTTATCTCTGGCCATTAAATTAGTCATAAAGGGCCTTTTATTTTTCAGACTTGGTGGAAGTTCATTAAAGTGATTGGATAGGCTTGTAGGATTGCATTATGAGATATTATTGTTGGGGAAGTCATCTAGGGCATAAGTAAAATGACTGATTTGTACAGTAATAAATGATAAGACAGTACCATTTTTTCTCCTATTCATCTAAATCTCCACTATCAAATATTAAAAAGAAAAAAAAAAAGAAAAAAGACTATCAAGATGGCTGATGAATTGAGCTTCCAAAACAGAAAAAAAAAAAATCTTGTCATGTGAGCTTGAATAGAAGTCCAGAAATGAACCGGTCTAAATCTCTAAATGTAAGAAAAATATAATTTACTTTTATTCTTTCCTATTGAATATTGTTTGGGAATTTATGTGCAAGTTCTCACACTCTAGAGGATGCAGAGATAAGATTTTAACTTCTCATTTACTCTGAACCTTTCTCCATTAGGATTAAAGAAGTTTCAGATCACTCTCCGATATAATTAGTGACTTTTTCACTTTCCTTCTTTTTTAAACTTCTTTCTGTCTCTAATTGCTTTTAAATATTATTTTTGTTTTGTTTTTCCTGAAGGACAGTTATTTTCAGGGAAGTAGAAAGATACTGCCAAAGAAATGGGAAAAATGCAATTTTATGTTCATCTCAATGGGAGTTTGAAAAATTACCTTATATTTAGTGTAAATAGACAAAATTTGATCTGAACACCTTTGCAGAGAAAGTGTGGTGAAACACTGAGCATTTTTTTCTCATCATTTTATCTCACAAGTTAGCTTAGTCCTCCCAGGGTTTTGAGAACACTAGGAAAAAGTGGGAAAGTATGGATCATGTACTATGTGCAAGTCAGTTTATTTGAAGTTTTCTCTAAATTACTGTGATGATGAGTAAGTTGACTCAGACACTCAAGCACACGTTCTAGTTACAGAGCTAATAAACTGGGAACCGGGGTTTGAACTCAAGTCTGTAGAATCACAGGCATATTCCATCCCCACCCCCGACCGTAACGTAAGCCTTAAATCCTTATTAAGCATCTCTCATTATCTTCTATTACCTCTTTTAGTTTTGATCAACTTAAAGATTTTCATTTCTTTTCTAATTTAATTGAAGCACTTCTCAAGCCAGAGGTAGGTTTTCTTGTGAAGCTAATGTAAGGTCCTGGCTTCATTGCAGTGTGACATGGCAATTCAGAAATAACTAAAACATTCCAAAAAGAAAAGGGCTGCCTAGGATAGTACCAAAGAAATTTTAAATGTAGATTTTAATTAATTATTTTTAAAAATTCAAAATGTAATCAGATCCTACCCTATTATAACTTTGCAGTGAATGTATCTTATTTTTTTGTGTTTTTTTTAACTTTTCATGAGGATTTTCTTCTTGAGGGTAGTATAAGTTCAATAATTTATATAAATATTTTCTCAAGAGTTGCTTTCCTGTACGAAGGATTCTTGACTACAGGAAAAAAAATTATTCTTAGTTCAGTGGCAAAGCGAGTCCTAATGAAGAGACTCCAAAATTAAACAGAGGAATTCTCTTTACAGAGAAGGTGGCCAGGCAACCCAGAATCCATCTGGCCAGATATGTTCCTCTAGAAGACAGAGAGACTGTTCTTCATTACCGCTTAATTCTCCAAAGTTAGTTATCTCCTTTTTGATGATGGAGAGTACAGCTGGAAATATTGGCATAAATATTTAACCTGCTTGTATTACAAGCCACAGAAGCAACCTTTTTGCTGCTCTTAAGAGACATTACTTGGTTTAATTGCCCTTTTTGCTCTTGAGATGATGTTGACATCTAAACCCAAGAGTGGAGTTCTCCCTTCTGCCTCATCCTGCCTCTGAAAAACAATTTCATCTTATGTTTACATGATACAGTGGGGCTAGCCTCATGAGTAGTCTTCAAGCCTCTCTTTTCTTGACTGATCAAGTTGATGACCAGTCTGCAGAACCATTCTTGGAATATTGTTCTATTAAGTGTATCCAGAAGAAAAGCTGAAATACATATCCTAAAGATTATACAATATGAATCTTCAGTAAGAGAAGGGAACTAAGATTTGTTTTCACTTACTATACACCATGCAGTATGCTAAGGTCTCTACCATATTATTGTCTTGGATATTTATATTTATAAATATTATATATAATTTATAAATAATATACATTTATAATGGGGAGAAAAAGTTATCTACCATACTGCATGATTATTATTAATCATGCAGTATGGTAGATAAATTTTTCTCCTCATGTTATACCTCGAAAACAGAGGCACAGAAAGGGAAACAAATTTTGTCCTAGTTCAAAGTGCTGTTAAATGGCAGAAGAACTTTCCAAAGCAATGTCTAATAATTAAAAGCTACTCTCCTGGGATGCACAGGAGATACACATTTTCCTAAATCATCAGTGGAGCATGGCCAGAATTCTGTCCATCACTGTGAGCAGTTCATCAAAAACAGTCATCCCTGACATTTTGCAAAGGCATTTTCTTTGAGAACATAGATCCCTAGTATACAATTTATTTGTTCTCACTGTATCTACCTTGTGAACTATCTAATGCAGTTGTCTTCAAAGTCTATAAAGGGACCACCAACATTACCATGCCCTGACAGCTTACTAGAAATGCAAATTCTTGGACCCCACAGGTATGCTGAATTAAAAACTCTGAATGTAGGGTCCAGCAATTTGTATTTTAACAGGCTCTCCAGGGGATTCTGATACACATGAAATTTGAGAACCACTGACCTAATTGTTAACTTACTCAGCTGCCTAAATTCTGAATCTCTTAATGAGATTTTTTTTTTTCCTAACGCTGTAGTCAAACAAGTAATATTCCATAGGGCTTGGGATTGAGTTTTTCTACAATCCCTATAGAATGGATTAGAGATCAGAAAGTTTCCCTTGAAAAAGTGGAGAGGGAACTTGTAAAAATGTGTCTTAAAATCTTGTATATCTAAAAAAGAGCCCCATCCATGGCAATCTGTCTTTCTCTCACATATCTGGGTTTTTAAACCGAGTGAACACAGATTCAAATGTCTGTATTGAGATAGTAAAAGGCAGACAAGCAATACTGTCAAGAGAAATCATATTATTCTTGTAACAACAACTATACAGTAGCAAGAAAGAAAAAAACAAAAGGCTACGGACCAGAAATGCCATAGAACAAAACACACTCTGGATAGAATTTGACACATTAGTTCATTTTCATCTTGTTTTGATTTAGAAAAATGCATTGTTTCTTCCATTGACTCAACAAATATTTGCTGAGTTTCTACTGCTTGCCAAGCCTTGTGCTGGGCAGAGTGGAAAAGACAGACGAAGACACAGCTCAGAATTGCTTAGGAAAGAAAGGCATCAAACCAAACCATTCCACTAAAACTACTTACTTAAAATTGCACCAAGTGCTTCTGAAGAGTATAGCATGTTTCGAAATTGTATAACTAATAGTATAACTTGGGCTTCTAGACCTGGTTTGAGCTCTTAAGTTAAAATTTGAAAGATGAGTAGGAGTTGGCCAAGTGAAGAACAAAGAAATAGTCTTCAGGGCTGAGAACATCACAAGCCAAAGAGTTGGTGTATTGAAAGGAGCTCTGAGGGAGACTTAAACTGGATCAATATTTTATCTCCCTAAAAATATCTGAAGCCAATGTAACAGAATGTCAGTCTTTTAAATTTTTCATTGGTGAGTAAAAGGGCATATGTCATTTTTGTCCTGTAACTTTCATTTGGCGTGTAATTATTTCTATTGTTTGAAAATGAAAATAAAGTATGGAATAGCTTCCAAGGTGAGGAATATGAATGAAGTTGTCCTGATAGTAGAGGCTTTGCAGTAGGTTTTAGTAGTCTGCAGACATGAGTACCTCATGGTTTTACTTGGAATGAATGGAAATGATTTGAAGCAATACAGAGCCTCTAGGCTTGCCTGGCATCCGTCTTATTTAAATGAATGCCTGGTTAAATGAATGGTTTTGTTTTGTTTGTTTTTTCCTAAAATTGAGGCATGTTAAAACCAACTGGAATCTCTGAGGGATTTGAATGTTGGATGGCTCTACTTAGTCTTATCTCAATAGATCTTATGCTTACCTGTATTCAAAGCTATTTAATCATTATTTCAGGAAAAGAAAGCATAAATTTCTAGACAGAGCCTTTTATCATGGTCAGTAGGTTCGTGACCTCCTTTGTTTAGCAGAGTCCAAGTGATCACTTGGATGATTCTATGACTTCTGAATGGATAAGAGAGACAACAGTTGCCCTGGACAATTTTATTTTATTTTTTAATATTATTAGTTTTTTAACATCTTTATTGGAGTATAATTGCTTTACATTGTTGTGTTAGTTGCTGCTCTATAACGGAGTGAATCAGCTATACATACACATATATCCCCATATCCCCTCCCTTTTGCGTCTCCCTCCCACCCTCCCTGACAATTTTAATTTGAGCTTCAAACTCCATCAAGGACATGAAATCACTCTGCAATGCCTACCCTTCCACCCCCAGGGATGTGCCTCTGAATAATTTGTTTACTTCTGCACCCGCCATGCCTAGACTATTCCCATCTCATGGTGATAATAAATAGCTGTTGTTTGTGAATGTAAGTACTCAACTAATGCAACATGGTGTTACTGCCACTAGCCTCTTCTTGATGACATTGTCCCCATTTGGGAGATAAATGGTTATTTTATAGATATCAGTGTGTTTGTGATACAAGGGGGTTTTCAGATCGAAAATTCTTCCTTACTGAATTATCACAAAGCTTGAAACTCCAGCATTTAAGCCTTAAAAGAGGCAGGCACAATGTAAAGATTTTTGTCTCAAACTTTCCTGAGACCGAGGGTAGTTCTAGCCAGGCCTAAAGCAGTAATGAATAACCTAACCTCTAGCCACTCATTGCTACTCATTGCAAAAGAGTTTATTCTACCAGTGATTCTAATGCGGGGTCATTAACAGACTTGGTATGCAAATAAAACTGATTATTTTCTTTAAGTTGGAATCCCACCCTGGAATAGTGGCGCCCTTAGCAGACACAGAAAAGACCAAAGAGAATTTTATAATCCTGTCATCTCACTTTTTCATATATCATTACTCATGTACCTCACGTGTAGTTCTTAACTATTATCTCCTTCATGATATTTATGTCCAGATTAGCATCTAGACTTACACAAATCTTCGTAAGAGGATTCTTCATAAGACCCAAGTCATTTAAGTTGTTAGTACATAGCAGAGAATCAATTAAAGGACTGGTCGTATAAACTATTATACTCATTGTGCTCGGGCGGGTGTGCAGCATTAGGAATGGCTCAGAGGATTTGAGCCTGATACCCTTGACACAATTTGTCCACAAGAGAAATTAGTGGAGGAAGGGCTTCATTTTGGAGAGGTTTAATTTGAGGGAATGGTGTGATAACCAAAGAGGGAGGACTAGAGATTACAATTTTGGTGTCACCCACCAACGGTGATTGCTTAAAGCATGAAAGTGAATGAGGGCTCCAAGGGTGTGAGAGTTGGGATGAAGGCAGTCTCCTGGTAATCAAGCACATGGCCTTTGCAGTCAGTCTATTGTATGGCTCGGAGCACGTATTCTAACCTGTGTCATCCTTTTTTTGCCTCTATGAAATGGACCTAACAGGAAAATAATGGTCAAATATAATAATGTATCAATCAGGTATCTACATCACTTATCACAGTGCCTCATTCTTCATAAGTGAAGAATAAATGTTATATATTATAAAATGAAGGAAAGTACCTATTAAATGCCTACCAGGTCCTGGGAGCTTGGGATAAATCAGTAAACAAGACCGTTACTGTTGCTGTACATATGGAACTAAGAAGAGTCAAATGGAGGGGATGAGGACTGAATCTTGGCAAATTCTTAGAAAAGGTAGCATTTAAAATATTGTTCTAGATATCTAGATATAGATATAGATAAAATATTGTTCTAGATATCTCTAGGATGCCCTGAATATCCTCTTGGCTTTCACCTCCCTCAACTCTGAAGGAGTTCAACTCTATGAGTACCTGTGACTCTCTGTGCCTCAGAACTCTTCTGGCCGAAGGGAGCATGCTGGGCCACACAAATGACAAGCCAGAAATGCCAGACAGTTAATGCCCAAGTGAGCATCATTTAGCCCATGGCAGGTGGGGAGTAGTGGATAAATAAGCCAGCTTCCTTGCTTCTCATTTTGGTTAATTATAAGATGTGTTCTACTTTGTCTCCCAAATTTCTACAGTGGGGTTGAGCTTCATTTACCCAAAGCCTGATGGTTTGATGATGCATTCTTTACTGGCCGCCTTCCCTGCCTCTCTTCTCCCCTTCACTGTGTCTTTAGGCATCACCTCCCAGGTTACTTCTTACATTTGAACTCTTTTCTCAGGGTTTGCTTCTCAGGGATTCCAAACAAGACAACCATAGACAAGGTCAAAGGACTTAGTATTTACTGACTGTCTTCTGTGGCAGACACGGAACTAGTCACTTCAGTTGATTTTAAGAAGCGGAATTAATCACATTCACTTGATTTATATCTCATAAAAACCGTACAACCCAGTAGTTTTACATTATTTTGCAGATTATACAACTGTGGTTGCAATAGCAAGCAACTTGCTAAAGTTACTATTATTCGTAAGTGGTAAGTGGTTGTTGGAACCCCATTTAGAATCCAGTTCCCATTCTCTTTCCATTACATTAAGTCGCTTAACTTTGAACTTTAAAGGCAAACATCCTGTTAAAAACCAAAATACAACGGAGTAAATTTGAAGCTCTAATTGGCTTTATTCAAAGATTCGTGAATCAGGCAGCATCCCATCTAACAACTAGAAAAGCGCTCAGAGGGGTAGTACAAAATGGAAGGTTTTTATAGGAAGAAGGAGGGTGGGGCAAGAAGGTATTAACAAAAGAAAAGAAAGGATTATTTTTAAGCCAAGACATCATCTTTTGCTGGGGAAAGGGAACTTGGCAAAGGTTTTATTATGCTGATTGCCCCTTCTTCCTCTGGGGGATGGAGAAGACCCTCAGGACAGATTAGTTAACTGGTGCTTGACCAGAAATTTCCAGACTGATTGATTAAGATTACCTTTTTGGGAGAGGCTGAAGCTGCAATTATATCAGGTGTTAAATTCTAGGTTTTGTATCTTGGGCTTTAGCCCGAATGACACCATTTTGGGGCTGTGGTTTTCTTTCTAACAATCCTATGAAGAGTCAATTAAATAAGTAAATAATCTTACTGTGTGTAACCTTTTGCTTAAGATTCTGTTGTTGTGTTTGACGTGACTGAAAGTAAGTAGTATATGCATTTTAAAATAATCCTCTGTAAGGCATCATTTTTTAGCAGCAAGTGACTCTGTGTGTGTGTGTGTGTGTGTGTGTGTGTGTGTGTAGATATAGGTATTGTAGGGAAGGAAAAGTAATTTTCCCTGTATTCTTCCTAGAGTTTAGTTGAGACCCCATTGATAAAAGACAGATTAACGGGGCTTCCCTGGTGGCGCAGTGGTTGAGAGTCTGTCTGCCGGTGCAGGGGACATGGGTTCAAGCCCTGGTCTGGGAGGATCCCGCATGCCGCGGAGCAACTGGGCCCGTGGGCCACAACTACTGAGCCTGCACGTCTGGAGCCTGTGCTCCGCAACAAGAGAGGCCACAACAGTGAGAGGCCCGCGCACCGCGATGAGGAGTGGCCCCCGCTCGCCGCAACTGGAGAGGGCCCTCGTGCAGAAACAAGGACCCAACACAGCCAAAAATAAATAAATAAATAAATAAATTAAAAACAACAACAACAAAAAACACTCCTCTCCGTCCCTATAATCATATTCAACTCTAAACACCCAACCTCTTCAATTTGAAAAAAAAAAAGACAGATTAACAAGAGAAAAACCAACAGAAGTTAACATGTATACCTCATATAACATAGGAGATACCCAGGGAAAAAATGAATCACTCCCCAAGTTGGCTTAGAATTCAGGCTTAAATACCATCTTAATAGGGAAAAGGGAAGGTGATGCAGGCCTCTTAGGAGAGAGTAAATGATTTTTAGGAAAGATGAATGGGCCCTTAGAAGAGCAGATGAGAGGTATGATAGTTTGTGACAAAGTTTTTTTGGGGTGTCGTGTCAATTTTTCCTCTCCTCTTCTCTCCTATGATAGGAATCCATCTTTCTTGGTTGATGAAACTCTCAGGGAGGGTACTTAAACAATTGAGTGCCTTTTGAAGGACTGTCCTTTGGTAGATAAGGAGAGTTCAGAGAAAGCCTCTCCCTGTATTTGCTGTTTTTCAAGTGCCTACAGTTTGAAATAATCAATACACCAAAGTGGCATATTTCGGGGTAGCATATTCTGCTACCCTTCAATTTCTCTCTCTCTCTCTCTCTCCCCCTCTCCCTCTCTCTCAATTTATCTGTCTAATGGTATATATCTATTTATTGAGATGCGCCAGTTTTTTGCTAGGATGTTTTAGACATAACTATATAGCTATTCTCTAGCCTAATTTTCTTGTTAGCTTAAAGGTCTGTTAATTGTCACTGCAAGCATGTAGCCCATTAATTTAAATCTCATTTAAGCCCATCGTGTTTTTCTACAGATAGCTCTGAGATGATGTTATATATATATATATATATATATATATATTTTTTTTTTTTTTTTTTTTTTTTTCCTGTAACCACTACAGTGTAACTCCACTAGCTTGCTTTTTCTGATGCGTCTCAGCTCAGGTTCGGCCCCGCTGAGTCTGAGCCACACTCCACAGGAGGAAACATTGGTGCTGCCTTCTAATGATTTCATTTCACTTACAAAGCGCTGGCTTATGGCTCCATTTATAACTCCAGTTTTAGAAAGTGCTTTTTGTTACTAAGAAAGACTTTTTTTAAAGGACGCAATAAAAAGGATGACTATGTTAACAAAAGCCTGGGAAACATGTATTAGGCAACTTGGAGATGTGATACTCGTGTGTCCTTCTGCCACTCACTTGTAAAGACTCTATTCTGGGCTTCAGGTTGCCAGATAGAGAGAGGCAGCATGGGGTAATGAGAGCTCAGGGTCTTTCCAGTGAAATGGATTTAAATTCAAATACTGACTCTATCTATAATTTTATATATATATGTAATAACTGGCACTTTGGGCACATAGTGGGGATTCAAAAATGTTTACTGATGTCCTGTTTTATAACTTAAGCTTTACAAGCCTCAGTTTCTTCATCTGTAGGTTGGGGATAATACCTACTTCATAGAGTTGTTGTGAGCATTAAACAAAACCACATCTGAAAATGTTAGAGCAATGCCTGGAATTAAGTAGGTAATTAGATACTGGACACATATTGATCTATGATTCCATCTGAACATCTACTTAGAGCTTGTTTATTTATCCACCCTTCTCTTAACCCCTGCATAGATTCATCGACTACTCTTTCTTTACATTTATTGTCTCAAGCACATGCTGTATTCATTCATGTCTCCACACTTTTGTTTATGATGTGTATCCATCAAGTTGTCTTTTTTTTTTTTTTCTACGCCTTTTGGCTATTTAAATCTTACTCATCATTCCAAAACAATTTCAAATGTCACTTTTTTCATGAAGTCTTCCCCAATGATTCCCATGTTCTCTTTCTCTGATCTGTTTCACTTATTATAAGTGTCATTTAATTAAGGACATTATTATATTTTATTGTCTTTCTCATTCTAGGTCTATGTCTTGTATTTAAATTTCTCTCCTCAGATAGATTACAGACTCTCTTGGGAACATGACCATGTAATAACATTTTATTTTCTTTAGAGTGATTTCCAAAAACATGTGGTATTTGTTCAAACAGTACAATTTTTTTTTTTTTTTGACTTTTTGCCATGCATTTTAATTGAGCTCCCTTTCAATCACTGACTTACATGTTTCAATGCACTGTGGAGGAGATAAGAGGGAAAATCTGATTCACCCTTAGGGAGGATTTCATAAAGAAATTGGAAATTTCTTTAGAATTATTGATCAGTACGTATTCTGAACATAATTACACTCAGATATTTTCCTATTTCATGCATTCGTAGGACATTTCTTTCTTACTTCACTTGTTTCTCTATTCTTTCTTGAAGTCTCATTATTTCATAACTTTTCGGTGGTATTTTATCTTTCCTGATTTGTAAGGAGTCTTTGAAAAGACATTCTGTATAATCTCACTATTTATAGATTCACTTCGTTTTTATAATCTTTCACTGCTGATGGGTGCCCACATTGACTATTTTCCCAGGAAGAGATGAGATTTGGTTCTTCAAGTGGGTACCTAGGGAATGTATGGCATCTGTGGCTTGAGGTCCTGGAGAGGGACCTCTTTACCAAAGGATACTTGGCAGTTTGGAATGGATTTTGAAGATACTGGATGCTTGCTTTAAAATTTTTTTTTAATGTAGTAGTACAATATTATTTAATTCATATGTAAGTACACTTCTACCTATTTCCCTGTTTCTATTCTCTCTTCAATCTAACATCTTTCCCCAGGGCATTGTTGCAAGGCTCATTCTAAGCACTACTCTTGTCAATGTCATCCTTCCTATTCATAAACTTCTGATGATTCCCAATAACATTCAGAGTAAACATCAAATTTTGAGGCCAACTATGGAGAACAGTATGGAGGTTCCTTAAAAAACTGAAAATAGAATTACCATATGATCCAACAATCCCACTACTGGGCATATACCCAGAGAAAAACAATAATTCAAAAAGACACATGCACCCCAATGTTCATTGCAGCAATATTTACAATAGCCAGGTCATGGAAGCAACCTAAATGCCCATCGACAGACGAATGGATAAAGAAGCCCTGGTACATATATACAATGGAATATTACTCAGCCATAAAAAAGAATGAAATTGAGTCATTTGCTGAGACGTGGATGGATCTAGAGACTGTCATACAGAGTGAAGTAAGTCAGAAAGAGAAAAACAAATATCGTGTATTAATGCATGTACATGGAACCTAGAAAAATGGTACAGATGAACCGGTTTGCAGGGCAGAAGTTGAGACACAGGTGTAGAGAACAAACGTATGGACACCAAGGGGGGAAAACTGCAGTGGGGTGAGGATGGTGGTGTGCTGAATTGGGCGATTGGGATTGACATGTATACACTGATGTGTATAAAATTGATGACTAATAAGAACCTGCAGTATAAACAAACAAACAAAAAACAACAACTAATACTAAACTTTCTTTGGGTTATTTGTATGGAAATATGTTAATATAAAAGTTTCAGACATTAAAAAAAAAAAAATTTTGAGGCCAGACATTAAAAATATCCTACAACCTTGACCTTATCTATCTCTCTCTGTCCTTTTTAAATTACTGCTTTCCTAGGCAGTGGTGTTTTTCTTGCTCAACTAATACAAATGCATTTCTTACTTATGTGCCTTTGTTCATGTGCCAACTACCTGCATATGATTTCTTCTCCCCATTTTACAATGATCTAAGTCTCATCTTTCTTACTATGAAGCCTTGCCATACTACTCCTGCCTATCTGATCTTTCTTAATGCCTGTGAGAGTTTTGATGACTTTACAACTCATTTGACACTTAGGATCATTACCACCATCATGTTATTACTAAGAAAATATTCATTGAGTACTAATTTGTGCCAGAAACTGACAAATACTTTGGGTTGTCTCATTTAATTGTATTTCCCATCCTGTACCTACCTTGTATTTAAACTTGACTCTAGGATTCTTAAAGTCAGGGGTCCTATTTTGCGTTCTCATAATTATCAAGTGTTGAACATGTCTTATGTTCTCAACTGTGTATTACTGTTGTCATTAGTGATCATATATTCATATTAACTTAATAGATATTTATTAATTGAAAACATTTATGATCCCCCCTCTCCAAGTGATAAGCTCATTCACGTGTAGTAAGTTTATAAAATGCCTTAAGGAAAACTAAGTTATGGTCATTGAAATTCTTGTCTTAAAGTTAATTCCTTCATATATGCATGTATTCAGCAAATATAGTATATTTGGTATCTACTATGTGTAGTAGTTACATGTTAAGGAAGCAACAGTGAATAGGATCAGACAGGAATATATGCATAAGTAGTTACCAGTAGTTAGAATACCAGTTTGTAATGATGGTCAACTGAGACAGGTTAAAAATTCAAAGAAAGTGTGACCCAGTAGATTTGAATGGAAATAGTGTTTCTGAACCAAGCTTGGGTATGCTCACTTGCACACAGTAAAGCCAAACTACTGACACCAGGTTGTGGTGAAGGAAAGTGCAGCATTTATTGTAAGACACCAGACAAGAAGTCCTGGGCAGGTAGTGCTCAGAAAACCCTAATTCCCTAATGGTTTTCCAGGAAGAATTTATATAGGCAAAATTTGGGGGAGGTCTGCAGGGTGTGTGACCTTCCTCTGATTGGTTGGTGGTGAGGTAACTGGGTGGTGTTCCAGGAATCTCAATCATCAATCTTCTGGTTCCAACCAATCTGGGGTCCACATGCTTGTGTTCAGCCTGAAGTTACCATCCTCCACCTGGGTGGGGGCATTAGTTCCCATAGAAGAGCTCAGAGATGTGTATCAGATTGTTATGTATATCCCTTCATGAGGAACCAGGACCCTGCCCCATCACTGCACTATTGTTTCTTGACTGCTTTTCCTTTGTTTCTGTATTCCCTCACTTCTCTGATTACTAGCTGTTTGAATCTGCTCTTTGGAACTCAGGGAAGGTCTAGGAGACTGAAACCTTTTTCCTACAAGCAAGAAATGGGAGACACAGAAAGGCTTTTGTACTTGGGAGGGCCCCATAGGGTCCTGCTTGGTTTCCAAGCAGAAGGAGAATTAGCTTTGGAAGACTTTCTGAAACTGAAGCTATGTGAGCAGAAACATGGAATCCAAAATCATTTAGGACAAGGAGGTAGTTTAGATTAAAACCCATAAAGTCAGGAAATCTTGACAGGGCATGAGACAAAGAAGTGACAGGGCATGATGAAAGAAACCAGAATATGTCACCCCAAAATATGCTACTTTGACATAAAATTATTTTGAACTAAAGGCACTTAAAAAAATAGCAGGTGTAAGAAGGGCTCTCTGAGCATTGCCTTTTTCTTCCTGAAAGCAGGAGCCAGAAACTCCATATTGAAGACATGTGAGGAAACTCCAATTGTTCTAATTGTTGGGAAATCATAGTGATTCCCTCTACTTATTTTGTCCTCCTCCATTCTTTAAACTCTTCTTTTGTAAATATACTAAGTAGGAAAGACCATATTTGATAGTATTCCAATCTACAGCAAGCTCCAATCTTCTTAGCACAAAAAGACTAGGTAAATTTTTGAATGCAGGAACACAGTTTAATGACCACTCAGATTCACTAGCTGTCAGGTACAAAAGAAAAACAAGATATTTCCTAATGTTTTGGCTTTTAGGATATTGCCTCTGAGATTAATATATACACTCTCCCCTTTACCTACTCTCTTCAACTGGCTAACTCCTGCTTATTGCAAAGATCTCAGCTTAGACATCACATCTTGCAGAAAGTCAAGGCACCCTTTGTTTAACCCAGTGGTTCTCAACTGGGTGCAATTTTGCCCCTCCCCTCAGAGGACATGTGGCAATGCCTACAGGCATTTTTTGTTGTCACAACCTGGGGGAAGGTTGCTACTGGCATCTAGTGGGTAGAAGCCAGGGATCCTGCTAAACATCTTACAATGTGCAGGAGAGCTCCCACAACAGAGAACTGTCTGTCTGAAATGTCACTAGGGCCGATATTAAGAAACTCCAATTTAAGCCATCATAGCATTTGTCACACTGTATTGTATTTGCGGTGTTTATGCACCTGAGAACAAGAGCATGCCTTGATTTCCACTGCATGTTCCTGTGTACCTGGGACTCATATTAAGAATCTCATCATTTTAGTTTGCTTTTTGTATTGTGTCCTGAAGTGAGACCTAAATTTTATCTGTCAATTTCTCTGATTCCTGCATCATTCCACAAGACTGAAGTGGCTTCATATATCCAGTATTTGATTTAAAAGATAGTAGTAACCTTGATCAGTATATAAACAAATGAGCTATATATTAAAGACTGTAAAAACTTCATCTAAGGCCTAGAGGAATAGAAAATGGAATGGATAAAAAAATAAAGCTTTGATATGGTTTACAGTGACTTAAATTGGCAAAATCACCAACTTTGCAGACACAGGGATGAAACCTAAAATATTAGTGACGAAAATGAACTTGATGCAACTTAAATATGTAAAATCAACTTATATATAATTTATCCTAGACAAATAATTATGTAGGACTACAAAACTTTGAAGTTAAAAACTTAGGCCTCCCTCCTTTCCTTTTTCTGAAAGTGACTTAAATTCTCCAAACTTAATGTGGCCACATGCTGCGTAATTACCTAATTATCTTTAAATCACGTATACAGCCTAGTTGGTCTCTCTTTTAAATGCAAATGAAAGTCCGGAGTAAAAGGTGTTTTTTTTTAACCTTCCTTCCAGCAGTAGGCCATGTTTATGGTCACTGTGCTTCTGGACAAGAAAGTAAAGACAAGATTGGGTTCTAGGAATCTGTAGAAAGGGAGCTGTGGGAATGCACTCAGACCCTCAGAGTTGGAATAATGATTATTTTAAGGTGGAAACATTTGAGCTTAGAAGATTCAGAAAGAAATCTTATCTGACTAAAGCAGAACCTCTCAAAGATACAACTGCCATTAACCCCCCCTCTAAGGGAGTTTCCTGTGAATTCAGCTGCCTTGGAAATAAACTGTCCATTTCCATTAGTACCCCCAAAAAACCAACAGAATCTTCCATACTCTCCCTTTGAAGTTCTGAAGACCCTCTTTTGTTAAGTTGATCTATATAAACCTTTACTTAGGGCTATTCCACAAGTTACTCATAGCAAACAACTCCTTGTGCATGTGTACATAAACCTTGTCTTTCCTCCTGTTAATCTGTCTATGTCATTTAATTTGCAGAGCCCAACTACTGGACCCAAGTTGAAAGAGGAATAAGGTTTTCCTCTCAGTAGAGTTGTTTATATGCTTTGGCTTTATTGTTGTTTATATGCTTTGTGCAACAATGAGATTGTAATTCTGCCTACAATAAATTATCTTCACTATATCTGCAAAGATATCTACATTTTATTTATAATATTAATTATAGATCACCAAAATTGAAAGGTACCATTCCTTTTCCTTGTGTGAAAGAAATGAGACCTTGATGGTTTTAAGGGATTTGCTTGATGATGCATGGCTGGTTTAGAAAAGTTGGAATGTACACTGAGTTCTTCTAAATCGGAGACAAGCATAACTAGTGTTTCAATTCAGCCAATCAAATTAGACTTGGATTGGGGGAGGGGGACAGGGGGATGTGCTGAGAATAGGAGGCTTCCTCAGTAGAGCACTGTTTTCGTTTCAACAATGAAGGCAGAGACTTAGACTTCCCACCCTCATTGATGATAAATTTCTGAAACCAAAAGAAATACATGGCCTTCATTGATAGAAATGGCACAATATTACTGACTTTCAGACCTCAGGGTACCTAGAGTGGACCCAGAATACAGATTAATTTGGGGAATAGGAGGTATGGTGGGGAAAAAAAAAATTGAACCCAATTTAATTTGAAATTTGTACCAATTTTTAAAATATTTTGCATGAATTACTTATGATGGCTTCTGGGGGGAATTTTTATTCACTTATTGCTTTCCACTTTATCAGAGCAACACAATTTAAATAAGCCCATGAAGCTAATCTAGCCAGTTTCCCAGTGACTGAATGCTTGTAATTCATCATGCTACCTGTGTTTATGATGTTTGTCAGCATGATGAACCATGTAAGAGTAATTACCATATCAATTTTATTTATCCAGCCCCAGTTTATTTGACCCTTTCCAAATAAACCCTTGTATTTACAGTCCCTTCAAAAAGGACAACTAAAATATACTTCTGCACTAAGTAAAACTAATGGCCCCTAGTGTGTCTTAGAGATCTTTGGGCCATCTCTTTCCCTCTAATAATGTATTAAGATGTGATTGCAGGTTCTTTCATTTTTTTCCCCCCACTAAAACATTTTATTTAATTTCCCTAAGACAAAGCTGGCATGTTTGAAAGGAGGAATAGACTAAATGCCAAGTAGAATTCTGATGTGAGTTTTATGGAAAGGGTATATAGAACTCTGTGTGTGAACAGATTGGCTACAAAATATACCAAGCATCCCAATAACACTCCATATCAGTGCCCTCACTTTTTCATGGTTGCTGAATCAATGGTTTTTGGCATCTTAATGACTCGTTCTGTTCAGGGCTTTTGTTTGACAATGTTATCAATTCAACCATTAAGAGTATCAAGTATACTGGATCAAATGTTTTTCTAATTTTTTTCTTCCTTTGGATTTTATAAATTAAATTCATATTTCTCTTCACAATTGGACTAATTTGCTTTCTGAAAGAAACTCATTGTTATTTTATCAGCTCTCTTCATACTACCAAAGCAAAAGAATATGAAGTTAGTACTAACATTAAAAAAAAGTGTTAAAGCTAAGTGAATGCAATTATTTTGTTCTTATTAGGTATTTCTTCTTCTTGCAAAAAATCTACCAGCAAACAGAAGAGGTATTTTCTCTCTTCTCCTTTTCCCTCAGATATTCAAAGTGTTTTAGGATATTAAGGAATGAGATGGCCATCTTTTCTAATATGTTGATAATGCACTGAAAAAAAGAATAACCTTTTTATCATCTGTAATCATCAACTCCTTAGAATTAGGAAAGTAATGGAAAGAGTGCTAAATAGATTGTCAGTGGAGGTGTTGGTAATTCCGCAGTTTTCTGTATACTTATTGATGGTATCATTTTAACCAATAAATGGTTGCTGCCGTATGCTTTACCAAAGTAAGGACGGGCATAGGAGGAGGTTACTAGACTCTTCAGAATGTCTTGCCTGTCAGGTCAGATCCTCCCTGTTAGAAAACAGGACCACTGAACTCATAATGTTGCACCTATTTTTCTCCTCGCCTCCCTTTGATTGTGTAGGGGAGGAAAAACAATTTTCCCTCTACCCTTCTGAGTTCTTGGCTGAGACCCCCTGTAATAGACGACAGATTAACAAGAGAAAAACAAACAAGTTTATTAACATACGTATCTCTTGTATACTTGAGAGCTATCAAGGGGAAAATGAGTAACTCAATGCAGTGGCTTAGAACTCTGCCTTATCTTCGACAAAAAACAATATATTTGTGGACAAATGACAGAACAAAGGAGAGCAGTTTTAAGCTTGTAAGGGCAACAAACTATGGGAAGGTAAACTAATGGTAGATAAAGGCTTAGTAAAATTTGTTATGTAGATTCCTCTGGTGTTTTCTCCAAGCTGATAGGGGCTAAAGTTGTCCCTAGTGATTATCTTTTGTTCTTCCTCATAGAGAAGGGAGGAGGGACACCTTTGAACATTTATTTTTGCTGTCAGGCAAATAAGGGGAAGTCAGGGAGCTTTTCTTGTATCTGCTTCTTCTCAATTGCCTTCAGCTCAGATTGATCCTATTGCCAAAGTGGCCTATTTTGGGGTGACATATTCTGCTATTCTTCAATTGATACCAGGGCATGGACAAATATCTCCCCACCTAAGACAGGCATGAATATGCTTGTCACAGATCTCTGATGGATTTTTATCCGATCTATAACCTATGTCTTTTCTTAAAGCATGTTCTTTGTTGAGTTTTTTAAATGCCTTTCAGACTAGGTGATATATACATGGACTTCCAGCAATATCTCTGATTTTTAAAAAATTCAACTTCCCATTTGGCAATATATATGCAGTAGGCCAGATTATTATTACAAAACATTTGCTGCCTCTCCCTGGGGAAGGGTTATGTTGCCCTACCCCACTGCTGTCAGGCTTGGTTAACAAAATGTGAATGACAGCTTTTATCACCAGTGTGTGCATTGTCGAATTCTGCCACAATAACCTGTAATGTTCCAACAGAGCCTGCTCTGTCAGTATCAGTCCTAGAGTTAAGATGCCCCAAGAGGGACATAAAGTTTAAAAAAGGAGTGAACGTTTGTGTTGTAAGCTATTGAGATTTAGGGATATTTGTTACCATAGCATAACCTAGTTTATGCTGATTCACAGTACTTTATGGAGATCTGAGGAGAAGTAAAGGCAAATTGTTATTTGACAATGACTGCTATATTCCAGGCAACTTGCAGAAGCCAATTCAATAAGTTATCATTAGGGGGACTGCTAAAAGTACTATGCATAATCAAAACTGGAGTAAAGTGTATTTGGGGTCCAGAATAAATATTTTCACTTTTCCAGGTCTCTAAGTTCCGCCAAAGATTAGCTTTGCTTTCCCCAAAGCTAAATGACTCTGTTTGCTTTATGGTTTTCCAGTTATTCCTTTTTATTCTGTTCCAAAGCCTATGGACCTCTTACTCTAGAGCAGTTACAGTCATTTAAGTATAATAGAGGGAAGAAAAACAAAATGTATTCCCTCAGCATAGTGTATCTAGTGTTATCAGACAAGGTGAGGAGCACAGGTACCAAGATTCCTAAATACAAAAAATACTTAACCAGATATACGAAGGAGGCAACCACCAAGTTTGCAACCACATATCAGCAAATTGTGGGTAAAGCTTTCAGTGGTATGATTCGAGATGAGGTTTTCCTGCTCATAACAGCAGGAACATATTCATTAGAATATTGATTGGTAGTCAGTCCCAAGAAGCTTCAGGTGTGATTGAAGCCAGGCCAAAGTTAGCAGAAACACTTGGGTGTGCTCATGTAATGACTTGTATTAGCTTTGTAATGACCCAGGGCAACATGTATAACCCTGGTCAGGGTTACATATTTTGTCTCAGTGGGACCAGTTCATTAGTGTGGTTCTTGATTACAGAAGGAACCTTGATTACGAATGTCAGAAACCCATCCTCACTAAGTTCGACTAAAAGAATTTATTGACCATTTAATAGGAACTTTAAATGGTGACATCATTTCACAAAACATTCAAGGGTGATGTTTCAGTAATGGCTCGATTCAGGAGTTTACAAGTCGTCAGCAATCATGCTAATGGTCTTCTTATTTATGTGCTGGTTTTCTTCTCAAACAAGCTCTCACCGTACGGTAGCAAAGATGGTCAGTGCAAACTCTAAACTTGAATCAGCCATATAGTTTGAGATTCCAGAGAAGACAGTATCCCTTTTACAAAATAGGTAGGGTCATGATAGAGCCTCTGACTGAGTCATCTTGGGTCTAATTGTTGTTCTTGAGGATGCAGTGCTCTGATAATCCAGGTTGGCATCACATGCCATATGTGTAATAGTGGGAGATGGGAGAGTCTCAGCCAAATGATGTGGAATGGGTTTCCCACAAGAAAAAGGCTTTTGTTATAAGAAGAAGGGAAAAAATATGTTAGGAAGACAAAAACGGTGGCTTGATCAGAACACTACTTATGTCTCCTTTCGTTGAGCAGTCTGGTGGCCAGATGGAAACTGATTCTTTGATTTGCAGTTTGTCTCTGCTCTGGAGTTCAAGGTCTTCACTAATAGCATGAGAAGTCTAATCACTTAAGCATGGGCATTGTTGAATATCATCTTCTCGAATATCACAACCTGTTGATAAAGCAAAACTGAGTTTACTGCTTTTCTTGGTAAAAGAAAACTCAACTTCCAAACCTTTGGCAGTGTCTCAGAGGGGAGGATGAAGGGTTGGAATTTACTGATACTTGGAAGCTAAGGTGTATCTTTCAATGTCAGCAGTGGAGGGATGGGGAGGGCTTAACTAGAATTTGGTAAGAACAATGGTATAACAGCTTAGAATTGGTAGAAATTTCAAGGCAAGGATTTTAAGGCTAGACATTCAGAAGACTCTTAGGGCGTAGCTGTCTATTTATGCATTCTGTTGAGAGTTGATAGATATTTCAGGATGTCTCTATAATGAGCAATCAAATTATTTGCCTGGGTAGAGACTTATAGAATAGTAAAGTTATGCTAATGAAAGCAATGGAATTATAAGGCCATGTTAATATAGACAGTTAGCTCTGTGAGTGGAGAAAGTTCTGTTTCTCAGCATTCAAGCTGCATGTGGGAATATGTTGTTTTAATTCTCAACATCTTTTGGCCTAAAAAAATGATGACCTAGTATAATTATATAAAAATAATTTAAAAATCATTCAAAATGGTAAACATTCATTTAATATGATAAAAATAAATTAACCTATTTAACATATATTAAAATATAAATAAAATAAGATGATGAAAAATTAAAAGAGAAACAAAGGTAAAATTTCTTTTAAAAACTTGAATAAATAAATATGTTCTATCACCATTCTCCCAGCTATTTTCAATGAAGATGATTTTCATATTCAAGTTAATATTTAAATTTGTATATCCTTTATTATTGAGAACACGTATTTTGAACTCACTTAGATTTTCCTCCTTGTTTTTGGAGAGGCCTCTCTCTGCTTATTGCTCTTATCTTTCTGGAGCAGCTTCTACCCTGGAGCTCTGTTCCTTGGTATTATTGAGAATACCCTCCTTCAGGTTTTTTTTTCTGGCATTCCTGTGCTATTGGCATGGAGGCATAAGCCTAGCTCTCCTCTTTCCTATTATTTTCCTCTGCTCCACTCACTTGCGTGTAATATGCCTTGATTTAGGTAACCTGAATTACCTAATGTGGATTTTAAAGCATCTAATAATTTAGGGCCACAACTATTTTTGATATATCGTATTGATCGCTGTGGGTATTCTATATTTTGGAACTCTTAGAATAGGATTCAGTTGATGAGTAGATAGAAAATGCTCTATAAATGTGAATTGCAGCACAGATTTTCAGGGAATGGAAGCATAACTATTGTGTAAAATACACAAAACCATAGTGTAAATAGAGGTAGCTTTGTTGGGAATAAATTGCTTCCTATGGTATTCTGCCTGTCTTTTCTGTTAAATGAGCCACCCTCATTCTCATCTCTATATTTTTTCCTTTCCTTTGCCATGCATTTCTTAGGCTCCAGTCCTCCTACTTGGGCTTAACTGTTGGTATCTCCACACTGCCATGACAGCAGGAGGTCAAAACAGACAAGGGATGGGGCACTTTCTTCCTGGGGTCTATTGTCCCTCATTGATATTTCAGCTGTAACAGAAGCATTGACATTCAGTGAGCCACCAGGAAGGTTCTGGCCCTTTCCTGTGTCTGAGGAGTGCTGCCATCCCCCCTCCCAGAGGGGTTAGCTAAGTCTGGAACAAAACACTTCTCTTCACACCGAAGTAAATAACACTGCAACTTTTGACCCATAAGTGGGAAAAGTCATTATCTACCATTTGTGAGAGAAAGCCTTCCCTCATGCAGGAAGTCACCAAGGAAAGCTTGAGCAATCCAGACTCCAAATGTCATTCAGAGTGTATTTATTGCCTGAATGGGGTTTCCCCTTCTCTGGGTAAATGCACAAGCACACACATGTGCCCCCAGATTCGGAGCGAGAGCGAGAGAGAGAGGAAGGAAGAAAGAGGGAGAGAGAGAAAGAAAGGAAAACCCACCACCTCATGCTTGAAAGGATTTTCTGCAAAGCAAAGCAACAAGATTGGATCTATCAGAAAAGCACCTGTCAAAGCAAAATGGAATTCTATCAAAGTTGAACAGGTAAAGAGGACTTTATCCACGACCATTGCAACAGGAGAGAGAGACCAGACCCATATGAGCTCAACTCTGCTGAAGCAAAATGCTGGACAGTTTTTAAGAGATGAGGTGAAGGAGATCATAGGCCATCTGTGTTTGCTAATTGGCCTTATCCATAGAAAACCAAACTTTCTCTTATCTTCACGACAGGAGGTAGTTACAACTCAAAACAAGAGGCCCACTCTCCTGTGGAGACTGGGAGCTAGGAGTGCTGTCTTCATTGATGATTATATTTCAAAGAGATGATTTCTGCATCCTTGAGAAAAGCATTTTCAGAATTATTAAACTGGCAAGAGGCTCAGAGAAGATTTACATACATTTCAAAAGAGCAGAGAAAGAATTTGAAGTTTTCTAAAGTAAGTACTCCAAGAAGAGGGAGGTCAAGGGCTTAGTGGCAGGAAGAAGCTTGTCTAAAGTTTGGTCAGGCTAAAAGATTAGGGCCACCTTGGTCACATTCTTGGAGGGAACCTCTTACATCCATCTGCAAGCTTTTTCATGGGAAGAGATGTTATCTGCCTTGCCATCATGAATGTGATATGGTGAACTTAACATATATGGAGTAGGCTAATGTCTGTGAGGGTTGAGTTGAAGCTACTGGGGTACTCCGGCCACCAATTCGTCCTTTGTGACCATTTTGCTGATACCTTGAATTTCCTCTTTTAGCCATTCATTCTCTTGGGTTAATCCTCACTTTTACCTTGGGGTTCTCTTCTTATATGTAGACATATATTTGATTATACATGTAGTATATCTATGTATTTATTCTATATTATATATGTTCATGAATGAATGAGTTTATTTATATCCTCTGTGAAAGAAAATCAAGAATGACCTCTTAGACTCTAGCACTTAGAGCGTAAAGAAGTTTAAAGGAGCACAGGAAGAAAAGGACATAACATTTTTTGTATTTTTATCATAAACCAGGCACAGTCTTAACCTCTCTACTGCTACCTAATTCAAACATTACAACAATCCTATGGTGTGAATATCACGGTCCTTCTTTAAAATATAAATGAACCCACAAACTTGCTGTCACTTAACAAGGCCATGCAGCTAGTAAGTGGTGGAGCTGAGATTCTTACACAGGCTGTGATAAAGAGTCTGCTGCCTCATTTTTGAAGTGTGACCGCTGGCAGCTTTAAGGCACCAACCCTCTGCGTTTCCCTTTTGACACACATCTGAGCAAGTCAATATAAAAGGGGAATCAAATCACACAAACCCCTGGCCACAAGCAGGGCACCCCTGGTTCCACACCCTCACCACAATAAATACCAAAGCCACTCGCCTTTCCCTTCTCTCAAGCTGCTCCTGACCAGTTTGGGTACCTGCCCTGCTCTA
The DNA here is from genome assembly GCF_965194825.1 of Balaenoptera physalus. Taxonomy (NCBI): domain Eukaryota; kingdom Metazoa; phylum Chordata; class Mammalia; order Artiodactyla; family Balaenopteridae; genus Balaenoptera; species Balaenoptera physalus. The sequence goes on from NC_138889.1 coordinate 91,649,431, forward strand.
CTCAAAATAAATCCCACTATGTGAGGAATAAATCTTTTTATACTTTCTTGGTGATGGATGATCTTATCAATCTTGACATTTGAATCAGTTTGGGGTGTGGGGTTGATCCCTCCCTCTGCAGGCAGGGCAACCGCAGAACAAAGGCAGTAGGGCCACTGTAGACACACAGGAGCGCTTCACACTGCAGTGGCCAAGATTCCACCTGTGCTCTAGCCACACAGCCCCTCCTGTGCCATAAATAATGCTCAGGTAAAAAATGTGGGGAAAAAAATCTCACTTGAAATAGAACCTGTGTAAACATAATTTGCACTGATTGTGTATTGAATTTGTATTGAATTTGGGCTCAGCTTCCTTTCCATGTGCTTTTGGTTCTTCCAATTATAAATTATCATGTGAGATAGTGTGAACCAAAATAAGCTTTATTGCAATAAAGGCCCATTTAAACAGGTTAAGGCCTATTTCTCCCTTCTATTTTTTTGTTGTTGTTGTTATGAATATAATGAATTTTGAAAAAATTATAGAGGGCCTATTGCTGAGCTAGAAGACAAATGCTATGTTGCAGTAGCAAAGGCAGAGCATCTCATGCATCTTCTGAACGATTTAGGTAAAGAATTGTCCCTGTGGGTAGTGAACATCTATTTTATTTAGCTTTCCCTTCCCCAGTCCTCTGATAACTGACCTGATTTTCCTCTGAGGAAGTTATTCTGTATGTTTCAACAGAGCGAAGTCCTTTAACTTCATAAAATCTGCTGCAGACACAGGGTGGACATAGAGCCCAGGCTTGAACTATAAAAATACTGGATCCTCCTGAACCTTGTGGTGGGTTTAGAAATGGGTGCAAGGTTCAGTTCAGGCCAACCAGACTCCTCCCTGGGAATATTCCGCCAGAACCTTGAAAATAATGGTGTCTTTTACTGGGGTGGCCAGGCTTGTAGGGCATGATGAAAGGGCTGTCATAGGTGATTGTTCTTACTACCTGCAGGTAAATTCCCTGAGATAGAAAAACACACAGGGCTCTAAGATATAATTTCTGAAGCCAGTTATCTTTAGAAATTTCAGTTAACATAAGCCAATGAATCCCCCTTTTCCTTCTAAGCTATTGAGCTGAGTTTCTGTTGCTTATTTATACTACTGTGTATATGTAAATACATTGTGCTGTGAAAGAAGTACTAGGTAAAGTGATCGAATAATTTATTGTGTAAATCAGTACACTTTTGAAAGTAAAAGTGGACATTATTCATACTTACCCATGGCAACAGATCATACTGGAACTGTCCCAGGCCAACCAAAACATGTGTTAACTCCAATAGCTAGGGTTTTACTATAGCATATCACATATTTTCTAAACATTATAGTAGCTTCCTCTACTATAAAGTTCCTCTAAAGTTCAAGTTCCTCTATGTCTTTAGATTTTTTACAATATATACTTTATGTGTAAGAAAACAGCTTGTAAATGTAACTGCCACTGAACTCACCTCTTTCTGCTTTAGTAAATCATTGTTTAAGAGTAGGTATGGAAAAAAGTCAATGTAGGTTTATGAGAAAGCTATAAATATTCATCTGTTGTGACTTTAGGATCATTTCTTGACTAAATTTAGAGTAATAACTATTACTACAACTAAGGAAACTAATCATTTGATTACTTTTCTGAAAATCTATATAATCTCTTATAGTCTCTTCCAGGACGCCAAGATTTTCAGTGAGGTCTGGAGCAAGCAGCAAGAGCCCTTTCCCTCTCTCAGTGCTTGACTGAGAGCGAGGTTATTTAAGTGAATTGAACTTTCCACATATTGCTGCCTTGTAAATATCGGTTTATCAGGTCATTGGATGGTGATGGAATAAACATTGGTGTAGCCATCAGGATTCACCAGCAAGATCTGCCACCTAAGACACCTTATGTAAGCCCCTAGGAGATTTCAGTCTTCCAATCAGTAAAATGAGGAGTTTAGATGAGAGAGAATTTAGAGTTCTAAAATTGCGTACTCAGAATTCAAAGAGACTTCATTTCAGGAAATTAGGTTGCTTGGAAAGTTGTTTTGAGAAGTGTGGTAGGCTGAATATGGGATATGGGATATCTGTCTATCCACAATTATCAAAGCTATCCATGGCCTAATCCTTGGAAACTATGAATGTTCTCTCATATGGCAGAAAGGACTTTGCATATGTGATTAAGTTAAAAATCTTAAAAACAAAAATTCAGATGGGGAGATTATTCTGAATTACCTGGGTGAGTATTAAATGTATTGTATTCTTATGACAGACGGGCAGACTTAACTACAGAAGAGGAGAAGGGTATGGGACCACACTGCTGGCTTTTGCTAACTAAAACCTTAGAAACGGAGACTTGACTGAAAAAAAAAAGTGTTTATTTTGGGGGTTGTTAGGACTGAAGCCTGAGAGACACAGACTCAAGAAGCACTTGAATTATGTTCCATGGGACTACAAGATGGGGGAGGCTTATATAGGCAAAAAATGGCAAGGTTACAGTTAGTTACATGAATTGTATATCAGGAATTATAATTGGAGCTGGCAAGAAGGAAGAGTGTTTGTTAAGTACGGATTGGTTGAGGTTTGAAATGGTTGCATAGTTCCAAGGGGGGACCTTGAGACCACAAGGTTGCATCTGGCAGGTGTTGTAGATATGGCTGGTGGTGTCCCGAGGGTGTGGTACAATGCAAAGAAAGTTCAAGTTCTCAGTGGTGCAGAGGCTTGTCTGAGACCAGATCCTCAGTGGCTGCCGGACTCCATTTTGTATGCCTGTAGTGAGATTACTCCATCATAATTTAAACTTGTCAACATTTTGAAGGTGGAAGAAGGGGCCATAAGTCAAGAGATGCAAGGAATGAAGCTCTAGAGGCTTGAAAAGGCAACGAAAGAGATTCTTTTCTGAAACTTCAGAAGGAATGCAGCCCTGCCAATATTTTGATTTTAGACATCTGACCAGAACTAGAAGAGAATAAATTTGTATTACTTTAAACCACTGAGTTGGTGGTAGTTTGTTACAGCAGCATAGGTACATAATTCAAGAAGGATGATGAAGTCTTGTTGACCTCGGCAGGGATGTGGACCAGGGTATATTTGAGATAATCCATTCTGAATGGAAGTGCGTGATGGTGTTTGCTTTATTGTCCCCCAGCTGGAGTTTCTGGCTTCAAAGACTCTAAATCTGAATATGTAAAAGTAGCTTTGTAATACCCTGGTATTTTCTGTTTCTATCTGAATTTTGTCCTCTAATGTGGCGCTTCCAATATGTGCTGATAGGTTGCTCCTCACCTTTCCCCATAAGTTATCATTACAGACTCTAGTTAGAGGCTTAGGGTGCCCATGTGAATGACTAACTTTCAACATTTATCTCATTCAACTGGAGTTTATTACAGTGGCTTCTAACATATGACATGTATCAGAATAATTTAAGAAGTTTATAAAGGTCCATGCCTAGATCTCAGCCCCATGTACTATCCAACAATAATCAGTATCAAAGCTACGAAGAACAAAGAGCTTTATTTGGGGTCTTGAGAATTGCAATCCGGGAGACACGGATTCAGGTAAAACCAAAAAAGTGGGGAAGAGAAAGAAACAGGGGCTTATAAAGAAAAAAGCCACAAGGTTGTTAAAGTTGCCAGGCAAGAATTACAATTGACTCTGATGCAAGTCAGGGATTATTTGTCCTTAAAGAATCATGAGTTGGGGCTTCCCTGGTGGCGCAGTGGTTGAGAGTCTGCCTGCCAATGCAGGGGACACGGGTTCGAGCCCTGGTCCGGGAAGATCCCACATGCCGCGGAGCAACTAGGCCCGTGAGCCACAATTACTGAGCCTGCGCGTCTGGAGCCTGTGCTCCGCAACCAGAGAGACTGCGATAGTGAGAGGCCCGCGCAGCGTGATGAAGAGTGGCCCCCGCTTGCCACAACTAGAGAAAGCCCTCGCACAGAAACGAAGACCCAACACAGCCATAAAAATAAATAAATTAATTAATTAATTTAAAAAAATAAAAAAAAAATAAAAAAAAAAGAATCATGAGTTGTTTTAGGGTAAGGGTTGGATAAGTGTCTTGAGTAGGACAATAAGTGGTCAAAAGGTCAGATTCCATACGGGCTGAGATGTGGATAAGTCACTCTTCCTCTGCGGTCTCTCGGCTCAGAGAACTCTCTTAGCAATAGTGATTCCATTTTGATTTTCCTTTCGCAGTACCCAAATTTCCTTAAGTGTTTATTTTTATATTCCACCACAGGGATTATAAAATACACAAAAAGTTGAAAACAACTGATTTACCAAATCACTGCCATTGACTTGTATAACTAGAAACTCTCCCCAAATATTGCTTCTTGTGTAACAGATTTAACATGCTTGTGGTTCTACCTCTGTTATAATAGCCATGTTCCTGTTATGCTAAATATAGGTAAAGCCATGCCAAAAAGGCTCAGATATTTTCTTTGAAACTGCATTAAATAATGCTAAATATGAGATTCATGACTAAAATGCTATTTCAGGAAATTGCCAGTCTGTCTTAGGCTGGATGGCATCTCATCAAATTCGATGTAATCTGTTTGCTGACTGGAGAGAAAGAAAATATTGCTGCTCTATCCCAATTTACACAAACATTAAATTGAATCATGTGAAATTACTGTTTTTGTAAGTCAAAAATATTTGAATGCTGGCAATTCCATATGGTTTAAACTATTAAATGAATTCATTAGTAAACAGACTCAAATCAAACAAGCTAAATTACTCCAGTACCTTTTTAAAAATGAAATTTAGTATGTAGATAAATAGTAGTATAGCTTCCAGGTTATTGAAAATAATCAAGCAGGTAAAAGATAAGTTGAAGTTAAAACTTTGTGTATTATTGTCTTTGTTGATTTTCTTCAACCTTCCTCAGACATAAATTTGTTTTATTCTCTACAGCGAATTTGTACATGTTAAGTAAATGTGTTATATAAATGAATAACAATCACAAATCATGAATTTTGTGTGTCTATTTAAGATCTTGTATTATGATATATACTGTAAATGAGTTTATTGTATATATTATAAGGGTTGGGCCAGGTGTAGCTGCAGCATAATAGAAATATTCTTGGAAGTAGAATAAAAGTCTTTCTTGGGTTAGAGGCCAGATCTACCACTTGCTTTAAAAAGTGGGGAAAATATTAATACTGACTGCCTAAAATTGTTGTAAGGTTCAAATGAGATAATGTATATGTAAGTATCTGTAAATCATTAAACGCTGTAAAATATCATGGTATTCGAAATAATACATGCTGAGGATTCACCATCTGTGCATGAACAGACTAACAGTTCTAGAATAGTAACTGGGTACCTTTTTTTTTTAATTCACAAACAGAACTAGTCTATGCATTGAGAAAGGTTTACTATTTCTTAAAAAATAGATAGCTAATAAGTATGAATGATTAATGTGAAAAAACAAGTCTATTAATAAAATAAATAGCAATGTAAAAATAAGTAACAGTGACATTTCAAAAAGAATAGTTGTTTTTCATTTAAAGAATGATTACAATCTTTACTCCTCACTTTTGCCCAAACTTCTTTGTATTGGGGAGGATAAAGTTTTTTTCATTCGGGTATTCTCATAAGAATGTTTTGTTGTTGCTGTTATCTCCAAATGAGCTAATGAATCAGATGATGTTAGGAGGTAAAACACACACTAAGGTTATGGCTTCTGTATCAAGGATATTACAAATAGTACATGTCCACTGCACAATTATTATTACTTTTTTATTTGCGTTGCACTTTAAGAGCATTTCAGTGTCATTAAAAATTATTTTGTGAGTGTGATTAGTGAGATAGAAAGTGATAAACTCTCATATTTTTACTTAATTTACTTCTGTATTACTTCTTTCATTAGCATTTCTCTTTTAAGAGAGGAACAAACACATGAATAGGTATTTTCAATATTTTTGGTCATTGCCTGGAAATAGAAACAGTCCAGAGAACTATGAGAATGCTTTGAGGGTTCAAGGGTGCTGGAAGGGCTGTTGAGGCTTCTTAGAGAAGAGGGCGTGTAAGCCGAGCCTTGAATAATGAATAGATTTTCCCATGGAAGAGTGAGGGGCGTGGATCTGTGAGCGTCGGAATGGCAGATGGGAAGGGGAGAGAAAGATGTGCAAGGAAGAGGAAACAGCATGGACAAAGCCACAAAGGCATGCACCACATGATGTGGAGTTAGAATTATAATCACTTTAGTAATTTTAGAATATAAAAATTTAAGAGGGGGAATGCAAGAACCCTTCCTAACAATGGACAATCCTATGGCCATGGTTCCTTCCAGGTGGAAGAACTTACATTGATGTAACACATTTATCCTCCCACCACCACCTGATATCTCTCTAGGGATGTATAGGGGTGATTTATTTAAGTATTTATTTAAGTTTGGAAAGAGAAATTAGAAATGTATAGCCCTGCTCCCTTCTCTCTATTCTTGGTTTAGAGCCAGGTCAACTGCAGGGCATTATCTGTTCTCCTATGTTTTTCTCCATGTCTTGTTCGCAGACACAGATCTTGTCTCTAAGCCAAGGCTGGTGGGGTGGGGTTTTGAGTGGCAGGAAGTAGGATGTAGTTTTAAAGGGATTGATTTGATTTAATTTAAGATTATTAGAATGTGTATTAGGCTATAAATTTTCAGAAATAATTGGGGAGAAGAATTTGGGGGAGCAAAATATATACTGTAGAGGTTTTAGGCCAAGTCCCCTAGATTTGGGTCTTGGACATTATTATTTGGGGAATTAGTCTTCGTGGAAGCTTGCATTAGTCAGCAAGACTTGTTTATACAGTCATGCAGTTGACTTTTAATTCTTGCAGGCTGGGAAAGGGACTTTGATTTTTGTCTTAAGGGATTTTAACCTTGATAGCTGGTCAGACTATAACTTAAAAAAATTATTTTGTTGAAGTATAGCTGATGTACAATATTATATGTTACAAGTGTACAATATAGTGATTCATGATTTTAAAGTTTATACTCCATTTATAGTTATTATAAAATATACTCCCTTTGTTGCACTGTATATCCCTGTAGCTTATTTTACACATAATAGTTCGTACCTCTTAATCCTCTACCCCTATAGTGTCCCTGCCCCCTTTCCCCTTCCCACTGGTCACCACTAGTTTGTTCTCTATATCTGTGAGTCTGTTTCTTTTTTGTTATATTCACTAGTTTGTTGTATTTTTTAGATTCCGCATATAAGACTATAACTTGTAAATGCTTTGTCCACAAGCAAATGGCTCATTATGTAGAGAAAGCAGTACATATGCCCAGTGAGAATTAAGCAAACAGAAGGCAGACTTTAGCAAAGTTGAGAAGTAACTCATGCTTCAGAGGAGGTATGGGCCACCTTAAGCTTCAGGAAAGATTCAGGGCCATTCAAAGCTCAGCAAAGATAGAGGATTTAGTGACATTTACCAGATTCTGGGCATGCTAACTCAGCAAAATGCAGACCTCTGGGACAAAATCTCAATTGTCCCTGGGGATACCACAAGGAGCCATGGTTATTCTTGTGGCCAGCAGCCTCAGGAAGGTGGGAACAAGTCTGTCTCAATCAACTACTGATCTCCTGTCCAGAGGACAGTAATCCTGCCCTAAAGAGGCTAAATGGTTGAGTTCAACAAGTTAAGAGAATAAAATTTGGAAAACCACTTTCCTTCCACTTAGTCTATTCCTGAGGAGTTGGAATGGCATGCCGTTGGTGAGCTTGGAAAGAAGAAACAGACAGATGTGGCCTGTCCCCCATCTCTTTTTTCTTGGGAGAAATCACGTGTCACACTTTGTGATGAGAATAGCCCTGCACTGGTCCAGGCCTGCCAGTAAGTCTGACTAATTTCAGGCTTTACTTTGAGGAATTCTGCTATCTAAATAAAAGGTAGAGTCTAATTTCTATCAGTAATAAGATATTTTGCCCACAAATGGTGATTTTTCTGAAACGTCGTGTGTTCAGAATCCAGACTGAGAAGAAGCATACTATCTATGGTTCCTTTCTAAGATCCCCAAACCTGGGTAAAACCCGGTCAAGGGGGTCTTGCCTGTACCTTGTTCACTAAATTCCTCTTTTCTGATTTGAGAAACTTTAATCACAGTTGTCATCAAACAGGGAACTCTTTTCCAGAGATGCTTTATCATATATTCTCAAAGGATTTCCCCTTCTTTCCAGAGTGCCTGACTCAATGCAATTGGTTGCTAAATAAATGGATGACTTTACTTTTCTGTTCAAAATGATCAGGGATGCTGATGTCTCACTCCAGAAGGCATAAGCTGCGTCCAAGCATCACTTGATGAGAGGGGTTATTTAGCTGAGCCATTCACACTAGGTTCAATACCAAGCCCATAAAAAATGCTCAATAACTTAGAGTAATTGTGGTTGTTGTATTTATTTTGATAACTAAATCCCCTCCCCTCAAACCTAGAATTTGTTACTTAAACTAAATTTCTATCACTGTGTTCTAATTCATGACCGCTGGACTACAGGTTGGGCACAATTATATTATTAAATGTACCAAAGCATGCTGAGACCTGAGTCTAAGGGTTAGGATATATTGCAGACTTATGAAAACAAAATTGATGTATCTAACTTTAGACCAGAATGAGAGCTAATACATTTTAAAGTATCTCTAATCTTTATGTGGGTTTATAGACCTTTTAAATAGTTAAAATTTAAATTAAAAGCAGAAGTCTGAAAAAAATCTAAATATACACTTGATTTTTCATTATATTTTTCATTCTAGAATGTCTTTCTTAAAAGATGGTTCATTAAAAATTGCTTAGATAAATAGGATAATGATAAAATATATATGTAAGGTAACAGAATAGTATTCAGTGAACACTTTTATACTTACCATCCAGTTTATGAAATAGAAGTTTACCATTACCTTTAATACCTCAATAAGTTTCTGTTTTGTGTATAATTTTTGCCTTTTGTTAAAATGTGATCACATGTTCATCCTTCGATAAACATAAAATATCTAGCCTTAATCTACTGATTAACAAAACCAGCTCTGCCAAAGGTCAAGTGTTTATTTATGTGTAGGGAAGAGGGATGATTGGTCTTGACCCTCTACTGTGTGCCATTGGTCAATTTGTCTTTTCCTATTCTATTGTCACAGTTTTAGTTATTACGGTTTTGGAATTTTAACACAAATTCATGATATTTTAATGTTTATTTTTCATTTCTTTTCCTCCACATCCGGGTAGAATGTCTCAATTTTGCCTTTTATTTCACTGAATCTATTTTCTAAAGGTCAGTTCTGCTTTCTTTAGCATCCAATACATACTCTAACTCAGCTATGGAAGTTTTAAATTTTCTGGCAATTTTTTTAAGTCTCACCTTGTTATTATATCCTGTAATTTCCTTGTAAAGAGATGGCTTCCATGGCATATCAACACAAATATCTACTAAGAAAAAGAAAGAAAGTGATTTTAATACAAAGAAGATTAACACATCACTCTTCCTAAATAAACAAAGATGTGGATGTATTCTGTTTAGAGTGCCCTGCCAAACATCTGCTAATAGTGTCTGATTCCAGGGATAAATCCTTATTAGGGAGTCTGTATTCCTAATACGAAATAATTTGGGTGATATATCAGATAGGCTGTGAACCAATCTACCCAAAAACTTAAAGGCTTAAAACCACAACACTTATTAGGCTGTCTATCACACGTCAAAAATTTGAGCTGGGCTTAGCAGCGTGATCTTTCTTGCCTGAGCTTACTCATTAGGTTGCCGTTAGTGCCAGGTGAGCTAAGGGTTGGCTAGTTCAGCACAGTTTTACATGGACAACTCATCTCTGCTCCATCTGGTCTCTCATCACCCTCAGGCTAGCTTGGGCTTGTTCACGAGACAGCAGAGCAAGTTTCCAGGAGAAAGCAGAAGTGCGCTAGGACTCTTGAACACAGCATTGCTCTACTGCATCCCATGGATCTAAGCAAGTAGCAAGACCAGCCAGATTCAAAAGGAGGGAAAGAAGACTCTACCTCTTCATGGCAGGCAGGCAAAGTCACTTTGCAAAGGGCAGGATACAGAGAGGAGTTCAGGATTGTGGCTATTTTTTTGCGTTCTATCACAGGGAATGTTCTGTTTCTTGAGTATTGATGTACATTTCGAACAGGTTCCATGTTGTTGATTTCTCTGTGTTTATTATCAAGCTAGGAAAGGTCTAGTCAAAGCTGTTGGGCATATTGTAAAAGGGTATTTAAATTGCCCTTCTGTCTGTTCTCAGCCTACCTGCTCAACGGCCTAACTGAACCTACATTTCTTCACAATATTCTCCCCTTGAGAAGCCTGGTTTTCTTGTGTGGTGAATTTTTTTCTAATCTTCTTGCTAATATTTTGCTAAGAAGTTGAGAAAGCCTGCATTAGGTATGACTAGCCATTTTAACTGGGGCACTTAGCTTGTTATTAAGATAGCTATTTCTCATTCCAGGTCAGCAGGTTGTAGGTTATATTCATTTGCTCTCACAATGACTGCCAGAATACCGTGTTTTGACTACTGCTTACTAGAACTTAATTTCCTGGTGAATTACCTTACGAGCAAAACCAGGATTTCTTGAGTTCAATTTCTTACAAGATAATTCATCTTTGTCCCACGCTCCTTGCTGCCTGACTGAGAACTGCTATTGTTTCTGAGCTAGCAATGTTTGAATTGGTTCTTGTTTACCCTTCTGAACCTACATCCATCAGGCTGTTAGTATAGACACCCACATTTACATAACTAATGGCAATCCTGCTTGGTGTCATTTCAGTTTGTGCTATGACTCGAGATCTCATTTACACACTGGTGACCTTCCAAATTTCACTTCTGTTAATTTGATCTGCAGGTCCTTCAAATTCAAACTGCAAGATTCCTGCCTATTCAGGGAAATGCTCTCAAGACTCTTGTCCATACCGGTTTCTGCTAATTATTTTTTGTTTTTGTTTTTTTTTGCTTTTATTCATGATCTCAGCTGTTCATTTACTATCTTATTGATTTAACAACCTTTGCTCTAATATGTAGGCATCCTTATGGCCTCACTCCTTTTTATTTACCATGGAAGCTATGAAAACTCATGCTGATTGTATCAGAAAACTCTGCTGTGTTTCCTAAGAGGGTGCTGGTGCCCACACTGAACCACCAAATTGTCTGTTTTGATGGAACTGATTCATTCTTCAAGGTAAACTTCCATTCCTTTTAGTGAGATAAGTAGATTTTGCTTATTTTTTAAAAATTAATTAATTGAATTACTGGTTGTTTGGATGGATTGACTATTGTGTTTTTGGTTTAGGATTTAAGTCTCTGGTTTCCCATTTTATCAATAATAATCAGAAATGTCTAGGTAGCAGTCATCACGAGGAGCTCGGTGGGTTTTATTTAACATTTAGAAATTCATTACTTTCTCTCATTAGCATTCTTATGCCCCCATGAAATGCGCCTGCCATTTAGGCACAGGGTGTTGAACCGGACTCCAGCGTCAGGCTACTGATTCTGTCCCTTTCTACCTGGCTGTTGAGCCTCAGTTTCTTCATCTGTAAACCTTGAGTAATATCCATTCACAGAGTCATAGAGGATGTAGCAGATGCAGAGCACTGATAACTGTGTCTAGTAGAGAGGAAACACTCACTAAATTCTAGCTATCTTCCCTATTTTCATCCTATAAATGGTGTAAAATAGATGGAAACTCAGGAAAAGATGTCCATTTTGACCTCACCAAGAACCATTTCTTTCTGGGACTCCTCTGAATCCCCTTGGAGTGTCTGGCTTTGCTCCAGGCTGCTGAGTTTCACTCTTCTGACTCGTTTAGGATTTTGCTGTTAGTGGCAGAAACATTGCAGAACCCCCTGCTGTTTGGAAAATATGAGCAATAGGGTTTGTAGCAAGGGCATCAAAAGGTGAAAACCACAGCTAGTCCAGGTAGAGGTGCCAGGCCCTGATCTTTGCTTTGGGGACTGCAGCCCTTCTGCCTCCTACAGCAGGGAAAAGTGTGTTTCCACCCCGCATAATAAAGCAGATAAACTCAATAGCCCTCAGAGAAGGCTGTTCCCAGCATCCCTAAATACAAGAAAATCATGACTTCTTGGGGAACAGTACCAGGAGAAGTAATAAAGGAATAAACAGAAGACAAAAATCTCCTGTTTTGATGGAATTGTTATAGCCTTAATTTGCTGATGAGCACATCTTATTAAGAGGAGCATGGAGTAGTGGAAACCACACAAAACCAAACATTTAAAGGAAATAGACTATGCAAGTAGCCACTTGGTGCACTCCCTTCTTTGAGACTGAGTCTCTATACCTGTAAACTTAGGTGCTGATTTATGATCTCTCAATTCTTATTGCTCTGACATTCCTTGATTCTAAAGCACAAGAACGTGTTTGTGTTACGGCAGGAGGTCTCTCTGGAAAGGCTTTAGATCAATTGTGGAACCCATTCAGCATCACCGTTGGCAGAAATCATGATGAGTATGATTTAGCCTGCTTTCCAGAGCTCCTGCAAAAGATGTTCAGCCAAATTCCTGGGACATCTGAACCAGTGCCTGGCCTTAGGTTTGGCCTTCTTCCAGAGCTGCTAAGTGGTACCTTTGTGACCTGTGTTAATCATGAGTTTGGCACTTCGGGAAGTATATTAGCTCACGGATACCTCTGTACCAAGACCAGGTTTGCTTTGTGAGAATAAATGGACATGGGAAAGAAATACATTCTTCATTTCATGCAAATATATGAATCACTATCTGCCACATAAGTATGGAAGATATCAAGATCTAATTGTGTCCCTGAAGCATCAATCAGTCAACCCATCAATCAGTCAATCAATGTATGTGTATGTGTGTGCATATGAAGAATTCTAAGTACATAATTAGACAATATGGTAGATATTAGACCAGCTCCATGTCAGCAGCATGCCTAAGGAATTAGACATTCAATCCTACTCCATGGGATATAAACCAAAATAAGTTGACACTTACCCTGTGCATACCCTCTAAAAAGACAGTTTTCTTTTTTTGTTGTTGTTAGCATAAGAGTGACCTAGAACTTCTCTCTAGATCCAAGAAGACAGGACTTTCTTATAAGGCGATAGAGCTTCTGATAGGCTTATATTAACTTTAAAAACAGAGGGCAGCCTCTTAAGAAATGTCACAGGGAAAATCTGTTTCAGATGAGGAGTTGACACTACAGATATGCAGAGGAAAATTGCCTTCATCTAAGTTGCTCTATGGTTACCACTCTCCCAACACACACACACACACACACACACCACACACACACACAAGCTCAAACACATATGAACATGCATACACGTGCATGTAAATGTACACATATGTTCACATACATACTTGCTTAATTTGCATCATTGTATAGCAGCCAAAACCAGGCTTTGGAAGTAGACAGACTTAAATTGAAATTCTATGACCTTGATTTGGTTAGTCTCTTGATAAATCCAGAATATCAATAGTATTTACATTATAGAGTTGTTAGAGTGCTATGTAAGATATCACATTGTATTAGGGTTCTTAAGAGAAACAGAACCAATAGGATGTGTGTATGTGGAGAGAGAGAGAGAGAGAGAGAGAGAGAGAGATTGATTAATTTAAAGGAATTATCTCATGTGATTGTGGAGTCTTGGCAAGAACAAAATCTACAGGGTAGGCTGACGGGCTGGAGACCAAAACAAGAGGTATATAGTTTGAGACTAAAGGCAGTTCGCTGGCAGAATTCTTTCTTGCCCAGGGGGTTCAGTCTTGGTTCTATTAAATTTTCAACTAATTAGATGAGGCCCACTCACCTTAGGGAGGGTTATCTTACCAGAAGTCTACTGATTTGAATGTTAGGTTTCATATAAAAAAATACCTTCACAGGTACACCCAGAACGATACTTGACCAAATATTATGGGCACTGTGGCCAAGTTGACACATAGATTAACCATCATGCACGTGTGAATAACTACTTAACAGTGTGCCTGACACATAATACTCATGAAGTGTTAGCCATTACTTTAGGTTGTCACAAAAGGGCTTCATTTGACAGCAATTTTGTCTCAGACTATCTGGGACTACCAGAAGAATCAGAACCAGAAGATGTAACTTGAATGAGAGTTGTTAAACTCCTTGAACTCATAGATTAGAGTTTCTTCAGACTTGGCCTGCAGCGTTATAGCAGACTGAGCAAGATAAATTGGAGTTTGGGGTTCCCTTTCTGTCTTTCTGCTACTAATTACTCTCTCCAGAGGTTTTTAGATGTAATTTGAGGTCAGTTTTCTCTTTCACTTGCCCCTTCTCTCACAGTCTTGGACTTAGGTTTCCAAACAGGCTAAAAGGCTTGTTTTTTGTTTTGTTTTGTTTTTTTAAATATGATTGCACTCACTCAAAAATATCAAAAGATAAGGTAATTAGCCAAAGTGATGATTACATCTTAACACTCTTGGAAATTACCTTGAAAATATGTAGATAACAATTATATCCCTGTATTTCTCACTTCTGTTGAATCGGATCAACAAGAGCAAAAATAACCATTGAAAATTGTTCATCTTGTAATTTGAGCTTTTTGAAGGTAATGTTCAGTAACCTGTTCAGCTAATCAAATCACCTAAGCAGACATCTATTTCTAAGGCAGCTGCTAAAAATAAGAAATTAATTATTGAAAGGCTTATCTTGGGCTCTTTTCATCATTATGCGGTACATCTCTATATTATTAGCTTTTTGGTAAAGAATGATGAAAGTGACTATTTTTTCAGAAGATTTGATATCAACCCCCCCCCAAAAGCATTCCAAGGCCTTCTTATCAAGTGTCTGCATAACCATAGAGCAAATCAAATTCACCATTTTTACTGTACTTTTAACATAGCAAGATCTAAATCACTTTATTTAAAAGAAAATTATCAGAACCTTTGCATAATAAAGACTTTGTTGATGTGTAGACTCGACATGAAAGGAAAAAATATTGCCAAATGGTAAATATTCTGTGGATAATGCTTTACATATGTGGATGATGGTCTTCAGGATGAGTGAGCAGTTCAAGCTTAAAATTAGCCCTCGAATGGAATTAAAGAAAAAAAAGTAGGTAATTTCTCATGGGTAATGAATAGCTACAACACATGGCAGAGTAATCACAAATAACACGTTTCACATGCAGGACAAATTCTTAATTGTGCCACTGTTAGATCTTTTGGAAAGAGGTGGCAGTGTGGAACTTTACCAGCTCCTATTCAATCTGCCCGCTGGGTAACCTGCTTGGGCCTGATGGACTCTCCTACTCAAGGGAGAACCAGCTCAGAGAACTATTACGATGAAGATCCCAGGGGCTCTAAGAATGGGGTAAGCAATGTTTTTACGTAGAGCTGCTAAAAATGGGGTGAGCCAGAGGATAAGGATGCTTGAGGAAGAGAGTTGGGGTGACCAGCTCAAAGAAGCCTTATCCAGGTGGGGTGGGTGTGGCTAAGTAACAGAAAATACTTTCCAGGGAAGTTAAGATTGAGGGAAATAATGCTCCGGGTGGCTAGGTAGCATTTCATAGAGTGATATAAGGGTTGGAGAGTTCTGGATCTAAAGTATTTTGGGTGCCAGTGTTGTGAAATTGGCAGGTTGCAGGGATTAAGTGTGCAGTGTCAGATCAGACACAATGAGCTCCTAATCTTACTTTAATTTATACTTACAACTTTAAAGACCATCAGTAATTCATGGTTTTCATCATCATATAATCCAGAGAGACACTAAACTTTTTATAGTTTCCCTAGTTCAAAGGCAGAGGAAGTAATGAGACCATTTGACTTTTTAAACAATGTGAAACTATAACAGATTCCATAATTCATTTTTTTAATGTGTAGTTTCATATATATGTGAAGGTATGTAGTTTCATATAAGTGAATATATATTTTATTCATATAAAATGATATATGAATATAATATATATAAGATACAAATATATTTTAATATGTAGTTTCATATATATATTTCAGGTAAATACTTGTTCTGATGTTTTGCTTGCGTTTTCTTCTTTGGGAACACGAATTATACATACGTTGAAACTTCTCTTTCTACCTATTATATTTGGTATTTTCTCAAAGTATTTAATGTTTAAATTTATTTTATATTTTTACTTAAAAAGTTTTTTGTCAGCTTCTATTTCCCTTGAAGCATTTGTGTGTGTGTGTGTGTGTGTGTGTGTGTGTGTTCATTTGCTCTTGTGTTCCTTTTGGTTTAGACTTCTTTTTTTAAAAAAATCTTTTTTATTGATTTCTAAAACCCATTTTTGAGCTTTACTGTTTATCATTTATGTTGTACTCCCATATTTTGTATGGTTTTTCTTTATATATTTCTATATATTTGGAAATGTTGGGTTGCAATTTTCATCAATTTCTAGGCAGATCTTGCTGGCATGACTTAATTGTAGGGATGTTATTCTAATCCTTATTCTCTTGTTATAATACCTTTTAAAAATATTTCACTGCAAATATTTCTGTTGATTATTTTTAAATTACATTCTTTTATCCTGTTTCCTTTAGAAGGGAGAAGTTGGTCATAAAAGCTGTTTTTAACCTCTTCTGTTATTTTGTGATGTCTTAAACCATATTCTCATACTTGAGAGATTTCCTTATTCTTTTCTCTTTTATTTGGACATTCTCTCTTTCTTCTTCTATTGCCCCGGTTTTGTTCAATATCAAATCAATTTCCAAAAAAGTTTCTCTGTGGCTGCTGTTTGTCCCGGGGCCTCTGGCAGATTGGTTTAGAGAGTGCTTAAGACCCAGATTGCTTCAGTCCTTCAGACTTTACCACAGACTCCTACTCACCTGTGAGCGTGTAAAACCACTCCTTAGTTCAGAAGGTTGGCCCACTATTGAGACTCTGCTGATGATTTTAAGGTTTTCTGATACTTTGGTTCATCAGACTCAGTTTCTTCCCTGTTTCCTCCCACATGGATGCTGATACCATGCACGCCTTATAAGTTGGTGATGTTTTTTGCCCCTTCATATTATTGAGTCATGGGGATACTTTGCTCCTTGTTTTTAGTGTAATTTTTTATGGGTTTTTGGTTTTGTTTTCCTAGTTGCTTTGATTTTATGATGAGGTTCAAGGAGATTAAAAAACTATACCACCACTGCTATTTTCTCAGTGTTGACTGAATATATCAATATCTTATGCAAATAGTGTTCTGCAGAACACATATTGGGAAATAATAATGTCAGTTTGTTACTTCAAACTTATTTTTCAAAGTGATCTTTCCAGGCTCTTTATTTTCTTGATGAAGACTTCCCCAACTACCCTAATTGCTTTCTGGGAGTTAAGAGGCCATTACAGAAGAGAGTTTAGAAAATAGATCTGTATTTGGATCTTGGTTTTACTCTTTACAAAATGTGTAAGGTTGGGCCACTGTTTGAGCTGTGCCTCATGAAATAATAAAATGAGATTATTTCCCTCAAGTTTCTGGCATAAGGTGTGGAATGTACAAGATAGTCAACATATTTTATATTGTCTCTTTCATGTTGTACTCTTTCCTTTGAATATTATTATGATTGCTTTCATACCTGAGTTAGATTGGATGCCTATGAGGGCAGAAAATGTATCTGTCTTATTCTTTGCTCTATTCTCAGAGACTTACATAGACTGGAACATAGCACTCAGAATATATTGAACAAATTAACCGAACTTGTAATTATTTTGTAATCTTTCTTCTCTTATACTAAAAATAACAGCTAATATTTAATGAGTGCATATTAGGTTGCTAGAGCTGTTCTTAGCATGTTGTGTGTAGTTTCTTATTTCAATGTCACAATGGGCCTACAAGGTAGGTACTATTATCATCTGTCCTAGATAGCTGAAGAAATTGGGACACAGAGAAGTTGAGAAACTCACCTTAAATTAATAAATTGCCTAAGCACGTGGTTAAATAGTGAACTCTTTAAATGCAAGGTGTGTGTCTTATTACATTTTGTATATACAGTGCCTAAGTTAGAATATGCCTGAATCCTTGCATAAATGTCTGAATGGATCAATTAGTGAAATACAGTTCCATTACAATAGAATATATTGGCTGGGTCTTAATGATTTTTTTAAAATTAATTAATTTTTATTTTTTGGCTGCATTGCGTCTTCGTTGCTGCGCACAGGCCTTCTCTAGTTGCGGCAAGCGGGGGCTACTCTTCATCGTGGTGCGTGGACTTCTCCTTGCGGTGGCTTCTCCTGTTGCAGAGCATGGGCTCTAGGCATGTGGGCTTAGTAGTTGTGGCATGAGGGCTCAGTAGTTGTGGCTCGTATACTCTAGAGCGCAGGCTCAGTAGCTGTGGCGCATGGGCTTAGTTGCTCCGCGGCATGTGAGATCTTCCCGGACCAGGGCTCGAACCCATGTCTCCTGCACTGGCAGGCGGATTCTTAATCACTATACCACCAGGGAAGCCCAATGATTCTTAATATTCTTAATGCATCAGATTATGATTTTCTCACGATATTGCTATGAATAGTTAGAATTTTTACCTGAAGGTTATAACGTGATGCCTATTTGCTATAACTTTGGGTAAAACTGAGCAGATACTAAGCCACTTTTAAAATTGCAATGTTGAAAATTGCATAATCTTTATTATGAATTACTAAGCCCTACCTCATTAAAACTACTAAAGTATAGTAATGATAATGAGAGTCATATCCTGCATTTCTGTGCTGTTTTGTACTCTGCATTGTTCAAAGGAGCAGAAACTTACAATAAGATGAATGACATAACAAAGTGGTAATCTTATATAGGAAACAAGGTACAATTAGCTCAAAATTGTATAACGTGGTGCTAAATGGGGCATAGCTGAATACGTCATGCAAGTATTTAATATGAGAGGAAAATTTACTATGTGGAAACTGTGGGCATTAAAAACTAATATTTCTATTTAAAATTTCCTCTCCCTTTTCTACCCCCAGCCAGCTAGTAATCAGCCAAGTAGAGGTGTTAGAGAGAAACAAAAAGGGGTGGGGAAGGTTTGTGCACAAGATTTAATCATAGACAAAAGTACATTTAAACTTCTTTGAAATTTCTTTTGTGTGTTATTTTCTGATGTTTTCAAAATAAAACAAGTGACAAATATTGTGGGTGTTGTGGAGATGGAATTTAATGTTAGAAAGGAAATAAAAATATATGCAAAATCAACCTGCTAAATACAGGCCTTGGAACTCAAGAGTTGTACCGTAGTGTATGTGATTTTTCTATAGAGTTATTTGTCTAATCCCCATAGGTCAAATCTGTGACCTTTGTCCCGAAACTGATTAGGTAGTAATTAGATATAAAAAATACTGAGATTTGAGAATAATAAACTGAAATAAAATTTCACTCATTTGCATGTTTGGTCTCTTTAAATAATCCATGCTAATTTCTCCATGGTATAATGGTTATTTATTTTTTTGCCTCCCCAGCCTCCATTCCTCTCTAGGACCATGGTCTTCCTTTTGGATGTCTCCCTTTCTTCATTAACCCATTTGTTTAGGTGGAATTAACCTTACTCCACTTCCAGGAGTTGACAATGATTTAGTCTACACCATTTGATGTACTCCCTCCTTTTAACCTAACCAATTGCTGTATACAAATCAGAGCCAATGAGTTGTGAGATGTATGTTGAATCTTTTGAGAAAGAGGAGCTTCCTCTCTTCCCCTAGGTGCTAAGAGGTTAGGATTTGAGGTTGAGAACTGCTATAGTCATTTTTCTACCCTGAAGCAAGAGTGGGGACAGCTGTGTTGAGACTGGTTTGGTTAAAGGGGAAGGTTTGTAGAGCCTGAAGGCAGAAGAGAGAATCAGAGAGAAACCAGGCTCCTGGCTGATGTAATTAGAGCACCTAGGTTTTGTGAGCCAATAAATTCTTTTTTTAGTTGAGACTTTTACTTGCAACATAGAGTCCTTCATGATAGTTATGGGCAATCTGAAGGAATATCATATACAATGACCAGGAAACCAGGGAGAATCAACCTCAGTGGATATAACGTTTTAGGTGAAAATCATCTTGATATTTTAAATTCTGACTGGTTAACTCACAAGGATGTAAGTTGAAGTAGCATAGTGTGTAGATGCCTACACATTACAGAGGGAAACAGTAATGGTATACTCTGCATTGAATGAAATAACACAAAGCCTTAAGTTTGCCAGCCATTCTTCCCTTTGTTTGAGTATAGACACATTTTGTGAGTAGTAACATGTCTGTGTAAAGACGTGATGTGTCTCTTTAAAATAGATGGGATATGAATAATAGAATCTCTGGCTAATGGTTTTTCAGTGCCTAAGAAAGTTTGGCTGCAAGTAAAAGGAATCAAACTCAAAACAGCTTTGTTATCTTATATAATAAATTAAGTGATTCCAGGTTTAATTTATTCAAAGACTTGGTTATATGATCAGGTACCCAGGTGCTTTTCATTTTTTCTCTCTGCCAACTTTACAATGTTGGTTTGTTTTCTTAGGTTAGCTTCTCTCATGGCCCTAAGATGGCTTGTTGCAATTGCAAGTATCTTGTGCAGATAATTTCATCCAGAGATAGGAATAGAAGTCTCTCTTTATATATCTCTATTTGAAAGTAAACAAAACTATAGGCTCTCAGCAGAATCACATTCATGGTTCAGAATGGTGTCACATACCTTATTTCTAAACCAATCACCAGCAAGGGAAAATAAATTATCTTGATTGGCATAGACAGATGGACATTCATTCCCCACGCTGGGGAGAAGCTTCTTCCCTCATCAGTGGCCATATGGAAAGGAACTGCTCTTTAAAGACCCGGTTCTGCCTGCAAGAAACAAGGCGAGGCAGAGATAATAGATTTGTTTTTATCAGAGGGTTTTGGCCTACTTGGTAAAAATCATTTGAATCTAATTTCTCTCTGGTTCTGTGGCAACAGCCTCGGTTCAATTTTCTTTGATAAATGCCTATCACTTGCTGCTGAAATTGAAAAGAAGCGTGCTTCTTGTGACAGTTTTGTTACACACTTGTATTGTCCCAGAAAGCACAGGAGTACAATCTTTCCAGACCATATATTGCTTTAGTCCAATCACATTCTAACTATCCCTTTTGTCTGGATTGACAGTAATAAAGGAAGAGGTTCAGCCATATTAATCATCATAAATCAATTAATTAGCAAATTCCATTTTGCAACTGACCCAACCAATTCCCTTATCTTCCCCTCCCCCTTTGATAAATGGGACAGTTATTTGAATATATTGACTTAATCTTTTTTCTTTCTTTCTTTCTTTCTTTTTTTCTGAATCATTCTACCTCCTTTGCTAGGCAGGACTCAACGATGAGTTATAACTTAGAAAGTAGTCAGAATTGCTTAGGAAAGATCTGCACTAACACTTTAAAAACACTGAACATGAATATATCTAAGTAAAATATGATATAATTCTACTATACATATTGATATTTCTTGTCCTTGGTAGGAAGACTGGCAATGTTTCCCAAGGTAATTTTAAAGTGATGAGATTACAAACCCTATTAAATATATACTTGCCCTTGGCATTCTTATGGCCATCATATATTACAGTAGAGATATTTCTCAAATAAATGTAGTTAAGATCAGATTTTTATCAATATGTATGTACTTAAAACAAGGTTGACCTGGCATCCTGGCTGCAGATTTTGCTGATGTACCTGAAATAATCATATCTACTTGTTTATATAAGATTTAAATTTGATTAGAAAGTGCCTGATGTTATTCTTTCAAATGTGCTGGCTTATATCCCAGGTTCCTTTCAGAGTAGTATATACATGGCAGTGAGCTGGCCTTAGTTTATTCAACTGGTTAGGCTTGTTGAGTCTGGAGGGTCAAGGGATGTGGCTAGAGACTGAATATTTTTGTTGCCCCAAATTCGCATGATGAAACCTAATTCCCGCTGCGATCGTATTTGCAGGTGGGGCCTGTAGGAGGTGATGAGGTCATGAGGGCGGAGCCCTCGTGAGTGGAACTAGTGTCCTTATAAAAGAGATGCCTCCACGCTCTATTGCTCCTTCTGCCACGGATGGAAACAGCAGTGAGAAGACAGCCAGCTGTCTTTGAACCAGGAAGAGTGATCACACTAGACGCCTAGGCCACCCTTGTTGCCTTGACCATGGACTGCTCAGCCTCCAGAACTGTGAGAACTAAATGTTTGTTATTTAAGGCAGCCAGTCTGTGGTATTTTTGTTATAGCAGCTCGAACAGACTAGATCTTTCACTTGAGCAACTCATCTGTTCACAGGAACTAGGGTCTACCTGTTGCTTGTAGATATTGGCCAAAGGAAAAATATCTGCATTTGAAAGGCTTTACTACTGTATGTCTTCTTTCTTCTTTTCAGTGACCCTGGATGCCCATATTTACCCTTTTTAGATCCCATTATCTACAGCAGTTCTTCCCGAACTTTAATGTGTACATGAAGCACTTGGAGATCGTGTTAAAACAATTTTAATTCAGTGGGTCTGAATGTGTTCCAACCTGAGAGTTTGCATTTCTCACAAGCTCCCACGTGATGCTGACCATGCTGTTCCATGAGCCACACTTTGCGTGGCAGAGGATCCAACACTCCTGTACCCTGCCCTTTTCATATTGAAAAGACAAGGATAACTTTCTTATGGAAGTTCCATATCCCACTCCCTCAGAACTTTGCTAAATGACTAATAGTTACGTAGGCATTAGAGGTGGGACTGTGCTTTATGTTCAATTAATGCTTTGAGTCCTTGAAGTTTCCTTTACTTATATTCAGTAGTGATTTATGATGTGGTTATGGAGAGTTATTTTTGCCCCAGTAAAGGTCTGATGCTTAAGGTTTGTTCATACTCTGCTATTTTCTCTTGTCCCCAGAGAAGAATCATGTGAACAACACAATAAGAAAAAAGGATATTATAAACAGATGTAGACATAGTATGTTGTAGTAACTTTTCACCCTATCTCCACATTGCAATGCTCCAGAGAACTCAAAAAATAGAACAGCTAGATAAAATATAGGATGTCCAGTTTACTTTGCATTTCAGGTAAACAATGACTTTTTTTTTAGTATTAGTAAGTCCTATGCAATATTTGGGACATACTGTATAATGTTGGTAACAATTTGTTGAAATGAATTGATTATATTAATGGCTAAAAATCGTTTTATCTGACTCAATCTAAATGATCTAGCCAAGGGTAGAATTTAGGCTGTTTTAAACATGTCATCAATTGGCTGTCATGTGTGAACCCTACACTTTTAAGGAGCATGTTTCCACCTTTTCAAGACGAGTAAATGGGTTTGACAATAATTTCTTCTACCTCTTCTCTAGTTCTTTGCAACTTAATTGACTTGTGGCTGAAACCAATTGTTAGTTCTGACCAATTGTCAGTTGAGGCAGTGATAGAATATAAAATCCTATTAAGATTTGCTACATCAAAATATCATAAGTTGGGCTATGGCCTACATTTCCAAACTACAGAGAATTCAAGTATTTGGGGGGAACTCATACACTTCTGATGGTGTTTTGAAAAACCCTGAAAAATCATCTACTTGTCCTAGATTTCTTTCCTCCAGAAACCTCTATAGGTATCAAGAATCTGTGTGGGATTGTTATGCTGGGAAGAAACACTTTTCCTCTATCAATGTAGGTCTTGTGGTTGGAGTCCTATGAATTAACTGACAATAGGCAGATTAATAGGAGAAAAGTTGAATACCACCGTGGGACTACTCAGTAGTGAGTAACTCGAAATAGAGTTAAGGGTTTATATATCAGCTTAACAAAAGGGCTGGTGGTAACTAGGACTTCATTGGGAAAGTATGGAAGGCTCTATGGGGCCTCTTCATCTTGATAGTAGTGAACAGTCTCCTTAGCTGGAAGCTCTCCTGTAGTGGAGGGGGGTTTATGGCAGCTAACCCTACACCTCTCCTGCTGAGGCTCAATCTCCCAAATAGGAAACTCAGGGTAGGCTGGGGGTGACAGTAAGGGCAGCTGTATTTTCAGGATTCTCTGCTTTAGTAGATACGGGAAGTTCCCATAAAATTTCTTTCTGCTGATCCCTTCAGTGACCTTACATTATGAGCAAGTACCCTCTTAGGATGACGACAAAAGAATATTTCAGGTAACAGATCTTAATAAAAAAAGAATGACAGAAGTTAGATATTATGTAGTGTCCAAAACACTGTGTGGGAGGTAACTTTAGGGATGATGTAAGGGACAAAGAAAAGGATGGGAGAAAATGCCATTTTCTCCCTTAACTTTCAGGGTGTATTCATGAGGCGTTAAGGATGTATAACAGGTGTGAGGGACTAGATAATCAATGTATTCTGAATGAAAACCAGATGGTACTAAATGGACCCTTGCAGCTGTACCCTATTTCATTTCTATCTCCAACCATCCATGGCTCTCAGCAAGCAGAATTTATGAAATTAAGTAGATCTAACACAGAATTATTGCATCTATGATTTAAGTTTGTATGAAGATGCCTCCTAATTACAAGAGTCCTTGGGTATTAAGGAAGGTCTGAGGCAAGAAGGAGTAGGAAGAGACATTTGGATATAAAATTTAACTTGAAAGAAATATCTCTCCATTTAAAATGTGGATTTATTTATTCCTTCTTTATTGCCTTGCACTAAACTCTTAGGAGAAGCTTTGGCAATAATTACAAAATAATACATATTCTTACCCTACATCTGTACTATCATAAAAAAAAGATCCTTTGTTTACAGTGTAAAGTAATACTTTCACATAAACGCTTTATCTTTTCTAGCAGCATATCCAATAATGTTTTAGCATATTTGTAGAAGTACACAGGAGATAAAAGAATGTTCTAAACAGGTAAGGACAGCTTGGTGGAATTGTAAAAGTTGACCTTAACCTTATTCACCTTGGTAGGAAAAGAGGGAAGAGGAATCTCCTTTTCCCTGTTATCTGATTGCATTATCATAGGCTGTTTTGATCTTCATTTTATAAGTCAGATTTAAGTGGGACATATAGACTAGATGAGAAATATTTTATTAAAAAATTATGAAAAGGTTAAAATTTGAATTGTAAATCATTGGAAAACTATCAAATTACTGACAGTATTTTGGATCATGTATTAAGATGTTTACTCTTGAAGGTAGGGTATGTTCTAGCCCTAAGAACTATTTGTGTACATCATGTATTATCTGTTTGGGGTTTGATCTTTGAGTAATATAATCCTGCAAGTGTAATTTTTTTTTTTTACCTGAGTAACTAATTTGTTCTCATTAACCTACTCCATACCCCCAATTTTACCAGATTTTCTTAGTATTTTATTGAGACAAGGTTTTTTTTTTTTTCCTTTCCAGATTTATACCACTTTTGGGGTATGATGCCTCTTTAGACTTAGAATTTTGTTTAACTCTATCATTTACATTGTATTTACAACTATTTACACAGCTTTATATTGTATTGGGTATTAAAAGTAAGTATAGGGATCTAATGTACAGCATAGGGAACATAGTCAATAATATTGTAATAACTTTGTATGGTGACAGATGGTAACTAGACTTACCATGGTGATCATTTTGTAGTATATAAAAATATTAAATCACTAGGTTGTATACCTGAAACTAATATACAGTTGACCTTGAACACCACGGGTTTGAACTGCACAGGTCCACTTATACACGAAGTTTTTTCAGTAAATATACAGTCAGCCCTCTATATTCATGGGTTTTGCATCCTGGGATTCAGCCTACCATGGATGGAAATTTCCTTGAGCATCTGAGAATTCTGGTATATGGGGGACTCTTGAACCAATCCCCAGCAGATACTGAGGGATGACTGTAAATCAATTATAGTGCAATAAAAGTAAAGTACAGGAGGATTGTGTAGGTTATATGCAAATACTTTGCCATTCTAGATTAGGGACTTGAGCATCCACACATTTTGGTATCTGCAGCAGGTTGCGGAGGTGGGGCGCAGAATAAATCCCCTGCAGATACTGAGGGATGACTGTAGAGCCTAATGCTGTGATTCAGGGAGTTTTTCAAACAGAGGCCCATTTTAAAGATTCTGATTGAATTGGGTTAGAGTACCAATTAACCTGAGAATCAGGACTATTAAAAGCTCCTTGGGTGAGTCTAATAGTGTGGCCAAAATTGAGAATCAAATAGATGATTAAGAACCAGGCTCTTGGCAATCTGCATAACTGTTCTGTCCCCAGTTTCCTCTTCTGTAAAATGGGGAAAACAATAGAGCCCATCCCATAGGCTATGAAAGGATTAAGTGAGCTGATATATGTAAAGCACTCAGATCTTTGTCTAGCACATGAGTGCTAGATATCTGTTGGCCTTGTTGTTTGGTAGATTACAAATCAATTGTTATAATAGCTAATCTTTATTAAACATTTGTGCTACACATCATTCTAAGTATTTAATTATTGTTTCATTGAACCTTTCCCACCATGTGAGGGAGATACTGTTGTTATTCCCTTTTTACAAATGAAGAAACTGAGGCACAGAACTTTCAGTAACTCTCCCAAGGCCTAAAATTCCCAAGGATTTTCCAAAGATTAAATCTCACGTGGTCTGAATTAATAGTAAGAACCATAAATCAAATTACAAAATAAAATGTGTTCTGCTAAGTACTAGACAGTTAAATATTTCAAATGCAATAACATAAATGATTTAATATCAAAACAGCTCCTGATTGCACCAAACAATTACCAAATATGTATATAAGCACCTCATCTCCCTTCTAGTTCTTGCCTTGATATAAGAATTTTCAGACTACTACTGGCTTTTGACAAACATTTTATTTTATTTCCAGACAGTTGACTCTATGTACTTACCATATTTCCACCACTTTCTCTTCCTTCTGTTATATTACTAAAGATATTTACATGAAAATATTCAGCTCATATGAAATCTTATTTATTTCTTACCTTTCTTTTCTGGTGACATAATGATTTCTACATGTGAAGTTCCAAAGAGAGGGCAATTTCTTCAAGCTGATAACAATACAAAAAACATTTGCAGTAAAGTTTTTCTGCAAATGTTCACCCTCATGTTGAAAGAAAGGATAGTTGCATGGAGTTGTAACTGAATTGGTCATATGGAACCCCTCTTGTGCCCTAGCCCAGCTGAGGCCCTGTGCCTTGGCCGGGAAAGTTCATTTTCCCATCTGGATTCATATAACCAATAACAAAGTCAATACTGAGGCGGAAAGAGCACAGTCTTTATTCAATGGCCGAAGAATGGGGAAGCAGGAGCTTGGTTCGCAAATCAACTTCTCACTGAGGGGATGATTAAGGCAAGATTTTAAGGGCAAGGTTAATGAGGGGGAGGCATATGCATTGATTTTCTGGGAATAGTTTTCCTGGAACTGGGGTGCCACCTCTTTTCTGCCCTCGTATGGGCCTTTGGCATCTGGATCAGAAGTGGGCTGAACCATCATGGTTGGAGGAGGAGCAGGGGAGATCTTACTATTCCAATGAGATGGTAATGAGCTGCCGGGCAACTTTGTCCCACTTTCGGAGCTGAACCAGCTTGCACCAGTTTCCTTGTGGTTAGACTCTCTTATTCTGTGCTGTGAACACAGCTAGAGGATATGGTTAGCTCTGGTTTTCTGTAAGTTCACCTGGAGGGAGGGGCAGGGATATGGTTCTGGGGCAACAGAGTAGAAGAAGAGATGTTTGTCAAATTTTCTAGTGAATATGCTATTACAACTGCTATAGGCTTATTTTCCAGGGTCTAAATAATTTATTTAAATTTTCCTGTGTTTCAGTTATAGGGAAAGCCTTCAATCCCTTCATATCAGATTGAGTTTAGAGTGTTTTCTCATGACCTTTTAGCTTATTGGTTGTATCTCTGGCTAATAGTCTCCTTTCCATAGCTGTAATGACTCATGACAATTTCACTCTTCCTTGGCCTTCTGTGATCCCACTTCCAAAGTCCCTATTTCAATAAATTTAAAGGATATTGAAAGCTTTCTGGTGCTCTTTGGGTTAGAGTTGGTCCTTGAATGTTGTACTTTTGACTTTGGTACACTTGGCACATTCATATTCTTTATTGAAACTTTTTTTGGCTCTAATTTGACTTTTATATATTGGCTCATGCAAGATGGCACTAACTGTGGAATCAGTTGTTCAGTTTCAGCTGTGTTGCTTAAACTTTACTTGCGTTTATTGCATCTTGTCTTTGTTTTATTAAAATGGGAGGGAAATGGAAAAAAATCAAACAGCTAATATTAATGGTAGTATGATAGAAATAAAGAATGAAAACATTTGGCATCATGATTGTGGTAGATTTTAGCTTCAGTCTTATTCAATTATGAAAAAAACAAAATTAAAGAAACTATCTGAAATGCTGGAAATCTATCATGAATAAGCAAAAAAGTTTATAGGGATTGCATACTGCTCTTTATTCCATATGGCACAGAGCCCTTCCTACCTGCTTCTAATCATGTAATTTCTTTGGACATTTGCACTTTTGGTATGTGCACATTTTCAGTAAAAAAAACAGCACCTAGGATGGAGTTCAGCTCTTAATTAAAGTTTATTGACTTTAGTTGACTGTTGCCATAAGCTGTCTGTAAGAAAAAGCCTTAGAATTTATTATGCAGAACAACTCAATGGGTATTTATTAATCAACAACTGTGTGTCCAAAACCAGGATCTCCAGCCTCCAAAGTGTGAATGGACAGTTAAAAGTGGCCAGATAGGGCTTCCCTGGCGGTGCAGTGATTGGGAGTCTGCCTGCCAATGCAGGGGACACAGGTTCAAGCCCTGGTTCAGGAAGATCCCACATGCCGCAGAGCAACTAGGCCCGTGCGCCACAACTACTGAGCCTGCGCTCTAGAGCCCATGAGCCACAGCTACTGAGCCCACGCTCCACAACTACTGAAGCCCACGTGCCTAGAGCCCGTGCTCCACAACAAGAGAAGCCACCGCAATGAGAAGCCCGTCAACACAACTAGAGAAAGCCCGCGCGCAGCAACGAAGACCCGACGCAGCCAAAAAT
Organism: Balaenoptera physalus; assembly: GCF_965194825.1. NCBI lineage: Eukaryota > Metazoa > Chordata > Mammalia > Artiodactyla > Balaenopteridae > Balaenoptera > Balaenoptera physalus. The sequence goes on from NC_138889.1 coordinate 91,678,301, forward strand.
AAATAAATAAAATAAATAGATTTAAAAAAAAAAAAGAGTGCCAGGTAGTTTATTATTGGACATTCTAGATCAGGGATCTCTTCCTCAAAGCTGTCACTTCAGTACCCATTGCTACCATTCCACACTGCCTTTCATTCATTTGTTCCAGTGAGGATGCTACAGGGAGGACGAATATTTCCCATGCCGAAACAAATGCTATCATTTTCTCTCAATCTTTCTACAGTACTTGGGAAACAAAACACTAGAAATATTTCCACCAAACTACAAACTGATTTCATATGTCACTAAAGCTTTCTGCCTTTTTCCATCAAGATGACATAGGATCATAAGAGAATTCTAGCTATACACAAAATTATAAAGCAACAAATTATCAAAAATCCCACTGCTGTTAACATTTTTATATCCTTCCAGGTATATCTATTTGTATGTATGCATATAGAAACAGATATGTGTAGAGATAGGTATATATAAATATATTTTTTAAATTAAGTTTTTTCACTTGAACTTGGCAGAGAGAAAAAAGCATTTGAAATGGAAAAAAGACTAATGAACCTTAGATTTTGTCCTTCCAAAAAAAGATTCATTCCTGTAAGTTTTCTATATGAATAAGAAAAGAATATTAATTGGTTGAGATCTCTGTGATCTTTAACTATGTCTTTCAGTTTTAGGTAGCTTCAGTGTATTCTCTACTCTGAAGGAAAGGTGATTAGCATTCTTACACTTTCTTTTACTTCTCCACCTCACGTCATCCTAGTGTTTGTTGGTTATAATATTTAAACTGTTAGAATTCATAAAATTTACCATCTGTTCTGCAACTACAATTCCCCAGATGTTCAGTCATAGCAAAACATTTACTAGATTTAATGGTCACCACCACCCCTATTATGCATTTTCATTCTTTATTTTTATTGATCGCCTGGTTTGCTGGATTCCATCTTTTTTTTTTTTCTCTAAAAGAATTCATGGGTACTATATTTCTAGCGTTCTAGCATGTTTGAGATGTCTGTCTGCTGTCTTTATATTTGAATGACACCTTGAATGGGTAGAATATTCCTGAGTGAGATTTTTTTCTCCTTTCAGAAATGTGTCCATAACAACTTTATCTTCTGTCATTGAACGTGGTTGTAGGGAAGTCTGAGGCCAGTCTGATTTCTCTTGTTAGTGATTAGCTTCCCTTGCCTGTATACTTAGAGAAATTTGTCCTTTATTCATGAAGTTTGATAACTTAACCTGGTGTATTTCCCAGTGTTGCTCGCTACTAACATTTTGCTTTTGTTGTTGTTATCACATGCTCTGATGAGGTGCTCACTAAATTCTTGATCTCAGGGGAAATTTCCTGCAATATATACACACATAGGTATTTATCCCCAATTTATATCATCTTTTTTCTAATTGCTTTAATCTGGGTCATTTTTCTCTGCATATATGTTCATCTCAGCCTTTTATCTATAACGTTAATTACACTCTGAGACGCACCAGTCTCTAAAATTTTTTTTCTTGTTTATTCTGTGATAGGATTACTTTAAACATTTCCTTAGCTTTGCCGTCTGACTTTTTGTTTAACTCTGTGGTTAAAGTCAAGTCATCTTTGATCTCTTTTTATTTTTATTTTTTTAAATTTATTTATTTTAAAATTTATTTTATTTTATTTTATTTATTTTATTTCATTGCTGCGCGCAGGCTTTTCTCTAGTTGCAGCGAGCGGGGCCTACTCTTCGTTGCGGTGCTCGGGCTTCTCATTGCAGTGGAGTCTCTTGTAGTGGAGCACATTCTCTAGACGTGCAGGCTTCAGTAGTTGTGGTGCATGGGCTCAGTAGTTGTGGCTCGTGGGCTTTAGAGCACAGGCTCAGTAGTTGTGGTGCACGGGCTTAGTTGCTCCACGGCATGTGGGATCTTCCCGGACCAGGGACTGAACCCGTGTCCCCTGCCTTGGCAGGTGGATTCTTAATGACTGCGCCAACAGGGAAGCCCCCTGATCTCTTTTTAAACTTTGTAAAAATCTTTGTCTCATTCTTTTAAAGTTGGTCTAGAATTTTAAGCATTGCTTAAATTACTTCCTTTCCTTGGGCTATGTTTCTCCTCAGCTGTCTTTATCCGTATTTTGTACATTATATTTCCCTTTCTCCTTTCTTCCCTCCTTCTATCTCCCTTCTTTCATTTTTCCCTTCTCCTCCTTATTCTTATCTTTTTTTGAGTTCTTTTTTTTAATTGAAGTATCGTTGATTTACAGTATTAGTTTCAAGTGTACAACATAATGAATTGAAACTTTTATAGATTATATTCCATTTAAAGTTATTATAAAATATTGGTTATATTCCCTGTACTATACATTACATCCCTTATTTTACACCTACTAGTTGTATCTCTTAATCCCCTCCCCCATCTTGCCCCTCCCTCACCCCTCTTCCCACTGGTAACCACTTGTTTGTTTTCTGTATCTGAGTCTGTTTCTGTTTTTGTTATATTCATTCATTTAAAAAAAAATGTAGATCCCCTATATAAGTGAAAACATGCATATTTGTCTTTCTTTGTCTGACTTCACTAAGCATAATACCCTCCATGTCCATCCATGTTGTTACAAATGTTAAAATTGCCTTTTTTTTTATGGCTGAGTAATATTCCATCCTGTGTGTGTGTGTGTGTGTCTATACACAGATATAGGTGTGTATGTGTGTGTATATATATATATAAAAATATATATATATATATTATTATACACCAAATCTTTTTTAGCCATTCATCTCTTAATGGACACTTAGGCTACTTTCATATCTTGGCTATTGTAAATAATACTACTATAAACATTGGAGTGTATGTATCTTTTTGAATTATTGTTTTCATTCTCTTCAAATATATACCCAGGACTGGAATTGCTGGGTCATATGGTAGTTCTATTTTTAGTTTTTTGAGAAACCTCTATACTGTTTTCCATAGTGTCTGCACCAATTTACATTCCCACCAGCAGTACACCAGGGTAGTCTTTTCTTTTAGAGGGAAGGATTTTTCATTTATTTATTTATTTATTTATTTTTGGCTGTGTTGGGTCTTCGTTTCGTGCGAGGGCTTTTCTCTAGTTGCAGCAAGCGGGGGCCACTCTTCATCGTGGTGCACGGGCCTTTCACTATCGCGGCCTCACTTGTTGCGGGGCACAGGCTCCAGACGCGCAGGCTCAGTAGTTGTGGCTCACGGGCCTAGTTGCTCCGCGGCATGTGGGATCTTCCCAGACCAGGGCTCGAACCCGTGTCCCCTGCATTGGCAGGCAGATTCTCAACCACTGCGCCACCAGGGAAGCCCCAGGGTAGTCTTTACTCTGCATCCTCATCAACACTTTTTACTTCTTGTCTTTTTGATAATAGCCATTCTGATGGGTGTGAGGTGATATCTCACTGCGGTTTTGATTTGCATTTCCCTGATGATTAGTGATGTTGAACATATTTTCATGTGCCTGTTGGCCAACTGTATGTCATTTGGAAAAATGTCTGTTCAGATCTTCTGCTCAAAATGGATTAAAGACATAAGTCTGAGACCAGAAACCTCAAAACTGCTAGAAGAAAACATAAGCAGTACACTCTGACATAAACAAGTCTTAGCAATATTCTTTTGGATCTGTCTCCCTCAGGCAAGGGAAACAAAAGCAAAAATAAACAAATGGGACCTAATTAAACATAAAAGCTTTTCCAGAGCAAAGGAAACCATCAACAAAACAGACAACCTACTGGATCAGAGAAGATATTTGCAAATGATATGTCTGATAAGGGGTTAATATCCAAAATACATAAAGAGCTTATCCAACTCAATAAAAAAAAAAAAACTGATTAAAAAATGTGCAGAAGACTTTGTTCTTTTTCTTTTTTACTCCCTCCCTCACCAACCCTTACCAAACTCCATTTCTCATCTCTGCATCCAGGTCTAGTATGTTTGTATGATTGTCATGTTCTATCTTATCAAGCTTTACCATGGACATCTCTGGATCTTCAGTTTTCCCTGATGTAGTCTGGGTAAATTTACCATAATTGCTTTCTACCTTTTTTACGGATCAGTTTGTCTTTGGCCCACTGAATGTGCTTGCCTGTGTGCTTTCTCTCATATACATATGAGAGATACTATATATTTCCTATTAGTTGTATTTCTCCAGAGAACCCTGACTTAAGACAGATGTATAACATAACGCTTAGGCATTAACTAAGTACATTTCTATTCTCTAGGATACTTTGTCTTAATCCTTGGTAATGGGTTCCTTAAGACTATGACTCTTTTCTACTATTTTTCCCTCTACTGTGCCTGATGCAGCATTGGGGCCTCTAAGAAAAGAGATGTAAATTCAAAAAGATTATTAAAACAAAAATGGATGTTCTTAGAAGTATTCCCTTTGTTTTTATTCTAGATTTTTAAAGGAGTGGGTTCGTATGATAAGAGAAACCTTTTTTAAAGGTAAGAGAAACCTTTCTAAAATTTTTTTCCTCTCTATCTTCAAGCAAATTTTATCAATGCTGATATTTTAGTCTTGAAGGATTATTACGAATATGTTTTTGAAAGCTGAGTAGTGCTTTCCTTATAGAGGAAATAGAATGTGTGAAATCAGAGTAGTAAAATAGAGCCAGTTGTGACGAGGCCAAGAGAAATAATTCTTAGACTGGATTGGCAGCCACTTGCACCCGAATCTCCCAGAGTGAATGTTAAAAATGCAAATTTGGGGGACCTATTTTAGACCTATGCAGTCATAATAGCAGAGCATGCTGCCTAGGGTTTTACATAAAAACAAAGGAGATTCACATGAGAGTAGGTATTACTCAATTGCTCAAGTTTGGGAACAATTGCATTAGAATTCTGAGATTGTATAGAGTAATTTGGAAGGAGCTTGATTATGAAGAGCTCAGTTTGCCACGGTAAGGAATGTTCACCTTGTCCTGTGGGCTATGGAAATCCATGGAGGGGTCTCAACAGATAGAGATCCTCATCAAATTTGCCTTTTGAAAAGCAGGATGTGCAGACAAGGGCTGGAGGGTTCTCTCATAAGGCTTTTGATACTTTGATGTTTTTGTTTCCTTCTATTTTATTTTAAAAATACGTATAATGTTAAAATATGTATTATATATTTTTTTAAAAACCTTGTCAAATTATCCTAATTTCAAATGGTGCAACAGACATGGGACAAGAGATAAGTAGGCTTGAATAGGTTAGGAGCAGAGAGCAGAATCTCAGGCAAGACAAAGAATCATCAAAGATAGTTTCTAAACTAGTTTAACATCCCCACTACAATGAGAGAAGATCCATCTTATATATGAAGAAATATTTTGGGAATGGTATATGTGAAAAAGAAAGTCAGAAGTTACAGACTGGGAACAAAGGGTTGCCAAATTAAAGTCAAGAAATCTTCTGAAACTTAGTACCAAACAAGAGCAGGGGATTATAGGAAAAAAGAAGAAAAAACCTTATTGGATCCCACATACCGAGTGTTACTTTTGCTAATGAGCAGTTGATCTAATTCCTCCAAAGGCTACTTGTATTTGTTTCTCTGCAAGCTGAAGAGGAGTTCATTAAAGCACTAGCAGGAATAGTCTTGGGGGCTATCAAGCTAGAAAAGGATGAACACTCCTTTGCAAGGAGTTATCAAGTTAGTGTGTCTGTGAGATAATAAGGCAAGATGTAAAACCATGCTTTTTCACCCTCATCTAAACAAAATGTGTTGCTATCACATTAATTATGTACTTGTATTCTTGAGGGAGAGGGCATGTCAGGAAAGAGTGTGTTTGGATTAGTAATAACCATTCATAATTCACTTGAACCTCTCTTCAAAAAGTTAACTACATCTTTAGATGTCAAATGCAATTCTTTTCTTTTTCTACAACCAAAAGTCAGCTTGCTTCTCTAGGCTATTAGCTCTAGCACAATCAGTGCCGCTGATTGGATGGGATTTCTTTGTATTTCCTCTCCCTAAGAAACAATTGATTAATTGTTGGTATGATCTATTTTCTGTTATTTTTCTAAATCATCTTAGAAATCTCTTTTGCCAAATATTTAGGCATTGCAGGATTTACTAAATTTACAGAGATAGTCTCCTAACAGTAAAACACTTGAATCAGCAATTCAAATACTAAACCATATTTATCAGGTATGCTTGAAAAATCTAACTTCCAGCTATAGTCAAAATTTAGCAACTAACTCCAGACATTAATGTACAAAAGAAAGTTATCAGTGACAGTAAAGAAAGATCTTGAAGGTTGGAAACTAAAACTAAATCTAAAAAGTAACGTGTGGTGTTTGTGAAATTTCTTTATCGTAGAAGGGAGCTCTCTAGGTAGTTGCAATTTGAAAACTGATATTTCATCTTATACAGAAGAATTATAGTAGAGCTAACTCCAAAAATTATTGGTAGAAAGAATGGAAAATGGCACAAAATTATGTGCATGTTCATTACTTTGAGTATTATTTTGAATTTAATATAAAAATGACAAAATAGATTGTAAGTAATAAAGCAGTCAAATATAGCAGTGACTTTTTTGACAAAGGAACAATTTCAGCACTAGAAGCATATTTTTATTAAAAATATATATTCTAAGATAGCTTGCTACATTTGGAAGTAGAGTGAAATGTGGAAAATGCTTCCCTGTGTGAGCTGGTTGAAATCTAATTCATATCGAGTCCCCATCTTCCTTCACGTGGCACTGAACTGGTAGAGGTGTATTCCCAGTCACAGCGTAGCTTACACCTAACACACTCCATAACTGAGTCTTGATTCGTTTCTTTGTAGGATTACTTATAATTGCAGAGGGACTCAGTCATTTTGTGGAGACCTAAACAAGAAACCATGCATCCGATTGAATTAAGCAAAATGTTCCATGGCAAGAAAACTAAGTAGAAGAGTTAAACAAAAAATGGATAGAACATTTTATTAATGCTGTGCATGCACTCTGGGTTTAGGTCATTGTACAAATGACAGACTTAATGAGTAACACCATAAACATATGAGAAAATAGAATAATTGGCTGCTTGAAGATAGCTTTCCCTGGTATATATCCACATCTTTGGGCTTAAAAGTGAATTTTTCTAAGAAAGACTGCATTTTGAAGTGAAAGCAACATCTTTATCATCCAATGCATGAGATGTTGCATTCACCGTTTGAAATTCTATGTGTCTGTTGAAGGTCAAGACTGACACTCCATGCGCATAAGTTTGAGCAATCAGTCTTGAGAACAATTCCTCTTTTCTGTGATTCCTGCCATCTGCTTTCAGTGGTAAGGTGTTCTGCAACTTTCTTCCATTCTCACCAACCTGAGAAGAAAATAAGGCTTTAAGATAACACTTCCTGCTCCTTCTTAACCAGTCTACTTAAAGCCACAGATGGAATGAGTATCTTTTTACTTGTTCATTTAGCATATGTTTACTGATGTACTATGGATGATGTTCTGTGCTGGGAACTAGGGTCACAGACATGAAAGGCTGCCTCAAGTTCTCACAGGACATAAGAGCACAAAGGAAGCTCATGGAACCAGCTTCAACCTGGACTGCAGTTGTGGTCTCCTTTGTTGAGGCCAAGTGATGATGCAGCCATTTGACTTTATTTTGCTTTTGTTTGTTCCTTGAATACAGCTTTATCTAAACCCATTTTTGTGGAATCACTCTTTAAGTCTAAGTTGGAGTCACTAGAAAGTATAAGACTGCCCAGACCCTACACAAAAGATAAAATGCACCATGTGAGGAGTCAGATAATACAAGTCACAGGAATACATGTAAAGCTATCTGACCTGGCGCAGTTCTGATGGAGACATTCCCTTCTTTTTCTACTATTTATTTTACTAGGCAATCAGCATTGCATATTTAGCTGAATTAATTCATATTTTTCAGGTAAACAAAAGCCAATATAGTCCTAAGCATAATTGAATAATTGTATTAGATTTGTCTTTTTCCAGTAAAAAAAAAAAAAAAAAACACACACAAAACTGGACATCACAATAAGGTAATTCTTTTCAGATGTTGACCAATAGGCCACAAAGAAATGTGAACCTTGAGAGAAGGCAAATACTGAATGAGAGCCCCACATTTTCTTGTTCTCTCCTTGGGGACATTTTCTAGCACTGTCCAATATGGTACCCATTAACCATATGTGGTAATTAAAGTTAAAATTAATTAAAATTAAAATTATAAATCCACTTCTTCAAACAGGTCACATTGCTAGTGCTCAGTAACTTTATGGGTAGTAGTTTCCATATTGAACAGTGCAGATATAGAATATTTTCATCACAGAAAGTTCTTTTGGGCAGTATTATTCTAGCCATTGACACAGGGAGTTGAAGTCTAAGCAGAACACAGGGTTCACTTTAAAGTGTAAGGGTAGTTAAGTTGTAGGATGGTAAAATTGCTGGTATTTGTCGAGCATTGTACAGAAAGAAGAGAGCTGGGTAGAGAGGGACCCCCAGATGTCTGCATGAGGGAGAATTGCTCGAGGACTGGGCTGTGCTGAACATACACAGAGCAAGACTCCATGAAGAAGGTGAACAGAGACAGCCGAGGTCATGCAGTGCTGGGACACCTTAGAATTATATCCCAACCAGGTTCTTGGTGAGAACCTCAGGCATGCAGTTGAGGCTATAGAAAATCACCACTTTGAGAGTAAGGACCACAGCCTACAGTAGGGGCTATGCTCTCAGGACTAAGGACACAATCAATATAGATCCATATTAATAAAGAATAAAAAATCTGACATGCTAAACACTTTAGGTGTGAAGGGTAGTGATGTTTGCAACTCACTTTGAAAAGCATCAAAATGTATGAATAGATGAATACATGTAATCAAATGAACATAGCAAAGTGTTGACAATTGTAGAATCTAGATGGTGGTTTATGAGTCTTCTTTGTGTGATTCTTAAGCTTTGTATATGTGAAATTTCCATAATTGCTGAGGAAGAACAAAAGCATGAAAGGATGAAAATGATTTGCTGGGAATGTAACTGTCTGACTGAAACACACTACGGTCTGAATGAAGACCATTATGACCCAGATGGCCCCAATGTATTATCCATATTATCCAAGTATACAATAAAAACTGGTAAGCATGTGAAGAAGCAGGAAAATATGACAGTCATCAATATAGATAGACCATCTGATGGGATTAGAAAACTAGGAATTTACAAAACCCATTGTAAGTGTGTTTAAGGAATTCAAGGAAAAGAAACTAGAAAAAACAAAATCTCTATTAGTAGGGGAATGAGTAAACAGATTGTGGTATATTCATATAATGGAATAGCACGACATATAACAAAAAGGATAAACTACTGATAGACGTTCTTGAGATTTATCTGTGGGGTTATATTATGTTGAGGAGAAGAAGTTCATTCAAAAAAGAGCTTTGTTCAAAAAGGAGCACATAATGTGTGAATCCATTTATATTAAATTTGTGGACAGGCAAAAGTAAGCCATTGTGATAATAAAAACAATGCTTTTCTTTGGAGGGTAGAGATTGACGGGAGGGCTATGAGGAAACTTTCTGGGATGATGAAATATTCCACATGCTCTTTGCAGAATTATTGGTTATGTAGGTTTATACATTTGTCAAAACCATCAAATTGCGCACTTAATAATTGTGATTGTCACTATATGTAAATTCTGTCATAAAGTGAAACCACATATGCATGTATGCGCTAATAACATCAGGTAGAAAAATTGACTTTTTCTTGATTTATTTAGATAATCTTTTCAATATTCAAATTCAAACTCGGTGGCATTTCTCATCTAGTATTTCTCTTTAAATATGCTACATTATAACCGACAAAGTGATCTATGCAAGGAGATCCATATTGATATAACAGTGATGTTGACATTACTGTACCCTTAACTATATGCCTATGGAAAGTACTAATAACATTACATGCATTATATCCTTTAGTCCCTTCCAACTTTATAAAATGTATTCTCGTCTTACAGATTAAGAGACTGAGGTAAAGATGTTGTTCAACATCACACAGCTAATAAAACAATGAAGCTGACATGAAATCCCCAGTTTTCTGATCCTCAAACCCATACTCTTAACCTAGTGATTTCATGTTTTCATTTTTTATACGTACCCCTTCAATAAGGCTGGATTTACTTTGTATGGAATGAAGTGAGGATTTTATATTTCTGTAGAAGAACTAGATTTTTCATCCAACTTTCACATCCTGTTGATTTTTTACCCACTGAGGACCCCAGGTGACTTCCTTTTTTCTTGGTAGCAGGACTACAAGTAGTGTCTACACTGAGTGAAGACAACATAATAAAAATTCAGTTAAAGGTTGGTTATAGTAATAATGATATAAAACTATCAATAACAGGCTTTTGGGTAGTGGTAAGCATGCACATTTACTCGGAAGCTATTTTTCTGTTTTTAAGAGCTATCTCAATATGATGGGATCTGCACATTTTATTATTATATGATTCAATTAGATGAAATTATGGTCAAATAAAACTGCTATGTCTTGTTTTCTTAACTGGAGGTCAATTTTCTTTAAGTATTTTAGTACTTAGGAAAGATAAGTTCTTTTGCTTATCTGGCCATAATCTTTTGCTCTGGCCATAAATCTTTTCTCCTTCCTTCAGTTTTCTCTAAAAAGTTATTGTATTTGTAACTGGAATACCTTTGAGTGATAAATTAGTCTCAACTTCTTACCTTTTTCCAAGATTCTGACAGAAAGTGAATGTTTCTAAAGACGTGCTTCAAGCTCTTTGAGACTTAGTTCATCTAGAAAATGTCCTAAGTAGAACATGCAGCTGGTGGTAAACACAGTCTACCAATCTGATTTTCTTCCACTAGTCACACAATGTTGGTATATACAAAGTAGCTAAATATTTGCTTAAAAACCAAATGCTTAAGCTATGGGAGCATCTGTAAAGAGTAGGAAGATTTTGAAAATTTTTCTCAAGGAAACCTTTTTTCAAATTCTGTACCTTTTTCCTGATATTACCTTGAGAAAATTATTTTATCTTTTGGAGCCTCAATTTCTTTATTTGAAAAATGGGAACCAGCATTACAGGGTTTTGTCAGGATTAAATCAAATAAAATATGTGACATATTTGATGGCAAATGAATGTTACCATACATTAAAATATGCCATGATATTTTATTACTAAAGAAGCAGAAGGAATAGTGTTTAAGAATATAAAATTCAATCTGGAAACAGGCAATAAACAAGTTATCATGTTTATCAAAAGCTAATGACAACTTCTGTATTTCTTCATGTAACAAGTGTCAAATTCTCGCTTTAGCTTTCAGAACTCACTGTACTTCACTCTCAACTCTGTGTATCTACCTTTTTTTTCCATACCCAAAAAAACTCCAGCTGTCTACCATTCTGTTCAAACCCGAAGTTTTTCCCGGGTTTCTTTTATTCATTCATTTACTCAAAATTACTAATTAATTCATTGACTTATTCATCCATCTGGTCATCAAAGCATCTGTTTTAATCCAGCAACTCCACTAAGCAGTATGGATAAAAACAGTGAAAAAGATAAAACCAAATCTTGTTTTTATGGAACTTACACTACTAAGAATGAAAAGAGATAGCTTGACTGTATTTATTTATTTATTTATTTCAGATTTTTATTTATTTATTTATTCTTGGCTGTGTTGGGTCTTCGTTTCTGTGAGAGGGCTTTCTCCAGTTGCGGCGAGTGGGGGCCACTCTTCATCGCGGTGCGCGGGCCTCTCACTGTCGTGGCCTCTCCCGTTGCGGAACACAGGCTCCAGATGCACAGGCTCAGTAGTTGTGGCTCACGGGCCTAGTTGCTCCGCGGCATGTGGGATCTTCCCAGACCAGGGCTCGAACTCGTGTCCCCTGCATTGGCAGGCAGATTCTTAACCACTGCGCCACCAGGGAAGCCCCTTGACTGTATTTAATTATGTAGGTATTTGCCATGAGGGAGAAATACAGGATGTTATGAGTACAAACACCGAAGGGAATGTGCGTACTTTCAGGACTGGCTGTAGAACTTGCAGAGACCTATGCAAAATGAAAATGCAGGGCACCTTGTTCAAAAACCAGTAAGAATTTGAGGATAGTGACAGACCAAGCATAGGACTCTTGGCAGCTACACAGCTTGCATGCCCATGAAACCAGCTCTGCATACTATGGAGGACCAAGGAAGGATTTCTTGAGGCGGTGTTTATTTTACTGGAGATGTGAAGGATGAGTGTGTGTTCAGTAGACAATTTCAGACTTCCGTTTTCATCTGCTGTTCCCTTTAGGGCCTAATGTATGATTTCCTCAAGAGCCATCAGCCTCTTGTGTTTATACCAAGGAATGATGCACCTCTTTCAGTCTTGGTTAGGATGTTGGTGGAAGAGGGATACAGTTACCTCTTGCCAGGTTAGTTTCATCTCCCATATGAATCAAAAAGCAAAAAGTAAGGCCAGAATTTTATGATTCATAATTTTTAAAAATCAAAATTTATAAATAATCCTTAGTCATTCTTAGATATTTATGGGAGGACCCTGGGCTAGGAATTTGGAGACCTGGGTTCTTGTCTTGAATCTGCCTCTGACAAGGTATTCTTTGGATCATAGCTTTCTAATCTGGGAAAAAAGAAATATTTAAGTTTCCTATCAGTCTGAGGCTTTAAACTATTGACAATAGCATTTTCTAATTTTGTTAAAAAATACAGTAGTTCATTTTATCTTGGTCTACTTTTTTGGAACATAAAGTCACAATGTTGGCTGAATCACTGACAGCATAAGTACAGCAATAGCTACCAAAGGCCACCTTCCACACGCAATCTCTTTTCTTAAACAACCACATTAAATCCCTAAGGTGACCAGTGCTATTCCATTCTTCTGTTAGTTAAAGGTCACCTCTACTAGCAACCAATTTTTGTACTTCCCTAGGGTAGCTGCTTAAGACTACATCCATTTTCCATATTACTTCTCTACTGCATCTGTTAAATATCAAGGTAATTGAAGACTTATAGAGACATTGAGTCACTTTATTCTCAAGAAGACATTTTTTTTAGACCAAGAACTTTCAGACAGTATAGTTTCAGAAAGGTGAAACTAAAACACTTTGATTTCTGAAAACTTTCTTCCTTGTTAAGTTTATTAATGCATTTGGACAATTTTAATACGATATACATTTTCTGTTAACCTCGATAGTTTATGCTGTGATAACAAAGAATCCCCAAATCTCAGACTTAAAAGAACAAAAGGTTTATTTCCTTTAAAGTCCCCTGTAGATGTTCTGTGGTGACCTACATGGGAAGGAAATCCAAGGAAGAGGGGATATACGTATACATGTGGCTGATTCACTTTGCTCTACAGCAGAAACTAACACAACACTGTAAAGCTACTATACTCCAATAAAAAAATAAAGTCCCCTGTAGGTATGGACAAATGTCCTCCATGACATCGCTCAGCAGTACAGACTAACAGAATCTCTACCCACGATGTAGCTGTACCATCTAGATGATGGGAATTCCTTGATATAGCAGAGAGAAAAAGCACTTGAGGGTCTCTAGCTGAAATTATTTGACCTGAAAGCAACACACATTATATTTGCTTACAAGCCATTGACTAGAAATAGATGTACAGTCCAGTCTGAATGCCTGGGTTTGGGGAAATGTAATCTTCTATGTGTTCAGAAGAAGTAGTAAACCTTAAATCTCTATAACACTTCCATACAATAAGAGGCCGTTTATCAAAGAAAAGTCTGTTTTGTTTTTTTAGAAGTAAGTGTAGACTAAAGTATTTTAACCAAGATGGATTCCAGTAGTTGAGATGGACAAGAACACACTCATCAGTACTGCCACCTCTTAATTCGGTGTCTTTGGTTTAAGATCATGGTGTCTAATTTAGTTGTCATTATATGTGTATGTTTTTCTATTTTTGTATTGCCATTATTCCTCCTTCATTATCTCAATGTTGATTGATTTCCTACTGTTTGCCAAGAGACCATAATTGAAGCATTATCCTGTTCTTCAAGGAGCTTACAATAATCTTTGAACATCAATTAGGCCCATAAATAAACATACTTCTCAAAATCACACATCCTAAAGGAATCATATTCAGTTGCAGCCATACACAAATTGGCTTTTTGATAGCATGTCTTAAAATTTTTAGTTAGGCACAAATTATACTTTCCACACTTTACAGTATATGAATATATCATCTCAGATGAATATTTGCCAAGATATTAGAGCTAATTCAGAGATCTTGAATGAGAAAATAAGCTATTAGCATTATTCATAGGCAACTCTGTAACCCAGAGCCAGGAACAAGTAGAATAGTTTTATATCAGGGCAAAATTTCACAACTAGATATAATTCTGCCAATACTAAATGTGGTATCTAAAGCACATGAGGTGCTTTTTGATTAGCAATATAGAATCCTATCTCTAGGAAATCTGGAATACAAGCTGTTTAGGGATTTGCGTGCAAACACATCTTTGGATTATTCAGTTTATTATTGTTTGAAATCTTATTTACCTAAGCCATCTGTAACTTGAAATAGGCTGTCTATGGGATGTATTAATGCACTTCCTCTGTTTGTTCTTTTATTGTGTATCTTTGTAATAGCTACCCTGGAGCAGGCACTTTTATAGGCATTCAATAGGCAACTTTTTCGAACTTTCTATTGGAGGAAATAAAAATTTATAACATAGCATAGAAAGTTCTATGCTAGAGGTAGTAGAGGCTGCTGCAGAAGCTCAGAACAGGGAAACTTCTTCATGGAGAACAGGATGTGGGTGTGTATACTTACGTGTGTGCATATGTGTAAGAGATGGTCATGGAGTGCATATAACTCAGGCAAATTAATGCAGGGAAAGAGGAAGGTGTCCACAAGAAAAAACAGCACGTGAGGAGACCTTGATGCATGACAGAGTAGGGCGTGGTCAAAAACTGAGAGAAATTCAGTGAAGCTTGTAGAATGTGAAGGGAGGATTGCAAGATGGGAACACAGAAACAGAGGCAAGATCACAAAGGCTTTTTAAAGTCATTTGAACCTAAATACAAAAGGCGGTGGCTCTGAAAGTCACTGGAAAAGTGTTTGAAGGAGTAGGGTTATGTAATCAGATTCGTGTTTTGGAAACATTCGGGGTACGGTGGATTGGAGAAGAGAAGAGTGAAGGAAAGGAGATCAGTTGAAACACATTAGTGCAGGAGAAGAATGATTACCCTGCACTGGAGTAGAGGTTACAAGGAGACCTTCAGGAGACAGAATGAGCTGGACTTAGTGATTGATTTTCTGCAGGGGTAGAGGGAAAGAAAAGCAGAATTTAAGAATGGCTCCCAGGGTCCTAACATGGGCAGCTAGGTAAATGGTAATGCAGTTTACCCATATAAGGGCAATGGGAGTATATGGGGATATGAGGAAGGATGGGTAAATATAATAAGCTTAGTTTTGAACAAATGGAGCTGGAGGTGCTTCTGATAGCCAAATGTCCAGAAGCTCAGTTAGGAAGGTTTGGCAACACCATATGATTTGGTAATCTTCAGGATGGTTCTAAATCATACCTATTCCCAATTAAAAGAATTTCTTGTTCTTAGTTGTTTTGCATTTTTAGTGAAAATTTCAATTCTCATTTAATATTTTAAAAATATTAAATGTAAAAATTGTATCTCTGTTTAGAAAAACAAATCAGCAATCATAATAAATCCACAACCAGTAAAAACACAAAAGTTTTGAGTATAGCTTATTGAGATATTTCTGAGTATTGGTATTCAGAAATACCTTAAACTGATAAGTGTTGTTTCAGGGTGATGTTGTCTTTTAGATTTCCTAAAAAGAACTCATTAAGGTGGTGATAATAACATGACCCCACTATAACTGATCTGGTAGAAAGTAAAACAATTTATCTAAGAACCACAAGCTCTTCCGCTTTGCTAATGTAAAATGTTTTATTATTTTAGTTATTTAAATGAGCTTGATACTTGATGTCTCTTATGTAAAAAAAAAAAAAAAAAAGAAATTCTGAACAAATATTACAATAGGCTGTTAATATTACAGTATTACAGTGATATTTAAAGGTCAGTCATAGAAATTTTGTAGGAAAATCATAATATCTTTTGCTTAAACAGAGAAACCTAGGAACAATGCCATAATAAATACAATAAAACAAGCAAATGAGAATACTTTAAGCTTCCTTAATAGTCATTGTCATAAAAAAAATGTGAATCTTTTATTATGGAGGTGGTAATATGGTAGTGTTGTATACTGTACACAAGACCAAATGCATCTTGGGTCAAAAAGAGGCAGCCACAGTGGAGGAAGGGAGAAGAAATGTATCGTTATTTAGTGATCTAATCTAAATAGACATTTAAATATGCTCAAAAGATATATTTGAACAACTGGCTTTATACAGAGGTTTATCTAGTTATGTAACTTATATTTGTAGGAGTTATCTATTCCATTTGCTTCTGTTCATTTTATTTAAGAAACGTCTTTACACATTAATGTATTAATCTATCTTGGATCCATGGAAAAGCACAGAAGTGAAACATTGTCAGAATCAAGGTCTCGCAGTTCCAGAATTCTCCAGCAGCTGCTGTGGCATTCGCTGAGAACACAGCATCTCAAATAATTTGCCCTTTGATCTTCTTGACCTTCTCAGTATGTTTAGTTTCGATGGTAAGAGTACTACATTTTGTAAAGAAACATTTGTGTTGATGGCTATATTGAAATTAAATTCATCGTGACTCTAAAATCTGCCTTAGCTGGATGGATAGGTCCTGGTTGGTTTTCAAACTCAAGGTGGAATTTTTATTCTTCTTTCATGACAGTAAGTAAAATTTGCATGAGTCGAATGCATTTTTTGTTCACTTTATGATGAAAAGAGTAGCTCACAAATTAACATATTCAGTGTGTTCCTTTTAAATATTAGGTTCTTTCAATCAGTAAGTGCAAGCCCAAACTGGCTATTTTATAGCACATGACAAGACCCTTGTAATATAAATGAGCTTTGAGGGCTGGATGGAGAATGGAGAGAGATGTTTATGTACATTATTTAATAGTCTTGGCTTATTTTAGAAGGTTTTGTGATAACTGCACTGTTATTGTTAAAATAAAAGAGACTGATTCAAATATCCTGTATAAATTAAATTCTTCTGTATAAATAAACTATGTCAAAAATGAGACTTAAATGTAACAACTATTTAATTGCTAATGATTCTTTGAATCAGCAATCTGCTCAGGGTAACTCTTTAGCCAGTCTGTCCTGCTGTGCCTACCCATGTAGCTGCAGGCATCTGGCAGATTGATGAGAGGTTGGTGGATCTAGGATGACCTCACTCACCTGTGCAGGTACTGATGCTAGTTTGGCCCTAGTGACGTTAATGGCTGAACTTTGTCTTTGCCTGATCTGTGCTTCATCACATGGTGAATGTTAGAGTTCCTTAGGAGCAGCAAAACAGGGCTAGCCCCAATGTGTAAGTTTTTTCAAGCCTCTGATTGAGTCACTTTTTAAAAAAATGTTCCATATGACAAAACAAGTCAAGGAATGGAGAAATAGACTCCACTTTTTTAATTGGAAGAGCTTCAAGGTGATATTGCAAAAGGGCACACATACTGGACGGGAAGAGTTTGTGGCCATTTTAGTACTCAACCATAGTCCCTACTAGGACCTAGCATCTCAGCATGTATGAGTCCAGATTTTACCCATCTTTACCAACACTAGGTAGTGTTAATTTTTTTTTTATTATTTTTTATTTTTAAATATATATATATTTTTAAAGTTTTAAAAATTTTTTGGCTGTGATGGGTCTTCGTTGCAGTGCGCGGGCTTCTCATTGCGGTAGTTTCTCTTGTAGTGGAGCACGGGCTCTAGGCGCGTAGGCTTCAGTAGGTGTGGTGTGCAGGCTCAGTAGTTGTGGAGCACGGGCTGTAGAGTGCAGGCTCAGTAGTTGTGGCGCGTGGGCTTAGTTGCTCCGCGGCATGTGGGATCTTCCCAGACCAGGGCTCGAACCCGTGTCCCCTGCAATGGCAGGCGGATTCTTAACCACTGCGCCACCAGGGAAGCCCGGTAGTGTTAATATCCAATGTTAGTCAACTGAGTGGCAGTTTAGTGATATTTCATGGGGGTTTTAATTTGCACTTCTCGGATAAGTACTATTGTTGGGAACCTTTTATATGTTTATTGACCATTTGGATGTTCTCTTTGAATTCTCTAAATTCAAGGTCTTTTGCCCATTTCTGTGTTAAGCAGACAAGCTTTTAATTTTTTGGTTTCTCTCTCTCCCTCTCTCTCTCTCTCTCTCACACACACACACACACACCCACCCACACCCACACCCACACTTTAGATGCATTGCAACTACTATATTCAACCAATTTGTGTCTTGCTTATTAACTCTCCTGTTGCCTTTTATTTTAACCATAGTTATCCATCTGACACAGTATCATTTATTGGACAGGTTTCCTTTTGCCAGTGAATTACAATGTGTCTCTGTTGTGTGGTGTGTGTGTGTGTGTCTGTGTACTTTGATAAATAAATTAAAATACTTTAAAATGGAAAAAAAAGATGCTTTGAATTGGTTATAAGATTTGCCCATTCTGTGTGCTCTTTCTCCTTTTCCAGCTCAACGTTTAACAATCCATGACTCACACTTTATGCAATACTGGACTATATGCGATTTCTCTTCATACTCCCCACCACATACCATAGTTCACAATTACCCCCAATCCTACAATCTCCTCTGCCCATCTGCCCCCAATTCTAGTCTCTCTTCCCCCCACTTCTACCTCTAACCACTATTATCAGTTTGGTATAAATCTTTATTTTCTAGGGCTGCCATACAAAGTACCCAAAACTAGGTGACTTAAAACAGGAAAAATCTATTGCCTCACAATTCTGGAGGTTGGAAGTCCAAAATCAAGGTGTCAGCAGAGCCATGCTCCTTCTGAAATGTATAGGGGAGAATCCTTCCTTGCCTCTACCCAACTTCTGGTGTTTGCTGGCAATCTTCGGCACTCCTTGGCTTGTAGATGTATTGCTCCAATCCTGTCTTCAAATCATGTTCTCTCTGTGTCTGTATCTCTTTGCATGGCATTCTTTTTATGACACCAGTCATATTGGATTAGGGGCCCACTCCACCCACATAAGACCTTAACTAATTACATCTGCAGAGACCCTATTTCTAAATAAAGTCACATTCTGTGGTGTGGGGCTTTAGGACTTCAACATATCCTTTCATGGCGGACACAACTCAACCCATAACAATATCCTTCAAGATTTTTTCTCATCCTTTATCAAGAATTGATTAAATGACTAAAAAGAAAAATATAAAACATAAAGACGACAGTACATGTTTATTATTTGGGGGAAAGGAAGATTCTTTTGAATAAGAAAAAAAGCCATTATGAAAAAGGTTGATAAATTTATTCAAAATCAAAACTTCTGTATGAAAGAGAAATTCTGTAACAGGTGTAACAGATAGAGTATGTTCATTTCCAGGAAAAGACTTCCAACAGTTTAATACAAATTAAGGCAAACAGTCAGAAGAGAAATGGGCAAGAAAGATGAAATATCCGTTCACAGGGAAATACAAATGGTTAAGACAATGTGCTTTCTCTCTAGTGTTTACTTGTGTAGTCTCTTCCCTGGGCAAGCCTGTCCATCTCCCTGCTTTTACCCCTCCCTTGCTCCAACACCTACAAGCAATTCTCACTCTGTCTCGCTAACTATT